>NW_022631132.1:0-600000 GCF_010015895.1 Lontra canadensis | reverse complement strand
AGCATATTGTGGTTACTTAGTAGAGCTAGACTCTGGTCTCAAATCATCTGACTCCCAAATGCATACTCTTGATCACTAGGCAAGATTGCTTCCTACTCTTAACAAACCTTCCATAAATGCTGGTTGACAAAACTCTCTCCTCAGCTTTGCACCATACTGTGTAATAAAATTATGGCAAGCATAAAAGCCAATGGATATAAGCCTGGGCATAAGAAAGAGAATTACAGGAGAGTAAATCGCCAGAGAAGGACAGCTTTTGTCTTAATAAAAAGAGTATGGTTGATGAGATAACACCAACATACTGCACTTGTTTCAAAGGAAATAAAGATAATTAGGTCTACTATAGAATGTGTGTATCACAGAATGTGTGTGTGTGTATGTGTGTGTCTGTGTCTGTGTCTGTGTGTGTGTGTGTTTTCTTCAAGATCAAATAACTGACAATAATGGACTGGTTCAATCAACTGAAGTATAATATAAAAATAAACAGATGACAATGACTTGATAGTTATGGAGCAATACCAAGTTAAAATGGCTAATTACTTCCAAATATTTTATTCTTCTGGCACTAATGAACTCTTGCTCCAAAGTGCCATAAATTCAATCAACTTACCTAGAAGGCATTCATTCACAATTACTCTACAACTTGTGATCTCTTGAGGAGTCGCCACACAAGGCAGAACGGAAAACCAGCGTAACAGGAGATGTTGTTCGGATGGGTAAGGAATTTTGAAGACTATTTGACAACACTTGATTGACTTGTCAATATTCTTGGCCACTGCCGGTGAATGTAGGACTAATGGGAAAATGAGCAATCTCTTCCTTTAGTGACATGGAACGACTTTCATAACACACTTAAGGAAATTGCTAGATGTCCATTTTTAGTCTAGAAAGTGAGTCAGGTCTGGACTTAACTTTTCCACCATCAAGTGATGATTCTAAACAGATGTTCAGCACAGCATATTTTGTTACTGCAGACCTTAAATCCAGTTTGCTGCCGGACAGAAGATCATCTGGGATTTCCCTTTGAAAGTAAAAATTTACAAGCTTGCTGATATGTACTACTGTGCCTATATGGGAGAAAGATTATAGCTAATGCTATCAAACTGAATTATTAGTTGGGTTCATCTATCTCTAGTTGTAACTCTCAGTAAATTTCTACATGTCAATTCAGTTGTCCTGGAAAGAGAATTAGTTTAGCAACTATGCTATCCCTTTTAAGACAATTTTATCATTCTGAAAAGGTATATAAATAATCAGTTGCCACTGCATGGATTGCTTTTTGCTCAAAATCAGTGTAAGTTGACTTTCTTTATTCATTCATCCAAATTTTTCTCAAATTCCTACTTTATACCAGACACCGAACTAAGAAACAAAGACACCTAAAACCAAGTCCCTTATGTAAAGGAGCACACAGGCTAGCTAGCAGAAGAGAAACATGTGATTCAAGAGAGACTATAATTCAAGGCAGTCGATGATAATGTTCAGTTGTTCTTGCTTCCTGGAATGCTCTTAAACCCTAATCCTCCATTTACTACCTGGAGGAAAATCCTATACCTCCTTAAAGACTCATTTCAAATTATTCTTACCCAGTGAAACCTTCCCTAGTATTCCTCTTGCTCTCTGTGCCCCCAAACACATACAACTAAAAGCCATTCCAGCAGATTTAATTATTCCTTCTCTATTCTCATAGCACTTTCCTCATAGTTTTACTGCAGCACTTATTAAAATAATTTATATTTAGTTGTTTATATGTCATGCTCTCATTGTATTATGAGTTTTTCCAGAGCAGTAAATGAATTTTGTTCATCTCCATATTTCTAGTCACTAACATATGACCTGACATATAGTAAGACTCAATAAAAGTTTGGTTTATGGGAAAAGAGTGAGAGAATAAGCAAACACATAAAAATCAAATTCTAGGTAAAATGTTAATGATAATACACTAGGAGGGAGTAATTGATTCCAGGGAGGTGGTTTCACAGACAAGGTAACATTTCACATGACCCTTGAAAAATGAGTAGGATTTGACAGGTAGAGATGGGTGTTGGGGGAATGGAGGGAAATGAAAAAGCAGAACTCCTTAAGAATTTAAGAACTGAATTTATCATAGCAAAATAATGCTGTTAATTACACGTGGTCCTTATCTAAACCATCTGGTTCATGTAAACAAGCCTAGCAGGAACTCTACTTGCTAACATTTTAATAGGCACTTTGAATTAATATATATTTTGAAAATAGTAATACTGTGCTATCCTTTTTTTAAAAAACTGGTAATTTAGATAATTCTCTCCCCTCCCCAGAAATTAGTCCAGAGTTTGGCTAGGTTGGTACATTGTAAATTCTCATTTTTTGATCTCAGAATTCTTTATTAAGAATAATTCTTGGGTTATGGACATTGAGGAGGGTATGTGCTATGGTGAATGCTGTAAACTGTGTAAGACTGTGGATTCACAGACCTGTACCCCTGAAGCAAATAATACACTATATGTTAATTTAAAAAAGAATAATTCCTGATTCTCTTATGTTTCTCAGAACTACAGAACCAACGAGGAGCCAGACTCTTGCAAGAAATTATTTTTGGTGTGGGGGCCCAGTCCTTCTAAACCTAGATGTGTCCTCTTGAGGTCATTCTGCAGCTATTAGAGAAAATCAGGGTGCACATTCAGTAATCTCAACAGGCCCCTTCCAGCTATAACATTCCCTAAAACGTGTCTCACCTGGACTGGAGATCGGGTGTTCAGATGAACCAAATAATCAATATGTAAGCTCTTAACCCAAAGGATATTTGATGCCCCATGTTTGTTTCCTTAATAACATTTATAAGGAGACTATTTCTAGCCATAATATGCCTTCATAGGAGAGCACTGAAAACTGGGTGTGAGGGCTAGAGTTTCTACCCATAGAGAAATTACCAGTTCTGAAATGTGACTTCTGACTATAGTAACAAATGCTTAAGGCCATTAGTCACTCTGTGTGGGGGCGGAGGGAGTGATTTATGGAGAAGATACATAGACAGGATAGAAGAATGGTAAAAACTAATATTTCAGAAATAATGTTTCTGGACATCTGCATTTGCTTGTTCTGACCATTTAGTGTCCAAAATAGCACTTTTCTTAAAAAAAAAAAAAAAAAGGCCAAGAATCATCCCTGATGTTCCCAGGTTAGAAGGATGTGATAGATGTTAACAAATAGCAAGCTACTATTAGAAGGGTTGCCTTCAGGAGTATAATTGGCAGGAGTGTACATGAGAGGTAGGAGAAGAGCCGTGGAAAGATTTTTCTAAGGCAATAATTAATCAGAGGGAAATTTCCCAAAATAAGTCTTTCTGTGCTCCAATGACTTATGATTATATATCTCCCAACTATGAAGTATATACATGCACACACACATATAACCCACTTCAATGTCTGCTTATGTCATCACTCCCCTCTTGCTTCTGTATCTAATAACTACCCATCACTCAAGACATGCTCTATAGAAATCAGGCCCATTTGTTCAAATCCTATCTTCTCCATGAAGTCTTTCCCACCTACTCAAGCCACAGTAACTTTTCATTCCATAAACTTCAGTAACATCTCTGGTCAATTCCATTAAATTCTTTGATTGTTTCTTAATTGTTCACTGGAGATAATAAAGTGAAGTGGCTAAAAGTATATAACCTGGGTGACATCAGACAACATATGTGATCTTCAAAAGCCTCTCATCTATTAGGGGTGCCTAGGTGGCTCAGTGAGTTAAGCATCCGACTCTTGGTTTTGGTTCAGGTTGTGATCTCATGGGTCCTGGGATCCAGCCCCAAATCACGCTCGTGCTCAGTGGGGAGTCTGCTTAAAGATTCTCTCCCTCTCTACCCCTCCCCCACTCTCTCACATGCACACACTCTCTCTAATATAAACAAATCTTTAAAAATAAATAGAGTCACTTATGGTTATGTTTATAAAAAATAAAATTAAAAAAACATAAATATTCAATTGCTTAATTGATTAAATTTGATTTAATTATTTATGTAAAGATATGATCGATAAAATATTCATCTTTTGAAAAGTTAAAGATAAAATTCATTTTTGTTAAAGTAAACTAACATATATGTGAATAAACATCTTCATAGTAAAAACAAAATAAATTAATTAATTAATTAATTAAAATCCTCTCATCTATTAAATTGAGATATAAATAGTTCCTCCCGTAAAGTTGTTTTAAAAGTTAAATGAGAATAATGCATGCCAAGTGCTTTACCTAGCACATAGTGAGTGTTCAACAATTATTGGTAGTAATGTATGAAGGTGGTGAGAGTAGTGATAATAGTAATAATCATTACCACCATCACTGGTCTCTTAAGTTAGATTGTAGAGCCTTTGAAGGCAGGGACTGTGTATTCTATCTGCTTCTATCTATACTCTCTGATGTACCCCTAATTCCCAAAACATTTAGTTGGCTAATTTGATATCTGTTGATTGTGTGTCCATTTCTATTCAATGCTACTCCCTCAAAGATATGAAATAACATCAAAAATATAATTTTTCATTTCTTATTGCTACTATGAAAGCCCTTGGATGATTTTCCTTCATTTGCATGCATGAGTAATTTGGATGGAAGCTGCTGAAGTAATTGTAATGCAACTAGACTATGAGAAGAATGAGAAGCATCCCAAGCTCCTATGGTATATACAGTTGGGAAGAAAACCCCAGAAAACTATAAAACTCTGATGAATGAAATCAAAGAACTGGGGTACCTGGGTGGCTCATTTGGTGAAGCCTCTGCCTTCGGCTCAGAGCATGATCCCGGGGTCCTGGGATCAAGCCCCTCATTGGGCTCCCTGCTCAATGGGAAGCCTACTTCTCCCTCTCACACTCCCCTTGCTTGTGTTCCCTCTCTCACTGTCTCTCTCTCTCTGTCAGATAAATAAAATCTTTAAAACAAAAACAACAAAAAAGATTTCAAAGAACAAAATAAATGGAGAGATATTTCATGTCCATTGATAGGAAGACACAGTACTGCCAAGATGTCAGTTCTTCTCAACTTGATTTAATGCAATCCCCATCAAAATCCAAACAAGTTATTCTGTGTATATCAACAAACTGATGCTTAAGTTTATATGGAGAGGCAAAAGGCCCAGAATACGCAGCACAATATTGAAGAAGAACAAAGTTGGAAAGCTAATGCTACCCAACTTCAAGATTTACTATAAAGCTACAGTGATCAAGCCAGTGTGGTATTGGTGAAATAATAGACAAGTAGATCGGTGGAGTAGAATAGAGAACCCAGAAATAGACTCCACAAATAGAGTCACCTGATCTTTGGCAGAGGAGTAAATGCAATACAATGGAGCAAAGATGGTCTCTTCAATAAATGTGCAAGAACTGGAAATTTGTATACCAAAAAAAAATCTAGACCCAGATTTCATACACATCACAAAAATTAACTCAAAATGGATCATAGACCTAAATGTGCATTGCAAAACTATAAAACTCCTAGAAGATAACATAAGAGAAAACCTAAAGGACCTTGGATATGGTGATGGCTTTAAATATAACACCAAAGTCATGATCCATAAAAGAAATTATTGATAAGCTGGAGTTCATTAAAATTAAAATCTTCTCTTTTGCAAAAGACACTGTAAAGAGACTGAGAATACAAGCTACAGACTGGTAGAAAATATTTGCAAAATATGCATCTGATAAAGGACTATTGTCTAAAATATACAAAGAACTCTTAAAACGCAGTAAGAAAACAACCCAATTTTAAAACGTGTCAAAAAACTTTAATAGATACCTCATTTAAAAAGATATGCAGATGGCAAATAAGCATATGGAAAGATGCTCCACATTATGTACCATCAGGAAAATGCAAAGTAAAGCAATAAATACCACTAGACGACTATTAGAGTGGCCAGAATCCAGAACACTGACAACACTAAATACTGGTAATGATATGGAGCAACAGAAACTCATTTATTGCTGATGGGAATGCAAAATGGTGCAGGCATTTTGGAAGACAGGTTGACAGTTTCTTATAAAAATAAACATGTTCTCAGTACAGTCCACTGATTGTGCTGTTTGGCGTTTTCCCAAAGGTGGTGGAAACTTATGCCCACACAAAAATGTGCACATGGATGTTTATAGTAGTTTTATTCGTAATTGTCAAAACTTAGAAACAACTGCAGTGTCCTTCAGTAGGTGAATGGATAAACTGTGGTGCAACCATATGATGGAATATTATCCAGGACTAAAAGGAAATGAGCTATCAGACCATGAAAAGACACGGAGGAACATTAATGCATACTACTAAGTGAGAAAAGCCAATCTGAAAAGACTGCATGTTGTATGATTCAAACTATATGACATTATAGAAAAGGTGAAATTATGGAGATGGAATAAGATCAGTAATGGCCAGGGGTTGGGGGCAGGGAAGGATGCATAAGCAAGCACAGAGAATTTTTAGGGCAGTGAAAATATTCTGTATGATACCAGAATGATGTATACATGTTATTATATATTTGTCCAAAACCATGGAATGTACAACACCCAGAGTGAACACTAAAGTAAACTATGGCATTTGGGTGGTTATGATGCATCAGTGTAGACTCATGAGTTGTAAAAAATGTGCTTTTCTGGTGCAGAATGTTGATAATGAGGGGACTCTGCATGTGTGGGGGCAAGGGGCACATGTGAAATCTCTGTAACTTCTCCTTAATATTGCCGTGAACCTAAAACTGCTCTAAAAAAAATAAAGTCTTCATTAAAAAAAAAAAACACACAAGGGAAGGAAGGAACAGAGGGAGCAGAAAGAAAGAAACACACTAAAATGCCATCTGGTAAACTGCTTTCAAATTCTATGACTTACTGCCGATTCAAGCCGTATTGTTTTAACCCTTGTAAAGAGCTGGCATTAAGGCCCTATCTACCATTTGTCCATCAGTCCATTTCTGTAAAGAGTTTGACAGTTTATGTTACGCAAACTATATACTGAAACCTTAATACAACAAATTATTTTGCTTGTCATTTCTCTTTAGCTGATAATAGTAGAAATCTGAATGTGGATTCCACTGCAATGACACTACCTATGTCCAATCCAAATGCATGGGCCACAGCAATGAATAATCTTGGAATGGCACCACTGGGAATCGCTGGACAACCAATTTTACCTGGTATGCTATTTTTAATCACATCACAAGTGTTTCTTTTTATTGGCCATGTGGTAATAAATATAACAGTATGACACAACTTCTTTTTAAGTTGGCATTTTCCAGATTCTGCCTAGAGTGTGCATTTTTTGTAATATGAGCTTTGTAGGCTGGGTAGCCAGAAGTTACTAATATACTCCCTATCGCACTATGGGCAAGGTAGGAATATATCTGATGCAGGATATGGTCGTTAAATATTTAAATAGCTCATTGAAATAAAAGACAACAAGATTTGGCAAGGAATTACAAAGTTTATTTAATTTTATAGATTTAGAGGAGACAAATAAACATGGAGTGGAAATGAGAATTGACTTAGACATCTCAAAAATCACAGATTTGTAAAGTGGGGAAAAGGAGATGGTGGGGACCATCCCAAAGTTGTTCATATTGAATAACTGTTTCAATTTTTTAAGCAAAGTAACCAGCAAGAGAATGGGCATGGTGTACTAACGCCATCTCCACTAAAGATAAAATCATCTGAGTGAAATAAGTCAAGCAGAGAGAGTCAATTATCATATGGTTTCACTTATTTGTGGAGCATAACAAATAGCATGGAGGACAAGGGGAGATGGAGAGGAGAAGGGAGTTGAGGGAAATTGGAAGGGGAGTTGAACCATGAGAGACTATGGACTCTGAAAAACAATCTCAGGGTTTTGAAGGGGCGGGGGGTGGGAGGTTGGGGGAACCAGGTGGTGGGTATTAGAGAGGGCACGGATTGCATGGAGCACTGGGTGTGGTGCAAAAACAATGAATACTGTTACGCTGAAAAGAAATTTTAAAAAAAAGATAAAATCAGAAGAAAAATGCCACAGCATCTGAAGCATTTGGTTTAAACACACACAAAGAAATCTTCTGTGCTGTCAGAACTATTAACTATTAAAATGGATTTATGAAGACATTAGGAAATTGCCATCTCAGGAAGCCGCAGGTTCTTATAAAATACCCTAAACATTAATCTCCCCAGGTTCATTTAATTGTGATCCTTCTTAAATGAATGACAGAACCAGGCTGATCAAGTACCTTGCTTCTCAAAATATAATCTGCATAATCCAGGAGGTGTTAAGAAGCCCAGAATTTTCAACCCCAGTTCAGAGCTACTGAATCAGAAGCTGCATTTTAACATGATCCCCAGGTTATTCACAAATACAGTAAAGTTGAGAAATGGATCTAGAGTGATGCCACTTTGTTGTGCCATTTGTTTATATAGTTAGTGACCCCCACTCCCCCCAAAATACTTTCACAATTCCAGTTCAGATTTTGAATCCTTGTAAGTTATAATGGGAACATGGTAGGGTAGGCAATGATGCTTAATAATCTTAATAATAAATTAATAAATGTGATTACATAGAAACTGGGAAACCAGCATAAAAGTAGCCAAATATAAAGAAAAAAAATATGTGAACGAGAAATGGGTGAAGAGCAAAGGAACTTGGATTTTATATATGTCGGAGGCAAAGAACTCTCCCATCAAACTATACTTCATGCTCTAGACTATAGTTGACTAGATTGCATCCTGCTCCGTTAGACCAACCATGGTTGAAATGAGCAACCAGGGATCCTTTGAGGGCCAAATGATTGGACCATGGTTCTCCTTGGGTTTTGAATGACTATTGGGGGCAATCTGGAATCAGCGGGTGCTATGACAGAAGCCAGTATTGCATAATAGTTAAGTGCTCAGACCCTGGAGTCAATCTGCCTGACTTCCAAGCCTGTTTCTTTCACTACTTTATTTTGAGTAGTTAAATATCTTCTAGGAGACTCAGTTTCTTCATTCATAAAATCAGACTAATAATACTTAACCCCTAGGGGTTTTGTGACAATTAATTGTGCTTAGAACGATGCCTGGCACGTAGTTAGTGCTCAAACATGTTGGCTACCATAATACTTTAAAACATTGTTAATATATTTCTTACAGATATTTCTAAAGGGTGTAATAGGTCTTTAAATTTAGTTCTTCATTATTTCACTGTAATACAATTTAAACTAAAACATTATATATTATTTTATAGCTCCATATGGAGTTGTCCTGAGTCACAATCTCTTACACTATAGAGTTTATGGAAATCTGAACTGTATGGATCTATGACCTGGGAAAAATGTTGAGGCCATATCTGCTCTGATGCCAAGGGGGCTCTATGTGAGTTATAGCAGATAATTTGTAAATTACCACATCAAAACATAAACCTGTGCTCACACAGTAATCTTTGATACTTAGCCACCCGTCTATAATGTGGAGGGAGAAAAGCTTAGCATTGAGAGTAACAAAATCATCCAAACCGTCATTATAGGCCCAAAGCTTACGCTGAGGACAATAACTGGCCTAAAAACCTGGGTAGGTTTTCTTAACAGTAACTCAGAGGGCTGTTCCTGCAGAGAAGGTATCTTGCTTAGTATTTAACAACATAGGCCTCAGAGACAGACTGCTTGGGTTTGGATCCTTGCTGTGCTGCTTGCTAGCTATATGACCTCTCTCCAGTTACTTGACCGATATGTACCTCGGTTCCCTCATCTCTAAAACGGGAATAACTATAGTATCTACTTCATAGGATTGCTGTGAAGATTAAATAATATATTTAGCTCAATGTTTGGCCTATAATAAGCGCTCCATAAAGGTTTATTATTACTATTAGTAGTACTATATTCTCTTTAAGATAAAGGAAATACTAAAATACCTCCTTCAAATGGCTGCTAAGCCGCCACTTAAATTGAAAGCATTTGGGTGCTATGCAGCCACTGTCCGCTCTAATGAGTGTTCCTCACATCCACTTCCAACCAGACATTTGAAACGTCGAGAGTGATTTTAATTTCTCCTTCTAGCCCCCTTTATCTATATCCTATTTTCTTAAGCACTATGAAGAAATAGATTCTCAGGGTCTCCTTCAGTTTTGTGATTCAGTGATCTTTTAGCTATGCTCTTAGGGAAAGTTACTTGACTTTTTGGAAACCAGGTCTTAGAAGTGCAGATTTTTTAAAAAGATTTATTCATTTATTTATTTGAGAAATAGAGAGGTTGCGGGCATGAGAGGGAGAAGGGACAGAGGAGGAGAGAAGCAGACTCCCCGCTGAGCACAGAGCCCCACACCAGGCTCTGTTCCACCATCCTGCCATGGTGACCTAAAGCCCAAAATAAGAGTTGGATGCTGAACTGACTGAGCTACCCAGAAATATGGATACTTAGTTTAGTAGTGCCCTTCTTGTCTTAAAAATACGTGGGACAGTAGTATTGGGCTGAGACATACTTTGTGAAGCTACCTGTAAAATTGCTTGACTTTTGGGTGAACTAATTTCTCTCCTCTCTGTATTATTTTAGGAAGTCAGTTTAACCACTGAGATTAGAACATGGATTCTGGGTCTGGATTGCCTAGGTTCAGATAAACCTGTGTTCTACCATTAAGTAGCTGTGTAAACACTGGCAAGTTACCTAACATCTTTAGGCCTCAGTTTCTACATCTGTAAGACAAAGATAATAATATCACCTATGTCATAGGGTTGTTGGGAAGATTAATGAATAAATACGTTAAAGTCCTGGAATGATGCCTGGTTCACAGTAACCTCTCAGTGAACTTAACAATTATTACTTTCTCAAGTTCACATCTGATATATGGCGCACAAAAAAATTGAATTGTGCCTCATTTGTATTCTTAGCAACAGTGAAGTGTAGTGAATGCAGAAACAAAATCTTCCCCAGGAGAGGGGCTGGATGATGGCGCCACTGACTGCTCCCTGTAAATCTGAGGGGGTGTCCACAGAAATGGAAGGTTGGCACCACACTCCAGTGCTGCATACCCTTCTTTTTTCCCAGGTTCTGGGCAAGTGTCCCTATTATCTTTATTATGTAACATTTTAACCGAATGGTCTAAAACATCCCCAGTCCTCTCTCTGCCCCCTCAAGATTCCTTAAATGGAAATGGCAGCCAATGAGCCACATGGAACTGTTCCCTGAGGTCACCCACTAATGGCTCAGTAATTCAACAACTTTTCTGCCCCTTGGGTTTCCTACTGAGACAACAGACCTTTTTTTGTGTGCTGTCTCATCTGGCCTGTGACAACAGAAAAGGCTTTTGGCATTGATGAAAAACAAATGATACATAAGCTTTCTTGACTTGCCCTAGAGAGCTCAAATCCATACTGTCATGGAAGCTGAGTCTCTTGGACACATACTTGTCATCAGGGCAGTGGGGAGCAGAAATAGGCCATCTCTGGGGTTTGGTTGGGAGCTCCCTTTCATCTAACATGGTGTTTTGTACAGCTGCTATTCAGTAAAGTTAATCCATAATGATGGCAGATTAGGAGGTTCCCTCTGACTGGCAGCTGTCTTTCCTGAAGGAATATTTGTTTTTCCAAGCTGGTCAAATAAGACTAATGTTAGTTTTCACATGAAGAGAGGGACCAAAAAGAGTCAGACCTTCTGTTTAAGGAGCATTGTTCTGCCCATCATCGCAGATGAATCCAAGAATGAACCAATTATTGAATACTGTGTGCTGCTTCCTTTATTTTCCCCTCAATTAAAATATTCTTAGCATCCAAATGTGGAGCCTATGAAGTCCCAAAGGAGACAGTCTTCTATTATGGTGTCTCCGCTTTATTGACTGTGTCACCTCCATAATAGGAGATGTTGGAAAGTATGTACTTATGGATCTTATTCCCAGATCAAGATACTGCCCATCCATGGGCATTGTCCTTTTTAAGAAGACAGTTCTCAGGATGCCTGGGTAGCTCAGTCAGTTAAGTATCTGCCTTTGGCTCAGGTTGTGATCCAGGGGTCCTGGGATCAAGCCCCCCATCAGGCTCTGCTTCTCCCTCTCTCTCTCTCCCCTCTCAAATAAATAAAATCTTAAAAAAAAAAAGGAAGAAGAAGAAGACAGTTCTTACTGAGCCCAGAAGGCCAACTCTGATGGGAACAGAAAGAAAGAATGGGATGTGTAACACATGACAGGCCACTGCTCTACAAGCTCTCCAAGGAGAGCCAGACTTGTGGTTCCATTATTTTTAATATCTTCCACAAAAAGAATATGCCTTCAGTGGCAGATAAGGTTGAAATCCTGAGAAAGGAGAGCACTATTCATCTGCATGGTGGACACTTCACTGAAAGCCAGTGATATGTAAAACACTATAATGAACAGAATTAGTGCCTCCATAAAACAAGCTTAAAGCCTACCCAGTGATCATACTCTCAAGACTCCCCATGGAAACTATTACAGAACGTGGCCAAGTGATATCATTTGCACATTCATTCATACAAGAAATATTTACTGAGGTCTGCTCTATGTGAGGTACTGTGAGAAGCCCTGGGGATAAAGCAATGAACAAAAAAGACAAGATTCCTGCCCTCATACTGGCCTCAGTACTTTTAGAACCCCCATGTTTTCTCTTTAATACATCTCATGTATGAGATGCCTCTTGAATGACAAATCAGAGGCTTCCTATCCATTTTGTTCATTTGTGCTTTTATTCATCCATCCATTCATTAAAAGTATATTGAGCTAGGGTCAGGGGGATCCAAAATGGGCATGGCTCAATCCTTGCCTTCAAGCTCAAACTCCAGTAGCAGAGGCAGCAAAGTCAATATCACGACACCACAACGTAACAAATGTCTACATAGAAACATACAGAAAAGTACTGTTTTAGCCAGGATAGGATGAGGGGGAGTGATAGGTAAGTGGTCATGATCTCGGGACATTCACAGAAGTGGTAATATTTTAGTTCAGTATCCAGGGATATATAGGAATGTGGCAGGAGGGAAAAAAAGAGCTAAGGATGGTCCAGGAAGCGGAAATGATGCATCAATGACTGAAAAGTATGTAAGAGTGTATGGTACAGGGCTAATGACTAAATGTTGAGTGGAATTACATCACCCCATTCTGTAAAGACTTTGAGGCAGCTTGTAAGTAAGGTTATAATAAAAAAGAAAAATTATAAGTAAAATAAACCAGCATCTAGGAAAATATAAATGAGTATCAGAGGTGAAGACCAGGTAGGGAGCTTAATTAGAATTCAGATGTGTAGGTTATAGGATCCTATCCAATTTCTAAAGGTGAGCCATACAGTGACCAGATAACCAAAACAAAAAGGGAAACATGATCAATTACATAATTTGCATTTTCCATGAGGAGAAAATATACCAAAGCTCAGAGAAGTCAAACTTTTCATAGCCCTTCACAATTTTGTGTGTGTTGGATATTTTTGTTCTGAAAGAATCTTTTCACAGGGAGCTTCATATATAGGAATGGAGACAAAGTGTGGTAGCTGAGTGATTTCTGAAGCCCAAGCATGGGTGTGTAGCCCAGGATTAGTCAATTACATTCCCTAGTTTGTTGCAAAATGTAAGAACTAAAAATAGAGTGATTTTTACATAAAGCTAAATTTGCACAATTGAAAGCACTGTTCTTTATTCTGAGATTATAGACTTTCTATATTTTTGGTTTTAAAATATTCTGTCTTTTATGAACTGTGCAAATGGTACACTGGCTAGTTTCTGCTATTTTTCTCCACACCTTCTCTTGGCAAATTAAGAGGGTGATAATTAAATGTATACATGTATGTAATTTTATTTTATTCCTCTCTAAAATCTTGAAATCTGGGAACCACAGATGTAGCATGAAATGTCCTCACTAATGCCCCTCTACAGGTGTTCACAGCATTCCATGATGAGAGTCAAAGTCATGATCCTGAATCTGTCAAATGTTCTAACAAGGCAAGAACACAGTATAAATAAATAGGAAGGAATAGGTGGAAGATTGGCTAGAAAAAGTAGATATTTACAAAAATTTATACTAAAGAAATAAAGCTTCATTAGTAGAAATTTGAAATCAAAGTTGAGACTTACTAGGGTGAGTCTTTGTGAACTAAAATTAAAAACATATAACCCACCCAAGCCTAGTTTGCTACCTTATTTGCCATTGTACATGAACCAGGCCCTGCTTCAACTTTCCGGCTGGCCTGAAGCAAGGGTTTGGATGACCTTCTGCAGAAGCAGGCAAATATTGGTAGAACTTGAGAGTCATTATGCAAAAATTTGGAGACTTGTGCCCTATTTCCAAGAGGACTAGTGTTAACTGCAGGATCATCTCACAGTGCAGCCAGGCTGTCCTTAGAAATATGTATTCTCTCTTTACCTCAGTGTGCAAATGATGGCTTGAAAAGTCTTTTTGAGGATTTGCATGAAGAGGAGGCAGTCAAGACTGTAATGGGTTAAAATTTCTTAATACCCAGGCATAATTCTTAATTTTCCAGTGAATTTTGTGGGAACTCTAAAGAAAAAGCAATAATGTCCCGGAAATGTGTACCTGAATTGGAATCATAATTCTCTGTGAAATACCTTAATATATTTAGATCCCATTTGGAGCACTTACTTTAGCCTAATCTATGCTTGCATTACAGTGGTTTTACTGTGAGTGCAAACTACCTCCTGGTGCTTAAAGAGTCTCTGGAACATCTAACAGAATAGAAGTACCTTTATGGGCAGGGCAGCCCTTGAATGGGGAGAAGTCACTAAGTTCAGCAGAGCATTCTGAGGATATGAAGGGGCTCCCAGCTAGCCAGAGCCAGGCCCAGTTCTAAAAAGATAAGAGCAACAGTAAATGTGTCATCTCCTACCTCTGCCCACCTCCACTTCATACACTGCCACAGTTTCAACTTCTTCTGTGGGTCAAAGTTGAAACAATGGATTTAAAACAGAAGCTTCTAAATTACCTAATAGTGTGGCAATACATATATCAAACATCTCAACAGGAAGTTCTAGGTATAGAAATAAGCAACTGGATGATAGCCTTTTGGACATAAATATTTGAAGGCATGCTACAGGTTGAGTAGTTAGAAACAGAATTTAATCTGACAAGGAGTATCTTTTTCTTCCTGTGGATCCATGGACTTTGTGGGAAGCAATATAGAGTAATGGTTGAGAGTATGGTTAGTAAAAGCCACCTACTAAATGGCCTTACAGTGTTAACTCTGAGCCTCAATTTCCTTATCTGTAAAATAGTGAGTAATATATTGCCCACTCCTTAGAATTACAAGGATTAAATGAGATGATATGTATAAAATCAAATCATAACCTAGAAATTAATGTACACTGAATTAATGAGTAGTAGTATTATGGACACCATCCCTCTTCCCCTGCCACAAAAATGGAGTTTGCATTTTATAGGAAGAACACCACCGTGAACCGTCCTGCCAGAAAATATCAAGGACTGAACCATGAAATTGGCATGTGTGGTATCTTTGTCAAGCATCAAAAATGGTGAACCTCTAAGGTTCCTAGTGTTTTGTAGACATCTGTAGTCTTAGTCCACCTAGTAGAGTGTTAGTCCCCTGACATTGTTTCAGCTGGCCCACTTCCACACAGCAACAGTACAGTGACAACAGTTTCTCAAGATAGTGGCTCTGGGGCCTTGGAAGGTCACAAAGCACCTTTCAATAATCTAAGAAAAATCATGATCAGTCTAGTTTGGGTGCTTACTGTACTATTTCCATTCATTGAAAATAGCCAACTCTATTGACTAATCACATCCCATTCCCTAGCCATACTGCATACTTTATATATGTACTGCTGTATGACAAACTATTTTATAACTTAGTAGCTTAAAAAACAATCATTTTATTCTATTTTATGAGTTTCTGGGAGAAGAATTTGGGTAGGACTCATATGGGCAATTCTTCTGTGCCATATGGTATCAACTGGAATGTCTCAGCTATGGTAGGCTAGTCTGGAGGTTCCAAGACAACTTTATTCATATTCATGGCACCTTGGAAGGGACAGATAAAAACACTGAGCTCAGCTGGATCCCTCTCCTTCCATGTACTCTGAGGCCCTCTCCACATGTCTCTCTACAACCGTACGCCAGCATGTTACACAATCTCTTGAAGTTTCAGTAGCAGGTGTTCCCAGAAACAAGAAATGGAAATGGTATCTCTCTTAAGGCCTGAGCCTGAAAATAGACACAAGACTTCTTCTGTCAAAGTAGTCTGGAGCCCATCCAGATTCAAATGGGGGTGGGCAATATAGACCTCACCTCTTAATGAGAGGAGTCTCAAAGAATTTGTATCCACCTTTAATCTGTCACACTGGGACAAAAAAATAATTGTATGGAAGCACTTTGTTGCTCATCTGCCATGTTGGGTTTTTTTTTTTTTTTAGAATTTTTTTTTAAGATTTTATTTATTTATTTGACAGAGAGAGATCACAAGTAGGCAGAAAGGCAGACAGAGAGAGAGGAAGGGAAGCAGGCTCCCTGCTGAGCAGAGAGCCCGATGCAGGGCTCAATCCTAGGACCCTGGGATCGTGACCTGAGCCAAAGGCAGAGGCTTTAACCCACTGAGCCACCCAGGAGCCCCTCATCTGCCTTGTTTTTAATCATACCTGTTTCACCTTACACCTATAATTGAGTTAATTGATTAAAACAATTATCATACTATACTGAGAGGCAGTGTAGTGGTTAGGAGCATTATAGTTAGACCAGCCTAGATTTGAATCCTAGTTCTGCTTCTCACTGGCTTATAATATTGGGCAAGTAACTAAATACTCTGAGCCCCAATTTCTGTATAAAATGAAGGATAATAACAGTAGCTAGTTCACAGGTTTGCTGGAATGTGATTTTATAAAATGCTTAGCACAGTGCCTAGCACACTGTAAGCACCCAACAGTTTGGGTGTTGATTATCGGTGATACAGCATTTTAACTGCGTGAATGTTTCTAAACTAGACTATGAGGCCGAGGATTTTGCCTTAGTCATTCCCTCAATCCCAACACCTGGTACAGGGCCTGGCATCAAACTATTGAATAGATGGACATATGGATGACTGGATGGCAGCATAGAAATAGTATGTGCCTCCGGTGTAACTCCCTGGCTCAAATGTGTAAGGAGAGCAGAGGATGATTTTACTTCGAGATAACTACTCTAGGTTGAATGCGCCCAAGTTGCTAGGGAGCGGGAATGTTTAAAGCTACAATGAAGTATTACTTGAAATCTTGTAGTAGAGCTGCAACGCAGAGGAGCAAGCTGGCCCAACTAACACCACATTCATAGCATCTCTAGTACACTGAGATTTGGGGAAGTTCATGAATCAGAAGAGGGAATACAAACCAATGCCTTATGACAGTTTCAGGCATGGCAATGCCAAGAGTCAGAAGGCTGTAGGGAAAAGGTGCTAGAAGAAGAGATATAAAACCAAAACAGGGTGTTTATTGTGGAAGGACTTTGGAAGAATACCTTGGCCTTTTCCATAATCCTTATAAGATTATTTCAAATCTCCTCCAAAAGTTTGAATTCCTAACATAAATGTTAATACTATGCACTTGTTAGTGTACTTGTCAAAGCCAGGCTGGGGGCCTTGATGAGGGAGATAATTTCTCTTGATGTTCTATTCCCAATGTGTTTCAAATTGACTTCTTTGATTTTTCAGGTTCTGCAATACTTGTTTAAGTCCAGTGTTTTCAAATGGTTATTTTCTTGGTTGGCATTGGAAATTCACATCAACTTTGGTGCTTAATGGTTGAAGATAAACAAAAGAATAATCAATGTGTTAGGAGTCTTTGAAATGTCTTGTGCAACCTGCCCTCTAGCAAGCCCTGCTAGGCAATGTAGCCTATGGAACTCTTGGCATATTGAACACAAGAAAGAAAGGGAGTTTATCTATTCTCACTTTAGCCATATGTCATGAATACATTTGCTTTTAAATGAATTTCATAAAATATTAATGTAATCATACCAAACAGAGTGGTGAGTACATCAGTCAGGAGTTATATTTATCCCATGTATTTGTTTTTTGTTTGTCTCCATTTATTAGTAGACAGTACATGGAGACAGGCATTTCTTTCTCAGCCAAAGCGGCAGAACTTGTTTAATGAACTGATGTTTCTGTAATCTGTGCTAAGGTAGAGTTGTGAGTGACAGAGCTATATGAATAACAATGAGGAGGCAGGCAGAACAATAAAAAAGAAGACAAACATTTCAGTTGGAGGGGAAAAAATAGATGGAATTGTTTAGTAGGCACACAATCTAATCTGATCTTTTCCTACTGAAAATTAACAGTTTGTAAATGGGTGAGATAATGTTAACAATTTTTCCAAAATCATATACACAAGGAATCAAATTTTCCAAAGACATAAATGGCATTTTTAACCACAGTGCTCTTATTCTATAGCATAGAAACACAGGGTATCAGGGGCCTAAGATGGAAAGGAAAACCTGGACTCCCTGCCCCCGTAGAGCCTGACATATAAAAAGCTATCATAAATGCTTATAGAATGTGGGAATGAATGCCTGAATAAGTGAACTTATTGATATGTGTACAAATGTTTTGACTGGAAGGATGAAAACTTAACTATCAAGACACACCCACCTAGCATGCCAGAGGTTTTCATACCTGTTTTGTCCTTTCATCCTTTGAGCAAAATGTCATCATTTATCCCCACTTTTATCAAAAAAGAAATAGTGTTATATTACCAGATATTAAGAAACCTTCCTTAAGGTCATGTAACTAGTATGTGGAGGAAACTAGAGATATGAGAGCCACAGGGAGGAAGTAAGGGAGTGTGTGTGTGTGTGTGTGTGTGTGTGTGTGTGTGTGTATGCACACAGTCACATGCATGTGTACAAGTGCATGTTAGGTGAGCTGACATGTGAGAGTAAAAGTAAATTTGTTTTCAGAAAAAAATTCTTCTAATTTCTCGGAAGACATCTTTTTTTCTTCCCATACATATCTGGGGTCTTGATATTTCGGCATGTGGGAAGATAGGAAATGTCTTAGCTCTTATGGGCTGACTTTGAATAGAAGATGCACATGTGCTACTCGCCTGCCCATCTGCCTGGTCATAAGACTCACTTTTCTGGGCCTATTATACCTGAAGTTCTGCTTCTCTATGGACCACAGATTTTTTACCCTGTTTAGATCTACCCATTTCAGTATCTTAGAGAGCCACCCAGGGGATTCAGAGCCAGCTTGAGGACATGCTTTTAAGCATTGCCCCCTCAAGCGTCTGTGGTGAGCAGAGTAAGGTTTTTGGGAGTCGGACCTGCTAGTGCTACTGCAACTACCCTTGTATTATCAGAATTCCTTATGCAATACTTTGTTTGTAGTGCATTGTGCATTCTGCAGCAGAGGACAGTGGTGAGAAGTGGGGAAATAAGGAAGTAGAATGCATTCCCTTCTCTCAAAGAACTTGTGTTTCAATATAGAGACAAAATTTAAATGAAATCAGTATCACCCTTAGACCCAGGCAAGTGGGAACATTGCCTTAGGTTCACATCTCAGGGGACCTTATGCTTTGAAATGCCTGCCCTGATACTGTCTAAGTCCCCATCTGGTGCTAAGGACCAGCCAGGTAGGTACTGTGATCAGGGTAGTTGTACTGAGTCCAGAACAGATCCTATATAGGTTCTAATCTTATGAAGCACCTTTCTTGAAATTTTTAAATTTCCTCTTCATTGCCTGGAATTGACCAGGATGCACAGTGTTGTCTAAGCAAGGAGTCCCAATCTCATACTGAACTTATGTGGATCCCAGTCCTGCTTTCTCCCCTTTGGGGCACTCTCCAATCCTCTATCCCACATGTGGGGTCAGCCAGATTCTCCAAGAAGCTTTGGAACTCCTCTTTGGACCTTTGGAGTCCTCTCAGAGTCTTGGTTCCAGGAAGGTAGCCTGGTAAGTAAATCACTCTAGCTGCCTGGTGTGGCATTTCTTTCATAGTATCTCATGAGATTATGCCACTGAATAGTGGTGATACTGATTTAGGGTAAATCAAACTGTGTATGTAGATGAACCTCACAGAAAAAAACATTTGTGAGGGCTCCTACACATCCAAGAAGCATCCCTGAATGAAAAGATGGTGCAAAATAAAATTCAGTGGCAACAGCTGCAAAACAGTTTTTCAACACAGATTTGAGAATGAACCAGAAATATCTGGGAAAAGTTCTTCAGGGAGAATGGCCTTGAAGAGTTCTTTAAGGCAACGCTTGAAGTATGGGGAGAATTTGGGGAGGCTCAAATGATTCCAGGCAGGGAGAATAACATGAACAAAAGCACAGAGAATGGTTATTTATTGAGTATTTTTGTGCTATACATTATGCTAAGCACATCACATTTATCATTTTGTTTATTTGTCACAGCTCCCTATAAGGTAGGGGTTTGTAAATGAGAAAATGGAGGTTCAAAAGATTCATCCTGCTAAGCAAACCAGGTCTGCCTAATTCCCAAATTGTATGCTCTTAGTACCATGCTATACTGCAAAAAGACAAGTGTTACAAGGGAGAGGAAGAAGCCTTGTCCCAATGGAGTGGAGGGTGTGCATTGGGAACTAGTGGAAGGCAAGATCAACAGACAAAGCACAGTCATAGTATGAAAGGCCTGGATATCAAAATGAGATATAGAGATAAACAGATTGGTCAAGCAAAAACAAACAGCCCTATCCCAAAAGGAAAATGCACAAGTAGAATATGATATTTAAGACCTGGTGATGCTACTATCATGTTTTCTTAAATATTTCGCCTCTGTCTTAGAAAGATTTGGTTTGAAATTTGTAAGGTAATATTCTGCCTCCACTTGACCTTGCCTGGTGTCATTTATTGCGCTCTCTTTTCTCTCCTTTTTTAGATTTTGATCCTGCTCTTGGAATGATGACTGGAATTCCACCAATAACTCCAATGATGCCTGGCTTAGGAATAGTACCTCCTCCAATTCCACCAGATATGCCAGTAGTAAAAGAGATCATACACTGTAAAAGCTGCACGCTTTTCCCTCCAAATCCAAGTAATATTCTGCTTTTCCTCCACACAAGTCACAATGTTTTGGTGTCTAGGAACACTCTTTTTCAAAAGAATACCCAAGGGCTTCAAAGATGTATGTATAGAAGCTTCACCTAGAAAACAAAAGACAGGAAAATTTTCTCTTACGAGGCATGGTTGAATTTTATGCACAGAACAGTAGATTTTTGTGTGCTGGTTGCAGTATAAGTGATAAAACGTGTTTCTAATGCCATCTGGTAAGGAATTCAAGTGTGTTCATACAGAAAGAGACACCGGACACAAATTGTTTAACACTGTCATTTACAGACTCTGTTTTTCATAACTGGCCTGCATGCTGATGATAGCAGTAATAGAGTGTGTCTGAGCCTACCTGAGGCACATAAGAGTGTTCATCTGGTGCTAAGAATCCTCCACTGCCACCAGCTATTCACACATCACTCAAACTACTGCTATTCCACTGATGGGCTGCAACAGACAGTGGGGTGAGGTTTAACTTGCAACGAGGGCAAAAAGGAATACTGAGATGAAGTCAAACCACTTGCATCCATCCAGGCAGTGAAATTCATGTGGAAATGGCCTAGGGATCTGTCTTGTCGGTAACGAATAGGTTTCTCCTTAGACTCTTAAAAACATCTGCAAAGATATGGTGGATATATTTCACTTAAAACATAACAGCAGTAATTGACTCAAGACTTTTTTTCTGAATCTGTTAGGGGTTTTATTTACTTTACGTGATCAGAAGTTATTTCTACACGTGATTCAAGCCTCATTAAAGCTTTTTCCACAATTCTAGTGGTGGTGCTGGGTGGCCTACTTAAGGGAGCTGCTACCACAGTGCTGAGATTAAAGCTGTTAAGGGACACATTCAAGGGTTCAGGCCATAGATCAAATGAACTTGCCTTATCACCATAAACAGAAATTCTGTCATGTGACTTCAGACAACTGTTTCATCTCCTACCTTACATAGGAATCAGTTAATCATGGAATCAGGCCCTGGCAGGGACCCAGATTCTACTTAGGATAGTCTGCTCATAACCGAGAGGATTTTAGAATCAGTCGGGGTTGGTTAGACAAATCACCTTGGTCCCTTTTGTTAATGAAAAATGTTCTTAATGCCTTCTTCAGGTCTTTGAACTTGAAGGTCAGCAGACTACTTCCTTCCAGGCCAATAAGAAATCTAGGAGACTAGCATCTCAGAGGACTGAATTGGGAGAAGAGCTAATATGTCACAGGAGAACTAGGGAATGGAGACTAAGATTGTCTAGTAGACCTTACCTGCCAGCTCAAGTGGCCATTCCTGGATTTGTGTTTAGTGCCTAAGTGAATGATGGCACTGTGGTACACTTGTCTCTTACTTTTACTGCTACTGTCCTTACAGAAGGGCAAGGACTTTTTTCCCTTTCTTCCCATGTATCACTTTTGGATTAGAGAAAGCTGTGTGTCACTGGTCCTACCTTTTTTCACTTCAAAAGCCATGAATTTAGTCATTTCCAGTGTGAAAACCTCCTACATATGTAAAGGTAGAATCCTGCTGGTATAATCATCCATTTATTACATAATCAGCCTGCATTAGGCTTCATTGTCTCAATCAAGTCCACTGTAACAAGATGGCTCATAACCTGTAATATCTAGGTGGGGAACAAGTGATGACTTTACAGGCTATTCAGTTGCTGAATTTCCAAAGAATAACAGATACCTTGTGTATAACACGTAGATGACATTGTTGAGCATTCCCTAAAAGAATATAGACATACGCAGCCTAAAGAGGCTCTAACATTTTTAAGAGGCTCTAATTTTTTTTATAGTCTCTAGGAAAAGAAAGAGACAGACATCTCTCAAATACATTTATCTTTCTCCACCTATACCATGCCTTTGTAGTTCTGATCTAAAAGGGCCACAGAGTGAAAGGGAGCATTTTACCTTCATGATTTAATCATTTAGTTCTTCATCCCTGTGTTAAGAATATGGGCAGAGCAATTAGTTCCAGTAAAATAGTGGCTTCTGGGAAGGAACCTGGCTTTGGATTGAATTAAAAACAGACCCTTCGGACACAGCTTAAAGTAAACTGGTGTTCTATTTCCTGTTTAGAACTTGGATTTTGTTACAAGGGGTCTCAGGTTAATTGTGTAGGGGGAAAACGCTAATGGAGAAGATTCCCTTAGTTCTGTGCTGAAAACATGGCAAGTATGATTTTTGTTAATACCCCCAGACTGTGAAGGTGTGGTGGGAAGAGGGATTTGATATGCCTGAATTCCTTATCTTCTCCAGAGCCAAGCAAACTTGTCTGCCAGTCCTTGATTATAAACCCTAGTACTTAGCCTGCCTCTGGTATATTCGGCCTCTGTCTCTGGTATATTCTCTTGTACTCAGTGGCCTCTCAAGGAATAAGGTCCTGTGAGCTGGGGACTTTCAGTCTCTTTATGCAGCCATCGAATCTGCTTCTGTCTTGCTTCACTAGAAAGTATCTTTACCATCACTTCCTTACCCTTTCTCCCACCTGACATTTCATCCAGGTGCTTGTCACATATACAGAACCCAAAAGTCCTGGGGCTCCCATTACCCACAGATGCCACGTCCAGCTCCTGACTTGACAAACCTTTCACTGGTATGCTTCTTGTGACTGTCTTCAATCCATCATTTCTACTTGCCACTTACCCACCCCTTAGTCAAGTTTAACTGCTTCCCGGTATCACATTCCTCTCTAGCCCAACTACAAGCCTATCTTCTCCTGGAACATTTCCACGTGAAAGATACTGAAATTAAAACAGTAATCATTCATTGCTCTAACACATTTTCACTTAAATATTGGGTGCTAGGTACAATGGATAATTTTTTACCCCTTAAATTACGTTATCTCTCTGCTATTTTTAGTACTAGTGACCCCTTCATCCTTCTTGAAACAATACGTCATTTGAAAGTATAAGAATGACAAAGACCACCAGAGAGATTATAGATCAAGAAAGAATGACAAACAAGCAGAGTGCCCTAAGGAATTCCAACATTTCGAAATTTAAAAGAGAAGCAGGAGGTTGCATTTCTGTACAAAAACCATCTTTACTAGCTCTTTCCAGTTTTTTTTAATTGTCTTTCAAATCTTCTTCATTTATGCTTTTGCCCCACCCCTCTATCAAAATGCCCCTTGTTTAAGAACTCTAGTGACTTTATAATACTAAATTCAGTAGTCAATTCTCAATTCTTCTCCTAATTGACCTAATAGCCATATATGACACAGTTGGTTACTCTTCACTCATTGGTATGCTTTCTTTACTTGGCTTTCAGGATACAACGCTATTGGTTTTCCTCCCACTTCGGCTGATAGACCTTCTGCATGGAGAGGTTGCATTTTGAGTCTACTGTCCAGTTAACAGGAAACATGGAATAAATGGTGGAATATCACCTGCCATGTGTGTACAGGGATGTGGGAAAGCACCCAAGAGCACTTTTTTAATTTTACTATCTCAGAACAGGCCAACCTCATTTTGGCTCCTAGGGCTGGGTTCTATAAAGAAAATTAGAGAAAGTGGGTAAATTGAGAATTATTAAAGATCCACCAGTCTTCTGGTTATTTCCATTCAGTTGGAATTACATTAAAATATATCTGACCCCTGCTCATTGTCTAGGGGTCTTCAGTCTTGGGCTGTCTAATAAAATCAACTCGAAGACTTTGCAGTACATAAATTCTGGCAAACCAGAGGAGTGATCTGTGATGCTCCTTTGAGAAACAAGATACGTGCAAGTGGTTTATAGGTCTTCCACACTGCCCCCTGCCTCACTTCTCAAAGATCAGCAGTGACCCTCTTCTTAATGCTGATTACCCCAAAAGAGCTCCTCAGAGTAGGTGCTTAGTTGTAATTAGAGTTGCTAGAAACTCCTCCTTTAATATTACTAGAGATTAAATTACTCTATTATCTCGAATCATTTTACATGAAGTTTTCTTCTCTATCTAGAGTAATGGTTGGGGTGTTAGAAGAGTTTGGCACATTACCTTATTAATAGGTAGACTTTGAATTTGCCCTCCTATGGAGTTATCCTTGCTGTGCCCAGAACACTGTATTTCAGTGGGATTAAAAAATCAGGCCCAGACAAAAAAGTACTTTGAGCTGTTAATTAAAGTACAAGTACTGTCCCTTAAGGAAGATAGTACAGCCCATTGCCTTATTGAGTGGCATACACTTAAGTCTCATCGAATGCCATCAAAGAGGCTTTCTACATTTCCCCAAGGAAAATAAATAAACCCCAGCATTCTTGACCCCACTCTTAGTGGTTTTTATGCTTTCTTACTTACCAGTTACCACAGAATAATCACAGCATCTAATAGGATGATGACTTCATCACAGAATTTTTAAATCTCACAGAATTTTTAAAGGGAAAAGCCTTTATATGTTCAGTGTTCTATGTAACTGTGGCAGTAACCAGACATTCCTTAGAGTCTCTCAGTGGACCAAATGTAGACCTAACTAAACAAACTTAAATAATATAAAAAAGTGATCCTTTGCTCCACAAAAAGTTTCTTTACAATCAAATTCCTTAAATAGTAAACTTCAGAATGATTCTAAAACAGGATTTTCAGCTAAAGCCCTTGATTTGAAAACATGGCTCTGTGTTCCATGCTCAAAACCCTATGTGTCTTCACAGCTATAGATTCCTCTATTGAGAAGAGTGATTCCTTCCCAAACCAAGCCTTATCTGAAGATACGGATAAAGCAAGGAGCTGGGAATTTAGAAGTCCAGGTCTTAAGCAACTACTCCACTTCAGACTTGTGGTAGGGCTTTAGAAAGCCTCAGATTGGTAATCAGGAAACCCTGGTTCTTTAACAGTAAATAATAATAATAATGCTATAGTAACTACTATTTATTGGGAACCTATCAAGTGGTAGGCATTGTACCACTTGCAATCTAGACAGTAGATTATTATCCTACAAAAACCCTTGTAGGGTGGAAGACAGTATCCCTATTTTACAGATGAACGAATAAGGTTCTCACGTTATGTAATTTTTACAAGGTCCTACAGACAGTTATTAGTTAAGGTTTAAATCCAGGTTTGCCTGCTCCAAGTTCATGTTCTTTCTCTTTCTATCTAATTTGGTGACCTTGAATGAGTCACTCAGCCTCACGCAGCTAAGGTTTTTCTCCGTAATGTGAGAAGTTTAAACCAAGTCAGTGGTTTTCAATCCTACCTACCATTAGAGTTGTCTGAGGAGCTTTTAAAAAAACAATACACAGACTGTGTCCAAACTAATTAAATCACTCATTGGAGTGGGCCCAGGATTTTTTTGTTTGTTTGACTCCCAAGTTGATTCTAATGTGCTGTCAGAATTGAGAAACACTGGAAGTGTATGATATTAGAATCCTTCCGTTCCTTAAAAATTCAGAAGCAGAAGTCTCAAGAGATTCTGGACCTCATTTTTTCCCTTTTTGGCTAAAACCAAATTGTGCCAGTGCCCATGACTAAGACATTTCAGATTCCTGTTCACTAGGTTATCTTCATTTTCCTTTTAAACTTCTCCTATGGAACAAAGGAGTACAAAGTGAATTCTTGAAATGACAGAAATTTTTAAGATTAACAGAAACTTTATAAGTTCCCTGAATCCCTTTACCCCTTTTATTGACTAGAGAGGAAGAGAGCATCATGAGAACCTGATTATTCTGAGCCACACTGATAAGACAGAGAGTGGTAGCAAAATGAGGGAGCTAGAGATGCTCATACCCTAGGAGGTTCCCAAATCATCCACTTGCCAACTTGGATAAGCGTCAAGCAGGGGACCTTGGCCTGATCTACAAGTGAGACTCATTTATTTTTGCATGGGAGCTGTAATCACTAGTTGTTGAGCTCTCCAAATCTTGAGCTGGGAGAATTATTGTACGGAGCTGAATGGAAAGAATGGATTACACAAAATAAATCCTTGCAGATACAAAACGAACACTAAAAAAACCCTTGACCATCATGCTTTGTTTTGTTGGGCTGTGAACTGTAGAATTTTGCTTGGAAAACGCTTGGATACATACAAATAGCAAGACAGAGCTGGCAGATACAGCAGGCTTCATGTATAAGATGAGTGAGTAGAAAGCATATTTTTTTTAGCAGAGGGAGAATCATCCATTAAGTAGGTTTTTAATGACTCTCTATAGCCAAATTTATCTCACTTTAGTTAATGATTTCCCAGACAAGCTTACTTTTTTCTCTGCTGTCTTTCATACTTCCCTCTAAATGCTGTAGGATTGACTCTGGACCTCACCTCTCCAGCCAGAAATTGGAAGAAGGACTCACTGGTATCAAAAGACAAAAACCTAGAAAGATGGTTTATAGTGTGGCTGACTTTGTCAGCCAAATCATTCTGGTACCCATAAATATTTTTGTAAATATTACCCCATCATTGTCAAATTAATTCTGAAACAGTTCCTTCAGTAAGCACGAACAGATAATTTAGTAACTATAAACTGAATTAAGCAACCCTTCGCTCAGGGACCTTGGTTCCAAGAATTCCAGAAAGTAAGAATTTAAAGTGAGTGGGATTTCACCCCAACTGTCATCTTAACGAAAATGACTGAAAATAGGGCATAGCTGAGTTGTCATAACAAAAGTAAAGAACAGAGTTAAAGAACTCTGAATGGGACAGACAAATGGGTCCGAGTCTTCATCGTTTAGGCATCATGGTCACCAAACCATTGAATAAAATGATTTCCATGTTCTGTGGAGCAGAGATGAGTGCCTTAGAGGCCACATGCTTCTGGCACTTGGGTCAAAGTCTGATGGGGACCATACAGCTATCTCTGGGACATGTTAGTTTTCTAAGAGGTCTGTCCCAAGCAAACATCTTAATTTTGTAATCTAATTTTTAATTTAATTGCTTTTCCACTCAGATCTTCCACCTCCTGCAACTCGAGAACGACCACCAGGGTGCAAAACAGTATTTGTGGGTGGCCTACCTGAAAATGGAACAGAGCAGATCATCGTGGAAGTGTTCGAACAGTGTGGAGAGATCATTGCTATTCGGAAGAGCAAAAAGAACTTTTGTCACATTCGCTTTGCTGAGGAATACATGGTGGACAAAGCCCTTTATCTTTCTGGTAAGTGTTTAGTTATGAGCAGTGTGCCCACCAGACACAATGCAGAGATTGCGGATCAGTGTATTTGCATTTGTGGCAGATAAAGTTTAGGCTTAATGGTATCCCCTCTTGCCTTCAGAGTTGGAAAATGAATGTTTGCACCCAACTTCTTACTTTAAAGTTCTTTAGCAGTTCTCAGTTGTTTCCGTTATCCAGAACTTCTTACTTGTCACATCTGAGGTCCTTGATTACTTGGCTTACCTCATAACACCATCTCCTAGTCTTTCACTTACATACCATGTCCTAACCACACTAAGCTAATTCTAGTTCTCAGAATGTGCCATGGTGTTTTATGCTTTTTCCTCTGACTATAATTACCTTTTCCATCCCACCTGCCATATATACATCCTCACACCTCAAAGCTCCAGTTCGAGCATAACCTCTTCTGGAAAGCTTTTTCCAGAAAGCTTTTTCCAGAAACCTCTTTCTGGAAAGCTGACTTCTCTTCCCACTGTGCCCCAAGCACCCCTTCCTTAGCACTTCCACAGTACCCAGTGTTTCCTCCTAGCATGACACCTATAGCACCATGCTAGAACTGTCTCTTTCCACATCTACCTCCCTGACAAGAGTATGAATTCCTTAAGGGAAGGGACTGTGTTTTATTTAACTTCGAATCCCCAGCATCTAGGAAGAGGGGAGGTCAGTTAGATGCCTGTTGCAACAGGCCAGGGAAAACGTAATGAGAGTATGAAAAAGTAGGCTGGTAACAGGGAAGGAGAAGAGGAAGAAGATGTAGAATATTCCTTTTTATTAATTTTTTTTAATTTTACTTCCAGTTAGTTAACATATAGTGTTATATTAGTTTCAGGTATACAATATAGTGATTCAGCACTTCCATACATCACCCAGAGCTCATCCCAACAAGTGCACTCCTTAATCCCCATCACCTATTTCCTCCATTCCCCCACCCACCTCCCCTCTGGTAACCATCAGATTGTTCTCTATTGTTAAGCGTCTATTGTTTGGTTTGTCTCTCTCTTTTTTCCCCTTTGCTCATTCGTATTGTATCTTAAATTCCACATATGGATGAAATCATATGATATTTGTCTTTCTCTGACTTATTTCACTTAGCATAATACTCTCTAACTTCATCCATGTCATTACAAATGACAGGATTTTATGGCTGAATAATATTCCATTGTGTATATATACTACCTCTTTTTTATTTTTACTACCTTTATTTTTATTTTTTATTATTTTTTATTGTTATGTTAGTCACCATACAGTACATCATTTGTTTTTTATGTAGTGCTCCAAGATTCACTGTTTATGTATAATACTCAGTGCTCCATGCAATACGTGCCCTCCTTAATACCCATCACCGGGCCAACCCATCCCTCACCCCCTCCTCTCTAAAATCCTCAGTTTGTTTCTTGGACTCCACAGTCTCTCATGGTTCATCTCTCCCTCCAATTTCCCCCCTTCATTCTTCCCTTCCTTCTCCTAATGTCCTCCATGCTATTCCTTATGTTCTACAGGTAAGTGAAATCATATAATTGACTTTCTCTGCTTGACTTATTTCATTCGGCATAATCTCCTCCAGTCCCATCCATATTGATGTATAAGTTGGGTATTTATCATTTCTGATGGCTGAGTAATATTCCATTGTATATATGGACCACATCTTCTTTATCCATCCATCTGTTGAAGGGCATCTCGGCTCTTTCCACAGTTTGACTGTTGTGGACATTGCTGCTATGAACATTGGGCTATACTACCTCCTCTTTATCCATTCATCTATCAATGGATGCTTGGGCTGCTTCCATAATTTGGTTATTGAGATGTAGCATACTCTTACTACATTTGCTAAGTGCTGTGAAATGTACAGAAGATTTGATAGCACTTAGGAATGATAATAGAACATTCCACAATAGACTGTTTTAATAAAAACTTAAAGGTCTTGCAAAACTCTGAAGAGTTGTACATAAAAGACAACATGCTGCTCAGGAGGTATCCATCTAAACATGCTCTGTGGCAACAACTACGTCCTAGAAACATTTTCAAGGCTTCCAGGGGAAAGGGGATTGCAATCATCAGTGATGTGAAAATAACTAAATTTTGCCCTTTAAATTTGAACCCACTCCCTGAAATCTAATAAGTGATAGAAATGCCCTGAATTGGATGGCTGATGAAAACAAACAAAAATCCTTTAGAAAAGGGGCTGGGAATATAGAAATAACCATTTTTTCTATTGGAGTTTGAGCATCTTAGGGAACTGGCATTGTGCACGATGTACCAATCTCATAACATCACAGTATCTGTTATGTGTTTATACCAAGCTTTCATATCATCTTCTTGTTTGATCCTCTCCATGATCCTAGGAGAATAGGTAAGGTAATCATTAATAGCCATTTTTCTGATGGCTCAGATGATCAAATAAGAGGACTAAGTGTGAAAGTGCGTTCTAAATTGTAAAGAGCCCTGGTAAAATGTGCTTATGAAATGTATTTATTCTTCCTCTTTCTAAAAAGAATGTGTAGTGGTTTTTGTGTTAAGGGGCATTATTCTTTATAACAGCTTCATTGAAGTATAATAATTGACATACAATAAAATTCACATATTTCAAAAATACAGTTTGGTTTTACTGACACATACATACAGCTATGAAACCATCACTACAGTCAAAATAATGGACATATTTACCTCCCCCAAAAGCTTCCTTCGTACTCCTTTTGTGATCCCTTCCTCCTACCCTACCCTTCTCTTCCCAGGCCACCACTGCTCCATTGTCTGTCAGATTAGTGTGCATTTTCTAGAGCTTCATATAAATGGAATCATATATTATGTATGCTCTTCCTTCCTTGGTATAGACTCAAATTTCCATTTGGTATCACTTTCCCTGTGCTTGAGTTTCCTTTAACAATTTTTATAGTACAAGTCTGCTCCTGATTAATTCTTTCCACATTTGTATATATCAAAAGGAATTTATTCTACCTTTCTTTTTTAAAGAGATGTTCTCTGGATGTAGAATTCTGGGTGGGCAATTTGTTTTTCTCTCTCAGATGTTACTTCATTATCTTCTTGCTTGTTTTGTTTCCAATAAGAAATATGATGTTTTCTTTTTGTTTCTCTGCACATGTCTTAAGTCTATGGAAGCTTTTAAGATTATTCTCTTTTTTTATTACTGGTGTTGAGAAATTTGATTATTATATGCCTGGTATAAGTTCCTTCATGTTTCTTGCACTTGAGGTTCATTGAAATTCTTAGATCTCTGAGTTTTCATTAAATTTGGACATTTTTCTGTCCTTATTTCTTCAAATATTTTTTTCTATTCCCTCCGCTCTCTCCAGTCAGGGCCCCAGTTAGGCTATAGTAGGCCCCTTGAAATTGTCCCACATCTCACTGGTACGCTGTTCATTTTCTTTCAGTCCTTTTCCTCCATATTTCATTTTGAACAGCTTATATTACTGTATCTTCAAGTTCATTAATCTTTTCTTCTGCAGTGTCTAATTTGCCATTTGTCCTGTTCAGTGAATTTTTTTCAACTTAGACATTGCATTTCAAATCTCTAGAAATTTGATTTTGGTTATTTTTTATGTCTTTCATGTTACTAGTTAATATGGTTACATTTTCTCTAACTTCTTAAGTATATGAAATCTGATTATAATAATTGTTTTTATGTCCTTTTATATTAATTATATTATCTGTATCACTTCTGGGTCTGTTTTGATTGGTTGATTTTTTTAAATCTTTCTTGTGATTTTCCTTCTTTAAGTATTGGGTAATTTTTTTATTGGATACCAAACATTATGAATTTTACTGTATTGGGTACCAGATATTTTTCATTCCTATAAATATTCTTGAACTTTGTTCTGGGATGCAGTTTAGTAACATGGAAAAATTTTTATCCTTGTAGGTCTTGTTTTTTAAGCTTTGTTCAATAGAACCAGAGCAGGATTTAGTCTAGAGCTCATTTATCTCCACTAAGGCTAAACCCTTCTGACTACTCTAATCAGTACTCTGTGAATTATCCATTTTTTTTCCCTGCTCTGGCTTGTGGAGAAGAGAACTGTTCCCAGCCCCATGTGAGCTCCAGGGGTTGTTACCTCTAATGCATAGGTAGTTTCCACATACACACACACACACACACACACACACATCAATGTGCAGCTAAATAATAATGGAGGACCCTCTGCAGATCTCTGAAGTTCTTTCTTTGTATAGCTTTCTTCTTTCCAGTACTCTGCCATATAAACTCTGTCTGCCATAGTCTCCCTGGATTCCTAGTTCAGTCTCTTCAACTCAGGGAGATCACCATGCCTTGACTGAGTTCCCCTCCCTGTCCCGAGGCCTGGAAACTCTCCATGTAATAAACTGGAAAAATCATAGGGATCGCTTCATTTGCTTCTTGTCTCTCAGTGATCTCTGTCTTCAAGGCCCAATGTCCAGTGTCTTAAAAACCATTGTTTCATATATATTTTCCATATTTTTAGTTATTTAAAGCAGGAGTTGGTCTGCAAGCTTATGCTGAAAATGAAGTGAGATAAATGTGTGTGTGGAAGCAGCTAGCTCAGCTTCTGAAACTTAAAAAGCTAATAAAAATTTAATAAGTGTTTTTCACATTTTTGTTAATAGATTTAACTTGGGTAGTGCAGCTGGCACAAAAAGTGGACATATGGACTTGAATCCTGGTTTTCTGAATTCTGCTCTTACACCACTAGATTGTAAGCACACTACCTCTTCTTTTTAAGGATCCCAAATTATGTATCACCTGGTTCACATACCACTCCCCATCATATCCATTTTTTCCCAGAAAAAAAAGGTTCAGGGTTGCCAAATACATCTAGGAAGTAATTTGGGGGATTGAAATGTCAAGCTGATCCATTTAAATTTTATCAAAATTCTATATAGTGGTATGACTGACACTCCTGAATTTATCCAAAAAAAACACCACAGTTTGAGGCTTCCTTTCCCATTCTTCCCAACCCATGGTGCCATATGAGGCACTATATAAGGCATCATTCTTTTTTCTTTTTTTAAAGATTTTATTTATTTGACAGAGAGAGATCACAAGTGGACAGAGAGGCAGGCAGAGAGAGAGAGAGAGGAGGAAGCAGGCTCCCTGTGGAGCAGAGAGCCTGATGTGGGACTCGATCCCAAGACCCTGGGATCATGACCTGAGCTGAAGGCAGAGGCCCAACCCACTGAGCCACCCAGGTGCCCCCTAAGGCATCATTCTTAATACCATTACCCCTAGAGCCTCCCTCTGCCAGGGGTAGGGTGGCAGATGAAGGAATAGAATTCCTAGGAACAAGATTGCCCCAACCCATAGAATAGTAAACTGTGATCAGAAATGGAACTATACTCCAAGTCTTTTGATGGTTCACCTCACTAGTAGTAGGGAGAGAATTTAAGGTTGTGTGGTCACTTGAAATTGCTACAACCACATTGGAAGCACTAAACTTGGAAAAGTACTTAATAGTTGTTCCCACTAAGCTACTCTTGTACTCCTCTCTCTGCCTCTTGTGCACTTAGGTTACCGCATTCGCCTGGGCTCCAGCACTGACAAGAAGGACACAGGCCGGCTCCACGTTGATTTTGCACAGGCTCGAGATGACCTGTATGAGTGGGAATGCAAACAGCGTATGCTCGCAAGGGAGGAGCGCCACCGTAGAAGGATGGAAGAAGAAAGACTGCGCCCGCCATCCCCACCACCAGTGGTCCACTATTCAGATCACGAATGCAGCATTGTTGCTGAAAAACTAAAAGGTACAGAAAACACTTGAGCTTTGTGATTAAAAGAGCCCCTTTCTTTGGGGGAAATTTAATAAATATATTTGCATTGTTGGCAGTTATCCTTTGAATTTCCCACTAATGGATTCTAAGCATTTCTTGTGTTAGAGTTTTGCAGATAGAGAGGTATACCTAGTAACTGAAGAATGAGAAAAATTTGTCCCTCACACCTGTGTCTCTCCTCCTTCACTGCCTCAAGGGATGGCGTTTTTCTCTCCAAACATGAATAGGACAAGATACATTTTTCCCACTTTTCTACATCAAAGAATTTTAGCTGTGATTCATGACTTGGGACCTGTCAGCATCCCATTTCATTGTGGATAACAAGTTAGTTTTGAATGATAGAAGTTGATGTCACCCTGGAAAACTCTGGTAAAAATCCCTTTCCACAGATGAGAAAATGAGGACCCAGAGAGTGGTCACAGTGTCCATTCGTAGATTGCTCAGAGACTTAGTTACCACCAACCAAAAGACGACTTCTTTAATCACTTAAAATGGCCAACTTATTTCATGTGGTGATTGTGGAGACTTCGAGACATTGCTAAATCAGACGGTTCTCCCTTTAGTTTTTGTTCCTGTTTCCCCAGCTTGACTCTCAGAGCCATTATTCTAATTTAACATTAATTGCCCTGCCTGGCCTCCTGTGGTAGTAATTCAAATCCGGTCTTTTTCATTCTCCAAATATGGTTGATTTTATTGGATGAATGCTTGTGTCCTATTGATCTTGTTGATGATACCAACCTGGCTCTAATGGTATGAATTTTCCCTGCTTCTTGTGCTCTAGATTCAGCAAGATGCTGCTAATTCCACTTTCCAAATAGGTCTCATTCACCAAACTTGTTTGCAACATAATAGCCTAAGGGATTCACACATTTTTTTTAAGATTTTATTTATTTATTTATTTGACACACAGAGAGAGAAATCACAAGTAGTCAGAGAGGCAGGCAGAGAGAGAGGGGGAAGCAGGCTCTCCGCAGAGCAGAGAGCCAGATGCGGGACTCGATCCCAGGACCCTGAGATCATGACCTGAGCTGAAGGCAGAGGCTTAACCCACTGAGCCACCCAGGCGCCCAGGATTCACACATTTTAAGAAATCCTTCATTTAGGGGCAACCCCGCCTACTTGTGATCTCTTGATCTCTCTGTCAAATAATAAAAATTTTTTAAAAGATTTTATTTATTTATTTGACAGACAGAGATCACAAGTAGGCAGAGAGGCAGGCAGAGAGAGAGAGCGGGGGAAGCAGGCTCTCCGCTGAGCAGAGAGCCCAATGAGGGGCTCGATCCCAGGACCCTGAGATCATGACCTGAGCCAAAGGCCGAGGCTTTAACCCACTGAGCCACCCAGGTGCCCCAAAATCTTTTTTTTTTTTTTAAAGAAATCCTTCATTTGGATTATTTTGTCTTCCTGTAAGAGAAGAGAGACATAAAGTAGAGACAGAAACAATGGTACATTCTGAAAAGCTGGAATGGCTGAAAGCATTGGTAAAACATCAAGTTCATAACACACCAAGTAAGTTGATCTGATTTTTTTTTTTTAGAGAATGAATGTGATAGTGTATGGACCTCATGCAAAAAATGAGCAGCAAACATAAAGATTGTATGCAAGTAATGAAATAAAAAGTGGTTTTAAAGGGAAGGCTTACCTCTCATTATATGTCTACACTGAAAAATGGCAAGAGGCAAGAAGTCAAAACCACAGTGAGAGCTATTCCAATGGACATAAGGGTTTCTGGCCAGACAGGGATGTGGAGCCCTAGAACAGGCCTTCAGTGGGATGCTAATGGATCTCTCTCTCAGGAGCCTCTGACAGAATATATAAGTGCCTATCTCAGGAAGCTGGGCCAGAAGCTTTGGATAAGTTGTGCTACTATTTTAACATCAGGGAACAATTCCTAACTAGCTGCAGAAATCTACTTGGAGGGTTCCTCAGGCAAGAGAATCAGGATGTGGAGAAATGTAGAAATAGAGTGAATTACATCAAAATAGATTGTGACTGGGACTGAGTGAAAAGCCTGGGGCTGTGAACTGAATGCAGGAGTGATGCTATAAAAGGTCAAAAATGTAAGTGTTGATGCCTAAAGAACTACCCGTGTAACTCTTTCTTAAGGCTCCTTCCAACACTGCGATTTTACGGATCCAGGATAAAGTTACTATCAAATTCAAGCTAACTCAAGACTCAGGTTTACTTTTCCTTATTAAAAAAAAAAAACAGGAATTCATAGATTACACACCTGCACACACACACACAGTCAGAGAGGTTAAGAAATTCTCAATATGTGAAAACGCTGATCAGTAAACTTTTACTCTAATCAGTAAACTCTCTGTTAGCAAAGAAAATGTTTTTTAAAAAAGAAGAAACAATTCTCTTTCTGAAAATTCTTCATAGACTGCCACCGGTCTGACGACTTTTGGGGTCTTTCGTCCTTTCAGCTGGCCTGGCTGCCTGCTGCCTGTGGGTGCACGCACAGCCCCTCATCCTCCGCAGTTCATTTAACAACCACTTTAACAACCAATGAGCCACAGTGGTCTCCTTGCCAGCCTGTTGGGGAGACAGAGACATGGTTACTTTTGATGATTTAAAAAATCCTCTTTTTTTCAGATGATTCCAAATTCTCAGAAGCTGTGCAGACCTTGCTCACCTGGATTGAACGGGGAGAGGTGAACCGTCGCAGCGCCAACAACTTCTACTCTATGATCCAGTCGGCCAACAGCCATGTTCGCCGCCTGGTGAATGAGAAAGCTGCCCATGAGAAAGACATGGAAGAAGCAAAGGAGAAATTCAAGCAGGCCCTTTCTGGAATTCTCATTCAGTGTGAGTAGAAGTCAGAGTTCTGTGGAAGGATGAGAGGGTGCTTCACTTAGACTCCACATTCCCCATGAGGGAACCAGGCCCACAAAGCCATCCTGTGTCGAGGGCCAAGGACCCCTTCTTCACTGCCTTGTGCTCTCCTTAGATGGCCAAATGCCCAAGCTCCAGTTTAATGGGATACATGTGGGCACCTCCTGTATTCATTTTTTTTCTGTTATATCTCCTTCATCTCCTTAGAAACACCAACACTGAACCACGGTCCTGTGCTTTTACTTTTGCTTGTTTTCAAAGTAAGTTATAAGCAGCCTCAGGCCTCAGTGGACAGTTTGGTATTTCACTGCTAAAGTTAGATTACAGCATCAGCATTTATAAGCTCTGTGCTTCAGATTTGCATCATTATCATACTATGTTTTCTCAGATACTACATTTTAGCGAAAGTGTAATTATGTTTCCCAGGGTGATTGAATAGAAGCCAAATTTGCTACTTCTACCTGTTGTTTTCACTTTGCTTTCTTCTTCTTCTTCTTCTTTTTTTGGTCTAGATGTTATAGACACTGGATGGGATGGGAAGCCATCAAAATGGCCATTTTCAAAAAGAAGTACTACTCCTGGCAGCTCTTTCTGCCCATGAGTCCTGTCCCTGTACTTGAATAAAACCACCTTTTTGCACAAAAAAAGAAGAAGGAGAAGAACTACTACAAACCTTTACAAGGACTCTTAAATGAGACAGATTAGAAAAATTCTCAACTGATATTTTTAGTTCAACATATTATACAACTATGCACTCTTTTTTTGAGTAAGGAACTATATTCATCTTAAAAATAAGAGTATAGTTTTATGATTTGGCTTTTAAACAATTAAGGCCCACTCTTCCCATATGTGACTTCCCACACTTGACTCACACATAATTAGGATTAAGGAAGAGTTCTTTCATTTTCCATTTTTATTTTGAAAATATATATGGGCATAGAATCCAGGCAGAGAAAGCACATGTTTTTAGGACTTTAGAAAAAAAGAGCAGCGAGCATCATGGGACTATAAATCCCTAAATCATTCACAGACAGGTTACAATCAGGGCTATAAAGAAAAAAAATAACACCTCTGGATTTTCTTAGTGTGACTACCCACCAGGAAGAGGCTCTTATCCTTCTGTTTCTCTCCCCCAAAAAGTCTTGTCTAAGTTTCCCTTCTCTTGAGCTGGTTAGGTAAAAGCACCAGAGCATTTGTACACATTTTTCCGTTTGACATTTTTAAAGAGACTCTGAAAAATATGCTTTAGGACTGCACTTGCACAGTATTCTTCCATAAAACTTCTATTTCTCCAGTCAACAAGCCCATCTACGTAGACTTAAAATAGATTCTGTTCATCTTGGGTTCCGATTTGATGCTTCTGGCTCAATATACCTCAGGATAACAATAGGATGGATTCTGTTGAAGTCAAGTATGCAAGCTCATTTTGTTTATAAAAGAAGCCTATGGTCAGAAGGAGCTGGTACAAGTTTGCCGCTTGCTGCCATGCTGTGCTGGGTCATTAGTACTAAATTACATTAGTACTAAGTCACATTCACCGCAGCTCTTACCTCACCTGCCTGGATACAGACTGCCTGTATTAAAAATTTAGTCACCATTTCACCCCAAACCTTCTGGAGTTCCCTTTCTTCATTCTGTATATTGGTATCTCTGCCTTTGAGTCTTCTCTAAGATCATGGTACCCCAACACATGTAACGTTTTCTGAGCATAACCGTAGCCTACTGGTGTCATACGAGAGATGTAACAAGCCTGATGCTTCTCTTACTTCTTTTCTCCTCTCTTTCGCCAACCCTGGATGATACTCCGACCTGATTCAACTGCTGATCTGACACTGCAGTTGAGCAGATAGTAGCTGTGTACCATTCCGCCTCCAAACAGAAGGCATGGGACCATTTCACAAAAGCCCAGCGTAAAAATATCAGCGTTTGGTGCAAACAAGCTGAGGTTGGTAACTTTTTACTCTGGTAGCCCCTCAGGGGGACAGTTTCTTTCTTTAACAAGTTATTGATTTGGAGTTTAGTCAGAGTTAAATAGTGCCAAACTCCCATGGTCACAACAAGGCTCTAATGAAACACTAAGATGTGTTCTATAGCCTGTCACTGTGACCAGATCATGTGCCGCCAAAAGGGTAATAAATGTGCATGTGTTGTCTTGAATTCATTCTGCTAGATGAAAACCTGAGTGGTGAAAATGTAGCTGTGATAATTGTAAGTTTACTTCTCCAAGCTAGCTAGTCTTGAGTACAATGATAATTACTGACCCGTGTGTCTAGTGTTAGAAATATTAGGGCTGTCTTACATTTATTAGAGCATCTTGAAAGTCCACGCTGGTGTTACATTGGAGGGTTGAAATTTCTGTGCCTCTTTGATCAAATCCACTCAGCCATCTTTATAGGTGGCAGCTTTAAAGGTAACAGAGGACTCTGATTTCAGATTAAGGTTGACACCTAGCTCTGCACTTGTGCTCTAGTGCCTTTTAGCACAGAATATGTCTGATGTGATTAGGTTGCTATCCTGAGTCCAAGCTTTAAAACCAAGATGGGAGGTTTGTTTTCACGGATCTACCTTTGGAATGGTGTTACCTATACTTCAAGTTCTTCTGTTCCTGTGGGCAGCTTCCTTACCCAGCCCCTGACACTTTTGATCTGTGTGTGCAGCAGCTTTTTCAACTTTGCTTCTGAGTCCTCTTTGCTAGTATGGTAGCAGGTTGTCATATTCCTTAACATTTATATAGCATTTGTAAGGCATTTACATTTTATAAAGCACTTTCACATTGTTTGTCTCACTTACGTGAGCTTCCAGTAGATGTGGTGTAGTGGAAAGAGCACTGGATCTGGAGTCAGAGAATCTCGATCACAGCTGTGACACATTGCAGCTCTGTGACTTTGACCAAGTTAGTCTGACATTTTCGGTCTCTGTTTCTTCACCTGTAAATTGGAGATATAATGAAACCAGTTATGTGGGATTAAATGAGAAAAGAGATATGTAGAGTTTGAAAAATGTAAATGCTATATAAATGACAAATAGTAATATTTCAGTTTATCATTCTTAACTCCACAAGGGATAATAACTAGATATGATAGCCATGGTTTACACGTGAAGAAACTGAGACACAGAAATGTTAAGGGATGTACTCAGATTATACAGTTAGTAAGTGATCAGTTCAAAACTAGAAATTCTTCTCGGAGTGTTGATGTAAACTGTCTTGTGCTCTTGAGTGAGTCATTTAATCTTTGTGGACCTCAATTTCCTAACCTATAAAATGAAGATAGCAATCTAATCTCTCTGTCCTTCATGAGAATACATGGCATAGTTTGTGTGGCAACAATTTGAAAACTGTGAAGAGCATTTAGAGGAAAATAAGCCAAACCATGTTCATAAACTGATAGCTTCTGAGCCATCAGTTCTGGCTCAGCAAAGGGACCTGGGAGTCACTGAAGAAAATTCCCTGAAGACATCAGCCCAATTGATAAATAGAATAATACAAAGCTCATGATATTTTAAATTATTTTTTTAAAAGATTTTATTTATTTATTTGACAGACAGAGATCACAAGCAGGCAGAGAGGCAGGCAGAGAGAGGAAGGAAAGCAGGCTCCCCACTGAGCAGAAAGCCCAATGCGGGGCTCGATCCCTGGACTCTGGGACCATAACCTGAGCTGAAGGCAGAAGCTTTAACCCACTGAGCCACCTAGGCGCCCCTTAAATTATTTTTAAAAAGAGAATTAGGAACAAAACAGGGAGCTATTGTCTTATAGTAGCACAAGATGATTTCAGAATCCTAGGGCTACCTGACTTTGTTGAGCCTCAACAAACAAAATTCAACATTTCAATTCAAAAGTTAACTGAAGCACATTCTCTGTCTGAGGCATCATGACAGGCAATTCAGGACGAGATGGTCTTTGCCTTCAGGGAGCTAGGAAGTTAAAGAAAGTGATCAAGGGTGGGGAGTGGAGTTTAATACCCTAAACTGAAAATATCCACTCTTTAGTCTGAGCAGTTCAGAAGAATAAAGTTTGAGGGAGAATGTTCAATATGTCTTATGATTGTAGAAAAGCAATTTTAAGTCTCTACTTTTCTCCAATGTATATACACATGTATCCATTCTCAGGGTGGGAAAAAGCTGTCTGAACTGCCCCCCCACCTCCCAGTGGAAAGCCCTGCCAGTATAAAAATGTCTTTTCATAGGAGGAAGGGAACCTCTGGTTTGAGCACTGACTTGTCCAGACCACAGCCCTTCTATAAATGACTTTGCAATAAAATATTTCCATGAATATTATTTATCAAGGCTCTCTGTAGAGAAGTATAGTTCTATCAAGCCTGCCTCTCTGGTGGGTACATACTTGAGTTTAATTATCTTCTCAGCAAAGATAGCCTATAAGCTGGACATTTCTCTGGCCTGTAGAGGAGAGCTATCTACCCTATCACCTAATATTGTGGCAGAGCTTCCTTGAAAGAGTGATGAGGATAAAGCACATGGCTAGCATGACTGTTAAGAGCTACATGTTTCATAATGTATTTTGTAGACTTTGTAGAAACCCAGAAAAATGCTTCCTGCCTATTGGATTGGACTAAATTAAGGCCTACCTTGAATACCTCAACCTTGATAAGTAAAACTACTGAAAGTGGAACATAGCTCATGACCTTCCTCTGGCATTGCATTTCCCAAACCTAAAAAAGACCTCTTCTACTTTACATGGGTACCTCTTTAAATCATGGCTTTTTTTAAACCTCTGCATACTTTAACTTGATAATAGGAAACTCTAGAAAGTGACTGCCATCCTCTTAAATTGGGGCTGTCTCTGAGCACCCCACTGAGAACCAGAGCATCTCAGTGGCTTAAACCAACTAGACCGGCTTTTTCTTGGCCTGTGGTTCAAAGCTATAATTCCTAAACCAGAGGTTTCATTAAGGTGAAAGTTTCTGACATTGAGCCTTTTTCGCCAGTTGCCTTTGAGAATGACCTAGCCAGTACCCTCCTCATGTCACAAAGTACCTGTTCCTTGTCTTATTTTCATCCTACCAGCCGCCAACATTGTCTTACTCTGCTGAGAGTGGGGTTGTTAAGAAGGGAAAGTCCCCACCTTCAGGGAGCTCAGCCTCTCACCTCCACCTCAGTAACATATGCTGGACATACTAGTTTGCTAATAAGTCTTTCATTGGTTTACTTTCCTGATTTATATGTGTGTGAGGCTCCTACTGATAAAATTGAAAAGGGTAATAAGAGAAAACTAAAGATCCTCTTTACTAAAAATTCGTATCTACAATTACTTTACTGATAGCTCTCTCTATTGTAGAAACTCTTTTTCTACAGAACTGTTTAAAACCTTGTGTTTCTCTCACTGAGAGGCTGGCCTAGATTAGACGCTAAACCTTGGATGATATATAGAAACTAGAGCTGTAGCAGTAGGCACTAGAACAGACCCACTTGCATCCTCCCCACTATGAGATTTTATACCATCAGGCCAGAGGAAAAGGGACTTGACAATTGCTAGCATTCTTGTAAAATGAGATACCGTGATTGCTAAAATAACTTTCTCTCTAGATTTCTAAGTCTACCATTCTAAACTCTGAAGAACTATTTGCAGACAGATTGTTCAAGTTACCCCGCATACCCTTGTTTTAGGACCCATGTGTTCTAATACTAGCTGTTAGCTTTCAGGCATCAGAACACCTATTAACACAGTTTGGATCAACCTAATTTTTATTTCCATGTGTATCATACAATGGGCATTAGGAACTTGTGTTTGTGCTTTGCTTCATTGTACTGAATGATAGCTCAGATTCAAATTTCTACGTAAGTCTAGAAGCTATCTGTTCCTTTCCATTCCTTCATCTGACCCCTTCCTCACCAAGTATCTTGTTCATGTTGAAAGTCTAGGTAAGTACAGTTTTGTTACACTATTAAAAAGGAACTTTGCTTTACTGATAACGTTGTTACTATCATAACAGGTAAGATGAATTTAAGTTCACATAACTTTTTGTGGAACTATAGAATTAGATACTTAATGTACAATGATTGCAATTTGCTTACTTTATCATAAATTTTAAATGTCAGCTGGTACAAAGGTGATTCTTTCTGTGCATTTCCCTCTGTCTCCGATTTCAGTTTAATTCTGTGTTAACGTTCTTTCCCCTCCCTTGTGGAGCAGTTTGTGAATTTCTAAGTGTCAGAAAAAGTTATCATTAAAACAGACTCAAAGTCATCATGATGCATTTATAGAAATCACTAACAGTTTGCTGTTCAAATGAAAAATATCATAGGTTAACTGTGGTTGGGAGAATGGAATAGAAACTTGAGTGCTATCTTTCCTTTTTCAATACAGTCTCTCAGTGACACGGCCCAGTCAATTTCAGGTGGAGATTTATAAATGAAAACATCCAGAAAATGTTTATGCCTGCCATTGCCACTCTTTTGGTTTCAGCCCTAGATCCAAATGTCAGGCTAGGAAAGGGGGCAAATCTGGGAGACAGCTAGTTCCCTTGCTGCCTGCACTTCAGTGGCTCAGAGTTCACCTCCTGGTAGAGTGTCTTCCTTAGGGAAATTACCCTAAGGATTTACCTTTTAGTCCTTCACTCTGAAGGTATTTGTTAGGGTTTGCTTCCCAAAATAGAGCTTTCTTGACCCAACCAGAGAGACAGAAATCGGTATCTTAGATATCAAGTGCTTTAAAGGTAAGGCTTTCATAGAATTAAAAACGTACTTGCTTTACTTAGGGGTACTGTCATTTGCTATATGCTCCTCATGAGTTTGCCTTGCTATGATACCCTATAACCTCTGATGTTCTCTTTGCCTTTATCCTATTCACGTGTCTTTCTATTGGTTATTTATAAGAGAGTAACAGTACAGGGCTTGGTTTCTTTGTAGCTAAGGGGCACTGCCTGATGGTTAGTTGGCAGTATCTAAGCTCCGCCACTTTGCATGCCTGACTGAACAATGGAGAACAAGGTCCCCTTAGTTTTTCTTACCCTCATTTCAGTATCAGCTAAAGGAATTGGTAACTCCTGTTCCTGAGGTATTTTCAGGCATTGACGTAAAATTTACCCATAGGTCTTTCTGTTTCTGGAGATTTTTTGAAGACATGAAAGACCTCTAGATAAGCTGTATTACTTAGTTATTGAACTTTTTATACTTCTCAGAAGAAATGATGCTTTCTTGCCCAGCGGGAAGCAGAAAGATGTTTTGTAGGGCTGAGCAGCTACGGGGCATGTCTTATCTCTCAGCTAGATCTTCCTGCCCAGGGACATTTCCCTAGAAGGAACATAGTTTACTCTGCTGAGAAGCACAGTAACTTTCCCAGAGTCAGATGACATGTTTGTGAATTGAGAATCAGTCTCTGCTTACACCCTCTGACAGGCTACATTTTTGTTAGGCAACTAGGAGAGCCACAACTTTTCCTGATGCCACAAGTTGTATAATATTCGAATTTGCCAGTGTCAAACCTCATTATAATCACCTTGCCAGTAACTGTTCTTTGATGATAACTGAAACCCAGACTCCTGAGACAGAATGAATTCTTAAAAATGAGCAATTCCTTTCTTCTCTATGCAATGAGTTTGAATAAGACATAGCAAATCTCTCTCTTGACACAGCCCTTTAAAGTTCATTTTTCTCAAGCAAGTCACTGTTTTCTTCTATTTTAAGTAATGCCCCTGTAGCACATGAGAGATGCTATGTTAGCAGTTCTATTTTCTATTATTTCTGTTTTTCTATTACCTCTTAACTACCTGTGAAAATACTGAATACCTTGTGTTTTTAAAAGGGACTTTATCTGTAGTGAAAACTTATCTTGATACAGAGATTATCATTTTTCCCAGTAAAAGGCATAAGAAAGGAGAATATCAGTTGAGATACTGATTAACTATAGCATTAATTATTAAGAAATCCATTTGAAATATTTATAATCCCCCTAAATGGAGGCAGTTTTCACCAGACAGTGTTGGATATTTCCTGTATTATGGCCCAGCTGGGGCTAACGTAGGCAGGGAATTCTGAGCTCAGTGCTGAGAAGCCTCTGACAGGCATTAAGTGGTCTCTAAATGGTTGCAAAGTGCTCTAAAATGCACAGTTTTCATGCTTTTTTAAAAGTGACTTTTCCAGTGTGATCTCTGTCATTTCCAAAAAGTTCTTCATGCCTACGTGAAGATCTGTGTTTATAGCTGGTAGCACTTCCCTCCAGCCTAAGGAACTTTCTTCCACACTTCTTTTTTTTTTTTTTTTTTTGACAGAGAGCGATCACAAGTAGGCAGAGAGGCAGGCAGAGAGAGTGAGAGGGAAGCAGGCTCCCCGCTGAGCAGAGAGCCCGATGCGGGACTCGATCCCAGGACCCTGAGATCATGACCTGAGCTGAAGGCAGCGGCTTTAACCCACTGAGCCACCCAGGCGCCCCTCTTCCACACTTCTTATAGTGTACATCTTTGGATGACAGATTCTTGCATTTACATTGTCTGAAAATAGATTTAATTTATCTTCATTCTTCAAAGAATTTTCCTCTGCATATAGAATTCTGAATAAAGAGATATTTTTATTTCTTCCTGCACTTTAAAGATAATGTTCTCCTGACTTCTGGCCTATATTGTTTCTGAAAGAAACCAAAGTATTCAGATTGTCTCCTTGTATAGAATATGTCTTTTTTTTTTAAGAGTTCCTCTGTTCTTCCAGTTTTACTGAGAGTAGAACTGACATATTGTACTGTATAAGTTTAAGATACACAGCATTATCATTTGACCTACATGGATTGTGAAATGATTATCACAATGAGTTTAGCTAACTAAAAAGTTAGAGTTTCTCTTAATGTTTTAGTTTGTAGCAATTTGACTATGATGTTCTTAGACATACCTTTTCACACATCTCCTGCTTGGGGTTCCCTGAGCTCTTCAAATATATAGGTTAATGTCTTTCATCAAAGTTGAGACATCTTCAACTATTTTTTCTTCAAGTATATTGAATCATTTCATCTCTCCACTCTGTGATTCCAGTTAGTTTCTCTGTTCTTCAGATTGGATAAATGTGTATTGTTCTCTCTTTAAGTTCACTCTTTGTTCTGCCATCTCTATTGTAAAGTTAGGCTCAGCCAGTTGTTTTTATTTTGGATATTATATTTTCAGTTTTAGAATTTTCAGTTGGTTCTTTTTTAAAGTTTCTGTTTCTCTGCCAAGATTTCCTATCTTTTCATTCATTATGAGCATGTTTCCTTTCTATCATTGAGATAGTTTTAATAGCTGCTTTAACTCCTTGTCTGCTAACTCCCATATCTGGTTCATTTCAAGTTTTATTTCTGTTGATAATCTTTTCTCTTGAAGGTGGGTCATCTCATCTTAGTTGTTCATAAATCAAGTAATTTGGGGCTTTGCCTGCATTTTTTGAATATTTTTCTTTTAAGGCTCTGGTTATATTCTGTTATATTCATTTTGTTATGTTCTTCCAAAGAAGATTGACTTCAGTTTCTTTTGTTTTAATGGTCAATTTACTTAATCGAATTTAAGCTGGAAATTATCTCTCTTAGCAGCTCAAATCTAGGTTCCATTTTTTTTAGACTTAGCTGTTTTGTTTGGAATCTGTCCTGTGCTTCCATGGTTCAAGCGTCATGCAGAAATTTGAGCAGCTATTACAGGCAGAATTTGGATCTCTCTCTCTTTGTCTGTCTCCTTTCTGGGATCCCTTCCTCACTTTCCTGTGGCTATCTTCTTGATTTCTTTAAGACATAAAGACAGGGTTTCCTGTTAAAAATGTGGCCACCAGGGACGCCTGGGTGGCTCAGTGGGTTAAGCCGCTGCCTTCAGCTCAGGTCATGTTCTCAGGGTCCTGGGATCGAGTCTCGCATCAGGCTGTCTGCTCAGCAGGGAGCCTGCTTCCCTCTCTCTCTCTGCCTGCCTCTCTGTCTACTTGTGATCTCTCCTCTGTCAAATAAATAAATAAAATCTTAAAAAAAAATGTGGCCACCCCGTGAGCTGCTAACTGTTGTCTGCTGTCAGACTAAAAGGCTCTTAAAAAACTGAGAGTCCCACATCCTTCTTCCAAGTGTCAGCCATTCTTTAGGATATGCCTGCTTTCGTTCGCTCCCCAGTGCCATCAAGTAGTTAGGGGTTTGGCTTGGTTTGATTTTGTGTCTTGTTCAGAGTATAGTTACTATCCCTGGAAAAGTTCATCTGATAGAAGTTCACTCCTGACAGCTCATTTTTTATGTTAACTTCTAAACCTGCAAAAGTTAGGTTAAGAGTTCTGTTGAGTTAAGTCTGTAAGTAGAGAGGGAAGAGGATGGAGATGCAAAAAATTTTTTAAATATATTTATTTATTTGACATAAGGAGGGATTAAAATTAGAGAGGCAGACAGAGAGAGGGGGAAAGCAGGCTCCCCGGTGGGCAGGGAGCCCGATATGGAGCTCGATCCCAGGACCCTGAGATTGTGACCTGAGCTGAAGGCAGAGGCTTAACCCACTGAGCCACCCAGGTGCCCCTGGAGATGCAAAATTAAAGAATTTGATATGGGAAGGTGAAAATGGTAGAACCCTTCAAGGAAAGTCCAGAAATCCACTTAAGAGGTGAGAGGCCTTTCATGACCAACAGTACTTTCTAATATAGGAGGGATATAAGAATCATCAACTGCCAGAGCTCTGGATATGGAAAGAATGCCTTATGGAAGACAGAATGTACAAAGTCTGCTTTGTCTTTCAAGACAGTTTCAGCCCCAGCATGCCCCTTTGTTCTTGCCTTAGGAGTACTCCGAAGTTTTTTCATATGTCAAAAAACCCTGCTTCATCTTCTCCTTAACTCTGTTCATTTCTTCAATATTTTCAAAGCTTCCCCACTAACAAAGCATAACTTTTAACCTTAGGAAATTCGCAACATACATAATGATGAATTAATGGGAATCAGACGAGAAGAAGAAATGGAGATGTCCGATGAGGAAATGGAAGAAACCACAGAAACAAAAGAAACTGAGGAATCAGGTAAAGATAATTCTGCTTTGTTTCATTTAATTAGCATCTACTTGCAGGGATGATATTTTAAAACTTCTAACATCCAGTAAGGTATGGGCACAAAACCATCAGCCTGGAACCAGCTAGAAACAATTGGTAAAGCCATAGAAGTACACAGTGGTTGAACATCAACCCTGTGGCTAAGGATCTTTTTATTCACTCCCACCTTCCATTACAGTCCCAAATTAAAAGTGGACTGTCTTCTCTTAGGAAGGCTAGACATTTAAGCAGCACTTGATTTGGATTTATTAATAATATGTTCTATGGTAGAAATCATAAGAGAGCTTACACATAAATAGACAACTAGCCAGACATGTTAAAAAGTAGTTAGATCCCTACATCATATATATACCTTACACCAGTATTAGTAACAGATGGATTTAATATTTAATTTTTTTAAAAACTTAGCAAAATAAATCCTGGAAAATATAGGAGTTGGTTATATAATTTGGGATGAAGGTCTCCCAAGATAGAAATCATAAAAGATACTTTTGATAAATTTATCTTAATATAAATTAAATATTTTTCTTTAAAGAATCACAAAGTTAAAAGAGACTCTACCAACTAAGGGGAAATATCTATAATATATGACAGCCTACCTATCTGCTGCCTTTTATGTGGTTACTAAGGGGTTTATTGGGAACCAAACAGGAGTCTACAGACAGATGTTTGGGTAAAGGCTTTTGCGCTTAGTGTAGTCAGGACCTGACCATGAGACAGGCCACGAGACTGTGGGTCCCCAGTGGAACTCAGAAGGCAAACCTGCTGAACAATAGGACACTACACTGCGTTTCAATTTCATAACAAACCAGGGAGAGAATTACCAGAAGCAAGATTAAAATATCAGCCAAAAGTCCAGTGTTTTCAGGTAAGCCATTCTAGACAGTCTTAGGAGTCAGTAATGTACAATGGACAAAGCACTGGACCTAAAGTTAGAGGACCTGAGTTCTGGTCCCAGCTGTGTTCCTCTTGACGCCAGAAGGACTTCTGTCCCACTGAGCTCAGGTCCCATCCTTGTAAGCAGTACATTATACAACCATCTAACAGGAATGTTGGGATGGCTAAACAAATTCATTCATTTAATAACTATTGCATGCCAAACACTGTGCTAGGCATTGGAGATATCTTAGCAAACTGTCCCTACTGTGTGGTGTGTGTATGTGTGTATGTGTGTGTGTGTGAGAGAGAGAAAGAGAGAGACAGAGACAGAGACCAACAGAGAACCAATTGACTATAATGCAAATCAGAATTTCTTGGTTTCAGTACTTGCATATTGAAGTCAGCAGCTCTATAGCCACTTGAGTGGCCCTAGAATCTTTACTCCATGAACAGAAACTCTTAAGGAAAGGCACTACCAAATCAGACTTTTAAAAAGGCATTTGTAGCTGTTACATCTGAATTTCCTCTATTTTTACCATATCTTAGATCCCTAAACATCTGAACCTCCATATATATTGAATAAATCCTTTGTAATCAGTAGATAATATTTTCAGAATAGTGAACTAATTACTGCAAATGCATACTATAAACTTAAAGCTAAAAAAACAAAAGTTTCATAATAATTGAGTTATTCAAATTAGTTAAGTGCTTAGCCAAGATGTTTTATAGCTGACTAATCTTTGACTTATAGAACTGTCTCCATCTCAGTATCTGCAGTATTGTGTTAATCCAGTGTTCCCCTGAAATGAACGTGACCATAAGTTTGAATATTTGCTTGATAAATTGCTGAATTTAAGGAGTTATTGAGGGAAGGAGGGTGTATGGGAGATTCAGATTAAATGCACTTACTAGCGTTATATAATTGCATTTTGCTTCTGTATTTCTTTGAGTTAAAAGCTGTATTGGCTACTGCACAGAATCTTATTCGTTTAGAGACTGGAAACTCCCTGACAGATCATCTTATAGCTATTTTCTTTCCTGTTCCACATGCCAGGATGCTGCTTTGTCAAATAAAGCTATCTACAATAGACTTAATGGAGCTTACCAAATAGCTTTTCTCCCAGAAGGTTTCAATTCATTTTAATTCAAGGACTTTTGTGCATTTTTCTTCCCTTCGATCGTATCTAATTTTGTTATCTTGCTTTTGTAGTAGTCAGCTGCAGGAATCCTGCTCAGTGTGAGCCAGTAAGTGGGTCCTTAGGTTTTATCTAAATCAGCTGCATGTTTTAGTTTCACTTGGTTCCAATTAAAAGCTTAAGCATTAGATCTCAGAGTTGTTGTTTTTTTTTTCTCTCTCCATGCTACCAAACTTGAATTCCAGGAGCCTAGAGCATGTGTCTGGTTAAATTTTACTTCCTGAAGAAAGCAAGAGTCACAGCTAGCCTAGCAGTCTCAATTACCTTTCCTTGGTAACTTGGTAACAAAATTTCTATTCTTCAAGGGATTCTGTATTACCCAGCCCTTATTTGTGATGTACTACTGGAAACCTTCTTGCTGTGGAAGAAAGAACTGCTGTGCTCAAAGCAATGTGTTGAAGAGGGGAATCACATCAAAGCAAATCATGATAGTGTAAAATCATTCTGTTGTTAGCCATGATGGAAAGTACATGTGCCACTGTCTGCCTTCTCCACTTAGACTAGTGGTTCTCAGATCTGATATATATAAGCATCATTGGGTTACCTTTAAAAAATCAGATTTTCTGGGGTGCAGGGTTTGATTAAATAGACCCATAATGAAGTTCAGGAATTTGCATTTTATTAGGCACCCTAAACAATTTAGGTGCTGGTGGTTCAGGGAGCACATTTGGAAAACATTGACTGAGACTCATTCTCCTTCATTGTTCTAGCCAAAGTTTTCACTTATTTTGGTTTCCAATCTCCTTCCTTCCCTCCCTCACCTCTCATTATTCCCTCTTTCAGAGCTTGATCAATTAATTAACAAGAACTGCATCTTATAAGGTTATGGAAAGATAAAGATGATGGGTATAGGGGGATAAAAGATTGAGTGGACAAGATAGATCCAGATTATGGGGAACCATGAATGCCAAGGTTACATTTAGCATAATAGACAATATGGCACTATAAGCATGTCTTAATCATGGCAGTAGTATGATAAAAGGAAATAAATTTATTTAGGAAATAAATTTTGGAAAAAGAGAAACCTGCCAGAGACTTTTATAGGAATTTAGATATAAAATGATGAAGCCTGAGACTAGAGTGAAGGTAATGGGAACTCAGATAAAATAGTAAAAGAAAAGGATATAACAGAAAATATAAGATTAAAGATGCTAGGAGTCACTTCAGAAGAATAACTAAAGTCTTTGGCTCCAGATTGGATATAGATGATGAAGGAAAGGCAAGAATTTGAGATGAGGCTAGGTTTCCTAGCCTAGGATACTGGAGGGTCAGCGGTCATATTAGTTCTTTAGGGCTACTGCAACAAAGTACCACAAACTGAGTAGCTTAAACAATAGAAGTTTATTGCCTCACAGTTCTGGAAGCCAGAAGCCTGAGATTAAGGTGTCATCAGGGTGCATTCCTCTTCAGGGCTGTGAGAGAGAATCTGTTCCATGCATCTCGCCTGGCTTCTGATGGTTTGTTGGCGATCTTTGACACTCCTTGGCTTGTAGGTTCATCATCCTAATCTCTGCCTTCATGTTTACATGACATTCTCCCTGTTTGCATGTCTCTGTGTCCAAATGTCTCCGTTCTGTATGTACACCAGCTGTATAAGTCCATAAACCCACCCAAATGACTTCATTTTAACTTGATTACCTCTGTTAAGATCCTTTTTCCAAATAAGGTCACATTCTGAGGGCTTCAACATAAAGGGTCTTTTGGGGAGGGGGGGTTACAACTTAAACATATACTAGTACCACTCTCAGAAATGGGCTAGTACATGGGATTGATTTGTAGAATATGAGATCAGTTTCAGATAGTAGATAGTTGGGAAATAGATATAAAAGATTTATATTCAAATCAGGGTTCAAGAAAGTAGAAGGAATAGAAGATGGCAGTACGGAGGTGTTGGCTGAAGCTTGGGGAATATGATAAATGATTGTGAAAAACAAGTGAGAGAAAGAAGAGCAAAGGGCTAAATACAGAACTTTGGTGGCTACCCACAGTAAGGGAGGAGGAAAGAAAAAGAGTTTGCAGAGCAGTTAGAACAGTCTATGTGCACCTGGATGGCTCAGTTGGTTAAGCATTGGACTCTCAGGTCTTGATCTCAGGATCCTGGGATAGAGCCCTGTGTCAGGCTATGCACTCAGTGGGGAGTCTGCTTGAGGATTCACTGTCTCCCCACCCCCTCTCTAAATAAATAAACAAATAAATAAATCTTTTTAAAGGGAAAGAGCAGCCTAAGAAGCTGGAAAAAAAAAACTAGAAAAACATTGGATTATAGAGACCACGAGAACAATCTATAGAAGAAAGAAATTGAGGACAGCATTGGGCAAGAACTATTTAAGTAGGATGATAGAGGTAGGGGCCAGAACATATGACGATAAGGAGAGGAAGTGGACAAAGACCACAGGTCAGAAAGTTGGGTACTGAGCAAAAGCAAATGCAGGCATTATAAATGGCAGTTAGAATGGGTGACAAAGTTAAAGTTAAGTTTTTTTGTTGTTGTTCAGTAGAAGGGAAGGCAGCCATGGAGAGAGCAAGGTTGAAGATGCTTGAGAGTGAAAGAGTACTTATGGATAATTATGGAAATGGAATCCTGGAGACGAATGGGAAGTGATCCAAACTCAGGTGGAATTTTCTTTAGAGAGGGGAGACCCCTCTTCCTCTGAGACAAGGGAGGTAAAGCTAAATGTATGTATTCCATGCTTCTCCATATACCCAGAGATTGGTCAACTATTGATTAGGAAAATGCTTTGGAAATAAGACCATGAGGAAACAGGAGCAGACTTGGAATATATACCCTGGGCAGGATGGAAGGAAGAAATCAGGGAGAGGTAAGAGACCCACCAGCAAGGCCAACATGAGTCTGTATTGACCAGGACTGCCCAGCTCTGCAGCTTCCTGTAAGAGTCCTCTGCAGCCCAGGATAAGGTGCAGACAAAGTTGAATCAAGTGACCATGAGCTAGAAATTGGCATGGTAAGACTGGCCAAAAGTTTTCAGAAAGGTGAAGGAATATAGAGTACTAAGGAGTTTGCAGTGGAATCTGTTTAGCCAGAAAATAGTTAATGGACTGGGTGAAGTTGGCCACTCCAAGACATTAAAGGTCCCAGCAAAGAAAGTGAACAGCATCTCAGGGTGATGAGAGGCAGTGAAGTAACTGACAGATGAAGATACCATGTTTGAGAGCGAAATTTAGAGATCTCAGAGGAGAAACAGTGAAGTCCCTGGTGCATGCATACTGGTAGAAGCCCCACTGAACTAATGAACTGCAGAGGTAAGGAAAGCAAGGCTTTGTTTGGGAGGTCAGGGAACTAAAAATTTCCCTGAACTGGCCTGCAACCATTCATATCATCTCCCTCTTTCGACTATGTTCTTTTTGGCTTTTTCCTCTTTGTGAATCACTCCAGCTCAAACTTTTTTGGGGACCCTTGAGAGGAATGTTGCACATTTTCCTTTCTTGAATTTGGTAACATTTGTTACACATCTTCCTTCAATAATTTGGTGACATTTTTAAGCATCTCTTATAATGCAGCTTTGTGAGGATGGCCAACCCCCTGAATTTGCTTCCATTAAAATTGTTGTTGTTTTCTTTGTACCATCAAAGAAAGTTAGGCATTAACTTTTTTTAGTATTTTATTTATTTATTTGACAGAAATCACAAGTAGGCAGAGAGGCAGGCGGGGGTGGGTGGGTGAGCAGGCTCCCCGCTGAGCAGAGGGCCCGATGCAGAGCTCGTACCAGGACCCTGAGATCATGACCTGAGCTGAAGGCAGAGGCTTAACCCACTAAGCCACCCAGGTGCCCTAGGTATTAATTTTTTAATGGTACAAAATCCTTTTAGATCTTTTGTCATAGAAAAACATTTGGAATTTTGCTCTGAGTGGCTCCTCTAAAAAGAGGAGCTTGCAGCTGCCTTCATACTTTCATAGTGCCATGATGAACTGGCAGCCTTCAGATCTGAGGAGTCATCCCCATAAAAAGCAACATTTTCCCCACATAGGAAATAGTCAAAAAGGAGCAGCCAAGAACTAATGATGGCAAGATATGAATAAATTCACTGTACTATGCTCTTTGGTATCAGGACTAATGGATTCACCTACTCAAACATATTATTAAAAGGTAATATTGAACTTTTCAATGTTCTGGCAATGTACAAAGAACTCCAACTTCAGAAATGGGCCCATTAATATTAAGTTTGTGAAAGTAAAAACTTGGTGTCCTCATTAAAATGACAAAAACCCTCATTTCAGGGAGTGGGAAATACATTTCATAAGTAAGGTGCCTTGGTGGCATTAGAGGAGATCACATTCTCTTTTACTTAGTGACATGTCCAAACTGAGGAGATTATTATCTGTTTGCACTTAGCTACAGGAATTTGTCTCCTCATGTCAGCATGCCCTTTCCCCTTGGGAGAGAAGCAGTCTCTCCTCCTCATTTGCTCAGAGAGAAAATATTTTCACATTTAAACTGGAGACAGCGCCTCTAACTATTCTCCTAGATCTCTACCCTTTTCCACATTTCTCCACAAGACTCATAAGACATGAGCATAATCACTAGCCTTCAGTACAAGAAGAAACAAAAGGAGGAAGAAGAAATATCACTACTTAGTGATATTAGCCATATGCCATATGCCTTGCCAGAGGACAAACATGCAAACCAAAGCAGAAATGAATAACTGTCTATCTGTAGCGGTCACTTGATTTACAGAGGAACCTCTGTGTTATTCAGTGGAACTCCAGTCCAGTTTGAGATGCTATCCTTGGTACTCATCCAACAAACAAATCAAATATTTCTTCCCATTGGCAGATAGCTTGTGTCCCTTCTGCCATACACTTTCTTATATACAGTCATCTTCACTTTTAGCATCTTCTTTTAGTGCTGTGATTGTGAGGAATGCTGCCTGCCCAACAACAGGTATCCCAGCTGTTGGGAGAGATAGCAAGGATAGATAGTATTTACAGCGCTGGGACTTCAACTCCTCGTGTAACAGTTTTCTCTTCAGAGACCAAAAGCTGTATGATTACAGCAAAAATTAAGATCCATAATAAAATTAAACATACAATGAATGTGTCATGCCAAATTTTTTCATAATTTCTTTTAAAAACTAAAATACAAGGTTCAAACTGCCGTACCAGGATAATTGCATAGCCATTCACAAAAAACAAGAAAACATGTAAACAGGAAGGATTGCCACTCTCTCATTTGGATAGACAATCTGATTACATCAGCCTACATTGGTACCTGGTTGTTTCAGGAAAACCCTCAGGTTGAAAGCACAGAATTAAACCCCACCCCCACCCCTGAAGGAGCTTTCTTTTAAGAATATGGGGTGTTTTCTCCCTCAGAATATGGTTTTATTCTATATATTTCATCTTTGTAAGGCACAACTTCCTTCCATTTATTGTAGAGAATGAATCTTTTCTTTGAAATCCTTTTAGAGAACTCTTCTTCCACCACTTATAGCTAATAATCTTGAAGATTTGATTTCCATTACTTTCTTTTACTTTCTTCTACCCAAAGTCCCTCCCTCATAAGTAACTGAAAAAATTCACACCTTTGACAAGTGGTCTTTTAACATTCTTTACATTTAATATACAGGTTTGTAATTTTGATTCGTTTTGATAACATCTTTTTGGCTTTTTGCTGTGTTAGGAATCAAAAAAGGAATAAACTACAAATGTTTCCATTAATTTAGACTGTGAGCCATAGAGATTAGTGGAATCTCATTTTTTACCATTATCATAAGCCTGGTACAGGGAAGGTCCTTGGTGTTTGTTGAATGAATGAAAATCCTCTGATTAAACATTTTGTAATAGGTTTTCAGATTTTTGGCCTTGAAAAATGAGCCCTAACCATAAATAAAGCTAACCAAGTTTTCCTCTTGTGTCTTAGGGGTTTTTTAATTAATAAATTAATGTTTTAGAGTAGTCTTAGATTTACAACAATATTAAACAAGAAGTAAAGAGCTTCCAAATACCTGTCTCCCCCACACACATACATAGTCCCCCCCACCACTACTGACATCCTGCACCACAGGGGTACATTGGTTACAATCAGCGAATACATCATTATCACCCAAAGTTCATAGTTTGCATTAGAGTTCATTCTTGGTGTTGTACATTCTATGAGTTTAAATGTTTAAAATGTATGTATCTACCATTACAGTATAATACAGAATAGTTCCACTGCCCTAAAAATCCTCTGTGCTCTGCCTGTTCATTCTTCCCTCCCCCTAACCCCTGGCAACAAGGATAGGGATTTAATCTTTTTACTGACTCCATTGTTTTTGCCTTTTCCAGAATGCCATATAGTTGGAGTCATACAGTTATGTAGCATTTTCAATTGGCTTCTTTCACTTAGTAATATGCATTTACATTTCTTCCAAGTCTTTCCATGACTTAATCACTCATTTCTTTTTAGCACTGAATAATATTCCATTTCTGGATATACTACAGTTTGTTTACCCATTAATCTACTAAAGAACATCACAGTTGTTTCCAATTTGGGGAAATTTTAAAATTGCCAGAAGAAATCTGCTATAAAATCCATGTGCATATTTTTGTGGGGACATAAGTTTTCAGTTCACTTGGGTAAATATGAGGGAGCACGATTGCTGGATTACATGGTAAGAGTATGTTTAGTTTTATAAGAAAGTACCAGTAGAATTTTGCATTCCCACCAGCAATGAAGGAGAGTGTCTGTTTGCTGCACATCCTCCCCAGCCCTTGGTGTTATCATTGTTTTGGGTTTTGGCCATTCTAATAGGTGTGTAGTGGTATCTTTTTGTTCTTTTAATTTGTAATTCCCTAATGATGTGTGACATATGACATATGATGATGCTTAGATGCCGTGGATATATCTTTGATGGGGTGTCTTTTCAGGTCTAATTTTTTGGCATTTATCCTGTTTGATGTTCTCTGAACTTCCTGGATCTGTGGTTTGGTGTCTGGTAATAATTTGGTGGGAAAAGTTCAGCAATTATTGCTTCACCTGTTGCTTCCATTCCTTTCTTTATTTCCCTTCTAATATTCTTATGACATGTATCTTTTGTGGTTGTGCCATAGTTCTTGGATATTCTGCTTGGGGGTTTTTTAAATGCTTTTTTTCTCTTTGCTTTTCAGGTTAGGCAGTTTCTATTGTCATACCCTCGAGCTCAGAGATTCTTCTCTCAGCCATGTCCAATCTTCTTTTTTTTTCCTTAAAGATTTATTTATTTATTTATTTGACAGACAGAGATCACAAGTAGGCAGAGAGGCAGGCAGAGAGAGAGGAGGAAGCAGGTTCCCTGCTGAGCAGTGAGCCCGATGTGGGGCTCAATCCCAGGACCCTGGGATCATGACCCGAGCTGAAGGCAGAGGCTTTAACCCACTGAGCCACCCAGGCGCCCCCATGTCCAGTCTTTTAATAAGCACATCTAAGGCATTTTTTCATTTCTGTTACGGTATTATTATTTTTTTAATCTCTAGCATGTCTATTTGATTTTTCCTTAGAATTTCCATCTCTCTGTTTACATTATCCATCTGTTCTTTCATGGTGTCTACTTTTCCCATTAAAGCCCTTAGCATACTAATCATAGCTGTTTTATATTCCTGGTCTGATAATTCCAACATTCATGCTGTATCTGACTTGTATTCTGATTCCCATTCAGTCTCTTCAAACTGTGTTTCTTTGGTTGGTTGGTTGGTTTTTGTTTTTGTTTGATTTTTACCTTTTAGTATGCCTTTGTAATCTTTTGTTGAAATCTGGACGTGATGTACTGGATAAAAAGATCTCCAGTAAATAAGACTTTAGTGGTGTGGTAGTTAAGTATGGGAAAGCTTTATTTAGTCCTGTGATCAGGTCTCTGTCTTTTAGTGAGCATATGCCTCTGGACTGTGAATTTCATAAGTGCTTCTCAGTTTTTTGTCCCCCCCTTACTTGGGGCAGGATGGCTGGAGGGTATTTCCCTTCTCCAGGTCAGTTAGGCTTCAGTAATACCCTAGCAGGTTAGGCTCCAGTAAAATAGTTTCTTATGAAGGCAGGCCTTGTTAAGAAGAACAGAATGCTCTGGTGTATTTCAAAATGGTTTCTTTTCCCTACCCCCTGATGGAAGCACAAGGGGGATTTTTCTCTAATATTCGTTGTAAGGACTTGGTTATGCTCCAAGAGATAAAATTCACGAAAGGATAGAGAACTTACTATGACTGAGTCCCTCTGGAATTTTTAAATCCCGGACTTGCCCACACTGAGCCTCCAGCAATTAGCCAATTACAATTTAGGTTTTTTTTACTTGCCACCAGTTCCTGTGGAGCTTCCTGCCCATAGGCTTCTGGTCTGGTAAGTTACGATTGTCTAGATTCTCCTGTCACTCCGGTTTCAGGGGTAGCAGTTTGCCCTGTGACCTCACTTCTCTGGTGGCTCTAAGATGAGTTGTTGATTTTTCAGTTCATTCAGCATTTTATTCTTTGTTAGGTTGGAATGGTGACTTCTAAACTCCTCACACACTAGACCAGAAACCAGAGTCTAGTGGACTTAATTTTTACATTTACCTTTCCTCTGTAGGATAGTAAAGATTACACTTTTTTAAAAACTGCCTTGCAAGATTATCACATGGACAGTCATCAGTTCAAGAAAAATAGCCCTACACTTTATCATTACAGAACTTATCATTTGCTGCCTTCCAAATAAAAGTGACCAATGTTAGCTGGGAATATCTGAGTTATATTTGGGGTGACAAATATGAAGCATGATGGGGATTTCAGGGTGTTGGAATCCTATGTTCCTTTACAAAAATGGTTCTGTGTGCTTTGGGGTCCATCTCTTGCTGCCATGGCCACCTCAAACCTAAAGTTGCTCAAGAGATTTTTTTTTATACGTGTCAATTAAAAACTACCAACTTTTCATGGGGCTAAGGTGAACCACAAAGAGTATGGACAGATGGAGATTTGGCTTCATATTGACCGCTTAACTTTAGTATCACAGGCAGAAACTCTGAAGGAAGAAAATGACAGCCTCCGTTGGCAGCTCGATGCCTATCGGAATGAGGTAGAATTGCTCAAGCAAGAACAAGGCAAAGCCCCCAGAGAAGATGACCCAAACAAGGAACAGCAGCTGCAAATCCTGCAGCAAGCCCTGCAAGGAATGCAACAGGTAAAGGCTCTTTGGTTTTCTGAGCTTTTAGAAAGGCTAACATCAGCTCCTCACCTGGAAAAATGTTCCCTGCCAGCAAAGAGAATAGCAAGCCTCTTATTTTTCTTGATATTCTGTTCTCTGGCATAGCCGAAGAAAGGTCTGTGTTATGGTTAATGAAATATTCTGGCCAATTCAAAGGTAGCAGTGGATCACCAATTTTCTTTTTCTTTTTTTTTTTTAAAGATTTTATTTATTTATTTGTCAGAGAGAGATCACAAGCAGGGGGAGTAGCAGGCAAAGGGAGAAGCGGGCTCCCTGCTGAGCAGGGAGCCTGATGTGGGACTCAATCCCAGGACCCTAGGATCGTGCACTGAGCTGAAAGCAGACATTTAACCAACTGAGCCATCCAGGTGTCCCGTGGATCACCTATTTTCTTTTTTTAAAGATTTTTATTTATTTATTTATTTGTCAGAGAGAGAGAGAGCAAGCACAGGCAGGCAGAGGCAGAGGGAGAAGCAGGCTCCCTGCTAAGCAAGGAGCCCGATGTGGGACTCGATCCCAGGACCCTGAGATCATGACCTGAGCTGAAGGCAGCCGCTTAACCCACTGAGCCACCCATGCGTCCCGGATCACCTGTTTTCAAAGGATGTACATTCAGTAAAAAATACTTGACACTCAAACTACACCAAACATAATCTAATCTTTCCTTTCTGCTTCAGAAGGTGCTTTGGAATCTGTACAGGGCCTCGAGGTGTTTATGAAGGTCTTCAGTTACTTAGATAGAAAAAGTAGTATCTACTTGATCCAGTGCTGGACCATGCAGCCTGTTAGAAGAAATGGCAGGAATTTTACCTTGTTTTTTTTACTATCAATGCTTTAGGCACATAATATCAATTGGTTTTTATTTTGTTTTGTTTTCACAGTCACTTCTGTGAATGAGTTTACCTGCACATTATTCCAAGTATAAAAAGTATAGTAAATAGATGCATCCAACTGTAATTGCATTCAAATACAACAGTATGTAATAGATGCTCAATGTCTAGATGTTTTATGTGAGCATCAGCACAGTGAGCCTACCGTTTAAAAGATATTACCATCTGTTCCCATCATAATAAAGGAGTAGTATTTTTGACTAAGGGTGCTATCCTCTTCTGTCTTGTCAGATGACCAGCCATTTTCCTTACAATTTAAATTGAGCAATATTTTTTAATTGTATGCCTTGAATTATCTGGGGCAAAGCTTATTGCTGACTGGAAATCACAAATTGTGAACAAGGAGTCTCTTCTGGCACTAGGAGCCCTGTGTTCCTATTACTTCTGCTACCACTGTCTTCCTATGTGACAAGCAATATCACATTAATATTTCACCTTTCCTATTAGTAAAATGTGTGAAGTAATGCTTACCTTCCTTTTACTGTCACTATGGAATTTAATTAGAACATGTAAATTATATCTGAGATCTTTCCACCAAAAAAAAAATGCATCTCTTCAGCTAGACTTCAAAGAATTTTGACAACATATATTGTACTGTCTGTGTTTTAGCTCTTCCAATGGTTTTCTTCAAGCCTCTGAAAAGCAAAACTTCGGAAACATTTTTTGTTGTTTTTCTCTCTTACCTTGATTTTGAAACCATTCCACAGAAGGACAGTTCTGCTACTGAAATACAATTTAAAGATGATGAACTTTTTTTTTCATTTCATCACTTCAGAGACCTCTGAGAAAATTAGGTCTCTACATCCTGACAAATTCGCTCATTTTGATTACTTTTTATTGGAAAATAGCCTTGTAAACAAGATAAAGGTTCTCCTATCTTATCCCAAAAAGAAGTATAGTCTAACATAGTGGTTAAAAGCATGGACTGTAGTCTTGACCCAATCTGGGTTTCAATCCTAACTCTGCCACTTACTATCTGAATGGCCTAAGGCAAAGCACTAAACCTCTGTAAGCCTCAGGACTATGTGTAATAGGGTTACTTGAGGTTTATATGAGATCACACATATGAAACCCTTTCCACATGTGTGACACATGTTAGATGCTAAATAAGTAATATTTTTGTAATCGTTAATGATGATGAATCCAGTTCCTTGCCTACTGATGTGGAAACAAACATTTGTGAAATGTTTCCCTCACAGAAATTGAACTTGGCTTGGAAAATGACTATTTGAAAGAATCCTTTACAACATTAAGTTCTACGCAGCAGCCAAGATGTTGTCCTCATGAGATTAACACTATACCCTATCCTTACCCCTGGCTGAAATAGAAAAGTTAAGTGATTAGATCATTTAGTTTCTCAGATGTTTTCTAAAATTGAGTAAATCCAAAAGAAGTTCCTAGGAGCTAGATAAAATAACTTGAAGTGAAAAGTACCTTGATTCTCCCTTTGGTATCTCTGCATGGAGAGATGATTGTGTGGGCTGGAAGAAAGTGAGGCAGGCCAGCCTACTATCTAACTTCAGCCAGGGTTTTGAAATGAAGTGTGGCTCCTCAGGACTTGATTGTCTTTGGTCTGTCTTGTAGCATCTACTCAAAGTCCAAGAGGAATTCAAAAGGAAAGAAGCTGAACTTGAAAAAGTCAAGGATGACAAATTGCAGGTGGAAAAAATGTTGGAAAATCTTAAAGAAAAGGTACATCAGCATCTGTGAACCCTTGCCCTTGCCCTTCCCCCCACCTTTTGCAGTGGCGATGAAAATGCCCTGCAAGTTCCTGGAGTAGGAACCACCCTAGAATGCTTGGCTGAGTAGGAATTAAAAGCCCTCTCCCTGAGGTAATTCTTGAATCAAGGGTTCTGCCTTTAGATGTGAGCCCTTGGCATATCTAAGGATTCTGATGAGTATACTTTTCAATGAATACAAAGTTAGTCCATCCCTAAAATTCCTCAGTCTTTCCCTCTTGGAGAAGACCAGCGTGTATACTTCATTCTTGCTTCATCTTGCCAAGCAAATAGCAACATAGAAAACGGGTGAAAAAAAAAATGTGAGTGACACAGAGTACCTTTAATGAAGCATTTCATTAAAGGAAGATACCCAAGTACAACTAGAACATGGGCATTTCTTTGCAGACACTCCATCTAGTGTAATAATGAGCAGCTGCAGGTGAAATAGCCAAAACCCAAAGGGGAGAAAACGTGTGGAAAGTAAATAAAAAGACAGAATATTCTAATGCTTGATGACTGAAGCATAGAAGGGCAAGATGGGACTTTGCAGCAATAAAAGCTGCCAGTGAGGGCCTCTTAGGGAGCCTCCTAACATCTGGATAAGTTACTGTGTCACAGGCAGGAATCAGGTGCCCAGTCTACTTGAGGTGTGTAAAGTCTACTGATGGTGTCTTCCCAACCGACCTCCCTAATCATTTGTATGCCCGAACATTCAACTGAAGCAATCCTCTGAAAAGGAAGACCCATTGACTATAACTGCCTGATTTTAATGTCTCAGAAGGAGGAGATTAGGAGCTCAGACCAAGAGCAATCAACCAAGAGAAATCAACAATGCTACAGTTTCATAAGAATTTGTGCTCTTTATCTCTCGCGCTCAGTTCAAAAAGATGCAGTGCAATTGGCCCTGGGTGTGTTTGCCAGCATAGTGACTTCCCCCAGAGTGCCATCAAGAACTGGCAGCCTTGGTGTAGTTGAAACAAATGATTGAAAGTGTTTTCTTCTGGAGGCCATTTGCAATATGCTTTTAATTCTTCCACTTCATAAAACCAGCTCACTTTCCAGTTTTGTGGGTGCTATTAAAGAAACGAGTGCAATCCCAGAGAACTTCATTTATCAAGCATTTAATTGAAAAGTGCCAAAGCTGCTCTGTGTAGCAGGAATTTCCCTATACTTTCAGAGCTGCTAAAATGTCTTGGAGCTGCTACATAGTTGTTTGGCTTCTTGCGTAAAATGGAATGCGTAACCAGAAGACTATTGATAGACATGAGGTTATGCTAATAATATTACGCTTAGGATCATTCTCTAGGATTGACATCACAAATTAATTTAAGAGCATTTTTGGCGCTTTAGTGTAAGCCACTTTCTGCTTTATAAAGTATTTCATTTGAAGAAGCAAGAGGTCAAATGGCACAGAAGAACCTTAATGTCTTATGCCTTAGTCTGTTTTTCATCCTGAACCTGAATATACCACGAAGCAGCAGCTAAAGAGGATAAGGAAGGAGAGCCGATTGATAAGAGGGAAAATATGAGTCGGGATGTTTTTTTCCTGTTACTGTAAGCAAAGCTTCTTTCAGAAAAAGTCATGGCAGTGCATTATAAACTGATCTTCTCTGGGAAGCTGATTTGTGACCAAATATTTCAACCTGACACAATTAGGTTAGGAAGCAAAGTACCATTACGTTAGACTGCAAAAATAATTCCAGGTTGAAAGGAAGGCAGTAAGTTTTGGTGAGAAGGGATCTCTTTTGTTTTTGTTTGGGTTTCTTGACAGTAAACCATAGTGTGAGTTATTGTCAGTGTTTTGCAATATAACAAGGTGACGTCTGTCTGTCTTACTGCAAAAAGAGCTAGCTGTTTGAATCTGCCAGTAAAATTCAAGCTGATAAACATCTCTTCAATATGCCTTCCAATTTTTTAAATGCCAGCTATAATAAAATTGAAGTCAGGTTTCAGTAAGGCTACATTTCTATTCAGGATGGCTAAAACTTCTTAGGATGTGTTTACATCTTAAATCAACCCCAATCTGTTAAACTCTCACACTTAAGAAATGGCTTACTGGATCATTTAATGTTTTAAGGGGGTTAGAAGGAGATGTACAACCCATGGCTTAGAAGTGAGCCAGTCTTTTAAATCAAACTTGGCATGATGGTTACTGCCTGGATTGGATTCTAAGGGCCAAAGATTGAGTAGGTCATCAAGAAAGCCTTCCCTTCTGACTACAGCCAGGAAGCCTGTAAATCCACAAAACAACATGCCTTGTAGCATAGACCATTCATTTCATTCATGGGCAACATCCTGGACACTTTGAAGGCATCTTTAAAGAAAACAGAAGGACACCTGTCTGTGCTGAGGGCTTGTGGAAGGGAAAAAGTGACAAAGCATTTGAGTCAGCCATGATCTGACCCCACTAGGAGCATTTCCCCAACACTTTCTTTTCTAATAGCAGTAAGACTGGAAGCAGTGATTTCTTTTATTCCTTCTTCTCAAGGCTCTTCCTTCACATGTATAATGCAGAAAAGATGTTCTCAGTGCCAAAAGAGAGAAAGAAAGATCCATGAAAGTTCTGGACGCATTTTTCAGTTTGATTGCTGGTCATTAAATGGTCATTAATTTCACCTGAGTATCTTTTACGAAACATACATGCTATGCTCAGAAAGAGAGAACTTTAAACAACAAAGAAAGCCACTGAGTAATGATATTTTTTTGGTCATGGTCATTCCTTGATATGAAGTCAGGAATATCCTAACTGATAATGTCTTTATCAGGGAGAAGAGAGAGTTGATAGTCAATAAATGGAAGCTCTAATTTTTAGTTCAAAAGCCAACAGTTGATTATTTGGGAGTAGATTAGCTACACTGTAGATTCCCCACTCAGATATGGGACCTGCCTTTAGCAGAGTGTGGACCTAAAATGGAAAAGAACAATGGTTTTGGCAGTGGCTAGCCCGGCGTGAAATCTAGGCTCTACCACGTCCTAGAAATGTGATCTAAGGCAATTTACCTAATTTACTTAAGCCTCGGTTTCCTCATTTGTAGAATGGAGATAACACATACCTAACAGTGCCTGGCACCTAGTAGGCAGTAAATGTTGGGTCTGGTTCCCCAGATTACCTGTACAGAGTCAAGAATGATGAAGGCGGGGGAAAAAAAGTGGCCAAGATGAATGTCTAAATTTTTCTGTGTTTTGGAGTCATGTAAAGAAGTTTTGGATGATCTGTGGTGCTTTTGCATAAATTAATGTTATTTTCTCTCCCATTCAGTCATCAAAATTGTACAGTATCGCTTTTGGAGTACTACATTTAAAAGTTCCCTGTTGTATAATCAAATCCAAATCTGTTACAGAGTAAGGTGAACTGACTCAGGAAGCATATTATTCCCACAGGAAAGCTGTGCTACTAGACTGTGTACATCAAGCCAGGACAGTGACTACCCTCTTGAGAAGACCCTGAACAGCAGCCCTATCAAATCTGAACGTGAAGCCCTGCTCGTGGGTAAGGAACACGCGTACAATGTATTAACTATGGTGGAGGGGGAAAGGGTTTCACCTAAGATGAATATACCCACCAGGCACTTACGAAGCATGACAATGCACGGACCCGGAGTCCTGAAGATGACAGGATAAGAATAAGTATAGACTTCCTAGAAATGGTAACAGCAGCTCCCAGTCCTCAAGTTCCTGTGGTTCCTGCCACATAAAATGTGTGGGTGTAAGCACAAGAAAGGGACTGCTGGAGAAACACTTTTTTTAAATCTCTGTACATTTTTTAAATCTCTGTGTGAGGATAGCGGAGCCCTCTCACTCCCACTCAAGGTTATGGTGCGTACACTGTTTGGCAGAGAACTTTCCCAGATGAACCTCTGGAGGAAGTATGTATATGCATCTTAGAAATTTTTCTTCCAGGTTCCTGGCAGATGACTCAGGAGGTTGTCTGTTGAGTGTTGGACACTGGAGGGCTCGGACGAGATAAATGCTAGAATTGCTCTCATTATATAAAAATCATCCGCAGAGGCAAGATAGAGCACATGGTTGAGGAGTCAACAGATCTGGTTTCCCATTTGACCCTACCATTTCCTTTCTGAGCTTCAGGAAGGAAGCACAATGGGCAGAATCATATTACCTGTCTCAAAGGGCAGCTGCGAGTATTAAATAAGATAATTCATCTGAATCCCTTAGCACAGTGTGCAGCCCACAGGAAGTCCTCAGTAAAATGAGAGCCATTTTGCACTTAACAGTATTGTGCACAAATTCTCCTTGACTTGATATTCCATTTGGAGAATAGTGACAGCTTGAAGTCCTAAAATAGTCATTTCCAAGGGGCTGATACTGGGCCTCAACAGATAATCCCAGCTGCTTTCTAGGAAGCTGAACCCCACAGCGGCCCCACCCCAATCTCAGAAGTTCTTCACACTCATTGGCTTCTGCATAGTTTGAAGATTTATCTGCCTTCTTTGGTAATGGATATTGTAGTCAGATTTAGCACTTTGATATGCTAATAAAGATGCACAAGGGGATCTGCCATTGAGTCTTCAAGAAAAGTGACAACTTATTTCCATTTTACAACTCAAAGTTCTTTAACAAATTGGCATGGCAACGGGGAGAGCTGACAGAGAGAGAGAGTAGAGGGAAGCCTCTGTGAATGGATAGTTCTAGAAACAAAGATTCTTAAGATAAGTGTTTCTTGTTTTGTTTTTCTTTTTGGTTTTTTTTTCTTGTTTTTTAAAGAATATAGTCTTGGGCTGACAGAAAGGAAAATCTATTTTTTAAAATTGGTTCTTTGGGTGTGAACCCACAGAAACTGCTTAGTGTTTTGAAGCCTATGGAGTTATTTCTCATTATTTGACAGACAGCCTGTCTTGGCTGTAGCACCTAGAATTTCTTTGGACATGAACGTCTTTTTTAGAACTTAACTTTCTCAGCTTCAGTCAGTGTATAGCAATTCAATTTACTTCGTCATTTAAGAATCACATACTGTTATAAGTAATAGCACCCATTTCGAACAGATTTTGAACTCTACCATCAGCTCCTCCTGGATCCCCCAGCCCACCTCCTTGCCCTGTGATTTTTGGAGGATTTTCACAAAGAACTGATTTGAACTTCAAGCTACAACTCAGACTGGTGATACTCTATCAGTCACTTGAAGGAATAGACAAGTTGTAGTCTATAAACCAAATCAAATTTAGCTTTTATTTCTTGGCAGTTCTCAGCAAATTCAATTCTGGGACTATTTGATGTACTTAAGATCTTATGAAAAGAGCGGAATTCAAAAAATCCGAAGAAAGAAATAGTAGGCCTTTGAGCAATTTATGTTCTGCCTGTTGCCAGAGAAAAAGTATTAGAACAATTAACCTGATGGTTCAGAACAATCAAGGCAGTGTGTATAGCTGCCAATCACCCCATAGTTACACTGAGTGAAAATTATGTACATTCCTGAAGGCTCTAAACTTCTATTTAAAAAAATGTGTTACTTGAAATTTAGAGCTCTAAGCACAAACAAATGCTAGTGACCACTTGAGTGAATGAAATGTTTGGCTTTTCTTTATGGAGCTACTCACAGGATAAAACGAAATTTAATCAGCAGATTTTCTTGTGAGAGGCATGAAGTGAATGAGGCAAAGTACCTGATTTGTACATTTACCACAACAGCAAGACATTATTAATGCATAAGAAGCTCGAGTCCAATTTAAAGACTGTGCAGAATAAATGCAAAAGGCCAGCACACTGTAAATTCATGATAAAATTCCAAATTCATTGTGAAATGTAGAACTCCAATGGTCTTTAGCCATCATGAATGATGGAAGTGACTCTTCCAATGCCAGCTTTTCCACAGGTGATACAGTGTTGTGAGAGGCAGTATATGCACTGGGTTGTTGTACAGATTAAATGAATAAAGTGTATATAAACTTAGAATAGTGTCCAGTATGTAGTATGTGGTACATGTGAGTTAGCTCTCATTTCAAATATAATGCTCAAGTGTAACCTCCATGGTATTGTCACTATAGGGATTATTTCCACATTTCTTCATGTCCACCCATTTGGAGCAAGCATTGAATACATCTGTTCCTACTTGCACCGTCTAGATAGTAAGGTATGTGGGGTCCTGAAATGGGTATGCAAGGGGATGGAGGGTACTTTCTTCAAGCATAAGTAAGTCGTTACTAATCACTATAAGGAAATTTCCCTCACCTGTTCTCATTGCAGTGCAGGGCAGCGCTTCTCTTACAGGCAGGGTGACCGGCTGCTTCCGTTTGCCCGGGACTGAGGGGTTTTCTAGGACTCGTGACTTCCAATGCCAGAACCAGGAAGTCGTGGGCAAACCTGAATGACTTGTCTACTCTCCTTCCAAGATACATCTTAGAAGAATTTTCCTCCTTTCTTTTAATTTCTGTATAAGCTACAAATAACCCACTCTCTCTCACCAGTCATACTTTCGTACTGACCTTTAGCCATTAGCAAATGCTAATATTCAGAACTAGAAGCCTTACTCCAGCCAAGACTGTCACCACTGCCATTACCTAATGTTGAAATGATCAAGGCAGAGGCCAAAACAAAACAGAGGAAACAGTAAGTCTGTGACATGGACTCAAGTTCTGCTTCCAGCCGATCTCATGTTAAAGATGCCTCACAGAAGCAGGAGGGGACTCTTGACTCCTCAGAATAAATAAACCCAAGATAGATTTTTTTTTCAGAAGCTGCATTCAGTTAAATGCGCTCATGGATTATATTCACTATTTCACAGGACCTGGGGCTCTTGAGACGTGGCCACTGAAATGCAGATTCCTGATAGCTAGATATCCAAAATGTTAAGCCATTTAAGCATATGTCCTCTTAACAGAGGCGCTTGCCCATGTGGGCATCCAGCTGTGGTGACGCATCCTTCTTGTGGCATTGGTTTTAGTTTGAGCCAGCGCACCCCTTTCATTTAGCTCTGGGAAGTGATACCATTCTGCAATTAAACAGCCTATTTGACAGCAAAGGGAGAGATTGAATGTGAGCACTAGGACCAAGTGGTGAGTTGCAGTGGTGTAAAATTGAACTATATGTCAGTAAAAGTGATCTGGCCCTTTTTTTTTAAGTTGTAAAAAAATAATGCTACATTTTATGTTAAAAATGTGAGCAACAGAAAGACAATGAAGGGAAAGGGAAAGTGACCCAGCCCCACCCTTCCAGGATCACCACCGTTAACAGTCTGGCATATCTTCTTTCAGACCATTTTCCGTATGTATGCTGCACCCATATTGTACGAATACATCCAGACACATTGTATATTTATAGTTTTTGGAATGGAGACTCAACTCTATATGATACCCTACATGTGCTTTCACTTAACCGGCTACCGTCCACTGCTAGCACTAGGAATGACCTCACTCCTACTCTCGGCCCATTTTCTCCTGAGCAGCTTCCTGCCAGAGTAGTGACAGGGCATCCCAAAGAGCCTGCAGTGATGCCAACAGAACTGTTTGGTGGGGGAATCCCTCTGTCCAACTTCAGGAACATTCAATGTGGCGGCAACTGCGGGTTTCTCCCAGGATCCCCTAGTGCTCTTCAGTAGAGCCCTAGTACCCAGGTTCACAGTTGGGAAGGATGCTACTCATGTCAAGATCACCACCTGAAACAAGTCCTAAAGGGGCCCACAGATTTTTGATTTTATATGTGTGTGTGTGTGTGTGTGAGAGAGAGAGAGAGAGAGAGAAGTGGGGAGAAGGAGACGGTACACAGAAGTAGAAATACAGGGCATTCCTTATTTCTGTCATTTCTCCTTTGTAAAGCAATGCTTGTGTGAAGAATTCTGTCCTGCCTCCCTCCCCTCCCAAAAGGCTTTGCAGCTTCAATAGGCCTCCACGCAGCAGCAGCGGCACCGAGCAGCTGTCATTCAGCTGGCTGCAAACCCAAGCCTGTCCACACAGCTGACACTAGCTCTTTTCATTAGAAAGCTCGGTGGTGATCAATCCCCAAAACGTGATGCGAAGTGAAAGGAACTAGTCACAAAAGACTATATATTGTATGATTGCACATATATAAAATTTCTAGAAAATTCAAAACCACAACGAAAAAATCTGAGTCAGGGATTGGGAGGGATAATTGACTACAAAGGGGCATGAAGGAAGCTTCTGTGGGTGATGGAATGTTCTAAAACTAAATTGTGGTGGGAGTTGCCCAATTGTATAAGTGTACTAAAATTCATTACACTCTACACATAGAGTAGGTGAATTTGTTGTATGTAAATTATTATCTACATACGGCAGTCACAAAATCCGTGCAAGGGAAGCTCAGGGGGCCCTGTCCACAGGCTAGTAGAACCGCTTCTCAGTGAAGCTTCTCTGTCTGACCCGTAGATCTGCACCAGCGATGTGGAATGTCTCATGAGCAGGCTGCAGCACACCTTCAGGCAGGAGATGACCGGGGTCGGAGCCAGTCTGGAGAAGAGGTGGAAGTTCTGTGGCTTCGAGGGCCTGAAACTGACCTGAATGCTGCGGCCTCACAGCCTGGGCTCCTGCAGAGAAATGTGCCCTAGACGCGCCAAGGAAGTGATTTGTGTTCTCAATGGTTTTCAAGTGAAAGTGCTTTAAATTTGCTGGGTCATTCCCAGAATATCTTATGAGTTAAAATAAGGATCCTAGAGCAGCACCTCGAGCTACAGGCCCTAAAAAGACATGGACTCAAACCCTCAAGCGCTGTAACTTGCTCCCCTTCTGTCAGTGGCTTGTGTCTTTTATTAGTGATATTGAAAAAGGCCTGAGGCTAAAGAGTATTTGGGGTATTTTCAGTGTCTGTACTACTGTCCTAGAGTTTGGTATTTTTTTAAACACTGTTAATTGAAATGTTTTGATTATTTGTATGTGATTTGTTTGTGTTTTAAACTTCTCTTCGCATTAATGTTGCTACTGGTAAGAGGAATGAGAGGAGCACTGGGTACTCGGTAAATGACATGGTCTTTCCAATACCCAGTAAGCCAGTAAGTGAATAACACAGCATCTTCTAGAAGGTGCCTGACCAGGCTCCTCTTTTAAAAGAGAAAGCATGGTTTGTGGCTTTTTGCAAAATTACTGTGAACCAAAAGTTGACAAATGTTCCAAAGTTATTTTCTCTAATATATCAGATTAAAAACATCTAGATGTATTCACAGAAAGCAAGTGTCCAGTATGACTGGCTTGTGTTTGTGCTATTCAGAATCACCTTGTAAATAGTCTGCTTTTAAAGGAGGGCATGTTTAGTTTCAATGAATGAAAACACACCTGTGTGCTTGTGCACATGCACGTACACAAACAAGTTAGCAGAAGGGATTCATTTTAATGCCTTCCCTCTGGCCTTCTTACGAAGTCTGTTGGTCCCTTTTCTTCTGCCATCAGCGTGTTGAAGTGCAAACCGTGTACCGCTGTAAATACTATGTTCACTTCAAGCTGAATGTTTGCAAACAGTTGATAGGAGTATTAGTAGAAAACTCTTGGTAATGAATGAGCCTGGGTGCGTGAGGCTTCCTGCAAAGAGCTCAGCTCCTCCTGGAGCACCGATGGCCGGGGGCACCTCCAGTTCTATGGTGCCCACCAGCAGATTGCAATGGCAAACTGTATGTGGACCAGTCAGGAAGTCCTCCTTGATGGAAACAAAAGAGAAAGGATGAGGATTTGGGGCTAATATCCTGAGGCACAGATTATCTTTTCTTCTGTGGTGTTGCTGGTGCTTAAAGTAACACAAGCATGCCCTCCCTTGAGTCTTGATTCAGAATAAAAGAATGTACTAAGTAAGCAAAGCCAATGAAGAGTATTTCAGGAAAATACTTTGTAAATGAGATGTCAGTAGTGTTCAAAGTTGTATTTTTCAAACATAAATATTCCTTTTTTATACCTCAGCTTGGTGTTCTGTTTTGAATTACTGCTCTCTAGTCCTTTAGTGAATCATCTCAGTTTCTTCTTTGGAGTACCAGGATGTTGAAAGAAGATGCTAAACCTTTGCCTTGACAACTCGAAATAGGGCCCCACAGCAGCTCAGTCTCCCAGAAAGCTGGTTTCCCCCTGAAGTACCCAGCTGTGGCAAGAGCAGGGAGCTAGGATTATTTTTACTCTAGCCCTCTCCTGGAAGCATTCTCCCTGTCGTCAGCATTATAGAAGCCTTTGATTTGTCAATCACAGAGGGCCTTGAATGCCTTATTTTAATAATATCTCGGAAATCAAGGGAAATTTGCCACTTATCAATTAGTTCTTAGTTAAATAACTTAAATGCCATGACACTTTAAACCAACAAATTTTAAAGCAACTGTTAACACCTAGACCCCTTGCTATCCTTCACTTAATCTCCTTGTGCTACAAACGGTCTCTTTCTATTATTTCCGCCCATTTTGTCCAGGTGTACTCCTCCCAGCCTGCTTGAATACACTGCCTCTGAGGGTTACCGTTGGCCAGACTACAGTGCCCAGTTGCTTAATCAAACACCGGTCTAGACATTGCTGTGAAGGCGTGTTTGAAAAGATATCATTAACGTTGAACCTGGTAGACTTTGAATTGAAGCAGATTGTCCTCCATAATGTGGCTGGGCCTCATCTAATCCATTAAAGACCTCAAGACCTCCGAGGAGAGAGGAATTGTGCCTCCAGATAGCCTTTGGATTCCTGACTAGCCTTAACACCCGCCAGAATTTCCAGACTGCTGGCCAGCCCTACAAATTTCAAATTTGCCAGCCCCCACAATCACATGAGCCAATTTCTTAAAATAAATCTGTGTGTGTGTGTGTGTGTGTGTGTGTACATCCCATTAGTTCTGTTTCTTTGGAGAACCCTGACTACTATGCTAATCCAGAGTTGTCATAATGTTTAAAAATAAAATCCATTTGCATTATATTACATAATCAAATTGCAGCACACGCTATCTCACAATTCTTTCCATCCACTATAGAAATAAATTAATGAAGCTATTTTGCCTTATAAATGCTCAATGCTATTTATTCTAATTATTGTTCTGTTATTCTGCCCAAATTTTGAAATATTACTGTTTTGTTATTTTTAGGAGATTCAATAGTTGGATTTTTTCCAGATAATAATGAATAGAAGCATTTTTTAATTTTACAAATGGTTGTTTTGTCTCTCTTCCTAGTCCTGTGACATCTCTAGTTCTGATTCCTAAATACTACCAAGTTGCTTGTTATAATGCCCTCAGTGAAAACGAAATAGTTTTTGGAACAAACTAAGCACTTAACCTATGTTCTATTTATACAGGGTTTTGTTCTTAATTGGGCCCAAAACGTTATGTTTTTCACAGAATACAGAATATACTATATTCCTTGAAAAGATAACGTAGAAATATAAGACCTTTGACTCACCTGCTGGAACTGGGTAAGCCCTTGGGATTCTTAGCTCTGTCTTAGACAGTCTCTCAAATAGAGCCAGATTCACTTTTCACCACACTTGCTACCATCTGCTGAGCACCCATTATGCTATCCTGCTGCCTACAGTCACTTCCTGCCTGTGTGTCAAGTTACACAGGCACAATGAGAGCTTCAATTTCCCTATGGGTAAATTTAAGGAGAAATAGTACCTGAGAGTGGTGGTAGGGTCATCAAGATAGCATGTGCAAGTTGCCCAGCCAGTGCCTGGACCTTAGTGAGTTCACAATAAAGAGTTATGATGATGATTATGATTCGGCCAAAATTAATTATAAGCTATGACCTTACCCTCGCTTTAAGAAAAATGTTTTTGTGTTCACACCTGGAATTGTGGAGCTACATCATGTTGCTGAACCTCAAGAAGGGAAACAGCTGTTCAAAGATCTTCCAAACATTTATTCAGGCCCAGGCACCCTGCCAGGCATTATGGCATATAAAAGGAGTATGTCTGGTGCTTGCCCTCAAGGAGCTAGAAGAGTAGGCTTTAACACGGTGGACTTAAATCCTTCACCCGGTAGCCAAGACCATAAAAGCTCAGCATGAAAAATACTCAGTGTTGACCAACTGTCAATGGTGTGAATGAGGTGGTAATGATGGCTCACTCTTGAGACCTGAATTATTATTCTCTGTGCCCCCACGCATCCCCCCCACATCCAGTCCCAGAGTATAAATTCTAGGAGAGTATGGTCCTCATTTGTCTTGTTCACTCTCACATCTCAAAACCTGGTGCATTGTAGATGCTCAGTAAATGTTTGTTAAATGAGTATTTGTGTAGCACTCTATACAAACTACATTCATATGCACTAATAATATAAGCTAACATTGATTAGTAATTCCTACTTAACCGGTGATGTGGGTGTATATGTGTTTGTGTGTATCTCTATCTAGAGAGGCAGAGACAGAGAGATTTATTTGTTTTTACTATAACTGTGAATAGTAGATAATATTATCCTAGGTTTTATCGGAGTCTCTGAGATGTAGTGTAACTTGCTTAAGTTTCTAAGAAGGAGAGATGAGATTTGAATCTTAGTCTGTCCAACTGGAAACTTAAAACTTCCTACTGCTCCAAAATGTTATTTATCCTTCGTATCAACCTATTTGGTATTACCATAAGACCCACATTGTTCATTCACATGCCATTTAAAGCACCTGATATGTACAACTCTTAGAAATTCAATGGAGAACAAAACATGACCTGTCCTTCAAGAGTATACACTCTGGTGGGGATGCCTGCTAAATGACATAGTCACATACAAGGTAATACAGGGGGACATCATGGAAGGCTTCACTAATGTTAAGAAGCTTGAAATATGGTAAGAGGAGAAAACAGGTTCAAACAGGTTAAACTTCTTGCCCAAGGTACACAGCTAGTGGGGATAAAGCCCAGGGTTTGAACCTAAATCTGTCTGGCTTCAATTCATGCTTCTGTTATACCATGGTGCCCAAGGTCACCTCCTAACAATGTTACTTAACCTCTCTAAGCCTTTGGTTTTCATGTATAAAATGGAAAGCATATTTCCCTGGAAGTGTCACTCATAAGGCTTTGCTTAATGCAAAGTGCCCAGTACTAACCCTGCCTGGCAAAAGTTTTTTAAAAATAGCTATAATTATTATTCAACTAATAATAATATTAATAATGCTTTGATGACAGCAGAGCTACCTTTCTAGTGTCAGGAATCCTATAAGGCCACGGAGTAACTTAAGAATGAGACCTGGGATACAAAATCAATGCACAGAAGTCTGTTGCATTTCTACACAGTAATAACGAAGCAGCAGAAAGTGAACTTAAGAAAGCAATCCCATTGGAGCGCCCGGGTGGCTCAGTGGGTTAAGCTGCTGCCTTCGGCTCAGGTCATGATCTCAGGGTCCTGGGATCGAGTCCCACATCGGGCTCTCAGCTCAGCGGGGAGCCTGCTTCCCTCTCCCTCTCTCTCTGCCTGCCTCTCTAACTACTTGTGATCTCTGTCAAATAAATAAATAAAACCTTTAAAAAAACGAAAGCAATCCCATTTATAATTGTACCAAAATAGTAAGATGCCTAGGAATAAACCTAACCAAAGAGGTGAAAGACCCATGTTCTGAAAACTATAAAACACTGATAAAAGAAATTGAAGGTGACACAAAGAAATTGAAGGTGACACAAAGAAATGGAAAGACATTCCATGCTCATGGACTGGAAGAAAAAATATTGTTAAAATGTCTATACCACTCAAACCAATCCACACATTTAATACAATCCCTATCAAAATACCAACACTATTTTTCACAGAACTAGAACAAAAAATGCTAAAATTTATGTGGAACCACAAAAATCCCTGAATAGTCAAAACAATTTTGAAAAAGGAGAACAAAGCTGGAGATATCACAACTCCAGTCTTTGAGTTATATTACAAAGCTAAAGTGATCAAAAAAGTATGGTAATGGCACAAAAATAGATGCATAGATCAATAGAACAGGATAGAAAACCCAGAAATAAACCCACAATTGTATGGTCAGTTAATCTTCAACAAAGCAGGAACAAATATCAAATGGGGAAAAGAGTCTTTAGGTCTGGTGTTGGAACAACCGGAAAGCTACATGCCAAAGAATAAAACTAAACCACTTTCTTATACCATACACAAAAATAAACTCAAAATGGATTAAAGACCTAAATATGAGACTTGAAGCCACAAAAATCCAGAGAAGACAGGCAATAATTTATCTAATGTTGGCCATAGCAACATTTTCCTGGTTATTTCTCCTGAGGCAAGGAAAACAAAAGTGAAACTGAGCTTTGGGACTTCATCAAAGGAGAAAGTTTCTGCCCAGTGAAGGAAACTGTAAACAAAAGTAAAAGGCAACCTATGTAATGGGAGAAGATTTTGCAAATGACATATCCAATAAAGGATTAGTATCCAAAATATATAAAGAACTGATATAACTCAACACCCAAAAAACAAATAATCCCATTTAAAAATGAGCAGAAAACATGAAAAGACATTTCTCCAAAGATGGCCAACAGACACATCATAGGGAAATGCAAATCCAAACAATAATAAGATATCACCTCACACCTGTCAGAATGGCTAAAATCAAAAACAGAAACAAATATTGGTGAGTATATGGAGAAAAAGAAATCCCCTTGCACTGTTGGTGGGAAGGCAATCTGGTGAAGCCATTCTGGAAAATAGTATGGAGGTTCCTCAACAAATTGAAAATAGAACTACCCTGTGATGCAGTAATGCCACTACTGGGTATTTACCCAAAAAATACAAAACAACTAATTCAAAGGAATACATGCACCCTTATGTTTATACCAGCATTATTTACAATAGCCAAACTATGAAAGCAGCCCAAATGTCCATGGATAAGATGAATGAATAAAGAAGAGGTGGTATATACTTACAGTGGAATATATTATTTAGCCACAAAAGGATGAAGTCTTGCCATTTGCAATGACATGGATGAGCTAGAGAGTAGAATGCTAAGTGAAATCAATCAGAGAAAGAAAAATACCATATGATTTCACTCATATGTGAATTTAAGAAACAAACAAAAAACAAGCAAATAAAAAAAGAGAGATAAACCAAGAAACAGACCCTTAACCATAGAGAAAAAACTGATAGTTCCCAGAGAGGTGGGTGGAAGGTGAACTAGATAGGTGATGGGGATTAAGAGGGGCACTTGTTGTGATGAGCACTGGGTGTTGAATGGAAGTGTTGAATCACTATATTGTACACCCAAAACTAATACAACAATGTATGTTGTGCGCCTGGGTGGCTCAGTTGTTAAGAATCTGCCTTCGCTTCAGGTCATGATCCCAGGGTCCTGGGATTGAGTCCCACATGGGGCTCCTTGCTCAGCAGGGAGTCTGCTTCTCTCTCTCCCTCTGCCTCTCCCCTTGCCCATGCTCGCTCTCTTTCATTCTCTCTGTTCTCACAGGACAGACCACATCCCATTAATGTGGATAATAATTAAATGGGATAATAATCCCATCTAATAAGGAGGCCAGTGTGGCCTTATGTTCTCTCCCATATCCCAAGATCCATAACATCATCCTGTTCTTTCAGTGTGATGGAAAGCTTTGAAGATCTCAACTTCCCTGACTTTTTATCCAGGTGGATGATATCAAAGGCATGCTGAAGCCATTACTTGGGGCAATGGAAGAAAGGAAAAGTAATTGATTATACCCACATGTGAACATTGAGACCCAAGTCCAGAGCCTTATGAAGATGATCTCAGATCTTGGGTGGAAAATGGGATGCAGGACGTATTAAAGACTGTTCTACCTAACTGCATTCACTCCAGTTCTGATCAACAGCCCTCTCGAGCACCAGACCTCTTCAATCTTAACTCATTAATATTCCTCAAGAAATACTTTATATCATGCTTCAGAGTGTTTTCAGAGCAACCCTGTACACAGACATTATGTCATCTGATCTTCACAACAGCTTGTGACCTAGCAGGGATGGATGCTCTCTCACCATTATTACAGCTAAGGAAAACAAGTATCAGAAGGATGAGGAGCCATACCCCAGGTCACACAACTAAGCGGATGGTGGAGCTGGGATTAATATGCAGGGTACCCGAGTCCTCCCAGTATCTATGCCACTTCATCTTCAGCCTCTGCCTAGTATGGGTAAGAGAATAAGAAGTAGGTGTCCTTAACAATTTTCAGTGCCATGGACCCTTAGGAAGTCTGGTGAAGTCCATGAACCCCTTATGAGAATAACATTTTTAAATGCATGAAAAAAAAATACAAAGGAACCCAACTATATTGAAATAAGTTACCAAAACACATTTGTGATATAGTAATTTATGTGCTTCTTTAACACATTAAATAGCAATACGTAGTGACAGGCCTAATAACTACTGTAGTTTTGAAGTAGTGATAAACACAAATATTTCAAGAAAGCCGGGATAACTTATGACACCATGGTATCCATGATGCTTTTGAAAAAGTCACAGAGACCTTGAACCCCTTACTTTGTTGCCTGCATCTGTAATGGAAGAAAATGCTACATTTCAGCTAGAGGTTAATGAAAAATCTAAGTGTAATATTTCCATCCAAGTTCACATGCTTCCTAAATTCTACCCACAATCTTGAGGTTGATGAAATACAAAGGGAGAGCTCCCAAAGTGGGGCCAGGATTAATTTCAATAAATACATTAATATTTATAAATTACTTAGAACAGTGCCCATCATATAGTAAGCTCTATATATGTTCATTCAATAGAAATATCTTTTAAGCAATACATTTTACAAATGATGGAGAAACTGATTCTTGGCCCATTTTGAAATAGTGAAACAATTATAGCAGGAAGGTCCCTCAAGTGAAGACGTAACAAATGAGCTTCAGTGTGGGCAAACACAAAGAACTGCATTTAGAAGAAAATGAGCCAAATGCTCTTCACAAGATGTTAGTCTCCAAACCATGAGTTCTGGCATGGGAAAGGGATCTGGGAGTTGTTGGAGAGAAGTCCCTGAAGACATCTGTCCAATGTGTGGTTGGAATCATAAAAAGGCAACAAATTCTAAACATGGTAAAAAAAAAAAAAATAGAAACAAAGTATGACATTATCTTATTCCCTTAAAAAAATTGTTTTGTCCCACACCAGTAAAACAGTGTGTTTCTTGTGGCTGGACCTCAAGATTTGAAACTCAACATTTTAATTCACAGGTTGTTCAAGCACTTGAACATTTCTGTTCAACACACTGCCAGCCAATGGGAGGTGCAAGGATGAATATGACATATTGAAGAGAAACTCAAAGAATCAAGAGTGTGGGTGTGTTTTAATACATTAATGAACATGTTCTACACTCTAGACCAGAACCCTATAGTCTGAGAGAGAAAAACCTGGAATTCAGTGTTTTTTGTATAATAAGCTCTTGTTCCTCTCTCTCCTTCCTTCTCTCTCTTTCTCTCTCTCTCTGTCTCTCTCTCTGTCTCTCTCTCTCTCTCTCTCTCACACACACACACACACACAAAACAGCACTTCGTAAAGCCAGCATTACAATCATGCCTTGTTTACTCAGCAAGAGAAGACATCTGAGAATTTAAGTGAATTTACCAGATAACTGAAACACACTCCTTCCAATACAAATCTTTTTACTTTAATCGTTTTAAATGAGAATGTTTCTAAGATGTTTTACATCATTTCCTGTGCAATTAAACAGAGGATTCTAGACCTGTGCTGGCCTTGCCATGATGATTCCATATGGCCACTAAGAACATTAGTTGTAATAAAACTTCTGGGAAAGAACATTCTTCCCACTAATTTAATAGTACAAAGAACAGTGAAAGGGCTGATTCTCTCATAAACATCCTTCCTCATTAAAGGGCTAGAACCAGCCTTTGGCAGCCCTGACTCCCTATGCTCACCCAGGTTCATCATTCTAGAAACACTGGGGCTAAGAGATGCTCACAGAACCACTAGCAGGGATGTTACTCTGAATCTCAGCTGTCTAAGGGGCCAAAGGTGTGTGCCTCTCTGCTGTCCTAACAGCATGGGTCAGTATTCTCCAACCTCTGCCCCAATATGGTAGTAAGAAATACGACCTTGAAAAGGCAACTTGGTTTATTAGGCAGCTATGTCAGGAGAACTGGACTTCCTGGTTCTGTCACTAGCCCCGAGACCTTGGGCAAGTCCCTCAACCTCTGGGTCCCATAAGAAGGACAGCCGGAGAGATGTGACAGTGCTAACTAGATTTCTCTTTCTTGTTCACCTAACAGAACCAAGTAGGATCATGATACAGGTTTCTCCCGTTATCTGAAAGTTGGCTTTATGCCACTTTTCTTTTACAAAATACCTACCTTAGGGCCTGTTTTCTTTGAGTGAAAGAAATCCAAAGAGGATTTTCGCTTTTATGAAATGGTAATTGCTTTTTTGCTTTACATCATTGCAGCTTATGAACAGTTTCATAGGAATGCTCTACTTTGAGATAGTGGGGAAAATTGTACAGCCTGTCAGCCTGTGTTGCCTGAGGTTGATGACCACTGCGTTATGGCCAGTGTTCAGAAAGTGAATCTGCAGTATTCTCAAGCTAGCAAGCCAGGACCTATGGCCCACAGGAGTCCTGAGAGACAAAGGTGCAGGGAGGCACAGGTAGAGAAAGACTTCGCTTCCATCTGCCCACATGAGCCCTCTAGCAACTGTACTCACTTCTTCTGCCCCCAGTTGGCCCATGACTCCCTCCTTCTTCACTTGGCAGAGCACAAGGACAAAGTGAGATCATTCCTACTACAGGAACCAAGTCCCAAGGCCAGTCCGAAATAAGGCTCTCCAGGGCTGCCTTAGTGTAACTCTCTGCTGCATCCAGCATCAGAGTCGGGGCCTTTAGCACCAGCCACTTAAGCTGGGGCCCATCCTTGAGGCTGTCCTCTGCAGGGGAGTAAAGGGAACTTGTTAAGCCTGTCGGACTCCCAAGGCAAGCTGCTCACACCACACTTACTCATGGTGACAGTGAGCTGGATTAAAAACGTCCAAGCTAACAAATAGCATGGAGGACCAGGGGAGATGGAGAGAAGGGAGTGGAGGGAAATTGGAAGGGGAGGTGAACCATGAGAGACTATGGACTCTGAAAAACAATCTGAGGGTTCTGAAGGGGCGGGGAGTGGGAGTTTGGGGGATCCAGGTGGTGGGTATTGGAGAGGGCACGGATTGCATGGAGCACTGGGTGTGGTGCAAAAACAATGAATACTGTTACACTGAAAAAATAAAAAATTTAAAAAAAGAAGTCCAAGCTCAGGTTCACAGTGAAGCACCTATGTCTCACTTGCATAAAGGCTATTGGTCCAGAAGACCACACACTCTGAAGGACTCAGTGGCTCCTTTACTTCTTCATTTCTCTCTGAAACGACCAGATAGGTTTACATGGCATCAACATACACATAGATTGGTTCCCGATGGATGATACCCTGACTGCACAAGCTGCAGGTCCCAAGAAGTATGAATGACTTCCAAGTTCCCTTTCCATCTCTCCATGCCCAGCTGGGTCCCTGCTGAGGGACTAATACTCATCTCGGCATCTAATAGCCAATCTCAAAGGCTCTTGCCCTTCTTAGCCTTAAGAACCGGTCCCACTGGGACATCTGCTCACCCCAAAGCTAGGGGCTGAGACTCAATCAATTTCACTTGCTTGCATGCAGCTGCCTCATGGTTCTCATGGGTCTCCCAGCACATGCGCTGGTGCAGGTCAGGCACACTGTGCTTTTCACCGCCCCTGGACAGCAGCACTGCATGTAGTCGAATGGGGCAATCTTTAGGGTACCACTCTGCCCAGGACCAAAGGGAATGCCAAGATCTCAGCCAAGGACCACAAGGCAAGCAGGATTTGCTGAGTCTTTTGGTTCTAAAAGTCCCCTAAAAACTCCCAAGAAAAAGGGAAAGATAAGCAAAAATGAAAATGAATACAAAAGTTTATGCTACCCTGAGCATAAGGGAACAGGCACAACCTCTCTGATGGTGGAAGTGTGAACAGTAAAACCTTTCAGAAGGGAGAGAGCTTTAAAAAAAAAAAGTGTAGTCATATGATATTCTAACAGTTCTACTTCTGGAAATCTGTCCCTACAGAAATAAGCAAAGGGCTATGATGACTATAACGAGGATATTTAATAGTAAGCAAGTAGAACCAATCCAGATGTCCAAAATAAGAGCTAAGAGAATACTATGAAGCCACTAAAACTGATATTGATTCAGGAAATATTCATGATATGACTGTTGAGTGAGAAAAGCGGGCTATTTCATATCTGGACAGCATAAGATTTGCTTAAAATATGTAAATATATATGTATATGTGTTTGTGGACACATGCAAAGAACAGTAAATACCCAACTGTTAGCAGTGACTGTCTCCAGATGGGCTTTTTATTTTTCCTACGCTTTTCTGTTTTCCAAATGTCTTTTATTGAACATGCATTACTTTTTTTTTCAGTATTCCAAAATTCATTGTTTGTGCCCCAAACCCAGTGTGCCATACAATACGTGCCCTCCACAATATCCACAACCAGGCTTACCCCACCCTCCACCTCCCCCCCTCCAAAACCCACACTTTGTCTCTCAAACTCCACAGTCTCTCATAGTTTTGTCTCCCTCTATGATTTCCCCCACGGTTTATCTCCCCCTAAAATTTCCCCCAACTCACTTTTCTCCCTCTTCCAATGTCCTAGTGTTATACCTTATGTTCCACAAGTGAAACCATATGATAATTGACTCTCTCTGCTTGACTTATTTCACTCAGCATAATCTCTTCCATTTCTGTCCCTGTTGATACAAAAATTGGGTATTCATCCTTTCTGATGGAGGCATAATACTCCGTTGTATATATGGACCATGTTTTCTTTTATCCCTTCGTCCGTTGAAGGGCATCTTGGTTCTTTCTACAGTTTGGTGGGTTGCCTCTGTTTTGTTCACTCTTTACTTTATTGTGCAGAAGCTTTTGATCTTGATGAAGTCCCAAAAGTTCATTTTTCGCTTTTGTTTCCTTTGCCTTTAGAGATGTATCTTGAACAAAGTTGCTGTTGTTGATGTCAAAGAGGTTATTGCCTATGTTCTCCTCTAGGATTTGATAGATTCTTGCTTCACGTTGAGGTCTTTTATCCATTTCAAGTTTATCTTTGTGTATAGTGTAAGAGAATGGTCGAGTTTCATTCTTCTACACATAACTGTCCAATTTTCCCAGACCATGCATTACTTTTATAGTCAGGGAAAAGCTTATTAAAAGAATGTTTACATGCAGAAAAAAAATCTTATTTATTAGATTGTACAGTAACAGAGGCTCGAAGCCTTCAGGTCAAGCAACCATAATAGTCCTTCTCTCCCTCCAGGGGTGTCTATTTTCAGATTAAACCTCTCCTCCCCCTTTCTCTTGTTTGCTTCTTATCTGTGGGTAGCCTAGGAACCCCATCATCAAGGCTTTAAAGAACTTAGAGTTATGTGAGAAACAATTTGAGTACAGAACTGAAAGGGAAATCAGAGAAAATCATTGCTTTGTCACTCAAATTTTTATTTCTGATTCTATAACCTTTATATCCACTGCATTTCATACCATGTCCCAAAGTAAAACTCCTTAGTCTGGCATTCCAGCACTAGACTTGATTTTTAACATTGTTTCTTACTTCTACTTGCCTTTGGGTATCCACTTCAGCCTGACTGAATTCCCTGTGCTTCCCTGTACATCCACAAGTCCAAATACTACCCACTCTTCAAGGCCCAGGTCAAGTGGTACCTCCTCCAATAAGCTTTTCTGGATTCCTCTCACTCTCTCCCAATATCTGAATGACCTCTCCCTTCTTTTAGCCCCACAGATCAATTCTCAGTTCTCACATTAAGTCCTACAGTGTAGGTACAGAGAAAGGGATGGACGCAGAGGGCAACATTGGTCCTGCAGTTTCAGTAGGAGTGGGGGCAAAAGCCTGACTGGAAGAATTTGAAACTGAATATTATAACCCTTTCAAAGAGTTTTGTAATGAAGAGGATCAGAGAAGTGAGGCCAAAGCTGAATGGGGGGATGGAACCAAGAAAGGATATTTTAAGAGAGAAAAAATGACAATATTATGGCACACTGCTGAGAATAATCAAGAAAATAGGGCAAACAGTCAACAAAGAAATTTCACAGGGAGAGGGAGTGAACTAGAAAGAAGGAAGACAAAATTAAAAGGAGAAAGGAAGGGCAGGGGAAAAGAAATACAGGAAGCAGCAAGGGACAGAGAGCAAGAGAGAGTTAAATTTTTCACTCTGGGCATACAAAAGATGATCTTGTCCGTTAGGCTCTTTCTCTCTGCTACAAAGACTGACAGTTAAATGTCAAGAGCAGAGAATCTGGCTGCAAGGGTACAGGTCCTGAATCTGTGACTCTGGGAAAGCTATGCAACTGCCCTGTGCCTTGAAGTCTTCATTTATAAAATGGGTATGATAACATTACCTTCCTCATAGGGTTGTTTTGAGGCATCAAGCGTTTAAAGTGCTCAGAGCATGACGGATTTGTGAGCTGTCATCATAATCAGGAATTATCAAAGGCCAGGAATCCCCGCCCCCCTGGGTCTGTCTCTACTTCTATCTGCAATATGACTTCATTCTTTCCACTCACTACTGTCACCAATAACTGCAGAGTTTCACAGTTTAACAAAACCAGCTCCTCAGGGGAGAGATCATTATTCAACTACCCTCTGCTCTTAAATACAGGAACAATGGGGAGGGGACTCATTGACCAACTTTGTTCAAGTGCCCAGACCCAGTGGCATGGGGTTAAGTGCCATGTAAAAACAGTGGACATTCCTGAGGAAACTGTATACATAGATGGCGTTGTTGAGCCGTGCCGAGGAGAAATGAAGGTGACTGGAGTTGGGGGAAGGGGAGGAGAGACTGGAAAAGATTGAAAAATAAAGGGCTATGAGAGTTTTTGTAAGAACAAAGAACATAGTGAAGAGATTGCAGCCATGTGGCCACAAGCCATGGAATGTCAGTATCCACCAGGAGCTGGAAGAGTCAAGGAAAGCAGTCTCCTTTTGATTCTCTGGAAGGAGCATTGCCTTATGGAAGACTTGCTTTGGGCCCAGTGATGTTGATTTCAGATTTATGGCTCCAAAACTGAGATAACAAATTTCTGTTGTATTAAGCCAAAAATAAGAAAAGAGAGAAAGGGAGGGCTAGTCAGCCAAAACAATTGCCACACCCTCCTCTCCCCATACCCTGCCTTAGTGCTGCCATTGAAAAAAGGAGAGCACAGGGACGGTATGAGGATTCCTTATAGAGATTCTGCTAATATGAAGAGGGTTCTCTCTGGTCTGGACCCTTGATAAAAATCGAAATCTGGGTGTTGAGCAATGAACCTCCTAGTGTAAGGGGTCTAGTGTAGCAGGCCTGCCTGCTGGTGTACTTGGTTCCTCTGGTTACAGCCCTTGATAAATTACAGCCTGAGAAGGAGACCCCTAAGTCTACCCTAGCCTAGAACATTTCAGCAAGATTGCCCACCTGAGGACTGATGGTTGTCTCTAGATCACTTGAGTGTGAAGGCTGATGAGTATTCTACCTTTTTTTCCTGATCTCCCCATTTTGAGCAGCCTCTGCTGTGTGTTTATGCCCCCCAAATTGTAAAACCACAGTCTTGCCAAGATGGAGGATAATTGGAATGCCAAGATGCACCACAGAGCAAAAGCAGCTGGAAGTCAGGGAGCCAAACAAGTGGCTGTGAAAACTTGGTTGGCATAAGACAGTCAGGGCTTGGACCAGTGACAAAAATAGGACTGGAGGGGCGCCTGGGTGGCTCAGTGGGTTAAGCCTCTGCCTTCGGCTCGGGTCATGATCTCAGGGTCCTGGGATCGAGCCCCGCGTTGGACTCTCTGTTCAGCAGGGAGTCTGCTTCCTCCTCTCTCTCTGCCTGCCTCTCTGCCTACTTGTGATCTCTCTCTCTGTCAAATAAATAAATAAAATCTTAAAAAATATATATTAAAAAAAAAAAATAGGACTGGAGAGGAAGAGAAAGATTTGAGAGACATTCCACACACGCACACACACACACAAAAAGTAAATGGACAAGTGGTCCCAGAATTAAACTTTAGTTATGCTTCTCTAGGCAGATACTGAAAAACATACAACCTTTAGCTTGGGTGGGCTCCTGATCTTACATTATAATAAGTCAGAACGACTTTTGCTTTTTGTATTGTCTCTCTGATGCCTGCCTGGCTTTCAGACACTGGTCACCCAGGCTTCGATAATTCCTTCCTTCCTTCCTTCCTTCCTTCATCAAGTTGAGCACCTATGGTGCCTAACATGCTTCTGGTAAGTGGGAATACATCAATGAACAAAAGAGAAAAACATCACTTTTCCACTTTCTTGTGGACTTAACATTCCAGTGGAGAGAGACAAACAATAAATAAATATACACGTGTGTGTTTTATGAGAGTTACATGATGATATGTGCTATGTAAAAACTAAAGCAGAGAATACTCATTAAGAAGATGAGACAATAACCCATGCAAATAGAGGAGAAGGGGGAGGTCATGTTGGGCCCAAGAGACTCTAACAGCTTTGGGTGAGATAAAGAGCCTTGGGGGGTTTTAAGCAGAGAAGCAATAGGATCTAGCACCTGCACTGAAAAAATTGCTCTAAAAGCTGCATTAAGAACACACTGTGGGGTGTGGGAGGTGGGAAGAACAGGAACACAGTGAGGAGGTTGCTGCAATAATCAAAGAGAGATAATGGTAGCTTTGGGGTGATAGCAGTGGAGGCCAAAAGTGGCCAAATGCAGGAAGTATGTAGATATTGAAGCTAGAACCAACATGATATTCATGATGTGAGGTGTCAGAGAAAAAGAGGAGCCAAGGATGACTTCAAGGTATTTAGCTTGAGAAAGTGGGTAGATGAAGAACCATTACCTGAGAAGGGGAACACTATCAGATGAGCAGACTTGAAGGGGAATTCAGTTCTGATATGTTATGTTGGAGACATCTATTCTCAATCCCAGTGAAAATGACAAGTAAATGGGTAGATAGAGAGGTCTGGAGTTCAGAAGAGAGGTTTGTGCTAGAGATATACATTTGGGCATTGTTCACATATAGATGATATCTAAAGATATAATTCAGGATGAGCCACAAAGGGAGGGGCCTTTGTTAGAAAAGAGGTTCAAGGACTAAGGCTTAGGGCACCCCAATATCAACAAATTAGCCAGGTGAGTGGGAAATTGCAAAGGAGACTAAGAAGGAGCTGAGAGAAATGTAGGAGGAGACCATTTTAAGGGTTGTCACAAAAATCATTATCCTACCTGTGGGAAAAGCAACAGAGCCTGTAGTATTGCCTGCAAAACAGAATGAGTGGATGAGTTCAAATTAAAATCTCTCACCAATCCTGATTGATCTTTATGCACTGACTGTATATTAAGCAGCATGTGGATTTTGGAGGAGGACTTGGGGTCACCAGACAATTTTGCCAAATTAAAGACACAGGCCATCATCTGGGGACATTATTGTTCAGCTCCCCCCCCCCCCCGCCCCGCCACCACCAAAGTTCTGGGAGTAAAGTCCCTGGTCCTTATTTGATCTATATCTAGATTTCCTTTCACCAAATCCTGTGCTCAAGCCTGGACTTGGAAAATTAGCTCACTCTGAAATACTTAGGGAGCGTCCTAATGAGTTTGATTTTTCAGCTGTTAAACTTGATGGAACTCACAGAAATGTTTAAAAAAAATCGACTGTGACAACCCTGACAGGAACCAGGAACGCTACTAGCAATGGAGGAGTGTGGGTACCAGGGCATCTCCCCAAGCAGCAAAACATATGTGGTGATGCTGAGAAACAATCACAAGGGTCAAAGCTGGGTTAGGGCAGAAATAAAAGGAGGGGGCTTTATTTTCCTTCCATTCATTATACTTCCACTTTTCTTGCCACTAATATACATTATATAAACACTTCTGGATAAAGAACCCACAGAGAAACAACAAAAGATCTTCAAATGTTATTTGCTTCTCTACATATCTATAGATAAGAATATTAAGTCTAATAGCACTCCTGTGATGGTTCTATCATTACAGCTGCAGCCTGTAGGAAATTCTCATTTTGAAATCCCACCTCTTGAGACATGATTGAGAGGAAAGAAAGACATTTTTAAAAACCTGCTAATGCAGTGTTACAAATTTGGTTTTGTGAACCAAAGAAGAGGAAGTAGTAGAAAAAGAAGAAGAAGAGGAGGAGGAGGAGGAAGAAATCCATGAATATAGTGTATTTTATTGGAATTACAAAATATCAAAGCTGGAAAGGCCCTCTAAGACTACCCAGTCCAAGTCTCTCTTTTTAAAAATGAGGAAACAGAGTCTCAGAGCAAGAGAATTCAGAGCTGGAGCATTCTTAACTCCCACTCCCAGCTCGCTCTTTCTTTTCACTACACTTGAACATGTACTAATGGAAAACAAATTAAAGCAGAAGATTGCAAAGGGGTTAGAAAACCTAAAATTGCTCATAAAGGATTGTTATTTTCTCAACTGGTTTTTTGCAGCACCAGAAAATTCTAGTTGAAGTAATCCACAGAGCAAAACAAAGTGGATGACAGTCAAATACTAATCACCACTTTCATTTGAAAGCATTGTTATTTACAGCCTTTCTTTATCTTCACAGGGTGAGACTCCACATATGTAAAAATTGAATTTAATTCCATTGAAAGTTTGTTATAATGACTACTGAAAATCACGGGTGATTCATGGTCACTCAGGCACACCTGTTATGCCAGCTAGCAGCTAAAATTCCCCACCAGCATTGTTGCAACCCAAGGGTCAGTCCTTCTGTGAGATGTATGGAGAAATTCAAACTACTGGTGACATCAGACTGGAATTTTTGTGAAGAGCTAAAAAGATTAATTGCATCTGCGCATGTATGGGGGGCCAAGTGTGTGGAACTAAATACCACTCTTTACTGAACTCCACAGGGAGGCACTGGAAGTCCCCTAGAGTGAACCATCTTTAATAGCTCAGTTGGGAGCTGAAAGTGTAGCTAGAGCCTCTTGACAACAGGGATAGAAAAGGGGAACTATTGTGTTTGCCCGCATGCTTTTATCGTCGCAGATTTTCCATGTGCCCTTTAAGAGTAATAATTTTAAAAAGTGATTTTGCCATTTAGTTTCCATCCTTTGTTCAAGCCAGGAAGCAGCGGCCACTGCAATCAGGAGAAGGTCTTTTGAAGAAGGTAGTCTTCCTCTTTGCCAGAGCAACCTAGGGTTAAATTAGGGGCCAGCTTCTAGCCTTCTCCCAATGCCTGTGAGAGAGAACATCCACTCTCCAGCCATCTATCTCTCACTTTCCAGTTCATTCCTGGACTGGAATTAGACAATACTGGCTTCTCACCCACCACCAAACCTAGAGAGAGAATCACCTAGAGAGGCAGACCTAGTGCTCCTTTCATGGAAGTCCTTCCCTTTCCAGAACAAAAGCACTGATGTCAACAGATGAAATAAAAAGGCAATTCTAGGAGTAAAAAGTACCATTTTAAATTTTAAGTTGACATTTACTCTAACCAGTGGGAAATATGCCGGAAGGATATAGCAGATAGACTTTGGAATCACAAAGCCACTATTCCAGTTGGGGAGATAAAATGTACACATTCAATAATAGCAAACAATATAAGAAAATACAGAGACTAAGTGAATCATGTGCTAGAAATTCACACAAAAAAGAGAATGATTAGGCTAGAGACCTCAGTGTAGTCTTTGTAGAGGAAGGAGAACTGCACGAACACGAAGTACAGTGACCACCGTATTGATCCAGGAACAAGTGAGGACACCAGCCTATAAAGAAGAAAGTCAGGTAGAAGAGATGGGGCTTTGAGAGACAGACAGAAGAGTCTGGACCTGATGGGCTGGCCAATAGGGCACTGAGAAGTTCTGGGCTTAGGAACAGTTTAGGAAAAGCAGCACTGCAAAAGAAAAAAAAAGGAAGACAGGATGGAATGAGGAGAGAAATAGACAGAAGGGAGACAGTTATGGCATGCTCAGCAAGAGACAATGAAGGCTTAGATTACAGAATTGCAAAGAGAACTGAAATTAGCAGGGAAAAATGTGACCAACCTGAAAGAAGAAGAGAGAAAGGTTAGACAATTTCAATTTAAACAATTTTGTCCATGGATGCTATGCACCTTTGATGATGCTCTATGTCATTGCTCTGGGATAAACAGGAATGAGAATCAATATCTATCTCTCTCTCTCTCTCTCTCTCTCTCTCTCTCTCCTCTGTGTGTGTGTGTGTGTGTGTGTGTGTGTGTGTGTTTTACATACTAAGTAATTTCCCTATCCCTTTTCCTGCTATTCTGAGTGGAAATGTTAGAAAGAAAACAGGGAGGTGGTCATAGGAATTAATATATACAGATATCCTTTTTGGCTTAAATTAATGACATTTATTATTTATTATTTCACATAATAGAAATCCAGAAGTAGAGTAGACCCCAAGCATAGTCCAGTCAAGTGCTGGAACAATCGGCTATCCATATCATGTATAATGAAAATGAAACTCAATCCTTATCTCACAACAGACACAAAAATTAACTCATAATGATATTCACAATCCAAATACCTGACATAGGACATCTATCCGGAATATATAAAGAACTCTTGCAACTCAAAAATAAGAAAGCAAACAGTCTGATTCTTTTTAAAGAACAACAAATCCAAACAACATTTCACAAATAACATATAGGAATGGTCAACAGGCATATGAAATGATGCTCAATATCATTAGTCATTGGCAAAATGTAAATTAAACCACAATGAGATACCACTCATTACTCACCCACTTGAATGACTAAAACTAAAAAGACCGACAATAACAAGTGTAGGTGAGCATGCAGATCAGCTGGAACTCTCATACTCTGCTGGTGGGAATGTAAAATGGTACACGCACTTTGGAAAACAGTTTGGTAGCATCTGGTAAATTTAAACACACACAAGCTTAACCATATGTCTCAGAAATCCCACTGCTGGCTATTTTCCCAAGAATTTTAAAAACCTATGTCCACACACACAAAAGAAAGACATATAAATGCTCAGAGTAGCTTTATTTATAATGGTCAAAACCAGAAAACAACTTAAATGTCCAGTAGCAGATGAATAAGCCAATAGTGTGTATCCATACAGTGAAATTCTAGTCAGCAATACAAAGGGACATGTTACTGATACACTTATTTTCGTGTATGAATAGCAAAGTCCTTACGTTGAACAAAAGAAGACAGACACAAAAGAGAACCTAGTGTATGATTTCACTCATATCAATTACTATACAAACTAAAATTAATCCACAGTTACACAGAGCAGATTCATGATTGCCTGGGGCCAGAGGTGGCGAGATTGACTGCAAAGGAACTTCTGGATCAATGGGCATTTTCCACATTTTGATTGTGGTATTGATGTCACGGGTGTATATATTTGTAAAAACTCATCAAACTATACAATTCAAGGGGCACCTGGGTGGGTTAGTTGGTGAAGCGTCTGCCTTCAGCTCAGGTCATGATCTTGGTGCGGTCCTGGGATCGAGCCCTGCATCAGCTCCCTGCCCAGTGGGTAGTATGCTTTTCCCTTTCCTTCTGTCCCTCTCCATGCCTCCCGCTCTCTCTCTCTCAAATAGGTAAATAAAATCTAAAAAAAAAACAAAACAAAACCTATTCAACATGGTACAATCTATTGTATGTAAAGATTTTTAATTTTTTATTGTTTATCATGCCACCAGAAGTGGAGGTGGTATACTGTGGTGATTAATGAGTGCATAGCCAATACTTCCTCTTTTCTTTTTTTATGAAAAAGTATAAAATATGAATGAATTCAAGCATATAAATTACAGAAAATAATATAGCAGATTCCATTGTGCCTACTACTAAGGTGAAACAGGTGTAAATACTTTATGCTATGGAGCTCTAAAAACAGAAGAAAATAATTTTAAAAAGAGGTAAAACATACAGGTGAAGCCCAACTTCCATTCCTTCTCCCTCCCTTTCCTCTCTCCAGAGAGAAACATTTTCCTTAAGTTGATGTTTATTAATCAGCTATTTGCTTTTAAACACTAACTATAAAAATGTATGCCCATAAATAATGCATAGCATTGTTTTGTATATTTTGAATGTATATAAATGGAACCTACTGGATGTATCTTCTTCCAAATTGTTACTATCACCTGACATTATTTTTTAAATTATACATATTGATATAGATAGATCTATTTCATCCATTTTAATCACTATGTGAATAAGTCAGTTTATTTAGCCATTCCCCAACCCAGGAATGGTACATTGTTTCAACTTTGCTACTTTTATATAGAGTGCTGCAATAAACATCCTCATATGCATTTTGTACTCATTCCTACAATAGTTTATTAGGGTAAGTACAAGCAGTCAAACAAAAACACAGAAACAGACTCCTAAATGTGGAGAACAAACTGGTAGTTGCCAGAGGGGAGGAGAATGGAAGAAAAAAAAGAGAGAGAGATTATTAGGGTAGACATATAGATGTGAAATTGCTGGTTTGAACGAGGTTTTGGTTATTTATGCTGCATAACAAACCACCCTAAAACTTAGTGGCTTAAAAACAGTAACTATCATGTATTTTCGTTCATAAATCTGTAATTTGGGTGGGGATGGCTCATTTCTACTCCACAGGGCATCACCTGGATGGTGCCATTGAAACTGGAGTAACCACTTCCAAAATAGATCATTCTCAGTCCTGACAAATTGGTGTTGGGCATCAACTGGGAGGTCAGCTACCACTCTCAGCCAGGGACCTCCATTCTTCTCTACATGTTAACTCTCCATATGGCTGCTTAGATTTCCTTGCAGTGTGGTAAGTGGATTCCAAAAAGTCCCAGGCAGAAAATCAACGTTTCTTCTGATCTTGTGACTAAAATCTTAGAACATCATGTCCATTGTATGCCACTAGTCAGGCTAGATTTGATGGAAGGAATGACAAAAATTTTAAATGACAGCCATTTTTAATTGGCCACATTTTCTCCCAATCATAAATTATTTACATTTCTCATGCATGCAAAATATACTGACCCACTCAATAGAACCTCCAAAAATTTGGGATGCTTTGACATCAGGTACAAGTTTGAGAACCAGGATCTCATCAGCTAAATCAGGTCTAGGTGGGGAGAAGTCTCCTCAAGTGAAGTTCCTTAGGTAAAGATCCTCCCCCACATTTCCAGCCTATCATGGATAGATACATAGCAACTGTACTGGACACTCCCATTCACACAGGAGAGGAATGGGAGACATAGCACCCCATAACAATTCTGAGATCCAGGGGGACATATATCACTGGTCTTTAATTTTGCTTGGTTGGTTGGCTTGTTTTTAGGGCTCAGTCCTGATCTCTAGGAATGATTGTCCATAGCTCTTGGCTCCACCCTCTGAATCATCCTTTCTTATATATAAGAAATGGCCCATGGACAGGTCGGACTTCTGGAATGGTGGTAGAAGTTTGATGAAACTTTTTGCAGTGAAATGACCATTTCAGAGTTGAAAAATTATTTTCGAAAAACATTCAAAGTCTCTAAAATTTGTATTAAAGATATAACAGCAAATGAAGAAACATTTATCCAAGAAAATCTGCTAAATCTCAGTAAGAATAGTGAAAGTCTGTGGCATCTGAGCCCTAACATGCTCCCATGCCCCACCCCCTAGCTCTGTACAATGAAGCAGGTGTGATAGGAAGACAGGTGCTCCCTTTCCCCACAATTCCTAATCTAGAGCTGCAGTTTCATCCTGGGAGAGGCAAGCTGCCCAATGTCTTTCCTCCTCCCCAGCCCTGTGTTGCCGAGGCTCTATTCTGAACAGGAGAGTCTGAGCAAATGGAAACTACCTTTCCTCATTTAGCTCCCATTCATAGGGCAAGGGCTCTGCTGGAAGAAAGACAGGATGAGAACATGAGCACCCAATTGGCACCACCCCAGCTCGCTCATACAAGAGAGATTCCACTATGGCAGCGGCAAGCTATGACCATCCCTAGCACCCAGCAGTAAAACAGGAGTGTCACTCTGGAAGAAGAAGGCCGCTGTCCATGCCCCCGGCTCCAACTGTAGTGGGACAGAGGTTCTGCCTAGGCTGAGGGGTAGGCCAGAAGGACTGAGCATCTAACAACTGTACCTAAGATAATGGACTTTATTTTTAAAAGAAGATGAAGAAGTTCATACCTGAGGGCATTGTTCAAAAGAAAGGAACTTCTGGTGGCGAGCATTGAAGAGCGACTGGTAGCCCCATGAAAACAATAAGCAAAATGGCAGACCAGTCAGAAGATTAATAGAATCTGGAAAAGAAACAGCCAAGAAGAGCCCATCCTGGGATCACACTCACCACAGAGGCCAAGGTCTCTTTGATGAGACATTGTCATTATACTTTACTTCTTTAAGCATGGTTTACTTTGGTTGCTTTGTTTCTTTGAAGATATTTGTAATAGCTGCTTTGAAGCCTTTGTGTTTTTTCCATTACTTCACATCCAAAGACACATATCAGTTTGTCCCATTATTAGTGATGCTAATTTAATCACTTGTTTAAGGCAGTGTCTTTCAGACCTCTGTACTATAACAATATCTTTTTCCTTTGTAAATAATGCTAAAATTGTCTTAATATTGGCAAGTGAGGGCCCAAATGAATCAGTCCTTATATCCTTCCAACATGCCCTGCAGGTTTGGACCACTTCATTTTTTCCTGGCATCATAGATTACCTTAGGCTCATCTGGTTTTTCCCCTTGCCACATACATGGACTCAGTCATTTCTCCAAGGAACTATGAGAGTGTAGCCCTTGAGGGCTCTAGTTTTATGTAAGGATCTCAATTCCATCTGCTAATCTCAGGCAGGCTGATGGGCTTATCTGCTATACTTACATAAACTCCCATAAACTCAGGTGCCTTGGTTGTCAAGACTAACATTCCCGCATGCCAGACAAGCCTTAGTTTCAGCTGGCATACTTCCCACTCAGTTTCAATTTCCTTCCTAGGCTCTGACTCCTGGAGATTTCCTTTCTTAATTGTACACTCAACTACGCATTTTTTAAAAATGAAATATTTTATCTTGCAATAGGTGTTTTAGAGTCAGAGACCTGAAAATCTATCTCATCTGTCAATCACCTTTATTTCTAATTATGGACTTTGAAAGTATTCAGGACTTGAGAAGAAAGTTCAACAGAATTCTACTGGGTTTCTTCTTTCCTGGACAATTTCATGGACAATTTTTTCCTCTAGGCTGAATGAAAGACTACAAGAACCCCTTCTCTGTCTCGGGCCATTCTCTGTGTTCCTTTCTTTATAGCAGGCTGCAAGACCTTGGCTTCCTCTCATCTTCTTTCCATAATTGCTAACTCTTCTGCTCTCCCATACTTGTGGTTATGGAAGGGGCCACTGCCTCCCTACCTTCTCCCTTCCTTGGGGTTCCAGATGATCACCTGCCTTTAAGCTCTTCTCATGTTAAGTGTTTTATAGCTGATCATGTAAAGAAACATATAGAGGTTAGCAAACCAGGAGAATAATATACAGCTCTTAGTTATAGTCCCCATTCTGTTGACCTTTTGCATAAGAGGGACCCTGAAACAAATTTTCCCAAACTCCAAAGACCAGTGTGCAGCAGACTGCAAAGAACCAGCTTGGTTTCCCAACATTGGATTGACTCCTCTTGGCCCAGCCCTGCCTCTCTCTGTACTTAGTGAATGATGAGTGTGCTATAGGGGATACCGGCCTTTTAGAAGATTTTTTTAAAGATTTTATTTATTTATTTATTTATTTATTTATTTATTTGACAGAGAGAGAGAGAGAGAGAGTACAAGCAGGGGAAATAATGGAGGGAGAGGGAGAAGCAGGCTCCCCGCTGAGCAGAGAGCCCAACGAGGGGGCTCAATCCCAGGACTGGGAATCATGACCTGAGCTGAAGGCAGACACTTAACCAACAGAGCCACCCAGGTGCCCGGCATTTTAAAAGATCTCATTGATTATACATCAACAACTGTATTGCAAATGCACCATTCTTCAACAGCAAGTAGGGTTCATTGAAATTCTGATTTGATAACAATAAAAAAACAAAAAAGGTATTCTTCAGAGATCCACTTATGTGCTAGAAAACTAGAACCATTGGAGCATCTGCAGCACATTATATTATCTTAGGATTTTGCTTTATTTTGGAGAAGAGTAAGGTGGACGTATTTAGAAGGGGGTTGCTAATTCCATCTCCGTGTACCCAGGTAAGTATTAAAAATATGTATTTCTATACATCAGCCTCCCAGAATTTGATCAAATCTCCCTTAGCAATTTCATACCAGCTCTCCACAGACAAAACCAAAGAATTAAGACAACGATTCCTCCTCCACTTCGTGTAAATGAGCCATTTCATTTTGGCTCTTGAAACCAAGCCTCTTTAATGTATCCTCATGTATGTACAAGCACAATTCTGAGAAAAAAAGACAACCCATGATTAAGATAAAAATGTTTCTGAACCGTACTGTTCATGTGCCCTGAGGCCAAGAATGAAAGTTTCTATGGTCAAAATTCCAAAATCAAAAAAAGTTTTATTCCATTAATCCAGGGATTCCTATCCTAGGGTCCATATATTCCTACAGGTCTGTAGCAGACTTCAGGAAGACTTTGAGCTTCTCAAAATTGTGTACTAACTTGTGTACAAGGGGGGGATTAAAGCTTATGTGTATTCTTTTGGGAATGGAGGGCATGGCCTTCATCAGAGTCCCCATGATATTTAGAACTCTTAGCAAAATGGCTGGAATAATTATATTTACCACTGGACCCTACTAGTACTTCCCTACACCCCAAATTACCTCTTCCTACAGTTACTTAATACAGATATTCTCTCGAGGTATTGGCAACCTCAGAAACAATAACAAAAACATTTTAAAAATACTTACTGTGAGCCAAGCACAGTGGTAAGTGTTTTTAGTACAGTATCATATTTAATGTTAACCATAAAATCCAGTACCCTATTGCATAGTGCATAAGGAAACAATACGGTTAGGGTTGGAAGTACAGGTTTAGGAGTCAGACTAATATTTTGCAAAAGATGAAGAAACTGATGCTCAGAGAGGCTAGATAACTTGCCCAAGATCACACAGGCCATAAGTGACAGAGCTGAACCATGAATTTAAGATTATCTGACTCCAGGGGCTGTGTTCTTATACACAAGAAAAATCTTTTAATATTTTAATGCAATGTTAAAACAATTGTTCATCAACATTTGTAATATTTTAATGGTAGAGAGGAGAAGATACAGATACCTATCTTCATTTTCCCTTTCCTGTGACATTTTCCCTTTCCTTGGTCTTTCTCCAGGTGTCCCAGCCTCACATGCAGTAATTTGTGCTCACACAAGCATCATGAGACAGAGCCTAGACACTGTGCATACATAAGCCAAACAATGCACTAAACTTCCAATCAACTAAGCCATTCATGCCAGATTTATGAAGAGAAAAGAAAAGGGCAGAAGACGTGACCAAAATATACTCACTGAGAAGCACTTTGTCCACCGCCACCCCTGCTTTATTGCCTTGTTAAACAAGAATTATAGCATAAAGCACATGGCTTATATCACAAGCAGGTGACAAGTGGTGCTGGTGACCTGCAGCTCTTATCTACCCCTAGCAGATTCACTTATAGTCCTCTTCTGTCTCAGCACACTTTCCTGAATATAAACGTGCTTGCTAAGTGCTGTGGACCTTGCTTCCATTCTTTCCGGCACTTGCCTTGGGTAGGAAACACACAGCATGCTGGGACTAGACATGAGAATCCATAGTGAAACAATAGTCTTCGTTTCAATAAAAAGAGGAAGGGCTACTGTGTCTCTGTTGCAGATGGCATTAGGGGAGGAAGAGAAGTAGTCAGAATATTAAATTGCCTTTCTTTGCATGCATGGTCAGATTTTCTATTCGAAATTCAGCAAGCTTTGAAAATATGTCGCTGTACACCCTCCAGGCTTGGCAGTGCTTTCTTTTCTGTTGGGATGAGTGCCCAGCCTCAAGGAATAGTTCCTTTAGATGTCAGCTATACACCTTTCCCAGACAAAGCTTCTAACAGCTTGACTTATTCCAAAGAACTCTCATAGCAACTGAGAAGCTATTAGCGTGGTTAGATGTCAGGTAGGCTAAGCTGCATTTGCAGAAAGGTAGAGAGATGGAGATGAGAAGGATATTGTTCATAGAAGCTTTCCAATGGGGATAAAAGCCACTGAGAATTTGTCGTAGAAGAATCTTAGGCTCTTTTCACCAAGGTGGCATGAAGGTCTACAGTAAGGTTAGCTTCTAGAGAATTCTTCAACTCCAGATTGTAGTGTCCCAAGAAAAGTATACCCCTTAGGAAAGATTGGAACATTTCCAGTATGATACTTGGAAATAACATTATGAGCCTGTCAACTTGAGGATGTCAGCATTATCACCCCACACATTCACTCATTTGCACAATCCTTAAGCAAATATTACAAAAATATCTCACATTTATAGAGCATTGGGGACTTTCCTAGCACTTCCACGGGGCCTACTTTATCAAAGGCATTTTATAAGCTAATGAATCAAAAATATTTATTGTGAGCCTACTATATACATAGGCTACACACACCATACTGGTGTAGAGTGCATAATAAAGCAGCAGCTTCAGTGATTAAAAGAACAGGTTTAAGAGTTAGTACCTGGCTTTGAGTGCCCTCTCTGCCACTTACTGACTGTATGACCTTAAAGAGATGACTCAGCCTCTCTCTGAATCAATCTCCTCATCTGTAGACTGGATATCATGACTATCTCACGGAATTTTTGTAAGTATTAAATAAGGAGATAATGTATATAAAGTGCCTGGCACTGCACCTAGTACACATTGAGCTTGGACAAATATGAGAGGTGACAAGCAGGTAGAATCTACTGAATTTGTTTACACATTAGGTGTCGGTAGTAAAAGAGAAAACAAGAGAATAAGACCTAGATCTCTGAGTTGGGCAGTTTGATGTAATAAAATGTCATCCACGGAGGTGAGGAAAACGTTAGTTAAGGTGGTGGACTGAGATGAGGAGTTTTGGGTTTTTTTCCAAATTTCTATTTAAATCCTAGTTAGTTAACATAGAGTGTAATATTGGTTTCAGTAGAATTTAGTGATTCATCACTTACATACAAAACCCAGGATTCATCATAACAAGTGTGCTCCTTAATGCACATCACCCGTTTAGCCCATTCCCTCACCCACCTCCTTCCATCAACCCTCAGGTTTTTCTCTATTAAGAGTCTCTTATGGTATGCTTCCCTCTCTCTCATTTTTTTCCTTCCCCTATGTTCATCTGTTTTGTTTATTATATTCCAAATATAAGTAAATTCATATGGTATTTGTCTTTCTCTGACTGACTTATTTTGCTTAGCATAATACTCTCTAGCTCCATCTATGTCATTGCAAATGGCAAGATTTCAGTTTGTGTTGGCTGAGTAATATTTCATTATATACACATAATGAAATATATATATAATATATATAAATATTTATATATAAATAATTTATATATAAATATTTATATATGATATATATTTATATATTTTATGTAATATATTTTATATTATAAATTTATATATATATATATATATATAGAGAGAGAGAGAGAGTTTCATTTTGGACATATCATGTTTGGGGGGAGACATCTAATACATAACTGGATATATCCAGAGCTGCACGGAAAGCCAGAGATGTGGATTCAGGAACAAGATGGTAGCTGGATTTCAGGTACCAGAGGGTCATTGAAGCCAAGGGTTTGAATGAACTCACAGAGATAAGTGAAATCCTGATGAGTAACTATGTTTAAGGAGTGGGCTGAAAAAGAGCTTGCACAGTATATTGAGGAATAATCAGAGAGGTAGGAGGAGAACCAAGAAAGAATGTCACCATGGAAATAAAATGTAAAGAGAATTTCAAGAAAAGAATGGTCTTATTCGCAATGGCCAAAAGATGCAAACAACCTAAGTGTTCATCAAAGGGTAAATGGATAAAGAAGATGAGTAGATGCAGCTATAGAGATAGAGACAGAGAAGGATAGATATAGATGATACAGATTATGCAATGGAATATTACTCAGCCATGAGAAAGACAGACATCTTGTCATTTGTGACAGTGTGGATGGACCTTGAGGGCATTATGCTAAGTGAAATAAGTCAGACAGAGAAAGAAAAATACTGTATGATCTCATATGTGAAATCTAAAAACTCCAAACTCATAGAAACAGGAAGTAGAATGGTGATTACCAAAGGCTGAGGGGTGAGGGGGAAAAGATATTCCAGTCAAATAGTAAAAACTGTCAGTTATAAGATGAATAAGTTTTGGGGATCTAATGTATGGCATAGTGATTATAGTTAATAATACTGTGTTATATACTTGAAAGTTGCTAAGAGAATAGATCATAAATGTTATTACCTCAAAAAAAATCGTAATAATGTGACATGATGCAGGTGTTAGCTAACCCCATGGTGGTAATCATTTTGCAATTTATAAGTGTGTCAATCAACAAGTTGTACACCTTAAACTTATACAACATTATATGGCAATTATATTTCAATTTTAAAAAGAAAGAAATGGTCATCGTTGACAATTACCAAAATAAATTAAGTCAGATGGGAACACAGAGTCCATTGGATTGGAGAAAAGGAACTTACTGGAGCCCTTGACATTAACTCAGAGGAGTAACAGGGAGTAAGGGTGGGAAAGAAGCCCTATGGTTATGGATTAAAAACAAAGTGGAACGAAAATGAATATAGGGAACACAGGCCATTCTCTGGACAAGCTTGCATGAAAATTATATAATATAGATGGGAGGAGTAAAGAGTTAGAGGCATCCAGAATTAAGGAAGTTTTGTTTCATTTTGGTTTCCATTGTTTCTTTTCTAAGATTGGATATCTCTGAATTTGCTAAATAAACATTCCACAGAGAGAGTGATTTCATGCACAAGAGTTAGAAACAATAATACATTAGGTAAGATTTCTGAGATTGCTGGTGGGAAGAATGGAGCAATGGCGCTGAGGGTATCCAAAGCAAAGTCAGAGGGACTGGCATTAACAGAGGAGTCCTCTCTGATAATAGGAAGGAAGCAAGTTTGCATAGATGTAAATGCATGTAGATGGAAATAGATTGCTAGGTTTACATTAAGGAATTGAGGGAGTTCCTGTTCAGTGGCTTTTGTTATGTGTCCAAGGAATCACTCATATTCTGAGATTAAGGGGGAAGTGATGGGGTAAAGGGTTTGAGAAGAGTAGAGAACTTTTGAAAATAGCCCCTGACAAGAATGTGAGAGGACACTAAAGACAAAGAGCAGGATGGCTGAGCAGCACTTAGCACTCAGGGCTCCACCAAGGTTAGAAATGTAAATTTGCAGTTATCTCAATCTGAACAATTTTGTGATTTTTCTCCATCAGTGTTTAGCAGCCTGGGGAGAAGAAAAGTGGAGCTAGAAGTTTGGGTTAATTAAGAGTTTGGATTTTACATGGTGGACAAGCAGGTGGAAGAATAAAAGCAAGATTCAGGGGCTCCCATGATGAGCCATGGGATCTACAGAGGGGGAAATCTACAGAGGGGGAAAAGGTGTTCAAAGGGAGATAATAATTAGAAGAAAAATGAAGTTGTTTGTTTCACCTATATCAAGGAATGGATATGGTCTGGGTATGAGAGTGAGAAGTTTGGGAGAGTGCAGACTTGTGGACAGAGGGATGTCAGAGGATTAGATATCAACGATGAAATGTGACACGTTCTGAGGTGCAGCCTTGGAAGAATATGGCTGATGTAGAGGGGAGGTGGAGTCAAAGAAGGGTAGAGAAGGGAAAGACCAGGAAGTTGGATAGATCACCCCAAATGATGCCACCTGTGTGGAGATGAAGATAGTGATTTGGGTAGCAAATGTTTCACCAAATAAAAGGAAGCATTCAGGGGGCTGGAAAATGACAGAGGAAAGAAGGAATAGAGGACGGTGGACCTGGATGATACAAGCCTTGATGGGGAAAATCTTTCTACGTAAGGATGGAGGAAAGGTCAGTTGGAAGTGGCAGAATCAAAGATAATACTGATCTGAACCCAGTCCTACAGTTTGTGCCCATAGGAGAATAAACAGGAAGTACTCAAAGAGTTGCAGAACACCCCTACACTGGGAGAGAGCTAGGACTCATTTGAGGGCTCCAGAAGGCACTGTGGAACATGTCGATAGAAAGAGTAGTAGGGCAGTGAGTTCAGAGTGAGGCTGGTGTGGAGGAAACACAAGGTGGTTTGAGAATGACCAGAAATGAGATTTTAGATAGGATGACCACAGAGGTCAACATTGGGGGAGATGCCAAAGAAGAGCAGAGATGAGAAGCCTAATGGGATTGACCAGTAACAAAGCTTTAAAAGGAATCATGAGGAACATTCCTATGTCAGTGCAGACCCATGCACTGGGTGACACTGAGGCTCTGTGTTATCAGCTGTATGTACTCTCCACAGCATTCTGCAACTAAACTTCTTTGGCTTGGGATTTCAAAAGAACCCGGGCTCAGAAGTCAGACTCTTGAGGCTCTAATCCCAGCTGTACTGTTTCCTAGCGGTGTGCCTTCAAAAAAGTCACTTTACCTCCCTAAGCTTCCTTGATAAAATAAGAATAATAATAGTACTGACCTCACAGAATTATCAAAAAAAAAAAAAAAGGCTAGATGAGATGCCGTGTGCCAAATGCCTAGTATGTGGTAGGCATTCAGTAAAGGTTAGCTATATTTGCAAATGTCAGTGAAAAGTAATTCTGCCCTCTCCATTAAGCTCTGGGCTTGTGTAGCCAACAGCTTACTTTACATCACCACTTGGATATCTCACAGGCAACTTCAACTGTCTAACACTTTATTTATGGGCTTATCCACCTTCCCCTTCTTCATTCTCTCTTGTCCTCTTATGCCATTCCCCATTTCTATGAATGACGTTTCCATGCACCCTGCTCTCCAAATAAAAACCCTCAATTTTATCCTTGATTCCTCCCTATGGAGTAGCTCTCTATATCAAACCCATCACTAAATCCTGCCATTTTTACCCACGAAATATCACTCAACTGGGACCATCTGGGCAGTGTACGTGACGGAACCCAGTTAAGGCCTCTATATAAATTTCTAAGATTCTGGCAGTAGGTGCAGAGATCTACTTCTCTTGTGGCCACCCAAGACAAGTCTTTTTTTTTAAGATTTTATTTATTTGACAGAGAGAGATCACAAGTAGGCAGAGAGGCAGGCAGAGAGAGAGGAGGAAGCAGGCTCCCCAAGGAGCAGAGAGCTCAATGCGGGGCTCAATCCCAGGACCCTGGGATCATGACCTGAGCCAAAGGCAGAGGCTTTAACCCACTGAGCCACCCAAGTGCCCCCAAGACAAGTCTTTTAAGTCAATTACCTTGCTTATCAAAACTGCCACCTACAAATCAAAAGTGATTTGCATCCTTCACTCTCTCCTTACCCTCCATGTACAAGGGCCAGTTTGCAAACCAGCAATACACCATTTTTTCTCCCTTCCCTGCTTAATGTTCATTACGATTATTTCACTATTGTGAATAATGTGGTTATGGGTACTCATGTGTCTGTGCAGACAAACGCTTGTGTTCCTCTTGGATGACTACCTAGCCATCTAGGGTATGGGACTGCTGAGTCACATGGTAAGTTTGCATTCAACTTTTTTTTAACGAACTGGAAATGGCTGTCCTATTTTCCATTCCCACCAGTCCCAGTTTCTTCACTTAGCATTGCCTATTCTATTAGAGCCATTCTAGCAAATGCTATAGTGTTGTGTCACTGAGGCCTTCATCTGCATTCTCCTAATGATTAATAACGTTGAGCATATTTTTTGTGCTTTAAGCCATTCATACAACTTTTTAAAAAAGATTTTATTTATTTTTTTGACAGAGAGAGACACAATGAGAGAGGGAACACAGGCAGAGGGAGTGGGAGAGGAAGAAGTAGGCTTCCTGCCAAGGAGGGAGTCTGATGCAAGGGTCGAACCCAGGACCCTGGGATCATGACCTGAGCCGAAGGTAGATGCTTAACAACTGAGCCACCCAGGAACCCCCCATTCATACAACTCCTTTGGAGAAATGTCTATTAAGAACTTTGTCCACTTTTTGAGTTATTTGCATTTTATTATTGAATTATAAGAGTTCTTTAAATTTTTGAATATAAAACCTTTATCAAATATATTATTCGCAAAACTTTCCTAGTCTATAGCTTATATTTTTACTTATTTAATGGTATCTTTTTAAATTAAACTTTTATTTTGAGATAAGCACAATTCACATGAAGTTGTAAGAAATAATACAGAGGGGTGTCTTGTTGGCTTAGTCGGTTAAGTGTCTGACTTGATTTCGGCTCAGGTCATGATCTCAGGCTCATGAAATTGAGCCCTTGTTGGGCTCCATGCTCAGCACAGAGTCTGCTGGAGATTCTCTCTCTCCTCTCTCTTTGTCCCTGCCCCTATTTCTCTCTCTTTCTCAAAAAAAAAAAAAAGAAAGGAAGAAGGAATACAGAATTCCCATGTACCCTTTACCCATTTCCTCCCTCAGTAATAGCTTGCAAAACAATACAATATTGCAACCAAGATATTGACATTGATATGGTCAAGATACAGAACAAGTGCCATCCCCACATGGGTCTCTCATGTTGCCCTTTTATAACCACACCCAACTCCTCCCTTATCCTTAACTCCTGGCAAAAACTAATTTGTTCTCCATTTTTATGTATTTTTCCTTTTAAGAATATTACATAATTTACATTATACAATATGTAACCTTTCAGGATTGGCTTCTTTTCTTTTTTTCTTTTATTCAGCTTCATGGAGGTATAATTAATAAATGAAACTGTAACATATTTAAAGGATACAATGTTTGATATAGGTATACTTTGTGAGAGGATTACAACCATCCAGTTAATTAACACATCACATTACATATTTACCTTTTTTCGATTATATAATATTTTCGATATACAATATTATCAACTATAGTCACAATGTCATACATTAGATTATCAGACCTTATTCATCTTATAACTGAAGGTTTGTACCCTATTACCAGCCTCCCCTAGTTTGTCAACCATTCTACTCTCTATGAGTTTGAATTATTTTAAGATTCATGTAAGTGATACCATGCAGCATCTGTTTTTCTCTGTCCAGCTTATTTCATTCAACATAATGCCTCTAGATCCATCCATGTTGTTGCAAATGGCAGGATTTCCTTCCCCCCTTTTTTTTCAATAGAGAGATAGCAAGAGAGAGCACAAGTGGAGAGGAGGAGAAGCAGACTCCATGTTGACCAAGGAGCCTGATGCGGGGCTCAATACCACGACCCTGGGATCATGACCTGAGCTGAAGGCAGATGCTTAACTGAGTGAGCCACCCAGGTACCCCAGGATTTCCTTCATTGTTAAGGCTGAATGATATTCCATTGCATATATATATATATATATATAATATTTTCTTTATCCATTTGTTGACACTCCGATTGTTTTCACACCTTGACTACTGTGAATAATGCTACAATGAATGTGGGAGTACAGCTATCTCTTTGATACAGTGATCTTGTTTCCTTTATATATATATACCCAGAAGTCATATTGCTATATCATATGGTAGCTCTATTTTGAATTTTTTGAGGAACCTCCATACTGTTTTCCATAGTGGCTATAACAGAATATGTTTTCACCAACAGTGTACAAAGATACCATTTTCTTCCCAACTTCACCAGCATTTATCTCTTGTCTTTTTGATAATAGAATTCTTAATAGTATGAGGTGATATCTCATTGTGGTTTTGATGTACATTTCCCTGATGATGAGTGAGTTGAGCACATTTTCATTTACCCATTGGCCATTTTGATATCTTCTCAGAAAAATGCCTGTTCAGGAACTTTGTTCATTTTTAAATTGTATCATCTGGGTTTTTGCTATTGAGATGTATGAGTTCTTGTATATTTTGGATACTAACCCCTTACTGAATATGTAGTTTGCAAATATTTTCTCCCATTACCTAAGTTTTCTTTTCATTGTATTTATGGTTTCTTTCACTGTGCAGAAGCTTTTTAGTTTGAAGTAGCCCCATTTGTTTTTGTTTTTGTTGCCTTTGTTTTTGGTGTAAAACCCAAAAAATATTTGTCAAGGTCAATCTCAAGCTGTTTAACCTCTATGTTTTATTCTTGGAGTTTTATGGTTTCAGGTCTTATGTTTACATCTTTAATTCATATGGAGCTAATTTTTGTGTATGGGGTAAGATAAGAGTCTAGTTTCATTCTTTTACATGTGGATATCCAGTTTTCCCAGCATCATTTTTGGGAAGGTATTCTTTCCCCATTGTCTATTCTTAGCTGTTTTATAAAAAATTAATTGGTCATATAAGCATGGGTTTATTTCTGGGCTCTCTATTATGTTCTACTGACATACGTGTCAGTCTGTATGCCAGTATCATACTGTCTTCATTACTGTAGCTTTGTAATATAGTTTGAAATCAGGACATGTGATGTCTCCAGCTTTGTTGTTCTTTTTCAAGATTGCATGTCTTTTATGGTTCCATATGAATTTTAGGGTTGTTTTTTCTATTTTTGTGAAAAATGCCATTGGAATTTTGGTTGAGATTGCATTCAATCTGTAGATCACTTTGGGTAGTATGGACATTTTAACAATATTGTTTCAACCCATGAGCATGACATATATTTCCATTTATTTATGTCTTCAATTGTTTTCCTTAATGTCTTATAGTTTTCAGTGTACAAGTCTTTCCTATCTTACCCCATACACCTCTTTAATTAAATTTATTCCTAAGGATTTTAGTCTTTTTGATGCTATTATGAATGGGATTGTTTTCTTAATTTCTCTTTCTGATAGTTCATTGTTAGCACTTGGAAACACAACTTAATTTTGTATATTGATTGTGCATCCTGCAACTTTACTAAATTTATTTATTAGGTCTAATGGTTATTTGATGGAGTCTTTAGGGTTTTCTATATAATACCATGCTATCTGCAAAGAGGAACCATTTTCATTCTTTCTTTCAAATTTGGATGCCTTTTATTTCTTCTTCTTGCTTAACTTCTCTGGACTTCCAGTACTATGTTGAAGGACAGTAGTGAGAGTAAATATCCTTGTCTTGTTCATGACCTTAAAGAAAAAGTTTTCAGTTTTTCACTATTAAGTATGTTGTTAGTTGAGGGCTTGACATATATGGTCTTCATGTTGATGTACATTCCCTCTATACTCGATTTGTTGAGAGTTTTTAACATGAATGGATCTTGAAATTTGTCAAATGCTCTTTCTGCACCTATTGCGATGGTTATATTTTTGGACTTTATTTTCTTAATACAGTCTATCACATTGATTGATTTGCATATGTTGAACCATCCTTGCATCTGATGAATAAATCCCATTTGATTGCGGTGTATAGTCCTCTCAATGTATTATTGAATTCAGTTTGCTAATGTTTTGTTGAGAATTTTTGCATCTATGTTCATCAGGGATACTGGCCTCTAATTTCCTTTCCTTATAGTGTCCTTGTCTGGCCTTGGTATCAAGGTAATGCTGGCCTCATAGAAAGAATTTAGAAGTTTTCCTTCTATTTTTTTGCAAAGTTTTAGAATAGATATTAACTCTTCTTTAAATGTTTGGTAGAATTTAACCTCTGAAGGCATCTGGTCCTAGATTTTTGTTTGTTAAGAATTTTTTGATTACCCATTCAATTATGATACCAGTAATTGGGCTGTTGAGTTTTTCTATTTCTTCATGATTCAGTCTTGGAAGACTGCCAAGCTGATTTGACCCTGGACCCTCAGGCAACAGTTTAGTCAAATCCATTCCAGGGAGAAACTAAGAGGTAGATAGATTTTGTGTGTTCCTCCCAAATGGGACGGGGTGCTCTGCACCTATTTAAAAACTCTGTTTTTATTTGCTATGGGACTCGTGAATACTAGCCCTGTTAGCTTTTAGAACTAGGTGATTTGGGGGCCTACACTTCAGGTGGCAGTCAAAAAAATTAAGGCAATAGATGTGCAGGCTCTTTCCAGGGAGATACTGGCAACTTGGTTTTATTGTTGTACACAGTTAGAAGAAGATTGGGGAAGTGCCCACCAGCATTTTCAGAGCCCAGGGAGGACTGCAGTCATCATTTAGCTTCATGCTAATTAGAAGCCCAGGCAGCAGCTTGGAAAGTATGCAGTCAAACCCTTTCCAGGGAAAGACTGAGAGATGAGCATTGTTGCCTGCTCCCTCTATACTGAGCCCTGGAGGATTACCACCACAGTGAGTGCTTGCATGCCGTTAAGAACCGCATGCAAGCAGTTAGAAGCATTAGATGCTTGTTCTATGGAAATGGAACACATGAACAGATGTCCCATTGTTTTTCATAGCTAAGTGTTTGGGAACCCATCCTCCAAGTGGAAATCTTAAAAGGTGGGGCACTAGATGTGTGGTCCAAACCTTCTGTTCCCCAGGGAGAAGCTGTGAGTTGGGAATTCCCTCCCAATCTTACGGTTCTGTGCTAGGGGTGGTGTTTATAGCAAGAGTGTGTCTTACCCTTTCCTATGTTTCAACGTTGATATCTTCTCAGTCACCCAGTATTTAGGAGTCACTTAACCTAGTTTCTGGATTTCTCTCAGGGGGAATTGTTCCAGGTATAGCTATACATTTGATGCATCCATGGAAGGAGGGAAATTCAGGAACCTCCTCTGTTTCCAGCTTGGTCTGGAGTCCTCCTGGACTGGATTTTTTTTACTCAGCATAATTCCCCCCAGATTCATCCAACTGGATGTGTCTATTAATCATTCATTCCTTCTTCATTGCTGAATCCATGGTGTGGATGTACCACAATCTGTTCAATCATTCACCTGTTGAAGAACATTTGGGTTGTTATACTTTGTGACTATTGAAAATAAAGCTTCTATAAATGACTTATTTAATAAGGGGTTAATATCCAAAATATATAAATAACTTATACAACTCAACACCAAAAAAACACAAATAATCAAATTAAAAATGAGCAGAGGACCTGAATAGACATTTTTCCAAAGAACACGTCCATATGGCCAACAGACACATGAAAATATGCTCAACATCAGTAATTATCAGAGAAACACAAATTCAAACCACAATGAGATATCACTTCACACCTGTCAGAATGGCTAAAATTAAAAAACATAAGAAATAACAAGTGTTGGTGAGGATTTGGAGAAAAAAGAACCTTCCTGTATTATTGGTGGGAATGAGAACTGGTGCATCCACTATGAAAAACAGTGTGAAATTTCCTCAAAAAATTAAAATAAAATTAACCTATGATCCAGTAATTCCACTAGAGGGTATTTACCCAAAGAAAATGAAGGCGCTAATTCAAGAATATATATACACCCCTATGTTTGTTGCAGCATTTTTTACAATAGCCAAGATATCAAAGCAACCCAAGTGTTTGTTCATAGATGAATGAATGAAGTTATGATACACAAACACACAGACACACACACACACACACACGACTACTACTAGGCATAAAAAAGGATGAAATCTTGCTATTTGCAACAACATGGATGGATCTAGAGGGTATATTGCTAAGTGAAATAAGTCAGTCAGAGAAGACAAATACCATTTGATTTCAAAAGAAAAAACAGACAAACTAAAAAACAGACTCTTAAATATAAAGAACAGCTTAGCGAGGAGTCTGCTTGAGATTCTCTATCTCCCTTTCCCTCTACCCCTCTTCCCAACTGTCTCTCTGTCAAATAACTAAATCTTTAAAAAAATTTTAAATAAATAAATATGGAGAACAAACTGTTGGTTGCCAGAGAGAAGATGGGAGGGGGAATGGGTAAAATAGGTGAAGTGGATTAAGAGTACACTTATTGTGATGAGCACTGAGTAATGTATGAATTGTTGAATCATTATCTTGTACAATTGAAACTAATATAACACTGTATGTTAATTATACTTGAAAAAATATATGTAGGGCATAAAAATAGAAAGAAAGAAAGAAAGCTGCTTTTAAAATTTATGTATAGATTTTTGTGTGAACATCAATTTTCATTTCCCTAGAAGAAATGAGCAATAGTACAATTGCTTATTGATGTCTTTTAAAGTACAAATGTTCTTAATTTTGCTGAAGTCCACTTATCAACTTTTTTATGCATTTGCTTTTGATGTTATATCTAAGAACTCAAAGTTATGAGTTCCCAAGGCCATGATTTTCTCTCATGCCTTCCCTATAAGTTTTACAGTTTTAGCTCTTATATTTACCTTGATTATCCATTTTGACTGGAGTTTTGTTTATGACCATGATGGGGCCCAAGTTCATTCCTTCTGCAAATGGATATTCCATTATCCCAACATTATTTGTTAAAAAGACTATTTTTCCCTATTTAATTGCCTTGATGCCTTTGTAGAAAATCAGCTGACCATAGCATAAAGGCTTATTTCTGGATCCTCAATTCTAGTCTATTGATCTATATGTCTAGCCTTGTGCCATCACCATACTGCTTGCTAACTATAGCTTTATAGTAAATTTTGAATTTGAGTAATATGGTCCTTGAATTTTATCTTTCTTTTTCAAAATTATTTTGGCTTTTCTAGGTCTTTGTATATCCACATAAATTTATGATATATTTATAAGTTTCTATAAAAAGAGCCTGCTAAGATTTTGATAGGGATTGCAGTGGTTTATAGATCAATATAGTGAAAATGGCCATCTTGACAGTATTGCATATTCCAATCTATGAATATCAACTGTCTCCATTTACTTAGGTTTTCTTTAATTTCTCTCAACAATATTTTGTAGTTGTTATTTATAGATCCTCCACTTCTTTTGCTAAGGGTATTTCTAAATATTTTTTGATGCTTTTGTGAATGGAATTATTTTCTTAATTTCAATATCTGATGGTTTATTATTAGTGTGTAGCAATACAATTTACTTTTGTACATTGATCTTGTATCATCTAACCTTACTAAACTCATTTATTAATTCTAATAATATTTTGTGAATTCCTTGGGATTTTCTACAGCATGCAATCTGTGAATAACAGTCATTTTAATGCTACCATTCCAATTTTGATGCATTTTACTTATTCATTCATTTATTTATTTATATTTATTTTTGCTTTATTTCACTAGATACCCCAGTATAACGTTGAAAGAAATATTGAAAGCACACACCCTTGCCTTGTTTCCAAACTTATGGGAAAGCATTCTGTTTTCACTGTTAAGTCTGATGTTAACTGGATGGATCTTTTTCGTAGATACTCTTTTTTAGGTTGAATAAGTTCCCTTTGATTTCTGGTTTGTTGCATCATGAAGGAGTGTTAGCTTTTGTTAAATTATTTTTCTGCTTCTCTTGAGATGATCATGTGTCTTTTTCTTTATTCTATTAATATAGTATATTACATTAATTGATTTTCAGAGATTAAACCAATCTAGCATTACTAGACTAAATCTCATTTGTGTCATGGTGTATAATCCTTTTTATATGTTACTGAATTTGGTTTGCTAATTATATTAGTTTTCTATTGCTGCATAACAAATTACCACAAACTCAGCAGCTTAAAACAACACCCATTTATTAGCTCATAATCCTATAAATCAGAAGTCTGGTGTGTCATGACTGGGTTCTCTTCTCTGGGTATCACAGGCTAAAATCAAGGTATTGGTCAAAATGAGTCTCATCTAGAGGCTCTGAGGAAAAAGTATGCTTCTAAGCTCTTTCTTATTGGGAGAATTGAGTTTCTTGTCATTGTACGACTGAGGGACTTGTTTCCTTTTTGACTAATATCTGGGAGCTGCTCTGAGCAGTTACAGACTGCTGATATCCTCGCCCTCTCCATTTTCAAGTAGCAATAGCATATCAAATCCTTGTCATGCTTCGGATCTCTGACTTGCCCTTCTGAGACCAGCCAGAGAAATCTCACTGCTTTTAAAGGGCTTATGTTTTTAAATCAGACCCACCTGAATCATTTCCCTATCAGTCAACTGATTTAGGACCTTAATTACATCTGCAAAATTCCCTCACAGCAATACATAGATCAGTATTTGATTAAATAACTGAGAAAAAATGTGTATACACCTATGGCCAGGAATCTTGGGGGACCCTGTTAGAATTTTATCACATTAATATTTTGTTGTGTATTTGCATCTATGCTCATGAATGATATTGGTTTGTATTTTTCTTTCTTTGGGATATCTATGATTTTGATGTCAGGAAATACTGGCCTCACAGAAGTTAAGAAATGACCCTTTTTCCTTTATTTCTGAAAGTGTCAATGATTGGTATTATTTCTTCTTTAAATATTTGATAGTAAAACCATCTTGACATGGAATTTTCTTTGAAAATTTTTAAGTATTATTTCATTTTCCTACTTGTTATTGGTCAATTCATATTTTCTATTTCTTCTTGAATCAATTTCATTACTTTCTCTTTTTCTAGAAATTTGTCCTTTGCATTTAAGTTTCCCAAGTTATTGATACAAAATTGTTTATAATGCCATATGTATTTGATTTAATTATCTCCCCTCCCAAAATTCATGTCCGTCCAGAACCTCAGAATGTGATTTGGAAATAAGGTCTTTACAGATGTAATTAGTTCAAAATGAGGTCCTATTGGATTATGACAATTTGGACCCCAAATCCAATGACTAGTGTCCTTATGAGAAGGTCATGTGAAGACACAGTGTAGACACACCTATGGAGAAAGCCCTGTGAAGACGGAGATACTTATGACACAACCCATGGAATGCCAAAGATTGCCAACAATCACCAGAAGCTGGAAGAGGCAATGAAAAATTCTCTCTTAGAGCTTTTAGAGGAAGTGTGACTCTGTCAATACCTTGATGTCATGTCTAGCCTCCAGAACCATGAGATAATAAATTTGTGCTGTTTTAAGCCACCCAGTTTTTTGGTAATGTGTTACAGCAACCCTAAGAAACTAGTACTCCTCCTTATAGTTCTTTTAATTTCTTTAGGGTCAGTATAAGTCCTTTCTTTCATTCCTGACTTCAGTAATTTGTGTCTTTCCTTCTTTTTTGGTAGTCAGTTTAGCTAAAGATTTGTCGATTTTGCTCACCTTTTTTCTAAGATCAATTTTTCTCTTTACGGATTTTTTTCTATTTTGTTCCCTCTGTCATTGTTTTCCATCTCATCATTGTTATTTCCTTCTGCTTACCTTGAATTTAGTTTGCTCCTTTTTTGATTTGTTCTGTTTTGATATTTAGAAGTTTAGATTGTTGATTAGATTTTTTCTGACATATTTTCTGATATAGGCATTTAAAGCTATAATTTTCCCACAAAGCACCGCTTTTAGTCACATCCCATAAATTTTGGTATGTTGTGCTTTCATTTGCATTCAATTCAAAACATATTCCACTTTTCCTTGTGATTTCTTCTTTTGCCTATGGGTTATTAAGAAGTACGATATTTAGTTTCCAAATATTTGGGGATTTCCAATATTTGTATCTTTTGTTGATTTCTAATTTAATTGTGTTGTAATCAGAGAACATACTTTGCATTTCAACCCTTTCCAATTTATTAAGACTTGTTTTATGGGCCATTGTGCTCTATTTTGAAGAACAGTCCTCGTGTGCTTGAGAAGAATATATATTCTGGAATTGCTGAGTGGAGTATTATATAAATATCAGTTAGGTCGAGTTGGTCAATACTGCTCAAGTCTATATCATGTAATTTTCTGTCTAGATGTTCTATCAGTTATTGAGAGTATTGAAATCTCCAACTACAATTGTCAAATTATTTCTCCTGAGTCTCTGTTTTTAGGTTCATGTATACTTATAACTGCTATATCTTCCTTATGTATTGACTCTTATGCTTTTGAACTGTCTGTCCTAATAATATTTCTTAAACTCTATTTTGTTTGATATTAATCTTTTACTTTCAACCTATTTGTGTCTTTTGAATCTAAAGGATGCCTCTTGTAAGCAGCATGTAGTTGTATCATGTTTTTTTTTAATCCAGTCTGACTATATCTATGTTTTGTTTAGGATATTTAGACTATTCACATTTAATTTAATTCTTGTCATAGTTTAATTACATTTGCCTCTCTCAATTTGTTTTCTTTTTTTAAGATTTTATTTATTTATTTTCCAGAGAGAGAGAGGTGAGAGAGAGCAGAAGCAGGGTAAGCTGCAGGCAGAGGGAGAAGCAGACTCCCCGCTGAGCAAGGAGCCTGACGCAGGACTCGATCCCAGGACCCTGGGATCATGACCTGAGCCGAAGGCAGCCGCTTAACTGAGCCATCTAGGCGTGCCTCTCAATTTGTTTTCTATATGACTATCTTTGCTCTTCTTTATTAACTGACTTACTTCATGTCAAATAAGCACTTTTTAAAGATTTTATTTATTTATTTGAGAGAGAGACAGTGAGAGAGAGCATGAGCGAGGAGAAGGTCAGAGGGAGAAGCAGACTCCCCAAGGAGCTGGGAGCCCGATGAGGGACTCGATCCCAGGACTCCAGGATCATGACCTGAGCTGAAAGCAGTCGTCCAACCAACTGAGCCACCCAGGCATCCCCAAATAAGCATTTTTAATGTATCATTTTAATTTCTCTGTCAAATTTTTTACTCTATTTTTTGTTTTGTTCATGGGTATTCTAGGGATTACAATATTTATCACAATCTACTAACTTATTACAATCTATTTCAAATTAATACTAAATTCTGATAAGCTAGAGAAACTTTGTTCCAATATAAATCAGTTGATGCCTTTCACCCTTGTGCTATTATTGCCATATGTATTAGATCTCTGCATATTTTAAGCCCAGTAATATATTATAATTATAGCTCTATGTGATCTTATATGTCTTAAGGAAGGGAATAAATGAGAAAAATATAGTCTTTTATTATCCCACATACTTACCACTTGTGGCACATGTCATTTCTTCCAGTGGATTTGAGTGTACCACATGTCACTTCCTTTCAACCTGAAGGACCTTAAGTTCTTAAATCATTAAAGTTGTCTTTTTTTAATATTTTATTTATTTATTTGACAGAGAGAGATCACAAATAGGCAGAGAGGCAGGCAGAGAGGGGGAAGCAGGCTCCCCACCGAGCAGAGAGCCCAATGCGGGGCTCAATCCCATGACCCAGAGATCATGACCTGGGCCGAAGGCAGAGGCCTAACCCACTGAGCCACCCAGGTGCCCCAAAGTTGTCTTTTTTTAACTTTAAGTATTTCTTATAAGGCTGGTGTGCTAACAAAAAATTATCTTAGCCTTTGTTTATCTGGAGATGTCATATTTTGCCTTTATTTTCAAATGTTATTTTTATGATAAATAAAATTCTTATTAAATAGATTTTCCTTTTTCCTTCAGCATTTTGGACATGCTATCTCCCTGACTCCTGGCCTCCATTTCTTCTACTGGGAAAATTGATAATTGTATTGATGCTGCCCTGTAACATAATGAGTTTTTTAATTATGTGCTGCCTTCACAGTTTTCTTTGTCTATGGCTTTAAGCCGTTTGACTATAATGTGTCTTGGTGTGGATCTCCTTGTATTTTTCCTACTTGGGTTTGTTTAGGCTCTTAGATGTATATATTAATATTTTTATCAACCCTGGGAAGGTTTGGGCCATTGTTTCTTCGAATATTTTTTTGCCCCTTCCCCTTTCTACTCTTTTTCTGCTCCTGTATCTCTCTACTCCCATTATATGGTTGTTCATAGTCTTACTGTTGTACCACAGGTCTCTGTTCATTTTTCTTCAATCCTTTCCTTGTATTGTTTGTGTTGGATAATTTCGATTGAAATTATCTAAGTCCATCGATTCTTTTATCATCTAGAATCTGTACCTGAGCACATGTAATACATTTTTTTCATTTTAGTTATTATAAATTTCAACTTCAGAATTATCATTTGTTTTTTTTTATAATTTCTAGCTTCTTATTGAGAATCTCTGTTTGTTGATTTATTGTTGTCAGACTCACATTTAATTCTTTCAACATAGTTTTCTTTAGTTCATTGTACTTATTTGTAATACATGCCTTGAATTCTTTGTCTGCTATATCCAACCTCTGGGGAAACTTGGATATAGCTGCCACTGATGTATATTTTCTTGGGTGTGGATCACACTTTCTTGTTTATTTGTCAGTTTTGTGGGGTTTTTTTCCTGAAAACTGGACATTTTATTTTTATTTTTTATTTAAAATGAATTAATTAACATATAGTGTATTAGTTTCAGAGGTAGAGTTTGCCACAGATACCCACTGTCCTTACCCAAAGCTCAGCAGTTGGTCAAGTATAAATACCCCTCAGAGGGGCCCCTCGATGGCTCAGTGGGTTAAACATCTGCCTTCAGCTCAGGTCATGATCCCTTGTTCCTGGGACCGAGCCACACACTGGGCTACCTGCTCAGCCAGAAGCCTGCTTCCCCGCTCTCCCTCTGTTTGCCTCTCCCCTCTGCTCATGCGCTCTCTCTCTCTATCTCTGTCAAATAAATAAATAAATAAATAAATAAAATCTTCTAAAAAAATACTTCTCAGAATGTTGAATGACTGTTTAATTTCCAGAACAACAAAATAGTTGCTTTTGGGGGGATGGATGCCTATCTTTTCACTTAGCCACAGCCTAAAGTCTTGCTCCTGACAGACTTTAAAGTTTTTTTGCCACTCAAATGGGTATTTAATGGTTTTTCACTATGGTTCTCATTTGCATTTTCCTGATAATTAATCAGGTTGAGCACTTTGTCATGTTTATTGGCCATTTGAATTTCTTCTGTTACCAAGTACTTGTTTGAGTCTCTTGTTTATTTTTCTATTAGGTTGTCTCTCTTTTTCTTTCTGATCTTTAAGTGTTCTTTATATATTCTGGACATGAGTTTTTTATTGCTTTATAAATGTTGCAAAATCTTCTTTACATTTGTGGCCAGTCTTTGAACTACTCTCTTATGATATCTCTTGATTAAAAGTTCTTAATTTTTGTAGTTCAAGTTTTATTAACATTTTTCTTTGTGCTTACTATTTTTTTCTTGTTTTGTAAACTTTCTTTACCCTGAGGTTATGAAGTGTCTTCTTGTGTTAACTTATAAAACTTTTGCTATCCCATTTGGGTCTTTTTTCATCCTAGAGTTGATTTTTATATACTTAATGTGTGTTGTAGGGATCAGGGTTGGTTTTTTATCCTATGGAGACCCATTTTTTTAGCATTATTAATTTAAAAATGCATACTTGTCATGCCACTTCAGTTTTATATGAAGCATCAATTTGTGTATGTGTCTCTGTATTTCCAGATTCTACTCTGTTATGTATTATTTCTCCCCATGAAAATACCACCCACCTTAGTTGCCATAGATTTGTAACAAGTGTTAATTACACCAAAATTATAGATTGATTTGGAGAAGAAATGTTATCTTTCATATATTGAGATTACAGCTGATTTTTCCCTCAAATTTGTCAAGGTGGCAGAATTACACCAATTTGTTTTCTTGTGTTAAGCCAACTTGCATTCCTAAAATGAACCCAACTTAGTCATTAAATTTAAAGCAGTGCTGGCTTCAATTTTCTAACATTTTGCTTAAGATTTTTGCATCAATGTTCATGAATGAGATTGGTCTATACAGATCCTCCTCAATTTACAGTGGGATTATATCCCAATAAACCCAATGTAAATTGAAAATATCAAGTCAAAAATGCATTTAATACGTGTAACCTACAGAATATCATAGCTTATCCTAGTTTACCTTAAATGTGCTCAGAACACTTACATGAGCATACAAATGGGAAAAATAATCTAACACAAAGCTTATTTTATAATAAAGTGTTGAATATATGAAGTAATTTATTGAATACTGTACTGGAAGTGAAAAACAGAATGTGTGCATGGTTACAGAGTGGTTGCTAAGTGTATCAGTTGTTTACCCTTGTCATCACTGTGGCTGACTGGCAGCTATAGTTCACTGCCACTGCCCAGCATCACAAAAGAGTAGGAAAAGATCATAGGTCAAAATTCAAAGTATGGTTTCTGTAAAATTTGTATCACTTTTACACCATTGCAAAGTATAAAAATAATTAAGTCAAACCATCATAAGTCAGGGACTGTTCGTAATTATTTCATAGTTCTCTTGTTGGATTTTGTTATCAACGTTAAGCTAACTTTATAAAATGAGTTGAGAAGTATTCTGTTTTTCTGTTCTCTGGATATGTTGGTGCAAGTTTGGGATTATTTCATTTTTGAATATTTGGTAAAGCCAGCTGGACCTGGGGTTTTTCTTCACAGGAGGATTTAATTACAGATTCAATGTGTTTAATGCTTATAAAAAATTCAAGTTTTCTATTCCTTCTTGAGTCAGTTTTGGTGAGATGTCCTTTTACCTCCACCCTAGCTCTCCGAAAATCACCTTCTGCACATCAGCTGACAAAACTGTTCCAAAAAGCAAAGCAGACCATACCATTCCTCTGTTTTAAAATGTTTTAATGGCTTTTGGTTTCATTAATAAAACAAAAATGAAAACTATTTGCCTTTGCCTATAATATCTTGCTTGAATTAGTCCCTGCCTAACTCTACAGCCTCATTCTCTTCCACTTTCAACCTTACTTACTCTTTAGCCACACTGGCCTTCTCTCTGTTCCATTATATAGAAACAAGCTGGTTTGGGCTTTGTGTTTGCTGTATCCTCTGTCTAGAATGCTCTTCTCTTGGGGTGCCTGGGTAGGTCAGTGGGTTAAGCCTCTGCCTTTGGCTCAGGTCATGATCTCAGGGTCCTGGGATGGAGCCCTGCATTGGGCTCTCTGCTCAGTGGGGAGTCTGCTCCCTTCAACCTGCCTGCCTCTCTGTCAAATAAATAAATAAAATCTTTAAAAAAAAGAATGCTCTTCTAAGTGTAACAATGCTGGCTCCTTCTCATTCTTTATATTTCTCTGCTTAAATATCATCTCCTCAGAAAGACCTTTACTGAACGCCTCACGTAAATAGGTTCCTCTGTCATTTTCCTTCATGGCACTTAACAATAATTTGCAGTCCTAATTAGTTTTTTAAAATTTATTTATCCTCTATTTCTTGCTCCAGACTGTAAAGTCCTTGAAGCCTGGAATATTAGTTGTCTTATTTACCATCATATTCCTAGTACCTAGCCCAGTGCCTGGAACATAGTAGGCACCCAATAATTTTTATGAATAATTAATGACCCTAATCAGACCTCAGATATGGATGAAGGGCATAGCTTGGTTAGGGTTGAATCAGGATATAAGCAAATTCACTCCAAATGGTTAGTAAAGACAGGAAGTTCAAGTGGATCTGATACTCAAAAACACTGAACAAACCAGAATTGAATAAGTGCCTTGAATGCTAGACTAAGGAAACCTTATTTTTATCCTAAACACATCTGAGAGCCATTGAAATTTCATTAGGAATAGATTAAACAAGGTGCCCCAGTTTTAATATGCAATAGCTGAGCCAGAACTAAAAGCAAGGTTCTTGACTACCGTTTCTCTATATTGGGTTGTTACTCTAAGTAATAGCACTTGGAGTAGAAATGTAAAAATACAGTAAAGTGATTGGGCTCTACACTCACCCTACCCATGTTCACATCTCAATTCTGCCATAACCTCTTAACTGTATGGCTTTGGATCTCAGGTTCTACATCTATAAAATGGGAATAACAGTACTTATTTCTTTTCTTTTCTTTCTTTTTTTTAAAGGTAGAACTTTTTAAAAAATTAATTAATTATTTATTTGTTTGTTTGACAGAGAGAACACAAGTAGGCAGAGAGGCAGGAAGAGAAAGAGAGAGAGAGAGGAGGAAGCAGGCTCCCCGCCAAGCAGAGAGCCCAATGCAGGGCTCGATCCCAGGACCCTGAGATCATGACCCGAGCCGAAGGGAGAGACTTTAACCCATTGAGCCACCCAGGTGCCCTAACATTACTTATTTCATCAGATTCTTTTGGGGATTAAATGAGATAGTGTATAAGGGCATAGTAAGTGCTCAATAAATGGCAGTTGTTATTAACTGCATGTATCCTCTTATTTCTTTTTCCTTATCAGTATTTTCTAATTTTTCTACAATGAGCATATTTCGTGTGAAAAGACTAAATGGTGGAATTTAAATAGATGAGAAAGTGACTTTAAAAACAATATTCTTTCAGCTTAGAAGGACCATCTCATTCCCCCCCCCTTTTTTTTGGATCTTCACCTGCATCATCTTTTGAAAAGACAAATGTGAATCTTCAGCAATAAATCTCATTGTCCTTTCTGAATTCTTTCTGATACAGTATTAGAGGAAGGAACACCAAGTTGGACTAGGAGCTCCTATTTTTCAAATATTATCATTTATAAGGTTCCAAGATACAGAAGAGGGAAAAATTTAAAGGAGAGTCTTCATTCATTTTATTCAGAAATAAAATTTCTGAATTTCAATTCATTCCCTTGTTAAAAGGAGTAGGAAGGATGCACACAGAGAGTCTCCAGCTGGAAGAATTAACTTCTAACCTGCTTGAAATTTCAGGAACCGCTCATGTGAATAAGCTCAATTTCACACTCTGTTCTTCTCATCTTCAATATCCAAGAAAGTAAATTCAACAGAAAACAGTTCTTTTAGGCAGTGCCACATCAATTTACTTAGTGTTTCTCAAGTGTTAGTGCAGCTGGGAGAAGACAAGTTGGCTCAATTCAAAAGGGCAGAAGCATGAGCATTACTGAGCTACAATGCCCCTAGTGGCCTAACACATTAGCCTATTTCTTGTACTCCCCTTTCTGTAGGGTTGCTGGTTTCCAGAGTTGAGTGACCTAGATACTTCCTACATAACAACTTTTTAACCCGGAACCCATTGATGGGCTTCAGGGGTTCTCTGAACCCCCTAAAATTATACGTTCAGTTTTGTGTGTATGTGATTTCATCAGATTTCCAAAGGACACTATGACCCAAAAGCAGACACAGCACTAAAAACAAATGCAAATGTGATGTTACATTTGTCATTGTTATAGTTTATAAATGCAAAGAAGTAAAACCTTACTGGATTTGTAAAGCCATGAAGAGGAGTGCCATCAACATGGATTAGAAACCTGCATATATGGTTTAAATAGAGAGACTCTGAAAATGTCACTTGCCTTAAATATATCCCCTCTATTGGTTTACCAGCGTGCCCAAAACTCTTTTCAATAGCATATCCCTGTAGGGACTTCCTTTGATTAGGCTCAAAAGCTTCTGGGGACTTCAATTCCATTAATAATAGGCTAGGTTATTCAGAAGAACCAACTTGCCAAAAAACAAGACAAAATCCTAGATAATTAATAAAAATATTCCTTTAAAAATATTTACATGATTAAAAGATAGTGTGAGAAATCCAAGGTCATATTATCAGGAAAAAGCCTGATCTCAGAGAAGTAAGCTGAATATCAGAACACCAAAGCCCCTTGAGCCCTAAGAGCATTTGCTGATACTGTACACTCTGAGCATCAGTTCCACAGTCTCAAGAGGCAAAGTGCAGAGAAGTCAAGGCTCAGAGTCTGCCTAAATTAAGGAGTCTTAAAGGATACCTAACCCACATAAAGCAGACACTGTAAAGGGCTCTAAGTTAGGGTATGGACAAATCAAAATTCAAATAGCTTCCCTATATTAATGAGGGCTCAGTCAAGAAAAACAGAAGTCACTGTACATATACCAAGTATGAAGAGTTTTAACATAAGGAAACAGACTTACATATCTGTTGGAAGGGCTAGAGGAACAAAGGTCAGGGAAGCGGCTGCCAGAATTCTCAACCTGCAGCACCAAAGCAGGTGATTCTTTTTTTAAAATTATTTTTATTAACATATAATGTATTATTTGCCCCAGGGGTACAGGTCTGTGAATCATCAGGTTTACACATTTCACAGCACTCACCATAGCACATACCCCCCCAATATCTATAACCCAACCACACTCTACCTACCTTCCCACCCCCAACAACCCTTAGTTTGTTTTGTAAGATTAAGAGTCTCTTATGGTTTGTCTCCCTCCTGATCCCATCTTGTTTCATTTTTTCCTTCCCTACCCCCCAAACCGCCCACCCTGCCTCTCAAATTCCTCATATCAGAGAGATCATATGATAATTGTCTTTCTCTGATTGACTTATTTTGCTCAGCATAATACCCTCTAGTTCCATCCACATCATTGCAAATGGCAAGATTTCATTTCTTCTGATGGCTCCATAGTATTCCATTGTGTATACATACTACATCTTCTCTATCCATTCATCTGTTGATGGACATCTAGGTTCTTTCCATAGTTTGGCTATTGTGGACATTGCTGCTATAAACATTCGGGTGCACGTGCCCCTTCGGATCACTATGTTTGTATCTTTAGGGTAAATACCCAGTAGTGCAATTGCTCGGTCGTAGGATAGCTCTCTTTTCAACTTTTTGATGAACCTCCATGCTGTTTTCCAAAGTGGCTGCACCAGCTTGCATTCCCACCAACAGTGTAGGAGAGTTCCCCTTTCTCCACATCCTCACCAACATCTGTCATTTCCTGACTTGTTAATTTTAGCCATTCTGACTGGTGTGAGGTGGTTTCTCACTGTGGTTTTGATTTGTGTTTCCCTGATGCCGAGGGATTTTGAGCACTTTTTCATGTGTCTGTTGGCCATTTGGATGTCTTCTTGGCAGAAACGTCTGCTCACATCTAATGCCCATTTCTTGACTGGATTATTTGTTCTTTGGGTTTTGAGTTTGATAAGTTCTTTATAGATTTTGGATACTAGCCCTTTATCTGATATGTCATTTGTGAATATCTTCTCCCATTCTTTCAGTTGTCTTTTGGTTTTGTTGACTGTTTCCTTTGCTGTGCAAAAGCTTTTGATCTTGATGAAGTCCCGATAGTTCATTTTTGTCCTTGCTTCCCTTGCCTTTGGTGATGTTTCTAGGAAGAAGTTGCTGCGGCTGAGTTCGAAGAGGTTGCCTGTGTTCTCCTCAAGGATTTTGATGGATTCCTGTATCACATTGAGGTCTTTCATCCATTTTTAGTCTATTTTTATGTGTGGTGTAAGGAAATGGTCCAGTTTCATTCTTCTGCATGTGACCGTCCAATTCTCCCAACACCATTTGTTGAAGAGACTTTTTTCCACTGGACATTCTTTAGTGCTTTGTCAAAGATTAGTTGACCATAGAGTTGTGGGTCTATTTCTGGGCTCTCTATTATGTTCCCTTGATCATAGTACTACTAGGTAGCTCTATGTACTAGTCTAAGTACTAGAAGGCCTGTTTTTGGAAGCAGGTGATTCTTAAGAGATAACCTGGAAACCTCTGTGAATCTCAAGAATCCCTGGGTAGTTCCCATCAACATGTATTTCTGACTTCTTTACGGTAAAAATCTCAGTTCCTAATAACATTAGCATACTTATTTGCTTCATCCAATTGTATATATATAATTGTTTCAAAATTGAAATACTATTAACAATAAACCTAATAAGGAAAGCTGTCCTTGTAATTCTGTGTCTTTAGAATATATCTTACCAAGTACTTACAGAATAGTGTGCTCATAAGTTACTTGAAAAATTATTTACTTTGCATATATGATCAGGTTCTTTGAAAGTGTGGTAGAACCTTGGTGGAGCCATCGTCATCTAATCCAGAAGTTTCTTTACAGAACAATTTTCTTGCAATTAAAAAAATTTTAACAAAATGTTGAAAGAACTGTATAGTGTATGGCCACATACCTTCTACTTAGATCCAACATTTTTTTTACATTTTGTCATATTTGGTTTATATGGATAGATAGTAGATGTACACATTTTAATTTTTGCTGAACCATTTGAAAGTTGCAGGGATCATGAGAGTTCACCTCTAAATTCTTCAGCATGCTTCTGCTAAGAATACATTCTTCTGTATAACCACAATATTATTATCACCAACACAATTAATAATAATTCCTTAGTAATACCTAATAGTTCATATTAAAATTTCCCCAGTTGTCCTTAAAATATCTATAGCTTTTGTAAAAACAGAATTTGTGAAATGCATTTGGTTTTTATGCCTCCTTAGACTCCTTTAATCAAGAACATTTCCTCTACCTATGACATTCACTCTTACTGAGTCCAGGCACATTTTCTTATAGAATGTCCCATATTCAGGATTTTATTTTATTGTTTCCTTCTGATGGCTTTAATTTGTTCCTCTCTCCCATGAATTTCTTATAAGCTTGAAGTTAGATCTAGAGTCGTGCTGTCCAAAATGTTAACCACTAGTACATGTGACTATTAAGTGTCTGTAATGTGGTTAGTTAAAATGAAATGTACTAGAAGTATAAAATATGCAATAGAATTTGAAGAATTATTTAAAAAAGTAAAATATTTCATCAAAAATTTTGTATTGATTCATGCTGAAATAATATTTTGGATATATTTGATTAAGTAAAATACATTATTAATATTAATGCCATCTATTTCTTTCTACGTTCAATGTGGCTATTAGAAATTTAAAATTAAGAGTGCCTGGGTAGCTCAGTTGGTTGGGCAGCTGCCTTCAGCTCAGGTCATAATCCCAGGGTCCTGGGATCAAGCCCCCTGTCAGACTCCCTGCTCAGTAGGGAGTCTGTTTCTCCTTCTCCTTCTTTCCCTTCCCCCCTTGTACCCCTCCTCTCTCAAATAAATCAATAAACTCTTTTTAAAAGGGAAATTTAAAATCACATGTGTGGCTTTATTATATTTCTTTTGGACAGCATTTGATAGAGGTTTGATTAGATTCAGAATAAATGTTTGGAGCAAGAAAACCTCACTGATGGTATCATGTACATCATACTGCATCACATTAGGAGACTATCTTAGCCCATTCACACTGCTGTAAAAAAAAAAAAATACCAGTCTCATCTACTTCTCACAGTTAGGAAACTGGAAAGTCCAAGATCAAGGTGCTGGCAGATTTGGTGTCTGGTGAGAACCTGCTCTCTGGTTCATAGACAGTTGTCTTTTCACTGTGTCCACACATGGTGGAAGAAGCAAGAGAGCTCTCTGGGGTCTCTTTTATAGGGGCACTAATCTCATTCATGAAGGCTCCACCTTCATGACTTAATCACCTCCCAAAGGCCCCACTTCCAAACACCAACACATTGGGGGTTAGGATTTCAACATATGGATTTAGGGGAATACAAACATTCAGTTCATAATATTCCACCCCTTATCCCCCCAAATTTATGAATTTCTTGCATGCAAAATGCATTCACTCTACCCCAACAGTTCAAAAATTCTTAACTGGTTCTGGCATCAATTCCAAAGTCCGAAGTCCAAAGTCTAATCTAAATATCATCTAAATCAGATATGGGTAAGACTAATGGTCCGATTCCTCCTGAGACAACTTTCTCTCCAGCTGTGAATCTGTGAAATGAGGTAAATTGTATGATTCCAAAATACAATGGTAGGACAGGCAGAGAATAGACTTTCCTATTCACAAAGAGAGAAACAGAAAGATGGAAGGGGTAATGGGTCGCAAGTAAGTCCACAACCTAATGAGGCAAATTCCATTTTAGGTCTTAAATTTTGAGAATAATCCTCTTTGGTTTGATGCTTTGCCTTTCAGACCCACCTCAGTAGGAACATCACCCCTACCGCTTGGTAAGGTCCTTCCCATGACAACAGTCCTCTGCAGAGGCCCCACCCCTGAGGCCTGAACAGAGAGGCAGCCTCATCCTTGGAAAAAACTCCACCCCCCAGGGCCTTGCACTCTAATCCTAGTGGGAATGGCACCCCTGATGATCCCTGAATCGCCTGGCAGAGGGAGAGTTCATTCTTCCCTTGTCTTGAAGAATAGTACCTGGTTTCTTTTGAGATGGCTGTTTAAGTCCATGGTTCATACCCATTATAATCTCCTTATCAAACCATCACTTGGCTACACCCCTAGTTCTTTTTTGAATGTGCCTTCTCATTCTTTGCAATATGATAGACTGAGAATTTTCCAAATCTTTAAGTTCTGGTTCATTTTTGCTTAATAATTCTGTCCTCAAATCACTTTTCTCTTCTCACATTTTACTATAAGCAGTCAGGAAAAACAAGACTTTCACATTTTGCTTAAAAATCTCTTCAACTAGGAATGCCTGGGTGTCTCACTCTGTTGAGTGACTGACTCTTGGTTTCAGCTCTGGTCATGATCTCAGGGTCATGAAATCAAGCCCCACGTCAGACTCCACATTGGGCATGAAGTCTGCTTAAGATTCTCTCTCCTTCTCCCTCTGCCACTCTGCTCTCTCTCTCTCTCTCTCAAATAAATAAATCTTTTTTAAAAAATAAATCTTTTCAGCTAAATATCCAATTTCATCTCTCAGAAGTTCTACCTTCCATAAAACACTAGTACATGGTTTCACTTATTTGTGGAGCATAACAAATAGCATGGAGGACATGGGGAGTTAGGAGAAGGGAGTTGGGGGAAATTGGAAGGGGAGGTGAACAATGAGAGACTATGGACTCTGAAAAACAATCTGAAGGGTCTGAAGAAGTGGGGGGGGTGGGAGGTTGGGGGAACCAGGTGGTGGGTATTAGAGAGGGCACGGATTGCATGGAGCACTGGGTGTGGTACAAAAACAATGAATACTGTTATGCTGAAAATAAATTTTAAAAAATGATTAATTAAAAAAAAAACACTAGTACATGAACACAATTCAGCCAAGTTCTTTGCCACTTCATAATAAAGATCACCTTTTCTTCATTGTTCAATAACATGTTCCTCATTTCTGTCTGTGACCTCATCAGAATGGTCTTTAATATCCATATTTCTAGCCACATCCTGTTTATGATTACTTAAGTGCTCTCTATGAGACTGAGGTTTCCCCACAGCTCTCCTCTTTCCTTTCTGAGCTCTCATCAGAATTTCCTTTAAAATTCCTTTCACATTTCTAACATACACCTCAAAACTCTTTCAGCCTCTACCCATTACCCAGGTCCAAAGCTGCTTCCACACGTTTAGGTATTTGTTACAGCAGCACCCCACTTCTCAGTACCAATTTCTAAGTCAGTTTAGGCTTCTATAACAAAAATACTACAGACCGGGTGCCTTGAACAACAAACATTTATTCCTCACAATTCTGAAGGCTAGGAAGTCTAAGATCAAGGAAGATGAAGACTCAGTGTCTGGTAAGAGCCCACTTCTCAGGGTGTCTGGGTGGCTCAGTCATTAAGCATCTGCATTTGGCTCAGGTCATGATCCCAGGGTCCTGAGATGGAGCCACACATCAGGCTTCCTGCTCAGAGGGGAATCTGCTTCTCCCTCTCCCACTCCCCCAGCATGTGTTCACTCTCTTCCTGTCTCTCTCTCTGTCAAATAAATAAATAAAATCTAAAAAAAAAAAAAAGAACCCACTTTCCAGTTCGTAGACAGCCATCTTCTTGCTGTGTCCTCACATGGCGGAAGGAGCCAGAAAGCACTCTGGGGTCTCTTTTATAAAAGCACTAATCCCATTCACCCTCATGACTTAATCTCCTAAAGGTCCTGCTTCCCAATACTATCACATTGGAGGTTAGCATTTCAACATATGAATTTTGGCATAGGGGTGTGGACACAAACAGTCCATAACAGAGGCATATAATGTCAGATCATCCCATGATTAATTATTTGTTAGGTTCAGGTGGTGACCTCCAGATATCATTAAAGCACAGTTTTCCTTTTGTAATTACTAAGTAAATTGTGGAGTGATTCTTCAGCACCATGTGAATATGCTTTTTTCCTAACAACCTTTTATCTGATGGTTATAAAATACACTGATGATTGCTGCCTGACCCAGCCAGCAATTATTACATCAAGTGTAATAAAATAATGATATCTCTAATTTTATCATTCTTTGACCTTCTACTATGAAAAAGAGCTTTTCTTTTCTCTGCTATTCTTTTATATAGATATAGATTACAATAGATGATGAGAGGTAACTAGATAGATGAGAGATACATAGATGATAGAGATATCACAAAGGACTCATGGATTTTTAAAAAATCAATGTGTTACTAAAAAATTATAATCATTCTTATTTTGATACTCAGGTTGTTCCAAATTTAGCCAGAGGGCTCCCCTTCAAGCTGTCTCCCATGGTCTTTTGATATGAGCCCATTATTCTTTGTGTAGTTGCTGCTTTCTGGCACAACACGTTGTCCCATACATCCTGTACTTTCCCTGCTCCAGATCTGGAATCAGCTATTTCCATAAAGAGCCTTTGTTTTCTTTTAGTAGAAAACAGTATTGAGAAACCAAGGTCTGAATGCTGGATAAGCTCTTTGATACTGAAGTATCATTACTTCTAGGTCATTTTAGTTAACAGAGATGGGAAATATGTTTTTTGAGTCATAAATTTATATGCATACAAATAAAATTACTGTGACAAACAACTTAAAGAAAAGCACATTTTTTGAGGTGCCTTACTGGCTCGGTCAGTGGAACGTGTGGCTCTTGATCTTGGGGTTGTGCATTGTACCCCCATATTGGATGTAGAGATTACTTAAAAATAAAAAAAAAAAACTTAAAAAAAAAGAAAGAAAGAGGGGCACCTGAGTGGCTCAGTTGGTTAAGCATCAGACTCTTGATTTCAGCTTGGGTCATGATCTCAGGATCATGGGACCAAGCCCCATGTCAGGCTCCAAGCTAGGCATGGAACCTACTTAGGAGTCTCAATGTCCTCTCCCTCATCCTCTGCCCTTCCCCCACTTTCTCAAATAAATAAATAAATAAGAAAGGAAAGTACCTTTTTCTTCAATATATTTTATATTTTTAATACCTATATTTTTCTTACTTAGGTTTATACTTAATTATTTCTGGTTAGCAAATGAATATATTCTCATTCTAGAAAATGTACACAGAAACATGTAAACAAAAGCAAAAGAAGAAATCACCCAAAATCCCAGCAGCAACCATTTCTGATATGCTAGAATATTTCTTCCCTGCCTTTTGTCTATATATTTCTCTTGGAGCTTCTAAGGGCATATTGTCTGTAAAATTTTGTATCTTTATTTTTAATCTTGTAAGTCTTTTCAAAACTCATTGAATAAATTTTTATCAACACATTTTCAAATGACTATTGTATTAGTTTTCTATTGCTGAATAACAAATTACCACAAAATTATTGGTTTAAGACACAAATTTATTATCTCATGTTGTCTTTGGGCCAGAATTCCAGGCATTAGTTAGCTAGGCAGTCTACTCGGGGTCTTGCCAGGATGAAATCAAGGTGTCAGCAGCCAGGGCTGTGCTCTCCTCTAATGCTCAGGGTCCTCTTGTTAGCTCATTCAAGTCTGTGGCAAAATTCAGTTCCTTGTGGTTATTTTCTTGTTAGCTGTCTGTCAAGAGGTGCTCTTGGCTCTTAGAGGCCAATCCCAGGTCCTTGCACATGGCTCTCTCATAAGCCAACTTACTTCTTCAAAAACAGAGTCTCTATCCAGCCTGCTACAATATAAATATGCGAGTGACTATCTCATGATGCTTATCATATAATATAACCTGGTCAAGGGAGAATTATCCATCATATTCATATGTTTTGCCCACACTTTAGGAAAGGGGGTTATGACAGGTGTATATATCATGGGCTGGAAACTTGGAGGCTATCTTAGAATTCTGCCAACTACAACCATAGAATATTTCATCCTGTGTTTGTACCATGAGTTATTTAACAAGTTTCCTATTATATACCACTTAGCTTGATTTCAAATTTTCAAAATCATAAGGAATATTACATTGACATCACTGAAAATGGCATATTTTTATCAAAAGTCTTATAATTTATATGTTTATTTATCCAATTATAATTCTCAAGGTGAGAATTGACACTAACACTTCATCTTCACAATGAGGCTTTTAATAGGGGTTACCCCTTTTCTATCATGTGAACCTTGAACTTTTACACAATGATTAATTAACAGAATGTACCAGGAACAGGCATTGTAAAATTTTACTCAACTCTTCTATTAGGTCTCCAAAGCAGTCACTGAGTATTGCATTGTTTTTGTGCTATGCGCAAATGGCAAATCCTTCATCATTGTTCACTAAGATTTGGACACTTGACCCAATGCATATGTAAATCGATTCCCAGAAATTACCATTCTGACTGAAATGTCAAGAACATTTTGCCCATCCTTGAGTATACTGTAAGAAAAGAACTCTGAATGAACTCTGTAAAATACAAAAGGATTGGGGGAGGAACAAGCATCTTGTATAAGGATTAAAGAGAAATACTAGTAAAACTAGCGGGATTGAACTGAAATTTAATTTGGATATTTGGGGCTGGTTGTTCCCAGCATTCATCCACGTGCAATATTTGAGAACTGGATTCCTAGAATCAGAGCTCTGAGATGACAGCATGGTATTTGAGGTGGCTTTCCAAGCCTCATCCTGTCACATACACAAAACATGGGAAGTTAAATATAAGAGTATTGGGAGGACCTGAGGACAAAGTCCCACCTGTAAGAGTGGGGCTCTACTGATACCCAGTACACCTTGCCCTGGGTTACATGAAAAAGCCTCTTCTAACTCTAGAGTTCAATGTTTCTACAATACTCTGATTTAGAATTCATACCTACTTGCCAAATAATTTGAAATGAGTTTTAAGATTAAACATAATCCAGGGGTGCCTGGGTTGCTCAGTTGGTTAAGCCACTGCCTTCAGCTCAGGTCATGATCCTGGAGTCCTGGGATTGAGACCCACATGAGGCTCCCAGCTCTGCAAGGAGTCTGCTTCTCGCCTTTCATGCTCTCTCTCATCTCTCTCTCTCTCTCCCTCTCAAATAAATAAATAAAATTTTTAAAAAAGATTAAACATAATCCAAAAATAGGACAAAAACATGAAAGCAGAATGGAGGCCATTAAGGAAGTAGAGAGACTCATACTTAATCAGAAACACAGGGAGACAGATATCCAGGTAATGTTTTTTCAGAATAGTGATGAACTTTGAGACATTAGGAAGCCACCATTAATATCCTGCTAAATAAGCAGTAGTGCCATTATCATTTTTTTTTTTGCAGAAAAGGATTTTGAACCACTGGCCTCAGAATCACACTGCTTATGCTACAATCCTGGCTAGCACAATGGATGGCCTTTCATGATGTGCCCACACCTTTCTGCCAGTCTTCATGTCTTCTAGCATCCCCTTCTCACACTAGGCTCTGGACAAATAGAAACACCTGCACTTATACAAGTGTTCCATGTGACCTCAACTCTCCATGCCTTTGTTCCTGTTATTCCTCTGCCTGGAATAGCCTCACCTCCACCCCCAATCTGTCTAATGAACACCTACTCATCTCTCATCTATGAAGCCTTAGTTGAATCTCTCTGGTAGAACTGACCATTTCCTCATCTATGACCTTGCCATGCATTGAAACACTTACATATTTTAGAACACTTTATATATTTCCTGCTACAATACTATGAACTCCTGAAGGGGAAAGAACATGTCTTTTCATCTCTGTATTCCCAGTGCCTGGCACATAATAAATGACTAAATTAATCAATTTTGAGGCTAGGTTGTAAAAGCAATTTCATAACTGTTTTTAACATCATTTAAATTATTATATAATCCCACAGTGACTACTTTGAAGGCAAGAACATTAATTTGGGGGATTATAAATTCTGGCAAGTTGTTAAAAACCAGTCACATTAACTTTATCCTCACTTTTCATGCTGTGTCCTCAAAGACTAGGTATTAAATTAAGGGATGCTTTGCTTTTGCTTTTTCTGGCATATAAATCAAGATAGGCCAGGTTTTATTGCAATAGCAAACAATTTCAAGATCTCAATGGGTTAAAAGAGACTGAGTTTTTTACTTGCCCATCACAGGTCTGGGTGACTATCTTGGGTAACTGTCCTCCATTAGTTGGCTCAGTATTGCATTTCTGCTAGCATAGTACTGCCCCGTTTGGCAAGGCAGAGGAAGAGAGTACCAGAGAATTGAGAACCAACAATTAAGTGCTCCACATAGAAACAAAGCATGTCACTTCTGCTCATATTCCATTTACCAAAGTAAATCATATCACATCTAACTTCAAGAGAGGAGAAAAGTATAGTCCCACTCTGAGCCCAGAAGAAAAAGTACCAGTAATATTAGTGAGCAACACTAACATTTACCACAGTGGGGCACTGGCAGACCCCATCTAGGCAAGGAACAATGTTCTCAGGCTACCTTTTAAATTATGAGCCCAGTTCATATGTACCAACTTAATTTCACTCTTCCTAATACCTCTGCTTTTTCCTTCATCATCCCTTTATGGAGCACTCCTAGGTGCCAAACTTTATGCTAGACGATTTCCTAGCTATTATCTTACTAGATTCTCACAACTACCCTAAGAAATAGGTCCTATTGGGGCACCTGGTGGGGTCAGTCAGAAGAGCCTGCAACTCTTGATCACAGGGTCGTGGGCTTGAGTCCCACACTTGGTGTAGAGATTAAATAAATAAATAAATAAATAAATAAATAAATAAGAAATAGGTCCTATTATTGCCTCCATTTGGCAGTTATGGAAACCGAGGCTGAGAGAGATTAAATGATTTCAACAAGGTCATAAGTTATGAAGTAGTCAAACCAAGAAACAAGAACCAAATCCGTTAATATTATAAAACCTATGTTGTGTCCATTGGACCAAACATATGCTCCTGTCCACAGCTGAGCTCTCCAACTCTGCCCAGCCCCCCTCCGCTCCCACAACTCCGGGAGCTCACTTCATTACTGATTTCCCACCCTCACTGATTTACTTGAACCTCAGTCTCTCTTCTTCTATCCCCTTCCTGTCAGTTGTTCAAAAATCACTTAGTATCCTCCCTTTGAAATTGGTTTTCTTCAACCAGAATTCTCTCCTTCTTCTCTCTGCCCTGTTTCTACCCAGCCTCTGCATCCACCTGTGCCCTGTTATCTTCTCCTTTAATACTCTGCAGTCTGTCCTCTGTCCCCACCAGCCTCCTGGTTGCAACTTCTCTGAAGCATCCCAAGTGACCAAATCCAACAATTAGGCACTTCCATGTGATTTTGTCCACTGTAGTGACTTAGAAACATTCCAAACTCTTGGCCCTTGCCTCCTAAAAACTCCTTCCCCCACTCCAACCTCCAGAGCACAGCACTCCTCTGACTATCTATCATCTCTGTCTCTGTTCCTTTGCCTCCTTCTCTCTCTTCCTGTAGACATTCTCAGGTTGTGTTCACACTTTCATGATTTTTCTTCTCTTCTCTTCTCTTCTGCTATGGACTGAAGTGTGTTCCCTCAAAATTCCTATGTTGAAGCCCTACCCCCAATGTGATGGTATTAGGAGATGGGGCCTTTGGAAGGTAATAAAAATTAGATAAGGTCATGAGGATGAAGCCCTCATGATGAGATTAGTGACATTATAAGCTCGTTTGCAACCCCCCCAATAGACACACACACACACACACACACACACACACACACACAAAGGTAGCCTTTTCTAAGCCAGGAAGAGAGCTTTTGCCAGGGAACCAAATCTGCCAGTACCTTGATTTTGGACTTCTACCCTCCAGAACTCTCCTATTGTTTAAGCTCCCTAGTCTATGGTGTTTTGTTACGGCAGCAGAAGATGACTAAGACACCTCCACTTCCTTTTTACTTGCCTCTCCTCTCTTCTCTCTCTCTCTCTTCTGTCGCCCTCATTATCCTCCTCAGTAAACACATCTACTCCTAGAGCTTCAACTATCACCATTACATACACAGCTATGTGATATAATCACAGTACAATGTTAGACAAGTTACTCTGCCTCTCCAAGACAGTTTCCTCATTTATAAAATGAGAGTAAATATGATGCTGTACTTTACACCACTGCTGGAAGGACTAAATGATCTGCTGAAACAGAAGATTTTATACAGTTCATGGCATATAATAAGTGCCCCAGATATGTGGAGTTTTGTTTTCTGTTTTTCTGCATAGCTGAGTAGATAGAGCCAATGTAGAGAAAGCAGTTGAAAGTATGGTAGGGAAACAATTTTGAAGAAATGGCACAGACCTCAGATTCTGGCACAGTTAAACCTCAGTTAAATTCCAGTTCTACCACTTATGCACCTTGAGACCTGGACAACTTTCTTAGTTTTTAGAGCCTCAGTTTCCTCATCTGTAAAATCGAAGTAAGTATACATTCATCAGGCAGGCATTTAAGCATGGCCCCTCATACTCTGGCCTCAATGTACTTTTCTAGTTTTCTGACCCACTATTTTCCTAAATATACTGTATGTTGTAGCCAAACCACATTACCTGGTGTTCCCTATGAGGAAATTAATCATTACATTGAATTCTTAGAAGGTAGCATGGTGTAGTTGTGTCAAACAGACCTAGATCTCAGGCCCAGCTCTGGCACTTTGAAACCAAGGGCAAATTATTTACTCTCTCTGAGACACAATTTCCTTTTGTGTAGAAAGAAAATAATATAATAATGATAATAAAACTCCTCTCAGTGCCTCAACCTTACTAGCAGAATACACAAAACCCTTTATGATCTGGCCCAATTTAATTCTCTAGCTTTACTTCTCACCATTCCATGCTCACATCTAAGTTTCAACCAACTGAACTGGTTTTATCTCCCCGCAAAGTCATGCCCTTCCTCACCTCTGGATATTTATACAAACTACTACTTGTGCCTAGAATGTTCCCATTTCTTCCCCCTACTCCCTCCCCTTTTTCCCCTTGCCTAATTCTGACTTACATTATAGATCTTAACCTGAATGTCATTTCTTCCAGGATACCTTCTCTTCCCTGTTCCCAGACCATGTTAGGTACTGTTTTTTTGTACTCCCACATACCATTCATGCCCCAAATTATATCTTTTGTTTACTTCCCCGTGTCCCCAACTAGTTGTGAGAACTATGAAGGCAAGAGCTATAGCTTCTCCAATGTCACCCCCAGAGTGAGGACATCTCTGGCAAACAATCTAAAATCACTGTGTACATATTACCCTACTTCAATTTCTTCAGTCTTAATTATCTGAAATTATCATATTTATTCATTTATTTGTTTGTTGTTTGTTTTCCTTACCAGAGTGTAAACTCCACGAGAAAAGGGACTGTGTGTTATTCTCACAAATTTCCAACTTCTAGAAGAAATGTAAAACATGATAGAAATTGTCCTCTTTTGGGTTTAGGAGACCCAGGGAATAGAGAGAATATTTTCCAAATTTAAGAAAAGTTACATGCAGAGTGGTTTGATACAATTTAGAGTATAAGACTATAAGTACGTAGTTAATAGGAGAACTGTGAACAGCTTGGAATGCTGGACCAATGCATTTTTTACTTAACCTGGTAAACAGAGGGAGCCACAGAGAATTTTTGCACTGAGGAGTGACATAAGGTATGAGGTATGTGCATATATATTGGAAATATAAGAACCAACAAGATGATTAGAAAGCACCTACCATTTTACCCTTTGAAAACAAAAGAGGGGCTGCCTAACCCACTGTATTAGTCAGGATTCTAAAGAGAAACAGAACCAAAAAAGGGGTGGGTGTTTGTGCACAGAGAGAGAGAAAGGGAGATTATAAGGAATTTGCTTCTGTTAATTATGGAGGCTTTATAAGAACAGAATCTGCAAGGCAAGCTGGTAGCCTGGAGATCCAGGGAAGAGTTGATGCTGCAGCTCTAGTCCAAAGGCAATCTAGAGGCATAATTCCTTCTTGCTCAGCATAGATCGATCTTTGCTCTCTTAAGGCCTTCAATGATCATATGAGGCTCACCAACATTATGGAGGGTCATCAACTTGATTCAAAACCCACCACCAATTTATTTTTGGTCATTTTTTTGAGGGTGGGGAGGGACACACCCCAGGACAGAGCCTGACACAGGGCTTGATCTCATGACCTTGAAATCATGACCAGAGTGGAAATCAAGAGTTGGACTCTTAACCAACTGAGCCACCCTGGCGCCCCCTCCACCATTGTTAATATCATCCAAAAAACACCTTCACAGTATCATCCAGAATAATGTTTCACTAAATATCTGGGTACTTTGACACAGCCAAGTAGATACAGAAACTTAATCACACCTACACAGAGCCAATGTGTACTGAGAACTCATTACAGGGACTAACTAATCTCGTCTTGTTCAGAAAACCATGTAGCCTAGGGGTGCCTGGATGGCTAATTGTTTAAGCATCTGACTTTGGCTCAGGTCATGGTCTCAGGGGTCCTGGTATTGGCCCCACGTCAGGTTCTTGTGTTCAGGGGGAGTCTGTTTTTTCCTCTCCCTCTTCCTCTGTCCCTCCCAATTGGTGCTCTCTCTGTCTCTCTCTCAAATAAATAAAGTTTTTAAAAATTAGAAAACCATGCAGCCTACTAGAAATCTAATATCCTCCTCACATAGTCTAACTTATATTTAAAAAGTAGAAATACCATCCACGACTTCCCTAATCAAGCCCTTTTCCTAGAAGTATTAATTAACCCAGCACTAAGAGGGTCTCTACCAACTCCTGCGACTTCAGAAGCAATTTTATCTTCTGTATGTCAGAGCCTTTTTGAGTTTTTAGTATGAATTTCTTTGAATGTATGTGGTGGGACTGGAGAGAGAGGCAGGGTCAGGGAGCAGGGAGCAATATGTGCTTGTGGAAAGACATACATGAGGTTACAACTATATTTGTAATATGTAATTATTTTAAAACTTGGTGATGAGTGTATTTATGTTTGCTATATTATCCTTTTTTTTACCTGTGAAGTATTTGAAATTTTCATATCTATATTACCATATATGATCTATATAATTATATTTAAATATATTTATACTATATATAAATGGCTCAGTAAATTCAGGTAATATTTCTAAAGTCACACAGAATTCAAACAAGATTTGGGGTGATGCCAAAGCCCTTACTGTTTTCATTCTGTCTCACAGTACCCATTAATAATGCCCTCTGTAAAGTTATACCAATTTTCATCACCAGTTGCTTTAGTCATGGCTAGATAAGCCCTGTTTCTTCTCCCTGAATTCAATGCAATCTTCACAGCACACTGTTAGCCAGCTAAGTTTCAGCAGCACTACAAACACAGCCCTGGGAAAACACCATCAAGAAGATTACAAACAAAGATCCCTGTTAATGAAAATTCCAAAACATCTGTCATAAGGTCTGGTTTGAGTATTTCCCAGTGTAGATAACAACTATATGCGTATTGACAATTCTTAGTAACTGCACCAGTGCCAAGATGGGGAAGAAGGTAGTTATTGGTATGAATTTGTTTGCTTCTATGTTTGGCAATAAATTATCTTTGGATCCTGTCACTGTCCTGTAAGATTTCAGTTACAGCTGTATTACCAAGGCAATAGTATAAAAGACCTTCTGTTAGCAAGGCCCAGATAGATGCACTGGCTTGAAAACAAGATAGAGAGAACAAAGGTGTATCTGGAGAATGCCACACAGCAGAGGACCTATAACAATCCTCAAAAACTATAACTATGTCTAGAAAAATGATGTTGGCCATCATATCTACTGTATGTAACCACCAACCAAAATGTATTCCTCACAAATCCTACAAATCTCAGAATATGCACAAGCAACAATAAAATGATTTTACGGATTTAGTAGAAGGCTTGGGCAAACAATCATAACACAGACACCACGGTCATTTTGTTTAGCTCCCAAGTACAAATACAATATAATCCAAAGCAGACTAGTCATGTGTGCTAGGTACTTACTCTTTTTACAAATTTCCCTCTCTGATTTAATAATATTTAAACTTTAAATTAAAATTAATTTAATAATTAATATTTTAAAAATAATATTTAAATTTTAAAATTGGGGATTACAAAAGTATCCAAATTGGGTGTATTAGTTTCCATGGGCTGCCATAACTAACTATCACAAATTGGGTGGCTTGAAAGAACAGCAATTTATTGTTTCGGGTGCCTGGGTAGCTCAGTCGGTTAAGCAGCTGCCTTCAGCTCAGGCCATGATCCCAGGATTCTGGGATTGAACCCCACATCAGTATCCTTGCTCAGAAGGGAGTCTGCTTCTCCCTCTGCCTGCTGCTCCCCCTTCCCTACTCTCTCATTCTCTCTCTGACAAATAAATAAATAAAAATCTTTAAAAATAAAAAAATAAAAAATTTTTAAAAAAACTATATTGTTTCAGGATGACTGGGTGGCTCAGTTGGTTAAGCTGCTGCCTTCGGCTCAGGTCATGATCCTAGGGTCCTGGGATCGCGTCCCACATCAGGCTCCTTGCTCAGTGGGGAGCCTGCTTCTCTCTCTGCCTCTGCCTCTGCCTGCTGGTGTGCTCTCTCTCTCTCTGACAAATAAATAAATAAAATCTTTATATATATATATATATATATAGTGTCACAGTTCTGGAGGCCAAAAGTCCAAAATCAAAATGTCAGGAGGGCCAGGCTTCCTCTGATGGAAAAGAATCTTTCCTTACCTCTTCTTGGCTTCTGGCATTTGCTGACAATCCTTCACATTCCTTGGCTTGTAGACACATCATTCCAGTCATGTGGACATCATCGCCTTGTGTGTTTTTGCACCATCTTCCTGTGTTTGTCTCTGTACCAAATTTTAAAATTTCCCCTTTATATACAGACATCAGACTGGATGAAGGTGCACTCTAAAGAACTCATTTTAACACGATTACCTCTGCAAAGACCCTATTTCCAAATAAGGTTGTATTCTGAAGCATTGAGGGTTAGGAGTTCAACGAATAATTTTTGAGGGACATGATTCAACACATAACTGGGAGGCCAGAAACAATTTAAAAATGGAGGACTTTGGGAATTAATAAAAAGAGAAGAACTGTCTGTAACTTATGGCTTAATAAATTAAAAAGCAGTGTGATGTAGGATAGCATCTTGACTAGTGTCAGGGCCTTGGCCTAGCCTCAGATATGTCATGAATCCCCTTCCTAGCCCTGAACAAATAAGTTGACATCTTTGAAAGTCAATTCCCTTTAAAACAAGTGGTTTCGGGACACCTGGGTGTCTCAGTCAGTTAAACATCTGCTTTCAGCTCAGGTCATGATCTCAAGAGTCCTGGGATTTAGCCCCATATCAGCTTCCCTGCTCAGCTGGGACTCTGCTTCTCCCTCTCCCTCTGTGCTCTCTTGCTCTCTCTCAAGTAAATAAATAAAATCTTTTTTAAAATGTACTTTGGAGGGCTGCTTGGGTGGCTCAGTGGGTTGAGCCTCTGCCTTCGGCTCAGGTCATGATCCCAGGGTCCTGGGATAGAGCCCCGCATCGGGCTCTCTGCTCAGCGGGGAGCCTGCCTCCCCCTCTCTCTCTGCCTGCCTCTCTGCCTACTTGTGATTTCTGTCTGTCAAATAAATAAATAAAATATATTTTTTAAAAAAAGTACTTTGGACTTATGGTCTCTAAACCACCACAATTTTTTCATTTAGAGAAAAGCAAACCAAAAAATCAAATTCAATAAAATACATGATGGGTGGCATAGGAATATAGATCTTGATTTAGCATCCTCTCCAGTCTTGAATGCCACCATCAGATTTATGCAGGGTAAATAGAGGAATGAAAAGAAAAGAAAACAAAAGAAAAAAGAAAAGAGGTGGAAGGTGGACAATGATTTCCAAAGATAAAATTTATATCAACCATCACAAAGCCCTGGAGCAGTCCACACAGAAGGCCATACAGATCATAATGTAAGGGTTTCTGGAAGGTGGCTTGTGCCACACAGTGAGGAAGACACAGAGCCTTCTAAGGAGTAATGGGAAATGTGGTCTGTTGCACTAATTAGGTCAGGTACACTGGAAATATTCGATGATATGACCACATTGAAGCAAGATGGCATAATTATGAGGATTCCTTAAACCTTGGTTTGAGAATCTAATGATATTTTTCCTGCCTTCCCATTCTGTTTTCCAAAAAAAAGTAACTGGCAAGGGAGCAGTTAATGGTTGTGCAACTACTCAGGCTCTAAGTTATTTGCACACATTATCTCATTTTTTTAAAACCTTATGTAGTAGGGTTTAAAATAATGATCAGCATTTATTGACTGCTCACACTGAGCTTGGCACTTCATATGTATAATTTATTACCTCAGACAGTAAAAAATACTGTTAAGCACAATGATTCCCATCATATAAACAAGGTACCGTGGGCTCAGAGAAGTGAGATAATTTGCCCAGGTCCACACAGATAATAAGTGGCAGAACTGGACTACCTGGCTTCCAAGCCTAGGTTCCTTATACTTTACCATGCTAATTCCCCATTTACAGATGAGGAGAGACTGAGAGAGAAGGATGAGGGAGGGAGGCAGGGAGAGAGAGCATGATCCATGGATGACTACATTAGTCTTCTGTTGGGTCGCCTGGGAGAATCAGTTGGTTAAGCATCTGCCTTCAGCACAGGTCATGATCCCAGGGTCCTGGGATCCAGCCCCAAGTCGGGCTCCTTGCCCAGAGGGGAGCCTACTTCTCCTTCTGCCTCTGCCCCTCCCCCTGCTTGTGCTCTCTCTCTCTCTCTCTCTCTCTCTCACACACACACACAAATAAATAAATAAAATCTTGGGGCACCTGGTTGGCTCAGTGGGTTGGGGCCTCTGCCTTCAGCTCAGGTCATGATCCCAGGGTCCTGGGATCAAGCCCCGCATGGGGCTCTCTGCTCAGCAGGGAGACTGCTTCCCCCCTTTCTCTCTGCCTGCCTCTCTGCCTACTTGTGATCTCTGCTTGTCAAATAAATAAATAAAATCTTTTAATAAATAAATAAAATCTTTTTAAAAATAAAAAATAAAATTAGTCTTCTGTTAATAGAAGAGGCCATGAGAAGGACAAAAGGAAGGAAGAGACATGCTATACACTGATGGAGGAAAATGAAACTCTTCTACAGAAGTGATTCACAGATCATTCTTATCAATTCCATTCTAAGTGACTATGAATATTAGAGGGACTGTTCCAGGAAGGGGAGAGCCCAAGAAGGACTAGCCATGAGAGGCAGTTAATTAACAACAGATCCACCGAATGAGATTGTGTCTGGGGTGTGTGTGTGTGTGTGTGTGTGTATGTTTGATGAGAAAATCAAGGCAAAACAGCAGCAGATGCTGAAGTAATACTCTCCTTTTGGAAGAAGGGAAGTTGGGACAGGGCATGCAGCTATAAGGCAAAAGCAAAAACATCTCAAGGAGAATGTTATTGTTAGTGCTTATTACCCCATAGAAATGACCTTCGATCAGGATGCATAATCACCATATTGCATCCAATTACAAGTTGAAGATGAAACATGATTGCCAGAGTCATGTTTGTATCTAATCAGAAGTTGGGAGACAATTATGGTAATGATGTGGGGTGCTGGGGGGAGCTCATATGAGGAGGAGAGGGCAAACCTTGCTTAAGGACTAATCTCTTCTCTGCAGAATAGTAAAGGTGAACTGGGGCTCTAAAGCCAAGCCAGCTAAAGGATACTACGGGGTCTCAGACTGCAGAAAGATTTGCACTGTGGAATGCCCAGGAGTGCCACTGGGGTAGGGAGAGGATGGATCTCACTGACCCATGGTTTTCAAAGTTTGAGTTTTAGACCTTGGCATCTCAATCACTTGTGTTGCTGATTCGTGGGCCCCATTCCAACCCTCCTGAACTGGAACCTCTGAGGATGGAGGTCCAAGAGACTAAATTTTTACAGAATATCCAGGTGCCAATTCTTCTAATGTGTCCATTTAAAAAATGGTGGATCAAAGAGAAATGAGATGTTGCATACCTCAGCTAATACCAAATATAGGCCCCTGGGTCTCATCACTTGGCATATTTTTTTTTTAAATGGATGGTTACCAATAGTGATGTTATAAATTATGGGTGACAAAACACAGAAATTCTTTGCAGTCTTGAATCTTGAGGATTTTAGCAAGGGCATATTATTGCACCCTTCTTGTAACTTAGTTTAAAACCTTAATCATGGAACTCTAGAGTGCAAAGAAAATTGACATGTAGATATACATTTCTTACCCTTCTATCCTCACATTTATGGTTTCCCTTTCAAAACACCTTTAATCAGGTCAAATAAAATGAATCAATCCCCAAAGTACACACACATCCATTTCACTACGTATTTGCTTTAAATGACTGTTATCAACATTAAACAACAAGGAAGGATCCTTGCATGGTTCAATCGGTTAGGCATCTGACTCTATGTTTCGGCTCAATCCATGATCTGAGATTGAGCTGAGTCACGCTCTGAGATCAACACTGAGTCTGTTTCAGATTCTCTCTCTCTCTCCTCCTCTCCCCCTGTCCCACTTGCTCTCTCTCTCTCTCTCTCTCTCCCTCTCAAACAAATGAATAAATAAAAAATCTTTTTTAAAGAACAAAAAACCAAACAACTATAATTTACTTGGCCCCTACTATGTGTCAGACACTGGGCTAACCACTCCAAATGTATTACCTCACTGAGCATGTGCAACAATCCTCACAGGTAAGTACCATTAGTATCATTTCTATCCTACATAGGAGGAACTGGGTTCAGAGGACTTATGTAAGTTAGCCAAGGTCACACAGTTGGTCATGGGGGAAGCCATAATAATAATAATAATATAAATAATATAAATAATAATAATATAAATAATAATAATAATAATAATAAACTCTTGAGTGCCTTGCCCTGCAGCAAAGAAGGGAAGCCAAAATACACATGCTATAAAATAATAGGAAATTCACAAGCCCTGCAGGGTTAGCTTTGGAATGCAGTAGGTGATTTTTGGCAGCAGAGCAGCCTCCCTAATTAAATTTATTTGGGCCACTATTAAAATTAGTCTGCTGGTGCTGAACTCTTGTTGGCTGGGGCCACTGAGGAATAAGGCTTGACCTCATTTTAAAAGAGCCAATGAATAATCCAAACTTAACAGTATTTAAAAGAGTAAAAGTGATATGAGATTAAGAGTAAAGCAAGGAGTCTGAGCAGTGTGCTTGGTGTTCATATCTTGAATAGAAGCACTTGCTTTCACATTGAAATCTCCTACTTCTTCTAGCCAATTAATAGCTTTCATCTTCGTGCTCCCCACAGATTTACTCTTATAGTAATATCCATGTCATCTAATGACAAGATGCGATAACTAATGTGAGGTTGTGGCTGACCCCTAATATTCCCACACTGAAACTCTATTAGATTCTACACTGACAGCTCCTTCTGACTCCAATCTACGAGCTTCGCACTGAGCCAAAGAGTACAAGGTCCCTCAAGAGCAAAGCAATTTATTTAAATAACACAGTTAAGTAGATGGGAAAATGTGTTGCATTCAGAAAGTCAACACTCTCCCACAGAAAGCAAAAAGCCCAGTGTGGCCACTCCCAATGTAGTGGTATAACGGGCACACGTTTCTCTGACTCCCACTTCAGTCCTTCTGTTGGGTCATTTCCCAGTTCTTTTCAGTGGAACCAGCTTAATTAGCTTCTGAAAGATGTATTTGCGAGAGGGTTGTACGCTTTCTGGGAGGAAAACCCAGACTTTGGCTTACTGCCCTCAATACCCAGGGACGTCGACAACCCCAGGAAGGACAGATACTGAGAAACCAACATGCCTGTGTCCAGATGGGTTCAACAGAGCAAAAAGCTTGATCTTCCCACTGTTTAAAGAGTTTCTTGGACTCCTTTCTGTTCAGAAAGATTCAAGGGATCCTTCCTACTATCTAATGACTAAGAACTTCTACTCCCCCCTAGGGAAGGTGAAAACATCTAGTTTCTAAGGTCATGTTTACATCCTCCCCTTGCAGTGGCTGGGAATTCCTTGACTGTAGGATGTGTGAACATGGAAATGCAAAGTCTGCTCAAGCAGAACTTGAACTGCCATTGATTCCTTTCAACTGATAGAGGTTTAATTGGTTGTGTAATGAGGCTGCCTAGGTGCTGAGCGCAGCCTGTGCTCAGGAGAGAGCCATTTATACTGTCTTTGAAGCCCACCAGAAATTGTGTCAACTCCCTACAAGGAGGGCTGAGCCAACTGCAGCTGTCAGGTTGTCTCTCACAGAAGCTGAAGAGAATCAGTCAGGCCATAAATCTTTTGGAGGAAGCCTGGGTGATGGGCAGGCATTAAGAGGTGTGTTCTTAGCATTCTCCGGAGACACCAAAGCTCTATATGTAGGCCTGAACAAACTTTTGTTGCTTTTTCCTTTTCTTGTGGCTCATTCCCTTCCTCAAAATATTTCCTCTCATTTCTCTTCCTTTAGTCCCACATCTGAAAAAGAAAATTAAGCTCCTTTCCAAGGACAATCCTTCCTCTAATTCTCAATTTAGCCCTCCCCCTCCATGATCTCTTTGTACAAATTAACCAGTCTCTCTTTCCCCACAGACCCCTTCCTCTCTGCCTTCAAAGACGCTCAACTCCATAAGCCTTCCATTCTGGCCCCCCAGGCCATCAGGTGCTAAGACTCACTCACCTTCCTTCCACTACCGCATTCATCCCTTTATGTCTTTGAAATCTGGCTTCTACTCCCACCATTCTACCAAAAGTATTCTTTACAGAGGTCTCGAATGCATCATGATAACCAAATATGGTAGCCTTTGCTTCATGCTCACTCTCTTGACCTCTCTCAAACTGTTGTTTTACAGAAGAGCAGTGTTCACCAATCTAGGTCATTATTCTGTGCTCAAAAATCTTCAATGGCCCCCTAATGCCTGCTAAATAAAGGGCAAACTCCTTAGTCTGGCTTTCCAGGTCATGATCTTCCTTCCCACCCTCACTCCCCACTCCTCCCTGACATACTTTTTTTACTCTGGCCTAAACCACTCCCTGTTTCCATTATACATTGTGACTATTTTATTGTGGCAAGAACACTTAACATGAAATCTACCCCCTTAAAAAATTTTAACTGTACAATACAGTATCATTAACTATACGCATGATGTTGTACGGCACATCTCCAGAGCTTACTCTTCTTGCTTAACTGAGACTTTCTGCTGATTGATTAGTAACTCCCCATTTCCCCTTTCCCCAGCCCCTGGCAACCACCATTCCACTCTTAGAGTCTACGAATTTGACTATTTTAGAGGCCTCATATAAGTGCAATCATGCAATGCTTGTCTTTCTGCGACTGGCTTACTTTGCTTAACATAATGTCCTCACGGTTCATCCATGTTCTCCCATATTGCAGAAATCCCTCTCCTTTTAAAAGGCTGAACAATATTCCATTCATGTGTATGTCATATTTTCTTTACTCATTCATCCATCAATGGGCATTTAGGTTGTTTCCAAATCTTGGCCTTTGTGAGTAGTGCTACAGTGAACATGGTGAAGGTACATCTTCAAGATCTTGACTTCATTTATTTTAGATAAATATACAGAAGTGGGATCACTGAACCATATTACCATATGGTTCTATTTTTTTATTTCTTGAGGACCCTCCATACTGTTTTCCATTTTGTATACCATTTTGCCTTCCCACAAACAGTGTGCAGGTCTTCTAATTTCTCCATATCCTTGCCAACACTGGTTGCATTTTGTTTTGTTTTGTTTTTGCTTTTTTATAATAGCCATCCTGACATGTGACTGTTCTTGCCTCCACAATATTTCTTACACCATTCACTCCATTTGGGATATCCTCTATCATATTTTATCTAACTCCATTTTAATAAATATTTCTTGAGCACCTATTTTGTGCCAGAGCCAGATCAGATATCACTTCACTTTGTGAAGCTTTCTCTGGTCCTACAAACACTGGGTGTCCACAGATTTTTTTTTCTTTTTTTATATTTTCCTTGTGGAAATTCAAACTCTGCAAAGACTTTAAAGGTTGTTTTAGCCCTCTATTAATTCATACCCTCTGTAAGGAGAGAGATCATGTCTTTGTTTTCCTGCTGTCTTCAGCACAGTGCTTTCTTCATAACATACATTCAATAATTTTCTGTCAAATAAATTCAGACCATGCAATTAATGATTCCCACTCACAATTCCAATAAATTCTGAGACATTTGTCCTACTTGGTCTTCACTCTCCCCAAGGTCAACAAGACAAATATGCCCCCTTTGCACCCTTCAGCTGGGTAAGAATGGTAAGGCTCCAGGAACACCATATGCCCGCAGTACTAAACAGGGCTTATGCGAGTGATACCTAAAAGGGCAGGCTATTTCAAAATAAAGAACCAACACCAAAGATGCAGAGATTGTCAGTTGCCATAGCCAGCAATGCCATATGCCCAAAAACTGAAGCCAAAATTGTGAGTGCAACATCACATAGAAGATGAGAAAACATAAAGGTCTTCTGAAAATGTGATGTTTCGAATTTCCTATATGCTCCAAACCCAGTACTAGCATCATTGTCATAAAGATACTGAGACTCCAAAAAATCCTTAGACCTGAGCCCCTTGTGTTTGGGGTGGCAGTAATTTACCTGAAAATAAAAAGCTTCCAGAAAAGTAGATGCTTAGCAGGAGATGAAAAGGCTGAAACATCAGAAATGCCTTCATTTCACAGAAATAACACTAATTTAGTGAAAAAGGGAAGTGAGCTTTGGAGAAAAAAATATATAGTTCCACCATACTGTAGGTAATAAACAGCTACTTTTCTATGCGGTTGAAAGCGAGTGAAAGGAGCAGCCAGGGTAGCTCAAGGGCTAAGGAGCATATTTGGGGCTTGTTATTATTTTGCAGTGAGAGCTGACCTTGTGCTTTTCTTTTTTTATATATTTTATTTATTTATTTGACAGAGAGATCACAAGTAGGCAGAGAGGCAGGCAGAGAGAGAGAGAGAGAGAGGGAAGCAGGCTCCCGGCCAAGCAGAGAGCCCAATGTGGGGCTCGATCCCAGGATCCTGGGACCACAACCTGAGCCAAAGGCAGAGGCCTTAACCCACTGAGCCACCCAGGTGCCCCGACCTTGTGCTTTTCATTTCTGGGATAAGAACAATGTATCTGGGAAACATGATGAGTGGCAGAATGATCACAGGCTTTGGGGCAGATCAATCCTAGTTCAAATGTTAGCCCTGTGCTTATTAATTGTACTTTGGACAACCTATTTAAGTCCTCTAAGTTTCAACTTTCTCAACTATAAAATGGAGGTAATTCTACCTATTTTGCAGGTAGCTGAAAGGCTAATGATAATAACAACTGCATTTACTGGGTAGCAGGCATTCCAAAGTTAACATGCTTGTTATTAACTCACATGTGGCATCACACAAGCATCCAAGCTAAGCTCTTTTAACTTCCCTATCTTTCCTATGAGGAAACTGAGACTCGAAAGAGTGAAGTGATTTATTCCAGGTCATACAGCTAGTGAATGACACAGCCAGGACTGAAACCTAAATCTGGATGTCCTCTTACTCACTACAGTAGTCAGCCTTGATAAAGACCATCTTCAAAAGTAGTCACACTTTCTCCCCAGGGCTAAGACTGGGGACAGTTGTCAGCTTATTCCTTACTCCTCTGTTGGTTCCATACCATTGTTCTTCTGCCATATCCCAAGAATATTGTACTATCCTATACCCAGCCGTGTTGCCCTATCTGGCAAGAATTTTGGTTATTAGACCCTGAAACTTGGCCTTTTCAAGGTTATTGGATATGTCTTATTCCAGTAACTCAGAGTAGTAGAGGCAGAGATGGTCATAGTGGCAGCGATAGTAACAATAACAGTGATAACAGCTCACTGTTATTGATGACTTGCTATACATCAGGCACTGCACCAGACACTTCATATACATGAGCTTGCTCAACCTTCACAACAGCCCAGTGGGGTGGGCACTATTCTTAAATAACATAATGTATGTTAAGTGTCTGGCTTACTCTGTAGGCTCAATAATTGCTCCTTCTTATTGTGAATATTGTTTTTCAATAAGTCTGCAAAATACAAAGCACCCATAGAAAGGAGGGAACCATCATTTTTCTATTAAGAGCATCTGTCCCCAAGGGGAAAAAAAGACAACTTAAAAGAAGTTAACTACATTAGGTTTTATGGGCAAGAAATAAAAGAAATCCCACCCACTTGTTTTCACAATATAAGGTAAAACTATTCAATAAATAAAAGTGACAAAAGAAAACTTGGTTTCCATTTTATGTGTAAATAAGGGAAAGAGGCCTTGGGTTACATGGGAAGTGGAATAGAGAAGCAGCCCCTTTCAGTCTTTTGGGAGTTCTGGATCTGGGAAAATCAAAGAAGCTTACACAAACTACAGATCCTTCCTTTCCCTGAAATTTCAAGGAGCTCATAGCCTCTCTGAAGCCCATCTTTCACACTCTCTGTCCCAAGAGGAATGTGGAAAGAGAATGAAATCAAGTCAGCAAGAGGAGGAGAGAAGAGAGAGAATTTTTTTTAAACAATCAGTATGCTCTGTTTGACCATTTATCAACCACTGTTTCAGAAGACTTTACCCCTACACCCCTTCCATCTTTGCCACCTTAATGTCCCCTCCAGTTATCACTCAGCAAGCTTGGCAAACACAGGATCATCAACCCTTCACCTTCACTAACTTCCTCTCAAACTTAATCATGCTCAGCCCAAAGGCGGTGCAGACTCCATAATTTCTCCCATTGGTATCACCCACCCAACTCCTCCCCCCTGAAAATTAGGTCTCTCTGCAAAGCACCTCTCCTTCTCCAAGGCCATCTCAGGGTACTGAGGCCTGCCTCTTAACACCCAGAGGTCTCTTTTGAATTTATGCAATACTCATATTGGACTTGACTTGGAGAAATTGTCTGTATGTGTGTGGGTTTGTATAGGTGGAGAAGGGTAAGAACTCAGAAAATTGCTTCAAGTTTTTCTAAATTAATCCCAAGGTCCCATCCAAATGATAGGTCAAAGGTTTCTCTATCTTTGCACTATGGTATAAAAATAGCTTCTCCTTCTTGCTCTTGACTCTTCTCTATGGCAGTGGAAATAGAATTATTTTTACCAGACAATTTCTATTTTCAATTCAAGGCTTTGGTGCACTAACCTATTGTACTTCTCTGAAAAAGCCTGATATTATGATGTATTTTAAGACTTCCAGGGACTCTAAGCACCAAAATTCAAATGCTCTTGCAATTCACTGATGGAGAATGAAAGCAGGTGGATATTTATCATCTGTATGTGAACAATGACAATTAGTGATCAGAAGCTCAGGGTCATGAAAGGCCATTACATTATTTTTTTATTTTTATAAGATTTTCCTTTTGTAAGTAATCTCTACACCCAACATGGGGGTTGAACTTGTGGCCCCAAGATCAGGAGTCGCATGCTCCCTCAACTGAGCCAGCCTGGTGCCCCAAGGAAAGCCACCACTTTAATATGCTGTGCCTGTGCAATATTCACGATAAAAGGTGAACCTTTTTAAAAAATGAAATTCCTATTTCAGTCAGAAGGAGCATCTTCTGGGCGAGTAATTTTCTGGAAGGAATGGAATTTTACACCTGTCACAGAGCCCCTTCCCTGTTAGGCCTTTTAAATTAGAAAAGGTTAATTATTTCATGTCTGGTTATAAAGACTTCATCGAGATTTCTTGTGAAATCTGATTAGAAGGCAAATATCTGATGTTAGCCTGATAGAGATCACCACTGTGTCTTCTGCAGCTGGGTCAGTATGCCTAACCTGACAGAGCACATGTGGTGTTTGGTAATGAAGAGTAGTGAGTTAACATTAAAGAGTTTATAGAGAGTTGGCATTAATCAGACATACATTACTATGACTTATTCTTTGAAACTAAGGAATTTAAAAAGTGAAAAGCCTGGCATTTTCCAATGTTAGGCATGATAGAAATCAGTCTTATTTTGACTATATCAGGGTATTTTTTCTTTGTTTTGCAACATAGTCATTTAACAACTGAGGTTACAAGTCTGTAAGGCTCTGAGTATTGCTTCTGTTTCCAAAACGATAGGAATTTTGGGACACTGTTGCTGATGATACGGTTCCCATTGCCTATCAACTTGCATTCAAAGTTGGTATGTTCTTCATTTTCCTGCCCCTTTGCCAGCTGCTCAGTTGGCCACCACTTTCAACTTTGGCCTGCATCTATAACACACATGAACAGGCTTCCCTTCAAGGGCTTCATTAATAGCTTTCAGCATCTGCTTGCATTCCAAGCATTGAGTACTAAACCCAGAGAGGGCCTGGCATATGGCTGCATTGTTCTACGTAGAAAATGAAAAACATAGGAATGCACTCTCAACTACTGAACTTTAAAATTCCATCCACTGCTGGCTTAAAGCAAAAAACTTAAAGAGCCGTGTGTGTGTGTGTGTGTGTGTGTGTGCATGCGTGCACACATGTACATGCACACATTTGTTTGTAGAAAAAGATCTGAAAGTATTCACACCAAAAATACATCAAGATGTTAATGGTTACCCATAAGAACTGAGATTGGGGGTGAGGGTGTAAGGAAATTTCTCTCCTTATACTATGTAGGTCTTTCTATTATTTGAATTTTTTATAATAATTACACAGTCCTTTTATTATTAAAAACAAAAACTAATATATATATACATATGCATATGTATATATATATATATATATATAAGCATAGAAAAAATTAGCAAGGGTTCACATCAAAGTGTTTAGAATTGTTATCTCTGGAAGGCAGGATTAGAGAAAAGGACTTTTACCTCTTTATAGATTGTATATATACAATAATATATAAATTTTAAATAGATTATGGTCATGTTTTCTTTTTTTATATGTAATGCTATGTTATTTTCTTTTTTTAAAGGTTTTTTTTTAAGATTTTATTTATTTATTTGTCAGAGAGAGAGGAGTGAGAGTGAGCACAGGCAGACAGAGTGGCAGGCAGAGGCAGAGGGAGAAGCAGCCTCCCTGCCAAGCAAGGAGCCCGATGTGGGACTCGATCCCAGGACGCTGGGATCATGACCTGAGCTGAAGGCAGCTGCTTAACCAACTGAGCCACCCAGGCGTCCCCACTATGTTATTTTCAAATTAGTTTTAAATTACTTTAAAAAGAATAATGGGGAGCATCTGGGTGGCTTAGTTGGTTAAGCATCCAACTCTTGATTTCGTCTCAGGTCATGATCTCAGGGTCATGGGATCAAGTCCCACAAGAAGCCTGCTTAAGATTCTCTATTTCCCTCTCTCTCTCTTAAAAAAAAGAAGAATCATTACAGAAAAGTGTTCTAGACCTCATGAATTCTGTTAATATCTATTATTTGCAATAACTGATTTGGTACTCCCATGTGCTAGTGGTATGATTTTAAGTCTAACAATTTCCACTTTGTTTTCCTATTATCATTGAAGGATTTGGGATTATAAGCAATCATATGAGTCTTGGCCTATTGGATAAAGTTGAGAAGTAAAGCATAAACTTTCTGTGCATTCTGTAGAACGTAAGTTTCTCAAGTTCAAAGATCTTGTCTGCTTTGTTCACCACTACACCCCCAATGGCTAACATATAGCACATATTCAATAAATATTTATTGAATGACTAGATGAATAAATGTTCAAATTAAAAAGAAAAAGTGAGCCAATCAGATATCTTTAAAGTGAAAGAGCAGAGAATATGCCATGTAGATGGTAAGAGAAGAGAGGAGCATTGTTTAATGGGAAAACAAATACCCCACTGAAATGGGGAGTCAAAGCAACCTGGATCTAACCGACTGGATGAATGACCTTTTCCTGTTTCTGGAACTCAATGTCCTCATTTGTTGAGTGAGAGAATTAGAATAAGCTTATAGTATTTGAATTGTTTATAACAATGGGCCCATATTATTTAAAAGAGAGCATGTAAAATAGTTACAAAAGTAAAAATTCATATGCGGTTGTCTGAAATGATGTTCACCTAGCATTAATGATGGTTATTTATGGAGGTTTATTTTCATTTTGCCTTCTTCAACTTATTAAATATTTAATAATGATCATGTATTTTTACAAAATTTTTACCAAAAAAAATTTTTTTTCAAAAACAAATATCATTGCACTATTTTAAAGGGATGATCAGCCTATGGGAAAAAACAAAAGAATTACTGTAATTACCTAACATGATTAAAAGGAAGGCTTAAGGGTTACAATCCCTAAGCTTAAGATCAAAACTCTTCCAGGCTTGACACCTCTCTGGAGAAGGTCATGGGGTGCCCAATGTCCAGCATGCTCCTGTTGAGACCACCACTCCACTTCCCCCTATAATCCCCATTACCAATTGCTATGCACTGAATAAGGCACCAGTCCCAAGAAGAGGTTACACTAAAACTGACCATCTGCTCCCCAGCCAAGAGATCATTGGGACTCATCAAGTTTTAAATGCCTATTTACTTCAGTCATCACAAAAATTTCAAACTACCTAGATGATCCATTATCTTTCACTTTCTTTTCCACATGAAAATGAATTCCTACATCCATTAATCAGAGTCAATCTACCACCCCTCCTTAAACTTCACCAGCCCTTCTGTTCTGCTGTCTGCAAAATCCCTGACATCCTTAATTTCTCTAAAATTTTCCTTGAATTTCATGCTTTATCAAAAACTTGGCTCCCTTCTGAAGACGCTGCTTCCTGTACCGTCTTCTTAAGTGGTGACTGTTTTTATTCATACATGATGTACTACTAGGCTGAGGGGCAGGGTATGTGACCTTGATTTTCCTTGGCCCTTTATGTTCATGGGTCCTCCCTCAAACCCCTGACCCAATTCCTTGTAATCACTTTGCTATCAAACTATATCACCAGCTACACTTCCTTATTGCAGTCATCTATTCTCCTGTTCAATCTCCCTTATTCATTCCTGGTTTTAGCTCATGGGTTTATTCTTTCTCACAACTGCTCATGTCATCATTCTTGGAGATTTCAATATCCATGTGGAGTCTACATACATACATCCATTCATACATACATACATACATTGTCTATGTTGTAAACAATCCATCCAGTACTCTGGCCTGTCAGTCACTTGACCTCCAATCCAAAGATCTTATCCTCTTACCAAGCTCAGCCACCCCGTTCTAACACTCATTTCTTAGACCTTGTCATTATAAATTACTGTAACATCTTAAAAATCTCAATTTTAGTACCCTAGTCTCATCTCTTTCTAATTCCCTCTAATACATCTACTCCACTAATCCTCCTACCCCTAACCATTATTTTTTGCTCTCCATTACCTCCCTCATATCCTCATTTCCACGTTTATCCAATTTAGATCCCATGGTACATTATTATAATCACTCTGTGGCATCCATTCTCAATTCTCCAACTCTCTTTTCCACCATCACACCTACCTGGAAAACCTGAACCAAGACTTAATTGGATTCTTCATCTTCTTTATAGCTGTATTCCAGCAGCTGATTCTAGCTGGAGCAAGTTTCAATTTAAGCTTCACGACCTCAGATCAAAAGTGGACTCTCATGCTCACTAGAAACCACTCCCACACTTTTATCTCTAGCTCTGAATCCTTTCCTAAGTTCCGGGCTCATATAGCTAACTGCTTGCAGTACTGGACATCTGCACTTGAACGTCTAATAGGCATTTCAAATTTAATTTGTCCAAGATCAAACTAATTTTTTCCTGTAAATCAGCTCTTTGTCTACATTTACTATCACAGTTCTTGCTAATTTCATCCTTCCAGCTTCTCAAGCCAAATGCCTTGGAGTCATCTCGCATTCATCTCTTTATTCCTCATCTCTGTATTATTCAGCAAAGCTTTTTCGCTCCATCATCAACATATATTCATAACCAGATCACTTCTTGCTACCACTATGGTGCTGCCCTGGTTGAAGTTCCCCTTATCTCCTGCCAGGATTACTGCAACATCCTCCTGTTTGGGGTTAAATGTGTCCCCCAAAAAGGTATGTTGGAGTCCCTATCCCCCAGAACCTCAGAATGTTACCTTTGTTGGAATAAAATCATTGGGGATGTAACTCGACAGGTTAAAATGAAGTCATACTGGAGAAGGATGGGCCCTTAATCCCATATGACTGATGTCCTTAAAGAAGAGGGGAGAATCACAGAGAGAAGTTGCCCATGTGATGATAGATACACAGGGAGAAAGCTACACGACAACACAGGCACAGAATGAAGTGTTCTAGCTACAAGCCAAGGAATTATAAGGATCAACAACCAAAAGGAAGAGGCAAAGATGGATTCTATCCTGATTATCAGAGGGAGCATGGCCCTGATGATAATTTTATTTCAGACTTCTAGCTTCCAGCTCTGTGAGACAATAAATTTCTATTGTTTTAAAGCCACCCCATTTGTGGTACTTTATTGTGGTCCAAAAAACTGATGTACCTCCTAACTGGTTTTTTTGTTTGTTTGTTTCTACCCTTGACTACCCACTGCCTCACTTTAATGCAGCAGCCAGAATAATCTTGCTAAACCTCTGAGTCAGATCACGTCTTTCATCTGTTCAAACCCTGCAATGGCCCCACTTTTCATATAGACTAAAAGTCTTACAGAGGTCTGTGAGTCCCTATAAAATCTCTTCCCTTTTTATGAATCTGGTCCCTTCTATTACTCGCCCCCACATTCACCTACTCCAGCCACACTGATCTACTTTGCTGTCCCTAAAACTTCCGCACAGGCTTCCATCAAGTCTTCTCATTTGACGTTCTCTGTTACGAAAATAACAGAGAGTGCAAATTCCTGAAGGCTTGCTTATCTTTAAGCTGAGTGTGGCCCATATGTGCTTTGTGGCTTATATAACTTTACATATAAACACATGCATACAGGCTAGAATGGGGGGGGGTTGGAAATCATGGTTTTACAAACTGCCCACTTGTAAAGGCCATATGGTTTAATGGCTAAGTAAATAAGACTTAGGGAGTCTAAAAGACCTAAGTTTAGGGGCACCTGGGTAGCTCAGTGGGTTAAAGCCTCTGCCCTCAGCTCAGGTCATGATCCCAGGGTCCCAGGATCGAGCCCCTCATCAGGCTCTCTGCTCAGCAGGGAGCCTGCTTCCTCCTCTCTCTCTGTCTGCCTCTCTGCCTACTTGTGATCTCTGTCAGATAAATAAATAAAATCTTTAAAAATAAAAAAAAATTTAAAAATAATAAAAGACCTAAGTTAAGTCATCAAATTACTTAATGGTGAAAGAAGGAGAATGACCCATCTGATTTTTACTTTTAAAAAAATCACCCCCCTCATCTGTAAAGTGAGAAAATAAAAATTAACTGCACTATTAAATTAGATGATGCATGCAAGGTACTTGCCACATAGCAAGCATTGGTAAATATCAGCTATTGTTATTACTATCAATGAAATTTAAAAGAAGTCTAAATATGAGTACCAAGACACCAAGAATAATTATTTTGAGGTCTACAAAAGAATAAGCTAGGTTAGAATTTGAACGGACAAATTTCCCTTTAGGACAAGTGTGGGCTTAAAAAGTTCTTAATAAAATTCATATCAAATATTTGTGGAACCCTAGGATTTCACCAAGTACAGATAGAAAATGATGCTGTTTGTTTAGGTCTCTCTCAGCATGACACTTCCTGACCATGTCCAAATGACATATTCATCATAGCACCCATGAACTGAGACTTATAATGGGCTTGTTTCATGGCCAGAGTTCCCCAGAAAGTATTGCCACCCTTCAATACCTCCTCAAATAAACCCAGCTCTGCCCACACACACACCCCAATATCAGGATCGATTTGCCTTTTTTTTCAAAAACTATCAAACTCACAAAAGAAAACGTTTAATCTATAAAAATTGAAATGAGTCTCATAGTTCCAAAGCAAGGATGACCTATTAGGACAAGATCACTGACGGGGTAGTTGTGATGATTTCCACCCCCGGGAAAATGTGAGAAAATTGTAAGGAGAACCTACAGAACCTCAGGCGGGTTCATGCTACTACCTAGGCCAGAGAAGTAGAATTAGACTTAAATAGAAAAGCCAATATTTTTGACAGCCGCGGTGTAAACCACAGACGACATCTTCTCATTCTAAAAATAAAGTAGTCAGACATAAGATAAATGAAAAGGATGCCAGGATACCATGCTGGTGCTTCAAGAGATGGACGGAAGTTCCTTTTTTGTTTGAGTTCAAAAAATTTGACAGTATTTTAGTTTCAGAACTTTGTGTGGTCTTTGATGACAGTGCGCCCTCCGGTGGCTCCAGCCATGACTTGCAAGTGAATGAGCACCTAAAGTCTGATGCTCTCCACCTTAAGCGACTTCAACTTCTCTAGAGGTGAAAAAAGGAAAATAACGTGATCTTAACTTTAAAAAATCACCCGCCCTTCAAAAGCCTATACCATTGAATTCAATTTACTTTAATCATTCTCTTTTTTCAACATAAAGGAAGGTACCCAGTATTCACTTTAAGTGATGAGTTCACACTTGCTTTCTTCTTTCCTCTAATAAGCATGTATCACCTTTCATTTTCAAAAATTGTTATTTTGAAATGTTATAATCAGATAGAAAACTATACCTGTGCATATACCACTCAGGTCTCTAGGATTATAATATTTGCCATATTTGTTTCAGAGTTTCTAATTAGTTTCTATTTTGAAATTTACAGAAAGTGACAAGTACAATTCAGAGCTTTTTTCTAGTTGCTGATTTGGTGCCCCCAAATACTTTAGTATTCAATATGAGCAAAGACATTTTCCTACATAATCACAATGTAACCATGAAAATTTTCAGATCTCACGATCTGCCAATTATCTCAATAATATCCCATGGCAGTTCTGATAACCCATACCAGACTAACCACACAGATAGTCACCTTCCTCACCTTGCTTGAATTCCAACACTCCTAGCTAGGTCGTCCCTCCTATATGGATGCCCTTTTCACCCCATCAGGCTCTGGCAACCCATATCAGACTCCTCCCCTCCTGGTCCCATATAGAGCACAGCCTCGCTCACCCTGTTCAAGCTCAGAAACCTGGCACACTTCTCATAGATGCTATGGTCATCTTCCTTGGCCTCATACTCCCCTCACCCAAGTTTTTCCTGCGTAGAGATCCTGCTGTTCAGGGTCTGACACCCCATACCATACCATTCACACATGTGGATGCCCTCCTTACCTTGCTCTGATTCTCATGCTCTGATTCTCAGCAGCTCACCCGAGGCTGCCCACACAAAAGAAGAATCTCTTAATCTTGTTTAAGCTCTGTTACGGGTTGAATTGTGTACCCCCCAAAAAAGAAAAAGTTGAAGTCCTAAACCATAACACTTCAGTACCTTGCAGATGTAATTAGTTAAGATGAAATCATACTTGAGTAGGATGGATGCCTAATGCAATATAACTGGTGTTCTTAAAAGTAGATGGCCAAATGAGATAGACATACAGAGAAAGTGTCACATGACCATGAAGGCAGGGATTGGAATTATGCAGTTGAAATCCAAGGAATACTAAAGGTTGCTGGCAAATCACTGGAAGCTAGGAGGAGACAAAGAAGGATTCCCCTACAGGTTTCAGAGGGAGCACAGCCTTGCTGATATCTGGAGTTCTCAGACTTCCAGCCTCCAGAACTGAGAATAAATTTCTGTTGTTTGAAGCCATCCAGTTTTTTGTACTTTAAGGCAGCCCCAGAAAACGAACAGATTTTGGTATTGGGAAGTGGGATACTATAAGGCTGTAACAAATACCTAACAATGTGGCTTTGGAATTGTTAATAGGTAAGGGCTGGAAGAATTTTGAGGTTCATGATAGAAGAAATCTAGATTGCCTTGAAATGAATGTTGCTTGAAATATGAATGTTAAAGGTGCCTTTGGTAGGGTCCCAGACAGAAACAGCAAACAAGTTGTTGGACACTGGACAAAAAAGTGATCCTTATTATAAAGTGGCAGAAAACTTGGCCAAATTATTTTCTACTATTGGGAAGAAAGTGGAACTTGTAAGTGATGAACTTAGCTAAGGAAACTTCCCAGCAAAGTATGGAAAGCACAGCCTGGTTTCTCCTTACTGCTTGTAGTAACGTGATAAAGGAAAGAGATAAAGAATGCATTGTTAAAAAGGAGACAGAACTTAAAGATTTGGAATATTCTCAGTCTAACCACATTGCAAAAAAAATGTGAAAGCATGCTCTGGAGAGAACAAAAAGATGTGGCTGGACAATCTCTAATAAAGAGATTATGAGTGTGACTCAAGGATCCAATCAACCATCTCAACAGATGCTAGGAAGAAATGTAGTTATCTAGTTAAGATCTGTCTAGAACCTTCTTTTCTGATGGCTTGGACTTCTGTGAATTGCAGGGGAGGCTGGCAATTTTTTAAAGAATTTTATTGCTCACAAACACTACCTGCATGGACTAGAAGGAACAGAGAGGGACAGAATGAAGAAAGAATGACTGGAAGAGCCATTGATGCAGGTACCTGGGCAAATCAGGCCTCCTTGGTTCCAGAGGGCAGAGCCACCACTTCCTTCTAGAGGACAGAGCCACTGCCCAGGAATGAGAGGGTGGTGCCACCATCTAGATTGAATGGGGTGGTGTTACTACTCAGGACATGGGTGAGGGGGTGGCTAGGGTAGGGATAGGGGGCAATAATGAGACTGGTCATGTCCTGGGTTCCAGAGATCAGAGCTCCCTTCTGGGCGTAGTGACTGGCGTCTCTCCAGAGCTAAGAAGGCCAGGTCACCATCTTGTTTCCAGAGGGAAGAGCCACCTCCTCAACTATAGAGGGTAGGGTAGCTGCCCAAGACTAAGTGGGTGGGACGTCCACCCAGGGCCTAGGGGGTAGAGTTATTGTTCAGGGGTGGGGTCAGGGAGGCCACCTAGAGCTAGGGGCCAAGCCATCTCTTCTTTCCAGATGGTGGGCTACCACTCAGAGCTGAGGAGGTGGGCCCAGTGAACAGAGCCACAGAGAATTATTCTAAAGCTATAAATTCTAATGGGATTGCCCTGTTATGTTGCAAACTGCTTTAAGCCAGTGACACCTTTTCCCCCTTCCAGTTTCTCCCCTTTGGAATGGAAATGTTTGTTCTATACTGTCCCATCTCTGTATCTTGGATGCAGATAATTTATTTTCTACGTTTCACAGATCCACAGCTGGAAAGGAATTTTGCCCCAAGATGAACCATATCCTGAGTCTTACCCATACCTAGTTTAATGATATTTAGATGAGATCTTGGACTTGGCCTTGATGCTGAAATGCGTTAAGACTTCTGAGGCTGTCGGAATGGGGAAAATTGCATGTGGGAAGGCCATGAATTTGCAGAGAGAGGGCAAAAAGCAAACTATTATTGGTTGAATTGTAGCCCCAGAAAATGATATATTGAAGTCCTCACCACCAGTGTCTCAGAATGTGATCTTATTGGGAAACAGGGTCATTGTAGATATAATTAGCTAAGTTAAAATGATTTCATACTAGAGTAACGTGGGTTCCTAATCCAATATAATTGGGGTCTTAATAAGAAGATGACTACATGGGGCACCTGGGTGGCTCAGTGGGTTAAAGCCTCTGCCTTCAGCTTGGGTCATGATCTCAGGGTCCTGGGATCGAGCTCCACATCCAGCTCTCTGCTCAGCAGGGAGCCTGCTTCCTCCTCTCTCTCTGCCTGCCTCTCTGCCTATTTGTGATCTCTGTCAAATAAATAAATAAAATCTTTAAAAAAAAGATGATGACTACATGAAGACAGAGACACACCAGGAGAATTCCACATGACAACAAAAGCAGAGACTGTAGTTACGCAGCTGCAAGCCAATGAACACCGAAGATTGCCTGCAAACCACCAGAAGCTAGGAAGACTAAGGAAAAACTCTGAGGGCTTCAGAGGGAGCATGGCTGTGCCAACACCTTGAGCTTGTGGCATCTCTGTTCCTTCCCTCAAGAACCTGGGGGGACTTTTGTAACCGCCTCAATTAATAAAATGTGGTGAAAGTGATGTTGCCTGACTTCTGGGGCTAGTTCATAAGACAGCATAGCTTTCGCCTGGCGCATGCTCTCTCTATGTCCATCTATCTAGCTGTCTCTCTCTCTCTCTCTCTCTCTCTCTCTCTGCCCTTGGAATCCAGATACCATGTTGTGAGGAAGCCCAGTCAATATGGAGAGACTAGGTGTGGGTGTTCTGGCTGACAACCTCAGACAGGCTCCTAGACAACACCTAGCATCAACTGTCACACATGTGAGTGAACAAAGCTTTAAGATGATTCCATCCTCCACCTTCAAGTCTTCCAGCTGAAACCCTAGACATCACGGAATAGAGTCAAGCTATACCTTCTGATGCCCTGTCCAAAACGGAAGACAAGGAAGTAATAAATGGTTTTGAATTGTTTTAAGACACTAAGTAGAGGAGTAACTTGTTACACAGTAATAGGTAAGTGATGCGAATTATTCATAGTTCATAGTTTTCTGGAATAACAAGAAGCTACCTCTGGATATAACCGTAGATGACAAATCCTGGACTTTGGAGCTGATATTATAATAGGGTAAAACTTTTGGGGTCTTGGGAAAGGTAAGTAGATTTTGCATATAAGAGGAACATGAACCACAAGGACCAGAGAGTGGAATTGCTATATTGTTATATTAACCACCTCCAATGAACAACACCTCTCCATATCCATGCCCGTGATGAATCTTCTCCTAGGCTTAACCATGTGACTTGCTTTGACCAATGTGATTCAATAACAGTCTTGAAAGTACTTGTACTTTGGAGCCTGCCCTTTCTCAATGCTGGGACCCATACGACCACTATGTGAAGAAGCATGGCCTCATCTGCTAGAGGACAAAAATATAAAAAACTCATGAAGAGAGAACCCAGTTATCCCAGTCACTCCAACTGAGGCCCCAGAATTAACCATGCAAAAAAGGAACATAGTCATGCAAGACAGAAGAGACAACATGAGCAAAGGTACAGAGTTATAAACTAGCAGGCTACATGCAGAGGACCAACTAAAACCAGTTCTGTATTACTGTGGGGTCAATTTTGAGAAGTGGTATAGCAATAGTGTCTTGGAAGACCATGCTGCAAAGATATTTTATGCTTTGCTTTCATTCTTCCTGAGCATCATTAGAAGTTTTAAGCAGGGGAGAGACATGATCAGTTTGTGATTTAGAAAGATCACTTTGATCGTAAAATGAAAGATGGGTTGGAGCGGTGAAAGATGGAAGAGATATAATGAGGTTATGATAATAGTGAAGACAAAAAATGATGAGTGACTTAACCGGAGCGGTGGTAGAAGAAATGGCAAGGAGGGAAGAGATACAGGAAATATTTAGGAGATAAAAACGGCAGGACTCTGGGATAGATTGAATGTCAAAGCTACAGAGAAACAGAGGCATCTAGGAGCATTCTCTGGTTCGATAGAAGTGGTACCAGTCACTGAAAAAGGAAATACAGGAAGAATGATGAGGCTTTTGTTTTGTTATATTTCACTGAGGGGAGGTAGAGTTGAATCTTGACTAAGTCAATTTGAGTTGCTTGTCAGACATCTATGTAGAAATGTTTGGCTTGCAGTAGAATATATCACCAGGCTAGAGTTTTAAACATAGAAGTTTTAATTATATACGTGGAATTAAAATAAGAACAAATGCAAGGGTGCAGTTCATTGATTAAGAATACAGCTTTCGGGGGTGCCTGGGTGGCTCAGTGGGTTAAGCCTCTGCCTTCGGCTCAGGTCATGATCTCAGGATCCTGGGATCGAGCCCCGCATCCGGCTCTCTGCTCAGCAGGGAGCCTGCTTCCCCCTCTCTCTCTGCCTGCCTCTCTGCCTACTTGCGATTTCTCACTCTGTCAAATAAATAAAAAAAAATCTTAAAAAAAAAAAAAGAATACAGCTTTCGGAGGGAGTCTGGGAAAATGGCAGAGTAGGAGGGACCTAAACTTACTTCGTCCCATGGATACACATAGATTAGGCCACATCAGTAAAACTAACTCGGAAAACAACCCGAAAACAGACTCTCCTCAGTTAATCATAAAGAGAAGGCCATATCAAGAAGGTAGGAGGGGCAGAGACCCAGTTGGGAATCAAACTCTTGGGGAGACTAACCACAAGTGGGAAGGACACCAGAATCATGGAGAAAGGAGAGGAAGAGACAACACACCAGGCACCCCACACATGGAAGAACTACAGTGGGAAGACAAGTCCCCATTAACATTTGGCTTTGCAAACCAGTAGGGCTTAACTTCACTAGTTTATACAACCAGTAGGGCTTAACTCTGGGTACCTTAAAAATCAGCAGCCTTGGCTCATGGGCAGCCAGATGGTTATAGGAAAATAAGTCCTCACCCTTAAAGAGACAGCATAACAGACAACCTCTGAGAGATACAGCAAAGAAGAAGCAGTTTGAAAAGTATCTGGGGTATATGGGAAGGAGATTTATTTACTAATCTCAGAACATATGCTGGAAGGGCAGGAATCTTTAGGAGACTTCTCCAAGAACTAAAGAGTTGAAGGGCAACATTTCTCTCCCTGTTCCTCCCAGCCTGGACCCAGACACATCTGGGAACCAACATGAACACTCTCCACCTAGCTTGCCAATACTGCAAACCCCAACCGTGCATTCTCCTGAGGATCCACTCCATCCCAAACTGCCCCACTCAGCAGGAGTCCCTCCAAAGTGGAGTCTCATTGTGCAAGCAGCCATGACAGTGACCAGTGCCACTCCAAAGTGACTCCTGCACTGGGGAGAGGGGAAGATAACCACATATACCACTTCAACTGCAGCCCAAGCAGCAGGCGGGGGCGGGGGGCAGACATCTGATCTGATTGCTGGCCCTACCCACCAACAAAAACCTCACAGGGGGCAGCACATAGAGAAAGCCCTATAGTTTGGGATCACTGCAAACCTGACAGGGGGCAGTCATCTGGTCTGACCGTAGACCACACTCACACACACACACACACACACAAAAGTCACTCAGGAGTCAACGCAGGGAAAATGTCCTACAGTTTGGCACCACCACAGCTCCTTCAAATGAGCTGAGGGCATGCAACTGGTCTGATTCAACTATAAGCCCAAAGCAGCCTCAGACTGGCCCCTTAAGGGCAGAGGGACAAAACCCTGCCCACAACAGACAACACGGGCCATTGTAGCTGACTGGACTAAAGGCAAAGGCAGCTCAGCCACAAGAGTAGGACACATGCAACACACATAGGAGACACCCCTGAAGCACCTGGTTCAGGTGAATAGGGAACACTGCACTATGGGGCACTAAAGGATCTCTTCACAAGGACACTACTTTTGAGATCAGGATACATAGATGACTATCCTAATAGAAACAAACACAGAGTGCTGGACAAAATGAGGACATAGAGGAATATGTCCAAAATAAAAAAACAAAAACAAAAACAAAAAACAAACAGAACAAAATCAAAGCTAAAGAGCCAAAGGGAACAGAAATAAGCAATATGCTTGATGGAGAATTCAAAGTAATGGTCATAAGGATACTTACTGGACTTGAGAAAAGAATGGAGGATCTCAGTGAGACCTTTGACAAAGAGAAAATATAAAAAAGAACCAATCAGAGATAAAGAACCCAATAGTTGAAATTAAAAGTACACCAGAGGGAATCAATAGTAGCTTAGAGGAAGCAGAAAAATGGATCAGCAAGCTGGAAGACAAAATAATAGCAAACAAGCTAAGCAGCAAAATGAAAAAAGAAAAAGAAAAAATGAGTATAGGTTAAGGGAACTCAGCAACATCATCAAACATTATAACATTCACATTATAGGGATCCCAGAAGGAAGACAGAAAAGAGAACAGAAAATATATTTGAATAAATAATAGCTGAAAATTTCTGTAATCTGGGGAAGGAAATAAACATCCCAAACCAGGAGGTAAAGGGAGCCCCCAGCAAAAGCAACCCAAAGAGGTCCACACCAAGACACATAATAATTAAAATGGCAAAAAGTGATGATAAAGAGAGAATTTTGAAGGCAGCAAGGGGAAAAAATTACATACAAGGGAAATCCCATAAGACTATCAACTGATTTTTTGGCTGAAATTTTGCAGGCCAGAAGAAAGTGGCATGCTATATTCAAAGTGCTGAGAGGGAAAAAACCTGCAACCAAGAATACTCTATCAAGCAATACTATCATTCAGAATAGAATTAGCCATAGTTTCCTAAATAAAAACTAAAGGAGTTCATCACCACTAAACAAGCCTTATAAGAAATGTTAAAGAGAATTCTTTGAGTGAAGAAAAGGCCATAATCAGGAGTAAGAAAATTAGGAAAGGAAAAAAATTCACAGGTATATAGGAACATAATAAAAGTAATAGTTTAATCACTTATAAAACCAGTATGAAGTTTATAAAGCACAAAAGCAGCAGAATCAATTATATCCATAAAATTCAGTCAAGAGATTCACAAAATAAAAGGATGTAAAGTAGGACATCATATACATAAAACATAGGGATAGTAAAAATGTAGTCCCTTCAGAAGGGTTTCAAACTTAAGCAACCACCAACTTATATAGATAGCTATATGCATAGGAATTTTTAAAAAAGATATTTATTTATTTATTTGACAGAGAGAGCACAAGCAGGGGGAGCAGCAGGCAGAGGGGGATGGAGAAGCAGACTCCCCGCCAAACAAGGAGCCCAACATGGGGCTCAATCCCATCACCTCGTGATCACGACCTGAGCCAAAGGCAGATGCTTAACTGATTGAGCCACCCAGGCACTCCTATGCATAGGATGTTATATGTCAACATATTGGTAATGGATATGTCATTGGTAAGGAATTTGTCATAACGACAAATCAAGAAACCAGTAATAGATATGCAAAAATAAAGAGGAAGGAATCGAAGCATATTGCTAAATAAAGTCATCAAACCACAAGGGAAGAGAGTCAGAAAAGAAAGGAATAGAGAAGAACTACAAAAACAACCATAAAACAAGTAACAAAGCAACAATGAGTACACACCTGTTTATACTTACTTCCATTGGAAATAGACTAAATGCTCCAATCAAAAGACCTAAGTGGTTGAATAGATAAAAAGATGAGAACCATCTATATGCTGCCTATTGGAGATTCATTTCAGACCTAAAAACACATGCAGGTTGAAAGTGAAAGAATGGGAAAACATTTATCATCAAAATGGAAGTGAAAAGAAAGCTGGGGTAGCAATATCTATATTAGACAAAATAGACTAAAACAGACTATAACAAGAGACAAACAATGACACTACATAACCATAAAGGGAACAATCCAACAAGACTATATAACAATTGTCAATATTTATGCACCCAACACGGGAGCACTCAAATACATAAAATAACTATTAACAGACATAAAGGAAGACCAGACAGAAAATCAACAAGGAAATAGTGACTTTGCATGACACACTGGGCCAGATGGATTTAACAGATATATTCAGAACATTCCATCCAAAACCAGCAGAACCCACATTCTTTTCAGGTGCACATGGAACATTATCCAGAATAGATCACAGGTTAAGCCCAAACAAGCCTCAACAAATTCAAAAAGACTGAAATCATATTGTGCATCTTTTCCAACCACAAGGGTATAAAACTAGAAATTAACCACAACAAAAAAATCTAGGAAAACACAAACACATGGAGGTTAAATAACATGCTACTAAACAATAAATAGGTCATCCAAGAAATCAAAAAGTAAAAGAATACATGGAGACAAATGAAAATGAAACTATAACAGTCCAAAATCTTTGGGATGCAGCAAAAGCTATTCTAAGAGGGACTATTATAGCAATACAATCTATCTAAGGAAGAAAGAAAAATCTCAATTTAATGTTACACCTAAAGGAGCTAGAAAAAGAAGAAAAAAAAATCCCAAAGTCAGTGGAAGGAAGGAATAATAAAAATTAGATCAGAAATAAATGATATAGAGACCTAAAAAAAGTAGAACAGATCATCAAAACCCAAAGCTGATTCTATGAAAAATCAACAAAATTGATAAAACTTTAGTCAGATTCATCAGACAAAGGACACAAATAAAATCAGAAATGAAGGAGGAGAAATAACAACAGACACCAAAGAAATACAAAGGATTATAAGAGAATTTCATGAAATACTATATACCAAAAATTAACCAAGCTAGAAGAAATAAATAAATTCCTAGAAACACAAAACCTTCCAAATGGAATCAGGAAAAAAATAGAAAATTTGAACAGACTTATAACTAGCAATGAAATTGAACTAGTTCAGTAGAATTCACCTCTGAAGCTACTTGGTCCTGGACTTTTGTTTGTTGAGAGTTTTTTGATTACTGTGTTCCAAAACAAAAGAAAGAGAGAAAATACAGCTTTTGGAGTCAGTTAACTTGGATTCAAATCTCAGTTCCATCACATAATAGTCATTACCATTGTAAGCAATGTCTTCGTCTACAGAGATGGAGCAAACACAGATGAGGTGTTGTAAGGATTAAAAGAGTGTTTAGCATAGCACCTGAAATTAGTAAATTCTCAATAAATGGTAGTTATCGTTACTAAATGCCCAAGAAAACAAAGAAGTAGACCAAACATATGGAGATAAAAAATGGCCAACAAGCATGTGAAAAGCTGCTCACTAATCATCAGAGAAATGCAAATCAAAACCACAATGAGCTATCACCTCACCCCATTAAGAGAGCCACTGTCTAAAAATGAGGAAAAAAAGAACAGAAAATAATAGTGAAGACATGAAGAAATTAGAACCCTTGTGTATACTGCTGGTGAGACTGTAAAATGGTGCAACCACTATGGAAAACAATACAGAGATTCCTCAAAAAATTAGAAATAACATTATCACATGATTCAGCAATTCCACTTCTGAGTATATAGTTAAGAAAACTTTGAAGTAGGTTCTCAAAGAGACATCTGTACACCCATGTTCATGGCAGCACTAGTCACCATAGCCAAGAGGTGGAAGCAACATAAATGTTCATTGATGGTTGAATGGATAAAGAAAATGCGGTGTATACATACAATGTAATATTATTCAGTCTTAAAAAGGAAAAAAATCATACCATACGGTACAACATGAATAAACCTGGAGGATATTATGCTAAGTGAAATAAGCTAATCACAAAAAGATAAATAGCATGTGATTCCACTTATACCACTTATATAAGGTATCTGAAATAGTCGAAGTCATAGAAACAGAAAGGGTTACCAGGGCCTGGGGGAAAGGGAAGAAAGGAGAGTTGTTTAATGGGTATAGAGTTTCATTTCTGGAAAATGAAAAACTTCTGGAGATCTGTTGCACAATGTGAATGTACTGAACAGTACAGTTAAAATGATTAAGATGGTGAATTTTATGTTTTGCCAGGTGTTTTTTTTTAAGATTTTTTATTTATTTGACATACGGAAATCACAAGTAGGCAGAGAGAGAGAGGAGGAAGCAGGCTCCCCGCGGAGCAGAGAGCCCGACACGGGGCTCAATCCCAGGAACCTGGGATCATGACCTGAGCCGCAGGCAGAGGCTTTAACCCACTGAGCCACCCAGGCGCCCCACCAGGTGGGTTTTTTTTTTTTTAATCACAATAAAAAGATGCATAAAAAGACACGGAGACAAAGTACAAACTCTTGACACACCAGCCCTGAATGTATTTACCGTCTGGTGAACTCCTAGGCAGCAGGGATTGTTTTACTCACTGTTGTATCCTCAGCGCCCAGCACAGTGTCTGGCATAGGGCAGGCACTCAAGAAATGTTGGCTAAGCTAATGAGAAGGTAGAAAGAAATAGGAGAAAGGGGGAGAAAGGGAGGGAGAGCAGGCCAGAGAGATGAAGAGCCCAAGACAGGAAAAGGGAAGACAGGGAAGAAAGCATTGAGCCCTAAAAAAGTTATTGTGTCCCATGTGGAAACTGGAGAAAGTATACCTAGGGAAAGAGTGGTCATGGTGTCTATAAAGTCAGCTGATGTGGAAAGTCAGGCCTCTGGCCCTAGGACAAACTGCACAATTACTGGTGGACATGTATTGAACAGAATCACATAGCTTGTTGGGGGGCCAGGATGAATTGTAAGAATTACAGCCAGCTACCCACTGACGAAAGTTGGTACATTCCGGTTTAGTATAAATAAGGGGTGTTGGAACGCCTGGGCGGCTCAGTCGGTTAAATGTCTACCTTTGGCACAGGTCCTGATCCCAGGATCCTGGGATGGAGTACCCCGTGGGGCTCCTTGCTCAGCAGGGAGCCTGCTTCTCCCTCTGCCTGCTACTGCCCCCTGCTTATACTCTGCCTCTCTCTGACAAAGAATTAAAATCTTCAAATGAGGGGTGTTGCTCTCAGAAAGGAACCTAATCTCCATCGCGCGCTCTCGCACCACACCTTTGGACCTTCCCCAAACTCTGAGGCTCTTAGACCTGCGCATGCGCCAAAGGTGGGGGAGGCAGTTCCAGCGGCCAGTAGTCCGCGATCCCTTCCTCCTCCCAGAGGCCTCTGCGCGTTGAGGACGTAAGACCGCCAGGACAGAGCGCCGCACAGTGGGGGGCGTGGCTTAGGGGACGCGTTACCCTGGCGACCACCTTCTTGGCTGCCCAAACTTGATCAGAGCGTAGAGCCGGAAAGGTGTGAGTTAGGAGGTGAAACGAAGACGGCTTGCAGCCCCAGCTCCCGGCACCCTGGGGGCTGACCGAAGGCCATGGATCTGTACCTCAGCAACTGCTACAAGGCTGCTGAAGCCGCTGCCACTAAGGCGGCGGCCAGCAGCCTAACACGCGACAGAGAGCACTGCGACACCGCGAGTGGCGGCGAATCGGTAGTCACCCTCCTCCTTGCTCCTGGGCGGGGTCTCGGGAAGGCGGGCGGACGGAAGGGGCGGAGACCTCAGCAGAGCGAGGTGTGGGGGAAGAGGGCGGGTGCTTGACCACTCAGCTTCAGACTCCCAGGGCCCGCAGCCAGTAGCGAGAGCTGACCGCCGCCAAGAGATTGGGCTGGTAACCGGGGGAAGCTGGGAGGCCTTCGGGTTGTCAGCCGGGCGGGCTCCTTCAATCCTGAGTGTACAATTCTTTGGTGTCCTTGGAGGTATTAGCCCATTTTAATGTGAGTAGATTGGTGTAAACTAAAAGAACAGTTCTTAAAAACAGCCAGAATTTCTCACTGTACCTGACAGGGCTCGCACAAAAAAGACATTCCAGAGGTCGGAGCAGCTAATCTATTGGATCTTCCTCTTGGGGTCAAGCTGCCTATTATCCCAGGAAGCAACAATATATTCTATACTACAAATATAAGTGAAAAGGTAAACTGAGTTTTAATAGTGCTTAAGTGGTTTTTTTTACCCTTTTCAACAGCTCTCTGTTAAACTTGAAACACTGCTATGATTTTGCTTTGAGTCAACTTCCACTAGTTAAATGAATTGAAGTGATTAGTGCCTGAGCTTCACTTTAATGATGGAAGACCCCCATGATCTGCCTCAGCCATCCAGTTCAGCCTTATCTCCAGCCCAGAGCTTCAGTTCCCAAGGATTGAGCGGGGGGGGGGGGGGGGTCTTTTCTGCCTACCTACACTTATGTTGCTAATTCTTACATCAGTGTCTTTGTCCACCTGGCTCCCACAACCTGGCAGGCACTCTTCTCTCTGACCTTCAGTCTGAGCCATCCTTTAAGAGCTACTATACAAAGCCTTTCCCAAGTATTACAACACCCAACTCTCTCATCTTTCCATAGAATTTACATGCCCTTGGTCTACACTATCTTTCTCAGCACTGAATCAGCCCTGTTAGTGATGCAGTGTGCTGCACTTATATTGTTACACATTTTAAGTCCTCTGCCTAACACCCTGTGCTCTGTCCAGAATTGAGGCCAAGCCCGAAGGACGTTCAGAACTTTCTAGTTGAGAATGTGTTTTGATCACAATAGCAAAAGAGTCTATAGGAATAATTCTAATTTCCTTACTCTTGCACTGTCTAGCACGGCATCAAGGATGAATAGGGGCTTCTTGGTATTTCTGATAATTGTTTGATATATATGACTTTTTTAGGTTTTATTGCTGGAAAATTATAATATAGTTTCTCTTTTGAAAACATAGTGTTCTACTAAATAAATGCCAACCTCACAGAAATTGACTGAGTCACATTCCCGCAAATTAGCTTTCCTGAAACATTTTCAAAACCTATTTCACTACTAGTAATAACACTGCTTCCTACTTTGTATCTGTAGGCCAATCTGTTGGGTTTTTTTCCTCAAGCATCTTCTATTTGCTATATTTCTATTCTGTTCCTGTTGTTCGCTTGTTAACTACTTCTTATTTCCAGATTTTTCTATACTGAATTATACTGATTATCTCTGTACTTTATTATATTGATTACCCCAAAATATATGCATTTGATCATGATCAGGCACTACATTCAGCTACCCTGAACACTAACTTTGTGGGATCTTTGTCTTTTAGCAGGATCTCCTCAAGAAAGTAAGAGTTAATATTTTACACCTTTAGGTGTTTTTTTAAACTCATTTTACCCTCATGACCACCTTATAAGATGAAGCTAGGATTTATCTAATGTCACAGGTAGGTAATAGCAGAGTTCAGACCAGAACCACTGTTTCCTGACTCTTAGGCCACACTCCATTACTTGACCTTGCTGCTTCCTCAACTGCAGACTACTTTAGCAGATCACTACAGAAACAGGGAATTTAAAGGTCCTTCATGTTGTTCTGAATGCAGATAGAAGCAAAATGATGGTATTTGACTGTCTTTTTTTCTGTCAAATTAAAATGGTAACAATGTTACCTACCTGTCTTTAGCTATGCATTAATCCAAACCTGACAAGTGATCCTAGATGACATTCTGATACCAAACTTATTCTCACATAATGTATTTATAAATTAATTTGCTTATTAGTATACTAAGGTAGCAACTGTTCACAAACTCCTAAAATTGTTTTTATTGAATGCTAATAGTAAATACTTTGCCAATTAACTTAGACATTCTGCTCTCAAGAAAAGATCACATGTTAAGTGAAGAGAACAATTTATATACTTTTAAAAGTCTCCCTAGTGACCTCCCACTGGCATATAGTGATGAAATAATAGACTCTTCAGTTCAGGGAAACCAATTATTGTAATTGACAATAGAAAGCTTAACCTGGCCTCAACAAACGGATTTGTCTCTTTCTTGATAGGTCAGTAGCCCAGGGTTAGTCAACACGTCTGTTACCAACAAAAGTCAACATCTAAAAGAAGAAGCAATAATCAGTCCGCTGATTGCAGCAGTGTTTCAGCTGCCATCACTTTTGATCACTTCTCTTCTAGGAAAAGATACGGGCTTCCTGTCTAGTCTCACTGTGAATTAAATCATTGCCCATAAGGATGTCTTTCTCTGCCTTTTTAAGGAAACATTGGTACTAAGGGAATCCAGTTTCCTGATATAGGTTCGTTAGGAAAGACAAGAGGCTGGCATCAGTCAAGCAGTCAGAAATTTTAAAAGGAAGCTTCTAAATGGAAGAAGAAAGCTAGAACTCTATCCTGCCTCTCTCGTCTTTAAACCCTGCCCACATATAAAGTATTCCACCTGCCTTTCAGGACTCTTAAGGCCACACCTCAGTGTTCTTGAATTAGACAGAGGTTGAGGCTACCACCACCAGCCTAAAGACAGCTCTGGTCGAGGAGAGGGGAAGAGAGAGGCAGTTAGATTTACCTAAATCAATTCATCTTCCGGATTCCCTCACTTCAGGTTCTGTTTGCATGTTTTATTTTCACTGACCAACCTAGTCATTTCAACAACTTGAGGTTTAAAAGTGCAATTTCATTCATTTTACACATGTAATACTTTTGAATCCGTATGTTTGCAGCTTTATCACCCTTCTTATGACTTTAACCTGAGTGATCCTTACTGCCGACTTTTGGAAACCAGCTATAAAAGCCTGCATGATCCCCATTTAAAAGCATACCATAAGCGAAAGGATATCCTAAGGCGATTAAAGAAGGGCGGTTACATCACCAGCAATAATAAAGTAGGTTGAAGCCTCCTTCCTGTTAACCATTAGAAACCTAGGGACTTGATAGACCCTGAGTTCTGTACTTCACTAGGAGCCCGTATCAGCTTTGGTTAAACAATAAAGAATATTTATTAGAAAACTCAATTAATTACTCATATTTGGATTTCTAAATAAGACTACTTGTTCCTTCTTGACCTTTTTTTCTTTGAAAAGAGCAAAAGATAAGCACCAAATGATTCAAGTATGTAAAGACATACATACAAATGTTTTTATTTAGGTCTTTTTCTCCCTGCTATAGTGTAGTGACTTTCCTCTGGCTTTAAAAGTAATAAGAGTACAGTATACCTATCAGGCAATATTTCCTATACTTCTTGAGAAGACTAGAGACAAAATGGAAACCTAGCAGAAAACAGCGTGATGAAATAAATTAGATGGGTGTTAAATATCATTACACTGGTGTTTTAATAACAAATACATTGAGAACTGTAAATGTCTGATTATGATGTGAACCGTATTACTGAAATAATACTACTTAGTTAGAAATCTCCTGGTGATACAGTAATTTTAGATACTGCTTTCCAAATTGCTACCAAAATGTGCTATTACCCTTGATCCTAAAATTGTTACTAAAACAAATATTCCTATATCACTCTTCTCTGGAAAGATTTATGATTGTTACAACTTTCTATTTATATCTTTGGTTTTTGGTTTTGCCTTTATAGGTCATATGTACCTTGAAAGAATTGAATAAGTACAGGCAGTATCTGACCACTTTAAAATTAGACTTTGAAAGAAACTATGTAAGAGAACAAGTAAGTTAATACTTAAATTTGTTTTATTTGGGGTCTATAAGATAGTTTTTATGTAGGGTTTGGAAGAAAGGTTTGGTTCTCTGTAGGATATTTACTTATAATTAGCTGACCTAGAATTATGAAGATAACAAATCAAATAAGATCCCTAGCGATTTATAAGAGATAAAAATAAGACCTTTGCCTTTAATTTTCAGAGAGAATTTTCACTTACCTGGAATGGAGCCACACTAGACTTAAATGCAGGTTAAAAGAATTAACCATTTGTAAAGTACAGAAGGTTTCCCAAGCCCTACACTTAAGAGGGCCTATCAAAGGACAGGTTTATTTCTATCCAGTATAAAGAGTTTGATTTTTTTTTTCTCCTCAGAAAATGATTGAAAAACAAGTAAATAAATTGTATGAAACCAGAAGAGCCTATGAAAATTATGGAGATGAACAGTTCCAAGAATGGCTGTTACAGGAAGATACACAAGCATCTCTAGACCAAGAACTGATAATAAGGCACAGGTATGACTGAAGTCAATACATATTTCGTGGACATGTTACAGACCCCAGAAAGCTATAAAAGTACTAGAACAAATTGAAATCAGGACCCAAAAAAAGGATGAGACACTATTGAGGCCCCTATAATTTCAATGTGGAGAGAAAGGAAAGGAGATTAAGAGGTAACGGGATTGGGAAGGCCCTGGTACCAAGGCTTGGGGGGAGAGTTTCTGCTGGAAAAACTGGACTTACTAGAAGCCCAAGAGGTAAGCCAAACTGAATTTGAAGAAATCCAAAGTCCAAATCCGTGAGCTTAGGAAACCCACATCCATAGTAGCGGAGAGAGAGAAGGTGTGTTAAGTATGTTTCAAAATTAAGTTGAAGGAAGTCGCTGCAGGGTCAGAAAGGGAGAGTTCCTATAACTTTATCTGATGCTAATACAAACAGGTGTTGTTCCCCAATCAATGATGTATGTTCATTTAGCTACCACCCCCACAGATTCAGTGTCACTGTTTAGAGGCCAAGCCCTTGCCCCAAGAGGCAGAGATGAGCTGTAGTTCTTTCTCTTTCTCCTTTATCAGGGAAAGGGCCAGTTCCCCTTCCCCTGCCTCTTGAAGTCCATGGGTTCATGTCATGATATGCCACAATACATGCTGATCCACCAAGGTCCCAGACTGGGAGTCTGCAGACCTCTCTGTACGTGGAAGGTCATTCAGGAACTTGGGAATTACAGAGAAGCGAGCACCCACTTATTTTTAAAGGAAATTCAAATCAACTTGTGTTTTGAACTCAGTTTTAGTTGGTTTCAGCTGTCTTTGCAAATTCCCGTTCCCAAAACTGCAGAGCTATATGTAATCTCTATGTAAAATGCTTTTAATCACTCTGTTCCACATTTTGCCATTGTCCCAACCATGATAACAGACTTGTATGACAGGGTCTGGTAAAATTAGCACAGTATGGTGAGCTGGTGGATCAGATTAGCTTCAAGGTCCCTGAAAAACTCTACATTTTCTATATTCAGGAACTAAAAAGCAACCCAGAAGGTAGTTTGAGAATATCAAAACTGATAATACCATAATAGGGGAAACACTCAATTTACCTTCACTTATATTTGTACTTTTCTTTAGATACTTAGATATGATTAGTAGGGAATTAGGCAAGGGTGAGCACACGGCAGGAAAGCAGAGCATACTCAGGATGAAGGAAGAACAACACCGACATCAGGACCACATTAGAAGAAAGCTTCGTCTCCGTAGACAAATTGAAGAGGTGAGGAAAACCAAATTTCAAACATTGGAGGGGAAACTACATATGGTTGCTGCACTGATAAACATTTTTAGCAGTCCCACCAAATCACCTGAAGCTATTTCAGGTCTAAAAAGTAAACCACTATTAAAAATAATAATTTAAAGAATAAACCACTATTAATCTTTTATCACTACTATAATAGACAAGCTTTTACCTAACATAGTGAGATTGATACCACAAATTGTATTGCATTTATAGTAACACCTCACCTACTCTTAAAGTTTTAGAAATTAACCCTAGTGAAAAATAATCATGGCTGTATTCCCTCAAAATTGAACAAGCCTATTTATTTATCTTCTCTACCAAAATATATTTAAAGGCAACAGATTACGTATGATATGCCCCTTAGGTAATAAGAGAAAACCCTCTTGCCAACATTTTCTTAGATCCACCTTTGAAGCCAGGCTTATACTTGAAGTAAGTTTCCAATAGCAAAATAATTTCCTTCCTTTTGCCATTCTATTGCATCCACCAACATATTCCCAATTAAAAAGCAGTAAGAGAAGCCCATTCTAAAGCCAACATAAGATTTTCCCAGTTTTTGTAAGACCCTTGACTTGATCTAATTTGCTTATTGACAAAATACAAAAAAAAAAAAAGATAATGAAACAGAACCCCAGCTAACTACCATAACATTGTGCTCCTTAGGAATGGAAGACAAAAGAAATGTTACTTCTGACAAAGATTGGAGACGAAGTAAAAAGGGAAGCAAAAGTTGAGGAACAACGTCAAAAAGTCAGGCAGGAAGCTCACCGGAAGGTAAAGTGAGCTTTTACTGATAACTTGGGCTATTTGAGGGAAAGCTTTTGCCAATTTTGATATTTTAAAGTGTGAATTATCAAAAGTGGCCTAAACTCACGAGGACAGCTATTGATGGAGAAACCCAGTTTGGTCTGAACCTGGACTTCAAGGACTGCTCTGCAGTGGGACCAGTCTCCAGAAAGGGCACAATGACTTAAATTGGGTCTAGTTGTTACAATTTATTCTTCTTCATGCTGGACAGCAAAATGAAACTTATCCCTTACTATCTTCCTAGTTTTGTACTCATTGTGACTTCAGAAATCTCAAAATAGGAATGAGGGCGCCCTTCAAGTAGCCATCAGTTTTGAAATATCTGTTTTGCATTTCCAGTGGCAAGCTGCTATTAAATTTTTAAATGTTAAATATATGTTTTTAATATTTTAGAAACAAGCACTTCTAGAGAAAAAAATAGCTTATCGTTTACAAAAAATGCAAAGAGATGACATGAAGAGAGACAGACCAGAAGAAAATATATTTGAAAACAAAGGACAGGATGAAAGAGAAGGTGAGAGACAATAAATGATAAGGTATCTAAGTAGGAGATGCATATCTATATACTAAACACTGGTGGCTTTGTAAAAACAAAACAAAAACAAAAACCTCGGTGTGTTTATGCGGTGAGGTCAGAAGACCCTTGGAAAGGGAAATCCTAGTTCACACTACCTGTGCCAAGCACTATGCAAGCCACGTCCCAGTTACAGCTCAAGTTGTAAATAAATTCAACACTTCTGTAAAGTGGCTCAGTAGGCAACACTGCCTGTACCACAGATTTGAAAAGGAGCCAGGGCTACCTGGGTGGCTCAGTGCAGTGAACAGGTGAAGCATCTGACACTTGATTTCAGTTCAGATCACCGTCAGTCTCAGAGTCACGAGATTGAGCCCTGGGTCGGGATCGTGCTGGGCATGGAGTCCGCTTGGCGTTCTCACTCTCTTCCTCTCCCTCTCTGCCCCACTCCCTCTCATGCGTGGTCGCTCTCTAAAAAATTAATTAATGAAAAGGGAGCCAGTAAGATGGGACAATTTTTAAAAAAAGATGACAAAGAGGGAGAAAAATGTATATAAAGGGAGAGACAAACAGAGAGAGTAAGAGAAAACCATTACCAAAAAATAGACTGAAACAGAGGGAGACAAAGAAAAAATATTTTAAAAAAGAAAAAATTTTAACTGAGGACTAGAAAGAAAAAAATTATACAAAACAGAAAGAGAACAAGCTAGTAAGAGAAAGAGAGAAAAAAAAAGGTTTTTTTTTTAAAGGAGACAAAAAAGAAGAGTCATTTAAACTATACCAAGCATGAAACAGAGATAGATACAAAAAATAAGACCAAAAACATTAAAAAAAGGAGAAGGCAGTAAGAAAATATGGTACAAAAAGAAAGAATGAAATGAAGAAAAGAAGAGGGAAAGAATGAGTAAGAGAGAAAAAGAAAGAACACTGAACAGAAGAAACCAGTAATAAAACACACACACACACTCTCTCTCTCTTTCTCTCTCTCTCTCTGGATGAGTGGGGTGGGAGGAAAACAAAGGCACAGAGATTAGAGACAGACTAGACAAAGGAGAAAGAAAAACCATCAAAGAAAAAAGAGTGAAAGAAAAGGGAGAAGAAACAGACATACAGGGAAAAAGTAAATGAACAAAGAGAGTGAAAGGAAGATGGAGAACAAAGTTAAAAAGGATGTCAGTAGGACAAAGCCAAAGAAAAAGAGAGATTGCGAGAGTGAGAAACAAAGGAGTTTGAAAGAGAGATCTAAAAAGGAGGGAACATATTGCATGGAGCACTGGGTGTGGTACATAAACAATGAATCTTGGAACGCTGAAAAAATAAAATAAATTAATTAAATTTTTAAAAGAAGTCAGTTTAGGGGCACCTGGCAGGCTCCGCTGAGAGAGCACGCGATTTTATCTTGGGGTCAAGAGTTCAAGCCCCATGTTAGGCATAGGGCTTACTTTAAAAACTTTTTAAAAAGAAGTCAGCTTAAAAATACATTAAAATTAAATGGATGGATCAATCAATCAATTCATACATACTTACATGCATACATTCATATACAGACCCATAGATAGAACTGATTTTTAAAAAGAAAAGCCAGTAGTAAAGACAGGACCAAAAAAAAAAGAGAAAAAAGAGAAAAATAATTTAAAGTAGTGAATATAATGAGATTTTTAAAAATGGGGGGAGTGGGGAGGGGATTCGATTAAGGGAAGGAAGGGGCAGGAAGTAAAGTTTATAAAAGGGATGAGTCTGGGAAAAGGAATTACAAAGAATATGACATGATAGAAACAGGATGCTGAAAAGAAGCTAGTAAGAAAATTACATAATCATGGACAGGAGAGGGGGAGATTGAGATCTGAAAAGAAGAATCAGTTAATAAATACGGTAAAATAAAATAGATACAGAGATACATACATAGAAAAGACTGGACTTTAAAAGTACTGTTCACTAAGAAGGAAAGGAGCATAAAAAAGGTAAATAGGAAGACGTTCAAGGAAGCGGGTATGACAGCTGAAGAAGGGAGGAAAAGATGGAAGGACGGAATGGAGGGAGGGAAGGAGAAAGAAAGCAAAGAATTTTGAAAGGGATGACACTAGGCAACTTGGTAAAATAAAAAAATAACAGGATGTGAGAGTAAAGGACACAGGAGTTTAAAAGCAGGAGCTGCTGTGAAAATTAAGTACAACTGAGGAAGCAGGGAGAGAGAAAGATATAAAAAGAAATTACTTAAGGTGCCTGGGTGGCTCAGTGGGTTAAGCCTCTGCTTTCGGCTCAGGTTATGATCTCAGGGTCGTGGGATCGAGCCCCACATCAGGCTCTCTGCACAGTGGGAAGCCTGCTTCCCCCTCTCTCTGCCTGTCTCTCTGCCTACTTGTGATCTCTGTCTGTCGAATAAATAAATAAAATCTTTTTTTAAAAAATTACTTAAAAATAAGAGTAAAATAAAGACAAGTAAATTGATGAGACAGCTCAACAGTAATGGGTGGATGGACGGACAGATAGACAGGATCTCAAATAGGAGAAACCAGGAGTAAGGACAAAAGACACACAAAATTAGAGAGACACACAAAATTAGAGAGAGAGAAGGCAAGTTGTTATAATGAGCTACAAAAAAAGTGAAAGGAAGGAAGGGAGCAAGAAGCAAAGGAAGAAAAGTTTATACAGAATGAGTCAGTAGGGAAATGTTCCTTACAGGGGAGGGGTGTGAGAGTGTAAGGCAAGTGCAGTAAGAAAATCAAGTGCAACTGTGATATGCAAGAGATTTAAAAACTAGAAGTCAGTAGGGGCGCCTGGGTGGCTCAGTCGTTAAACGTCTGCCTTCCGCACAGGTCGTGATCCCAGGATGCTGGGATGGAGCCCCTCATCAGGCTCCATGACCAGCGGGAAGCCTGCTTCTCCCTCTCCCTCTCCCATGCTGCCCCCACCCTGCCCCCACGTTCCCTCTCTCACTGTCTCTCTCTGTCAAATAAATAAATAAAATCTTAAAAAAATAACTAGAAGGCAAGTAAGGAAAGACAGTAAAATAAAGACAGATGATTGATAGCTGTATAGATAGCCAGCTAGGCAGGTGTACAGGTAGAAAAAAAAACTGATTTTTTAAAAGATTTTATTTATTTATTTGAGAGAGAGCACAGGCTCATGAGCGGGGGGAGGGGCAGAGGGAGACAAGGAAGCAGACTCCCCACTCAGCAGGAAGCCTGCTGTGGGGCTCAATCCAAAGGCAGATGCTTAACCAACTGAGCCACCCAGGTGCCTCCCAAAAAACTGACTTTTAAATAGGGGAAAGCAGCAGTGAAGACAGGACAAAAGATGCATAAAGAATGAGAGGGGAAGGGGGAAAAGGTTTAAAAAGAGGAGTAGTAAAAAGAGTAAAAGAAGAATGACAGGAAGAAAGGAAGGAGGAGGAGAAATTGAAGGAAGGAACACAGATGGGAGAGAGAGGGTGAGCAGGTAAGCAGAAGGATGAAGGTAAGAAAGAAGGAAATAGGAGGAAAGGAAGGATAAAGGAAGCAAGAGGGAGGGGGAAGGGAAGGGAGGAAAGAAGAAGAAGGAAGGCTGGCATGCAGGCAGGGAAAGAAAGGAAAGAAAAAGAGACAATGAAAGAAAGCGAATAAGAAAAATAAAGGGTATCCAGAAGAAAGGGAGGGAAGGGGGAGGAAGGGAGGAATTGAGGGTAGAAAGATCTAAAGGGAAGTCAGATAAAAAAAATCAGGGTGAGGGGGTCTGGGTGGCTCAGTTATTAAGCATCTGCCTTTGGCTTGGGTCATGATCCTGGGCTCCTGGGATCAAGCCCTGTATTGGGCTCCCTCCTTAGCAGGGGGCCTGTCTGTCCCTCTTCCTCTGCCTGCCACTCCCCCTGCCACTTTCTCTGTCAAATAAATGAAATAAAATCTTAAAAAAAATAAGGGTGAAGGGATGGATGGGAACCACTTAGATAGGTAGACAGGATTTTCTGAGGAGGGTCTCGTACGAAAGACAATATTAAAAGGTAACAGGAGAGAGAGTGAGGGGGGGGAGATTTCAAGGGGGAACCATTATAAAGGAGTATATGAAGAATGGAGGGAAGGAGGGAGGAAAAGGAGCAGGAAAAAGAAGAAAGGAAGGGAGGGAGGAGGAGAGGAGAGAGGGAAGGCAAGAAGTAGGGGTAAGCTGGGAGGGAAGGAGGGAAGGCAGAAGTGCAGGTTCACCGAAAGACAAAGCAATACAGAGGAGGAGAGTGAAAGGAGTAGGAAGGAGCCATAGACACAGGAGATGGAGGTAGAGAGGTAGAAGGGAGGCGAGGGGAAAGAGGGAAAGAAGGAGGCAAGAAAGAGAAGAATTCTCAACTGGGGTGAGGCTAGGAAAATAGCAAAATAAAAAGAACAAATATTAGAGTGGGACACAGAAGAGTTGAAAAGGAGGAGCTAGTAAGACCATGAAGTACAGAGGAAGGAGAAAGTGATCTAACAAAAGTCACGTAAAAACTGAAATAAAGATGGAGGGATGACAGCTAGATGGTAGGGGGATAGGTGGTAGCTAGAGAGATAAGGAAATGTGAAAGCCACTACAGGAGAATATATGGAAGAGGTAGAATGAGAAAGAGAGGAGAGAAGGAAAGGAAAAAGTTTTGGAAGTGGAGCCAGGACGAAGAGAGTAAAGAGAGAATGGGAGGAGGAAGGAGGGAGAAATGGGGGCAGAGGGAAGGAGGAAGGGAGAGAGAAATGGAGACTGGAGGGATGGAGGGGTGAGGGGTGAGGAGAGAGAGAAGGAATGTAGCAAAGAGAAGGGAAAGAGGACGAAAGGAAGAGCAGGAGTAGGGAGATAAGGGGGAAAAGACAAGTGTATGAGCAATGAATCCATAGAGGAAATTGTTAAATAGGAGAGAGAGGGAGGGGCTGATAAGTAAAGCAAGGGCAATTGTGTATGATGGTGGGGAGGGGGGCGGATTTACAAAGTAGAAGTCAAGTGTGTGTCAACTCTACTTCAATAAAAAAAGAAAGTCAATAAAAGATACAATATAATAAAGATGGATAGATATCTAGGCAGGTAAATGTGGGTAGATGACAGGCGGACATGGATAGAAATAGAGATACCTGATAGATAGGCCTGATTTGAAAAAGGAGAAACCAGCTAAGAGTACATACAAGAGAGAGTTAGAAAGGGAAGAAAATGGAAAACTGTTTTAAAGTGGGCCAGTAAACAGTAACAGCAAAAGAGCGGATGGGTAGGATAAAATAGGGTGGGGGGGAAGGTAAGATAGAGCCGGACAGGATGGGGCAGGACAGGATAGGGCAGGGAAGAGGAGAGAAGGGAAGCAGGAGAGAGGAAAAGGAATAGAGAGAAAAGTTTGAAAAGGAGTACAGAAAATAAAGGGCTTTTTAAAAGATTTTATTTATGTATTTACTTATTCACTTATTTGAGAGACAAAGAGAGAGGATGGGGGGTGAGGGGCAGAAGGTGGGGGAGAAGCAGGCTGCCCGCTCAGCGCTGATCCAGACTCAGGGCTCCATCCCAGGACCCTGAGATCATGACCTGAGCCAAAATCAGCTGCTTAACCGACTGAGCCACCCCGGTGCCCCTATATAAAGGGCTTTTTTTTTTTTTTTACAAAATGAGAGAGAAAATGTGTGCAAGAGAAAGTTTTTAAAGGACGAGCCGGTAAGAACAGACAATATGAAAGGAAGAAAAGAATGAAAGTTTAGGAAAGGGATGTCAGTAAGAAAAGGTCGTAATACAGTTCAGTGAAATGATAAAGCTGTAACCTCTGCCTCTGGGATAAAAAAAATCATTTCATAAACAATGAATCTTGGAATGCTGCATCAAAAGCTCATGATGTATTTTATGGTGACTAACACATTATAAATTTAAAAAAATAACTTCAGTGGCTATATTGCTTCATCTTTAACTGTTAACTGCTACTTTAGGTAGGAAAAAAGTTTCAGGTAGGCATCTTAAAGAGTGGCCACCTCAAATGGTTTTTAAAAAGGAAAATATAAAAAAGAAATCATATTCACAGTATCATGCAGGTGACAGGAGAATGAAGAGAGCTCTTTCACATACGAAATAGACTTCTACCACTATAATAAGGCTGTCATCTTCCACCACGGAGACCCAAAGGGATGCACACCTTTTTTTTTTTTAGGATTTTATTTATTTATTTGGAAGAGAAAGAGAGCAAAATGAGAGAGAGAGAGAGAGAGCGCGCGCGCGCGCGCGCGCGCGCGCGCGCGCGTGCGCGAGCGCGCATGCCCGCAGGCAAGCTGGGGGAAGGCCAGAGGGAGAGGAAAAAGCAGGAGCCCCTCTCGCCAGGGCTCCATCCCAGCACTGTGGGATCACACCTTGAGCTGAAGGCAGAACCTCTAACTGACTGAACCACCTAGGTGCCCCATGGGTGCACATCTTAAAACTCTAGCAGAAATCCAATCAGCACACAGAGTTTGGAATCCTTTTGTCTATCTCAATGATGAGAAGAAGGAACCTAGGTCACCTCCTTCCCAGCTGAGGTCCACACACATTGTTGCCTCTGACTGAGCTCAGAGGCAGAGCCGAGGATGACCACGACCATGAGCACTCTCATGGGGTCCCCAGCATGGTTACTGCACTGCCATGCCCGCCCCCTCCCAGGCCCCCAACACAGAGGAAAGGCTATGTTCTCATTGGGCAGGCTGGAGGGATGGAGTTTTTCCCTTCTCCCAGAAGACAACTCTGTTTCCCCGAGTATAGCTTTAATTACACAAGATAATACTGTAAAAGCAATTGGCCTGCCTCCCCATCGCATCTCTCCTTGGGTTTCTCAACCTTGCCGCTACTGACATTTTGGGCTGGATGGTGCTCTGTTGTGGGGACCGTCCTTTGCCTTGTGGAATGTTCAGCAACATCCCTGGCCTGTGCCCACTAGATGCCAGGAGTAACCCTCCCTCACCACATCTGTAACAATCACCATGTCTCCAGACCTTTCCTAATGTTCCCCTAGGGGACACAAGGGCCTCCCACTGAGAACCCACCCACTACTCACCCTCTCCCAATTCCTCCCTACAGCTCCATATGTAGATTAGCATATGGCTCTCCTCCTATCCAGCCCAAAAGAATAAAGAGAATCTATCTTGGATAATTTTATCATTTCCACAACTTTTAAAAAACTTTTTTTAAAGATTTTATTTATTTGACAGAGAGAGAGATCACAAGTAGGCAGAGGCAGGCAGAGCGAGAGGGGGAGGTGGGCTCCCCGCTGAGCAGAGGACCCTGAGATCATGACCAGAGCCGAAGACAAGAGGCTCAATCCACTGAGCCACCCAGGCGCCCCTCATTTCCATGATTTTAAAAATATTTTCTTGTGTTTCTTTAAGCTTCTTCAAAGATGAAGAAAACGAGTGGTAATGCCAGTGACCAGCAATCCCACCAGGAACAAAAACGTAATTGAAATGATTACAGTTAGAAGTGCTAAAATAGTAATCTGTGGGAAGATGGGACTTGGCACTGACCTCCTCTACTTACAGTGCAGAGAAGTCCTCCCTCTGTCCTCTTGTGAATGGTGGATTTTGGGGAAAAAATCCCATAGTCAGCCCCTCTTGCCGACTGGAGCTGACTCCCTAATTACACACTCAGTTCATGTCACTGCCTCCACATGCCCAGGAGCAGTGCAGCCCACATTTTGCAGCTGACAAGTCCACAGCTCAGTTCAGAGCCCTGCTTCCCCAGGGTCCCTGCTCCTGATCTCCTTTCTTCTGTCCTTTTCCATTACCAACAAGACCCTGAGGGATTTTTTTTTTTTAACCTGTTCCTCACTGGCTGCTACTGCCACTGCTGCCTCTCTTTGCTGGGCCTCCGCCTCCCAGGGAAGCTTTCACCCGCGTCCCTTATGTTGCGTTCCCCTGGAGGGTCATCGTTGCAGATGGCTGACTGGAGGTGCCATGGAGGTTCCTGAAGCCGGTGGCTCTGGGGACCTAGTGAGGACCAAGACCCCAACTAGTGCTCCTTCTCAAAACCCTGCCCTTCCTCAGACTTTGGACTTTCCTGGCCTGAAGTGACTTCTGTCACTTCGCTGGCAGCAAAAATACTTTATTCTGCCACATGTTTTTCTGCAGCAGTGGAGCCTGCCGCTCATTGTAGCCCATTCTCCATCTCCTGCTCCTTTTTGAACAGCCTGACAGAGTAACAGGTGTTGTCGTTCTAAAATGTCAACCTATTTCTTGAGTAGGCTTCTTTAGTACATGTAGGGCTAGTGCTGTTTGCCGGACTAAGCACCTGCCTTCCTTTTGCTTTCTTGCTCAGTCCCCAGGTTTTCTAACATACTTCTTTGGACTTTGCCTTCGTGGGGTCCCCATAATGGCCCAGACTTTCAGGGAGCCTCCCCCATCTTTCTGCTTCTTTCCCAAAGATGATGTCCAGATGTCTGGGGTCAGAGGTGTGGCTTGTGTTCTTACTCTCCTATGTGTCAGGAGAATGGGTATCACCTAAAGAGCTCATCAGAGATGCAGATTCGCAGGCCCCACCCCAGACCTACGGAATCAGAATCTGCATTTTCACAAGATCCCCAGGGCTTTATATGCACATTAAAGTTCAGGGAACAGTGGCTTGCGCGACCTCATGGAGGTGGAATAAAGTCATGGTGCTTGGATGAAATGTCTTCTGCCTCCTCCGGTCTCCAGAGAGATGTCCTTACCTGCACTGAGATAGTGCTTGGCCTGTTAGCATTCACAGTTGAATTCAGCCATCAGTGCAAGGGCTCATGGTCTGGTCTCACTGAGCTTAGAGCCCTCTGGGCTTTCCCATCCCACGTCCATTCTGGCTGGTTGCTCTGTAACCACTCAGGACAGAGCCCTCTTACCTCCACCCCAGTCGACTCCCATTGGCAAGCTCCCCAGCTAGACTTTCCAGCACTTTCTGGGCCATGTCCTTCACGTAGGAACCAAGAGTGGCTTAAGAAAGCAAAACCTCAAGAGGAAGAGGGAATAGTAAAAAGGTACAAACTTTAGCTATAAAGATGAATAAAGTCTGAAGGGCTGATGGAAAACATGGTGACTATAGTTGACAGCACTGTATATACCTGGAATTTGCTTAAGAGCAGAACTTAAAATGTTAATTAACTAAATGGATGGGGTCCTTTCACAATATATATGTATATCAAATCACCACAATGCACACCTTAACTATCTCACAATTTTATATGTCAATTAGATACATCACTAATAGTGAACTTAAAAAGAAAGAGAGGGAGAAAGACGGAATGGAGGGAAGGAAAGGAAGGGAGGGAGAAAGGACCAACCTCAGAGAAAGCCTTGCTCTACTTGACCATACTATATTGTGGTGTTTCTGGGCCGTGTCCCAGGTGAGGAGGAGGAGGCAGCAAGTGGGAGGTGGCCCAAGAGATTTCATTCTAGAGTTGTAAATGGGGAGCAGAGCAATAGTTCTTTTCTCTGTGTGCTAACTTCACTTGTCTGAAGCAACAAAGGCCCAAAGTAAGAAAATGTGAAGCCTCATCTGATTTCTTTATTTTTCAGCCTCTCCCACCACCCTTCACTTCCTCACCATCTCTGAGCTATTAAAGGAGTGAACCCTCCCCCAACCTTTCCTTAAGTCATATCTTCTTTCTGAGTCCAGATGACTCTTGGTGGGCTAGGGTATCTCCAATACACTAAGAGAGAGTTTTCTGAGCTAAGTATTCCAGTCTGTTGCTACACAAAAAGAAGGTTAAATTTTGGGGAGTTCTCGAGACAGCTGCATGGCTTGCAAAGCACACCGTCTTGGCTATGTCATCCTATTCTGAATGACAGGTCCTAAATATTACTTGGGTGTTTATTGTGGCATTCCTCCTGTTAAAAATTCTAACCTCCTCTCCCCTAGTTCCACCCCCAAGCAGGTAGATGACTATGGAGGACTAGGGCAGAGTTCTTGTACTTAGGGAGTCAAAAATGAGAAAATAACATAAAATTTTGGAAACAATAGCCCTGTTGCATAATGGCTGTTTCGCAACTGTCAAGCCCCTAAAGTAAGCACAATGAAAGATGGGTCTCCAGACCTACCACTAGAAGGTATGCTTACTGTAAAAAAAAAATGTAAAGTATAGAAAAACATGTAATATATAGAATGCAACAACCTAATAAACACGGGGAAAAGGCCACAAACATTTTACAGAAGACATGCAGATGGCAAGTAAGCCCATGAAAATGCTGCTTAGTATTATTAGTCATTAGGGAAATACAAAGTAAATCACAATGAGATACCACTACATACCCATTAAAATAGCTAGAACTTAAATAACTGAATTTAACTAAGTATATGCAAGGACTTGAAGCAGCTAGAACTCAGGCACTGCAGGTTGTGGTGTAAAATGGTTGAACAACTGTGGAAAAGAGTTTCCTAACTTGTTAAACTACCATGTGATCCAGCCATCCCCCTCCTAGGTATGTACCCAAAAGAAATTAAAATATATGTCCACATAAAGACTCACAGCAGCATTATTCATAATAGCCAAAGAAAACTGGAAACAACCTATATGCCCTTCAGTGGGCCAATGGATAAAACGTAGTACATTCCCATACCGTGAAATACTATGAAGTAAGAAAAAGGAACAGACCATTGTGGCAGGCAACAATATTGATGAATCTCAAAATAGATATACTAAATGAAGGAAGCCAGACCAAAAAAAAAAAAACCAGAGAGATAGAGATTACATCCTGTTTGATTCCACTTATAGCAAACTCTAGAAAATGCAATTTATAATGACAGCAGATCAGTGCTTGCCCGGGAGACAGGAAGAACTAGAGGGGGAACAAGGACACTTTTGGGGGTGGTGGAAATGTTTATCTTGATTGTGGTGATGGTTTCATGGGTTTGTACATATGTCAAAATGGAACAGATGGTATGTTTTAAATGTGTGTGGTTTCTTGTACTTCAATTGCATTTTGATAAAATTGTTTTAAAATTATATGACTTCTCTTTCATTTACTTTTAGAACCACGCCATTCTCATGGCTTTATAAAGATTCCTACCCAAAAATCATCAGTCTTCATATCTTCTCCACAAGATGTACAGAAAAACAAAACAGAACTAAAGGTAGATGCTTTGTATTGATTATTAATTTATCTGGTTAACTTATTTCTATGGGATATCCTCTTCACTGGCATGGTACTGACTGGTCAGAGATAATGGAGTCCTACACAGGTCAGGCTCCTCTCCCTAGCAGAGAAGGTTCTGAGTCAGCTTCATGCCAAATGTACCATACAGTTTAGCAGAAAGTGACTTCAATATTTGACGATACTGATCTAGCTAATGTTTACTGAGAACTTGTTATGGGCCAGGGCCCGTGCAAAGCTAGAAGAGGGGAAAGAGGCAAAACAGTTGACATAGATAGGACACAGACATGGAAGAGACGTCATCACTACTCATGAGAACTCACTGTCCAGAGATTTAGACACATATAAACAAAAGTCCTTACAATAAAATAAGAGGAGAGTTTTGATTTGTTCAAAATGCAGGGGGAGCACAGAGGATATAGAGACTAGTCCTGCCTAGCGGAGTCTAAAAAGGCTTTATTAAAGAAGGGCTTCATCAAATTAGGTCTTGAGGTGTAAGTAGGAAGTTTCCACATGAACAGAATGCTAGGCTGTGGTGAGGCACTATTAGACAGGTTTTAAAGTGTTAAGCGAGAGCAGCAGTTCAAGCCAGCGGAGCCAGGGCAGGGCCAGAGAGGAGACTGAAAAGATAGGTTGCAGACGAGGCTTTGTATATTTTGCTGGGGAATGGGTTTAGCCTCTCCGTAGTAGAGTGCCATTGAGGCTTTTTGAATAGAGATGTGAAATAAAAATGAGATGGGTTTTAAAAAGGTAATCTGGGGACTCCTGGCTGGCTCAGTTGGAAGAGCATGCGACTCTTGATCTCAGGGGTCGTGAGTTCAAACCTCACGTTGGGTATAGAGATTACTTAAATAAAGACACTTTATTTTTAAAAAAAGATTTCATTTATTTGAGAGAGAGTAAGTGAGAGAGAGAGAACGAACAGGGCGGCGGAGGAGCAGAGAGTGAGGGAGAAGCAGACTCCTTACTGAGCAGGGTTAGGGTTATGGCTGGATCCCGGGATTCCAGGATCATGTCCTGAGCCGAAAGCAGATGCTTAACTGACGGAGCCCCAGATAAAGACACTTTAAAAAAAGAGAGAGAGAGAGATGTCTTTTTTTAAAAAAAATTAAAAATAGATAGATAGATAGATAATCTAGTTGAAGTATGTGATATAGATACAGTGTTCCAGAGAGAGAGAGGAGATTAGAGGGAAGATAGTTTTGAGTCTACTGGGATGGTCCAGATAAAAATGATACGGCACTGGCAATGAGGGTGAACCAGAGATCACAAATTTAAGATATTTCAGAGTCAGACTATGTCAGAATATGGTGACTCAATAGACATGTAAATTGAGAGAAAGGGAGAGGATGATGATGATGAAGATTTAATTTTTGCATATAGGTTCTCTTGAAGTGGGACGTCTTTTCTCTGTGCTTCGATAGTGCTCAGGCTGGCCTCTGTGTCAGAACACCTATTTTCTTTTCCTGTCTGTCCTACTGGAAAATAAACTTCTTGAGGTCAGGAATTGTCCATCTTATTTTAATCCCAAGCAGGGTGCTCAGTAAGCGTTAGACTGGTTGGGATTGGTCCTATCTGAAATAAATGGAGTAACTCTAAGCTTTCTAGAAGAGATTACTGGATGGATTGTTATGTCTTTAACCAAAAATATGGAAGACAGAGGAGGAGCAAGTTTGGAAAGATGGGAGTACATGGGTACGTGATAAGCTTCATTTTGAACTAGTTTAGGTATCTGTGAGAAATAGTCAACAAAGAGGTTGATCCTATGTATTAGCATTAAGACCAGAGCTTAGGAGAGAGGTAAGGGATGGGAAGAAAAGGGAGATATTGTATCAGTCTGATTGCTCTAGAGCCAGCAAGTCTCTTTTAGAAGCTTAATTACTAATGAATGCTTTTTTCTTGAATGTTAGAGCATACAGAAAGATAAAGAAATGACTAAAACATCACATACTTTAAATGATAAAGGTAAGGAAATGAACAATATTTGTAATTGCTCTGTTATCTTTCAGTTAAATAATTATAGTTTTGTCATGTAGTATTCCAAGTTATGCTTTTCCCCTGATTAAAAAATCTGTGATTATTTTGATTAAAGAAGATGCAAAAATTATTCATGGTTATAAATGTCAGTATCTCACATTTTTGAGTGACTGCTGTGTGAATAGGCCCTTTGGAATTTGCAAACCAGGGAGGAGTTAGAGTCTCTGCTGTGGCTGCCTACACCAATAGGCAGAATAAATTTCTGAAGTGCTGTGATTTGTGCAGAGAATTTTCCCCAGGAAAGTCTCTATCCTCTAATGCCACCCTTTCTCCCCAGATGTAAAAATACATCCACTTTCCCATGTCCCCAGCTAGACTAGAGGTTAGCTAAGTCTCTGTCTCAGCAAAAAATTCCCATGCATATTCTATACACACACCAAGAGCACTGGGACATCTCTGCCTGGTGGCTAATTAGCACCACAAATCCAGTATGCACAAAACCAAATTCATCATCTTCTAGTCACCCCCAAAGCTAGTCTCTGTTCCTCCTCGTATTCAGGCACAAAGCCAGAGTCACCTTTGACTCTTTCTTATCACCCATATTCTATATCCAAAAGTTGTCACATTTTGTCCAATCTACCTCCTTTAACAATCTCATGATCTTCCCCTCCTTTCCCTTCACACCACCCATGCCTTAACTACCGCAATAACTTGCCTCCAGTCTCTTTTTCCTTCTGTCAGTCTGTGCTACAGTTTGTTGTGAATGTAATCATCTTGAAATACAGCTTTGAACATATAATTCCTCTATTCACAAGTCCTTGATGGTTCCCCCTTGCTTACCAAATAAAATGCAAAGCAGTTCATTCTGGGGCAGGAGGAGTGGTGGGAGATTAAGCTGGCAGAGTAATTTAGGGCCAGAAGTTAGGGAATTCAGGCTTGTCCCTCATGGTGGTGGTAAGACACTGGAAGGCATCTTCTGTTTGGAGATACTACCTTTACGTGCATAAATGAATACATCTCTGCTGCAGTAATCCCAGACATTATGGCAGCAAGAACTATATCATTTTCTCATACTTAGAGGTACCTTTTCTTTCCCCCCAGGAATAAAAAGTAGCTCCCTTCAAGCTCCGAGTGTTTCTGCTAAAACAGAACAGGCTATTTTGAAACAAGAGGCAAGTAATATTTCTTTTGTCCCAGATACAGACAGAACAAATGCAGTGTGAAATTATGATCAAGATTGGTATAACACAGTTTCATGCATTAAGAGACAATTCAAAACAGCCTTATTCCTTGAGATTAACCACGCTATAGTAAGATGTTATAAAAATTGAAATGCAAACCCACAGTGATAACACTGTGCTCCTTCAGACTTCCAAAGCTCAAAGCTATCAGTTATGTTAGTGTTGTCATACTGTAAGCAGAGGGAATATCAGTAACAAGTTATAAGCCAGCAAAAGTAGTAAGACCGAGACTTTGTGTTAAACAGATCCAAAATTTGAATGTTATATTTGCTTCCATTTAAATAGAGATTCGCCAGAAGCAACTTGAGTGCTCCACTTAGCCCTTAGGTTAGAGGCTTCCTAAATGCTGAGCTTCAAGAGTTTCCAAGTACAGATCCGTGCCCTGCAGAGAGAGCAACAATTAGGGCTTTGAGACTCATTTTCTTTTAGTGCTGATGGGTTGTGCAGAGACCGCCATGCTGCCTCACCCTGTCCCCTCTGTGACCAGTGATCACTCATCTGATGGTGGAAAGTTGGCAGCATTCAGGGTGCGGCCTCTAGTCACAACCTGGATTGCCTTTGTGGACTGTCAGATTGTCATTTTAAAGAATCAAATGCACACATCCTTGCCTCTGTTAGCACTGTATTAACTGGCCCAGCTATTCTAAAAAGTTAACATGGTTTAAAAGAGATGTTTGTTATCAAGCAGGAAATTCACTAAAGTCTTCCCAAAAGTCTACCTTCACAACTAAGGTAGAAGGTGGCATCATTTCCAGTGTCCTACATGAAATGCATAGAAAGCAACAGACTCAATTATATGTAGCTGCTCAAATGTAGCATGTCAGCCACAAGATGCTTCTCTGTATAGACAAGTATTTGTCAAACACCTGCCACGTACAGGGCACTGTATCATTGTGTCCACATCCATAATCGCTATGCTTTGTTTCCAAAGAAAAGAAACTTCACTACTTTGAGTTAGTTTAGTAGTTGTACATCAGGAATTACTTTTTTTACTAGCCTCTATATAGAGCCAGGAAAAAGGTCTTCGCTGAGTGTCACATGGATGACAAACCTCATCCTACATAGTTTGCCTCCAAAAAAGTCAATAAACAAATTTAGACTGTTTTTAAAGGAGGCCTTAAAATACACATGAACAATATGACTATATCAAATGGCCACAGAAACCTAATTTATTTTGAGAAATAGCATGACCACTTTTATTATGATAGAATAGGATACGATTTCCCAACTTACTTCACTCATTCCATCAGTGCCAGAGAATGTACTTCTGGTGGCTTGTGTTTAGCTCTCAGACCTGGGAAATAATTGAAGTCTACTCTGTTGGATTTATCTTTCTAAACAATTATCTCAGTATATAAAGCTCTTGGCCAAATCAAAGAGTCACATCCTATGCAGGTGGAAAACCTGCTCTCTGCCTTCCAGCTTTCTTTTTCCTTAAATTTAATTTAATTTAATTTTTTTCAGTGATCCATAATTCATTGTTTATTTTTTAATTTTCATGTATTTATTCTTCTGTACTTTTAGTCGATGTATTCCTACTATGGATTCTTTTTTTTTTTCTAAAATCATGTCCCCTATAGTTAACTTTGTTTAAAAAGCACACATTATCTTTTTAGCTGTTCAATTACCTTCCATGCTGCTAAGTGCATTCCTCAGTTAGTTTTAGAATAGAAATGAATTCTATAAACCTGTGAATTCTGTAATACATGTAGTATAAAGCAAATAAAACATGTACTTTTATCACAAATGAACTTTTAAAATCATTTTCTTATATTTCTGTATTTTGAATTTGAGAAATAGTCGACATTCAAATTCTTTTAAAACTCCTTTGAGGATTTTCACTGTTTTTTTTTTCTTATGGCATATATAGGTGACATATGCTGATGTTAATGAAAAAAAGGCCAAGAAACCAAGCTTTAACTCTAAGTCAGGTAAACAATAGCAAGAGTTATTAAGTAAATCCTGCAATCTACTCATCCATTCGTTCTATGAACATTTACTGAGCTTCTAATACATGACATCCATTGTGTTAATTACTGCATACTTACAAGGTAGAAACCATATAAAACAGAAAAGCTATGCTCCTAATCCTGTATTTTACAGCTAAGTGGGGGACACTCATGCCAGTATTCCCAACCTGTTATGGTAAGTATAATAATGGAGGTATGTACATAGTTCAGGGGAAGCATAGGGACACCAGGGAAACTTGTCCAGAAGAAGCCACAATTGGGCTGAGACATGAAGAATATGAAAGAATTCTCTCAGCACACAAATGGTAGGAGAACCTTCTAGGAAAAGGGAATATATTTACCAAGATATAGACATTTGAGCATAGTACGTTTTTGGAAATACAGATTCTCTCAGAATTTCTTTATCTAAAAGTTCAAGCTAGAGAATTGCAGGAAATGAAGTTAGACTGCTAGAGAAGGGTTAGATCATTAAATTTCTGGTAGGCTATGCCAAAAAATCTACCTTTTATCCTGTTACTGAAGGGCAACTATTGAAGAATATTGGCAGGGTTGTAATATAATCAGAATTTGTCTTTTCTAAAAAGGGAAAAAAGAGGGGCACCTGGGTGGCTCAGTGGGTTAAAGCCTCTGCCTTCGGCTCAGGTCATGATCCCAGGATCCTGGGATCGAGCCCCGCATCAGGCTCTCTGCTCAGTGGGGAGCCTGCTTCTCCCTCTCTCTCTCTGCCTGCCTCTCTGCCTACTTGTGATCTCTGTCTGTCAAATAAATAAATAAAATCTTTTAAAAAAAGGGAAAAAAGAATTAGAGATGAGGGGACTAGAGGCAATGAGACAATAAAAATAATAGCATTTATTGAACACTTACTATATGCCAGTTACTATACTAAACTCTTTATATCCTCTCATTTAACCCTCTGAACAACCTAAGGAGGACAGAAGTATTTTTATCTACCATTTTACATATAAGTAAACTAAGTCTCGGAGTGGTGAATTGCCCTACCCAAGGTTTCACAGTGTACGTGACAAAACCAAGGTTTTAACCCAGGTCTGTCTTACTCAACAAGTTCTAGCCACAAAGCCATGCTGCCACCTATTACAATTAAAGACACTATTAACAATAGTTAGGGCTAGAAATGAGGCTTGAACAAACTCAGTGACAGTGAGGGTACAGATTTAACTCAAACTAAGGTCATCGAATGGATGAGATTTGGTTACTGATTAAATATGGGAGATGTAGGCGTTGAAGACAACTCCCAGATTTCTAGACTGGGCAACTAAATGGGTAGTGAACAGTGGTACCATTCAATAGAAAGGCAGTACAGAAAGATGAAAAAATTAGTTCAGCTTTTTGAGGTAGATTATACTTTGTCCTCTTAATTCCCTCTTCAATCAGAGAGTTCTCCATAAGTATGTTTCTTAATTATCAAGAAATTAATATTTTGGGTCCCAGCTTTTTAAATTACATTCAGAGAATATAGCCTGTAAATCTTGAATACACTGAAGTTGTTAAGGTTTTCTTTGTGACCAAATATGTGACTGCAATTTGATAGTGTTCATGGACATACCAAAATAATGTGTATTCTCTACATGAAGGATGGAAGGCTCTAAATGGATATTAAGTTACGTTTATTGATTTTATGTCTTTACTGATTTTTCCATCTACTAGACCTTTTTTTTTTTTTTTGTCTGCAAATGTGTCCGGCTATTAAAGAGGTACATTGAAGTTCTACACTCTAATTGTATATTTATCAAATTCCCATTGCATTTGTAACAGGTTTCACACAGGCTCTTCAGGACATTTAATCTACCATATTCCTAGAAACCATGGAAGAGTTATTTTTTCTAACGGTCACATTAGTTATCTATTGCTAAGTAACAAATCACCCTAAAGTTTGGCAGCTTAAAAAAATTGTCTTATATAAGTTTCTATGGTTAGGAATCCAGGAACAATTTAGCTGGGTGGTTCTGATTCAGGGTCTCTCATGAGGTTATGGTCAAGTTGTCATCCAGGGCTGTTGCAGTCATTTAAAGGCTTAACTGGGACTGGAGGCTTCACTTCCAAGATGGCTCACTCACATGGCCGTCAGTAGGAGGCCTCAGTTCCCCACCTTGTGGACCTCTATATAAGGCTTCTTGAGTATCTTCATAATATGGCATCTGGCTTCCCCCAGACTGAGTGATCCAAGGTAGAGGGGCTGAAACCACAATATATTTTATAACCTAGTTTCAGAAGTTATATACCATCACTTCTGCCCTGGACTGTCCATTAGAAGCAAGTCACTGAGTCCAACCCACACTCAAAGGGAATAGAGTTAACCTCTATTCCCTGTGAGAGAGTATTACCAAAGAATTTGTAAACATACTTTAAAACCACCACAGCAATATTATCTTCACACTTAATTTTTCAGGTTAATACACTATTAATTCCAGTTCCTTCCTTTCCAAAACTGTACACATGTACAAATATACTCATAAACAAAGAAACTCAGGAAGGCACATATAATTTTAAGTAAATGTTTTCAAACAGATCATTGGAATTTACTGGTTACTCCCAATACACTTTACATTTCTTAGGAGAAAGATAAATAGCAATTTTCCTTGACTTTGACCTGGCTCTAATTGGCAATACTACTTTCTATTATTCAGAGCATTCTGTTTGTCTAAGACTGTTTAGTGATGTATGTGTATAATTGATATACACCATTCTAGTATTCCTATGGAGATGTTCTACATGAAGACTTGCTTTACTGTAATTATTTAGAAATATTTTCTAATATCTGCTCATGGAACTTTGCTAGATGGCAGGCAAGTCATGTTAGACAGTATTTGAATAGGAAGAGATTAATGACTGTTAGACTAATAAACATTGACCCAACACCTGTGTTAAAGAATTGTTTCAATAAATGTTATTAAGTGCTTACTATATGTCGGACACTGTAAACTATAGCACAGTAAGTCCTATAATAGAAGGAAGTATAGGGTGCTTCAGGAGCATTGACAGAGGATGCCTGTCTGTGCAGGACAATTTCAAGTAGGGCTCTCTGAAAGAGGTAACATAAGCTGAGTGATTCCTAAAAGGTGAGGAATTTAAAAAAGCAATGTTAGAGTTACAAACTAAACAGTAAGGGCACAGGCAATGGGAATTGCATGTTGTTCAGGATCTCTGGAACACAGAATATATGTAGAATGGTGGCCAGAGATTGAGGCTGGTAAGGTAGGCAGTGGGCGCAGATTGTAAACCATACTTTATGCCTCCCTGGCAGTCCCTGGAGGGTTTAAACACAGCAGTGACAACAGGGAATAAAGACCTATTAACAGATGTTAATTACCATTTTACAAGTAGCTTGGGAAGGCTACCGACAGGTAGTAATTTTCTTTTTCTCTCTGAAAATTCATCTGTAGCTCAAGGAAACTTCCCCTCTCATGATTCGTCAATTAAGTAAGTATCTAAGAAAGCTTAATAAATTAATGCGTTATTTTAAATTAACCTTTTAATAATTACACAGGAGTGCTGCTTAAGGGCAGATGCTCCCACGGAATCCTCAGTTCTTATAGTCCTACTTGCATTCATGTTTTGCAACCTCTCGGGACTCAGCTAAAATTGTAAAGTAGGCAAAGTTATTTATGTTCTCTCACCTTCCCTCTAGTCTCGCTTTTGTTCTGTACTCCCCTAATCTCTAGGGCCGTCACTCCCCTTTCAGGTAGCACTACCTCTTCTTTCCAGGTAACTTGCTGGGATCTAGAACTATTCATTTCCCCTCTCCACATCCAAACATACATTACTTGTGCCTTTTGAGGTTATTGGTTTTCTAATAATGATGAATTAGTTTACCATGTAGTATTAATGACTTAATCTGTTACCCCATCTGAGGATATTTATACTGTAATCTAAAGTAATTAATCTCTAATGATACAGAAATCAAGGACAGTGGAGAAGATTTTTTTTTTGGCCTAGGTGCCTTTCAGCCCACAAACCTTGGTGGCCACTTATTCTGCTAAAGTGCAACTCCTAGGGCGCCTGTGTGGCTCAGTTGTTAAGCATCTGCCTTCAGCTCAGGTCATGATCCCAGGCAGGAGCCCTGCATCCCCATCCGGCTCCTGCTCAGCGGGAAGCCTGCTTCTCCCTCACCCACTCCCCCTGCTTGTGTTCTCTCTCTTGCTGTCTCTCTCTCTGTGTCAAATAAATAAAGTCTTAAAAAAATAAAGTGCAGTTCCCCACAAACTTGAATATGCCATGCATATCACATAACTCCTGATGGATCTCACTTATCAAACACCATCATCTTCTAAATCCTCAAACCAAATGAGGTCCAGGATAGATTTTATGAATTCCAAATTCTGATGAAAATGGTTGGGTAAGGTGAAGTAGTGTGTGGTGGTAAATGGTTTTGACATTCAGAGCAAGCTTCCTAGAAGAAGGATTTTATGCTTAGGAGTAATGAAGTCAGTTTGCCTTACTGAGTGCCCATAAGATGCAAAGAGGCTGAAGGAAGGAAACTGACTAGCCCAATATTAGGATAGTTTAAAGAAATAAAGGTGAGGAGTGATAATTATGTAGTTCTAGAAAATGTTAATTCTTCCTTCCCTCTTCCTCCTGCCTTCCCACTACCCTAGACTACACAGCTACAGAATCACTTGACTCTTTTCAAAAGCAAATGCTCTGGATACCCTTTTGCTAAAAATCTTAGCTCAGCTAAAATGAAGAACTCTGCACATAATCTGGGAGCTTCTTCCTCATTCCTCTCAAACATACAGGGTTAAAGTACTTTTAGCTATACCTAGGACAATTCCAGGCCAGAGCACAATAAAACATGGCTAACAAGACCATCTGGTCTGGCTCTGTCCATTGCACCCACGTCACATCCCCTTTACCTTATAGAGAGGAACACAGGTTCAAGGGCTTGGACTTGGTCCTTTCTCTGACGCAGCTCAGTGCTTCCCAAGCCCCAGTGCTAGATGCATCACATGTGTTCCACTACTTACCTCTCTCCCTTCTCTCCTCTCAACTTCTTCTCTGTTTTTCCTAAGGCTTACAGGAAGGCCATACACCGTAAGCTTAACAAAATATAATTAGAAACCAAAGAAATCAGGACAAAAGGAAGCAAATATGATAAGATAGCAGTGGGGTAAACAGAATAATTAAGCTTTGCATTTAGATGCCGTGTATGTTCTTATGATTGGGATGGAAGATGAGAGAAGACTGTTCTCATAAGTATTTCATCCACTGAATGGTGTGGTCTAATGGCTTTGAGGAGGGATGTGATATTATCTAGTCACTCTCTCTGCTGAACACCTGTGACAGGAGCATGTAGGACAAATGAAAGATAGTTAAATAGGTGCCCGTTACAGAAGTTCATTAATGATTTGTGGCCTTGCACGATGGCCTTCCTTTTGGAATAGAGAGAAGTATGCATCTAAAACACGTTAAGTGGGAATTTGTGTGCCAGACTTTATTGAGAACCTACTGTGTTCAAAGTATAGTTCTGGGTATTAGATACCAAGATGAATCAAGCACTACCTGACCTCAGTTGTGCTTTACACAGCAACAGGACAAAAGACAGGGAGACTTGAGGAATGCCAGAGAGTGAAGTGGGTACAGGGCAGTGGATGAAATGTCGGGAAAAAGGAAGGTGACCCGTGGTACCACCCAGGTTTGGCTTTCAGATTAAACCACTGATGTTAGGATACAGAGGTGCTGCTTTAAATTCCCATTTAGCCACTGGAATGAGTAAATGGATTTGGCAATAGGATGGACTATGTGTGTGGATGAGCAGTAGGTAACAGGCACCACCTCAAAGCTATGCGCCTGAGATACAAGCAGAAGGCCACCAGTTGGATTAAAAATTAGATATGCACAAGGATTAGGCAGACTAAAATTTAGGCTTGTCACATTAATCCTCAAAGGGTGGCTGGCCAATCATATGAAGATGTCTTTAAGTTATCTTCTGGACTAAAGTGAGCTTGTATGGAGGAGAAGGTCAGAAGCAGAAAGATATATTTATAGGGGCACCTGGGTGGCTCCATGGGTTGAAGTCTCTGCCTTCAGCTCAGGTCATGATCCCAGGATCCTGGGATGGAGCCCCACATCGGGCTCTCAGCTAGGTAGGGAGCCTGCTTCCCCATCTCTCTCTCTCTGCCTGCCTCTCTGCCTACTTGTGATCTCTCTCTGTCAAATAAATAAATAAAATCTTTAAAAAGAAAGAAAGGTATATTTATAGTTTTGTGACATGGCAAATTGAACTGTGAAAAAGTGTGCTTTCTCTTTGGGGCTTCTGGATTAGTGGTCATTAATATCACTGCCCTCTTTATTTAAGAAGTAGGAAGTTAGCGATACAAATGACCTAAATCTTAGACACCTTCCTAGTAGCGTCAGCCTGTGGAGGAAAATTGCCTAAGACTAAGGAAGAGTAGATGGACTATCATATCACTCCTGGAACGGTGATGGAACTTTCCAATATAACAGCAAGTTCATTTGCATGTTTCTGTTTGATTTCTGTTTTACTCCAACAAAAATCTGATAATTCATTGTGAGTTGTAGATTGTATGTGATATCACAACTATTTTCTAGTGGCCTTATATGAGGCCGTCTCATTTATCTGGTTAGTTTTGTTCTCAGATCTTTGCTATTTCCTGTTACCTAAGTGTATGCCTTTGGGGCAGAAAGCCTGTGAGGACAGGTAGCAACAAATACACAGGACTCACTGGGTTCCACTTGCTGCCAGCCATAGAGCAGAACAAAGAATCTGGATGCATTAGGTTGCAGAGGACCTACAAGAAGAAACTGCAACTAGAGTTGGCCTGAGAAATTGAGTCTTAGAAAAATAAATGAAGCCAAAGGATAGGAACTGTGTCACTGACATCAGCACTCATGTTCCAGGTTCCATACTGCAAAAAGGTACTAGTCTGAGGATGAGCTATTGCTCCCTAACCCTAGCTGAGACCTGGAAGTTTTTCTTTTCCTACTAGGAATTACGTTGTAATTTCAGAGATGGGCTATATTTTTCAAAATTGAATTGTGGGCCTTGGGGGGAAAAGTAATTTTGATAACAGAAGGGAAGGCCAAGTGAAAATGAAAATAGAGTGTGCTTTTTCCTTTAAGAAGGTCAGGAAGAAGAGAAGCAAATGATCCACATAGGCAGGAAAATATGAAAATAAATCAGAATTAGAGTCTTAGGCCTTATTTTTTGTAACTTTTTTTAGAATTCTATAATTTACATGACTGTGTTATTCTCTGGCTACAATTTAGTAAAATATATTTGTGGTTCCAAGTAGTAGGTGATAATAAATAGTTTTGATTAAAACATAGAATAGATTGCAATGACATGAATAGAGCTAGAGAGTATAATGCCAAGTGAAATAAATCAATCAGAGGAAGACAAATACCATATGATTTTACTCACATGTGGAATTTAAGAAACAAAACAAATGAGCAAAGGGAAAAAAGAAAGGCAAACCAAGAAACAGACTCTTAACTATAGAGAACAAACTGATGGTTATCAGAGGGGAGGTGGGGGGATGGGGGAAATAGGTGATGGGGAGTTAGGAGGGCACTTGTGATGAGCACTGGGTGATTAAAATAAAAACTTTTAAAAAAGAGAAAAAGGGATGCCTGGGTGGCTCAGTCATTTAAGCGTCTGCGTTTGGCTTAGGTCATGATTCCAGGGTCCTAAGATTGAGTCCCATCCCATTCCTTTCTCAGCGGGGAGCCTGCTTCTCCCTCTGCCCTTCACTCCCCCTGCTTGTGCTCCTGGTCTCTCTCTCCCTGACAAATAAATAAATGAAACCTTTTTAAAAAATAAAATTAAGAAGAAGAAAAAACATAGAATAGAATGTTATGATACCTAGAAAAGGGCTGCCTCTGATTTGCTATTGCATATGATCAGAAACACATTATTTTAATCCATTGTTATGAAGAATCATCCGTGGATCTTTTCCTATTGTAGGGTGAGGGGATGAGACTAGGAGTTTTGAGGAGGTGGGCAGAAAACACGTTATCAGGAAGCTCTGATCAAGCAGAGCAAGCAGAAAGGACTAGCCCACCCCCTCTCTCCCCAACCCCATGCTCTTCCCAACTCACTCTGAAACAAACACGACTAAGTGGTTCATGAATAGTAATACCAGACGGATGTTAGTTTGTGCAACAGCTGTTTACTATTCTACCGTTTATTCAGCTATCATTCTACTCCTGTGAGTAATGGAGCATGTCCTGTACCCACAGGCCAGTATCTAAGTAGGAGGCTAAATAGGGGGATTAGACAAAAAATAAAGCTTAATTCTTTTTTTGTGAATTGCTAGGGAGAAAAAAATCTCCCAAGCACAAAGGAAATAATCTGATTCAATGCTGAGGAATTGGGGGTGGGTGGAGTTACATAAATTATTGATCAGAAGTAATAAAATCAATCTCTTTTCACCTTTCAGACACCACCACTGTCAAAATTGCTGTCAAAAAAAAGTATGTATGATGAAATTCACATTAGAAATTTCACATAGAGAAAAGTCTGTGAATCAAATAATGAGCAAAATCATCTGTTGACATCAGTCAGTTTCCCTCTTTGCCTTCTCTTCTTGACTTTCACTCTCAGTTAATCTTGAATTTTGCAGGGGTCCAAAGTTACTGTTATTGGCCTGTTGGGCAGGGGGCTCAGGAGGATGGATTGGGGGAGCATTAGGAGGTTTAGTTATCATGAGAAAAGCATCAAATACCACAAACCTGCTCCATAATGGGAAGCCATAAAGGGAAATGCCTTTGTAGACCATTGAGATCTGGCTTAGGGCTGAGCATACTGTCCCTTGGGCATGTGAGCCAGGATGTGAGACAGCCTGGATCTGTCTCCTAATTTTCCCTGGAGTAAGAAAAATCTTAAGATGGTACTCTATCAAAAGAAGGGACCCGGTCACCTGAGAACTCCAACTTGGACTAGGCAAAGATGAGGGTGAATTTGATGAGCCTCAACTCTTGAGGCTAGACAGAAGAATCATGAACACAAGAGGGGTACAGGGGAGTAGTACACACACACACAAACACACACACACTCTTTCACATATACACCTGCTCAACTCAGAGAACGTGCAACAAACACAAAGAACTAGACATACTGGCACCAAAAGAATATTTCTTGGCTTAATAGTATAGTGGAAATAAGCTGAAAATCAGATTCTATTTATCGCATTTCATTTCATTAAAAACTTTAGGAATGCCCTTGTTTTATATATCAAGGTTGAAAATGCCTCTTCTCAGCTACCTTAAGAGTAATAATGTAGGTCTTCTGTACATTTTCTCTGGAATTAAGAAAATAATATATATTGAAATTCTTAGCTCATATGTATTAGAACATATTTGGACCAATTTAGACTAAGAAGGTAAGTAACTTACCTATTAATGGTTAGCTGTTATTCTTAGAAGTGTTTGATCAGGACATGTTTATGTAAAAGAAATGTTTTTTGACCATATGTTGTTATTCCGAACTATGTTTTTCAAACTCAATAGCCATTTTCTAGTCAGGGCAAAAGGTGACAAAGAATGCATTAAGCGAACTAGATAGTGGTGATGTTTACATAACGTTGTGAGCATACTTAATGCCACTGAACTGTATGCTTTAAAATGGTAAAATGGTACATTTTATGTTCTGTGTATTTAATCACAATAAAAATGCATTAAGAGATTTGGGAATTGGCATGGAAAAAAAAATAGCTTTATCTGAAGTGGTTCCCAAACCTTCTCTAATGGATCAGGAGAGATACGCTACATTTGACAAAGTGTTAACTTTTCACTGAATACTGGCCTAAACCTGAACAATCTGGAAGCTACCTTTGGAGGTACTGGGAGGCAACAACCACATTCTAGGGTGTCTGGTGCCCAAATGCCAGGATATAGAACAGTGCATAGCCAGAATGCCAGGCATCCAGCTTTTGCTGCCACTGACTTGTATCCACAGCTTTGAGAAATAAGAGTTTCTGCAGAAGGTATGCATTCTTGGTCTGACTGTCTTGAGGGCAACAATAACTTAAAAACAAATACCATTTTAATATAGGCAGGAGGATTTTTATGTTCCCAAAATACATCTGCAATGAGAAGTACATAAACATACAGAGTTCTGCAGGTGAAGTTTGCTTTTGCCTCTAGTCCAGTCCAAGCTGTGACAGTGAGTACAGTTGACCATAGAGAAAAAGGTCATTCAGGTCTGGTCCCTGGGTTTCTACTTCAGCTCACAGTGAAGGAGACCCCCAAATTCCCTCTACTGCCCAGCCTTCTGGCCCTTTGAGTCCATCCCAGTTCTAGCTCAGCGTTTTTGGCCAAGATTAACGTGAACTATCCTCTGCCTCCCTCTCCAAGACAGTTTGTGCTGATAATCTTTTGTTGGACCCAAAGCCTATTCATTTGCACTAAATCATTAGTGCTAATTGTTGACTATTCATTAAACCTTAACAAGTAGCTGTAGTCATCTGCCTGCCTAAAAACACAGCAAACTGACAGAGGAAGGCAGCAACCAGTGGGCCACAGAGCCCACAGCCTGACCCTTCTGCTGTGGTATTTTTTCACCCTTAGCTCCTAGCTGGAAAGATGTCTACACAAAAGGAGGCTATTTCTGTATATATAGACTGCAAATCTGTTTCATGAAATAGTTTGTCAAAGGTAATTCTGGTTTGTATTTTTAATAAGAAACAAGTGCTGTCCTTAATTCCCCGAAAAATAATGATGATGGTGATCATTTTTACTATATAGTAAATAATATTAGTTAAGTCATTTTTTATTTCAGATATACAAAATATTTTTTCTTTTTATCATTAAGACCATCACTTTTCACTTATGTTAACCATTAAATAAATTACTTCAAACTGTAAAAAAAAAAAAAAGAAAGAAAGAATGCTTGGATCATCAACACGGTCTTACTTTTTGCCAGAGCAATTGTTTTCTATGAGCCTAGACACCCACCTGGCTATTTTTTTTAACCAGGAAGACATTTGTGCTCAGCAATAAATGCTCAAAATCAATGTTCCAGGGAATTTTGAATCAAAGGGAATCATATTCAAAGAACAAATCACAGCTACAGAGAATGAACCAATTTGAAATTGATCTCTTATTCTAAGATCCTTTCCTATGTTCTCTCTCTACACCATGGCTAGACTCCAGCTATGCATTGTTTGACACAAGGAATTAAAGGTTAGCCCCTGTCCCTACAATAGAGTGAATCCATATGTGATTTCCTTTGTGTCCTGCTTACCTCCTTTCCAGGTAACTTCAGAAGAACTGAACGGTATAGTTCATAATATAATGACTTGGGTCGTGGCTGCAGTGACCAGTATATTATATCCAGCCATCACAAAATATGAAGAAAGGTTGCAAAATATTCTATACCCAATGCCTGATGACTCTACCCTCTCTTCAGATAGTGTGAGTTGCTGTAGCACATGCAGTGAAATGCTTCTATATGAAACATGTATTCAGGCAGAGACATTTCAGGCAGAGGCCTGTGCGGACACAGCTGACAGGTCCATAGGACAACCAGCGACACCCGTAAAACCATCTGCCCACAAAGAAAAAAGAGCAATGGGGGAAAAACATCACAGAAAAGGAAAACGTAAAGACTCTGAACCTAAATCTAATAAAACCACTGAATCCCCTAAACCTAAAACCAGTAAATCCGATACTCACCTTTCTGCACCAACTGAAACAGGTTCGAAGAACTCTGAAGATGCTATCACTGAATCAGCTGCCTTAAAACAGCCGCCATCTTCGGATGAAAGAGCAAAAGTTGTAAATGAGATGCAGGAGTTAAAGAATGTTTTTGATAACTTTAAATATCACCTCAAAGAGGAATCCGAGTTGGTTTTAGAAAATATTTTTCATGAAATGGTGTCTGAATTAACCAAGACCCTCCCCAGTCTTGCTTCTGTTACGGCCGAAACTTTGGTTGATCAAACTGACATTGACAAAGGAGGCTTGCTCTCCAAAGTCAGTATCTCCTCAGCAGCTGCTGAAATTATGGAAAGTGTGCTTGAGAAGCTACAGTCTGCAGTTGAGAAAAAATGTACTGAGGTATTTTCACAAGAAAATTCGTCAGTTCACTTTAAATCAGACTTAACAGCCAGTGGGGAACATTTCATTTCTCCAGAAGAAAAAACTTCAAAAGCTTCACCACCTTATACTATGGAGAACATGAGTGGTATTGCAGAGGATATGGTTCATGTGATTTTAGAAAAGCTGACATCTCTTGCATCTTCTAAGCAAAATGAACTTGCTCATCTTGAGATCACTACCAAACCTGCTTACCAGCAACACCAAAAAGATCCAACATATGCATTCCTTCAAAGAGCCAGCAAAAGTAAATCCAGTGCTGAACCTAATGCCGCCAATTTGATTAGCAAAGAAGACATACAAAACTTGGTGTCAAATATTTTTTCCCAATCCTCTCTGGTTGGTTATATAGAAGAAGCAATCAACACTATACTAAGTTATATACAAATTGGACTTAATAATGAGAGACTCATTGCATCTGAGGAAACAATGACCATCCTTCATCTACTTGATGATCTCTTGGCTCAGTTACATCAGAAACCAGCAAAAACAGATGTCCCAAAGAGAAGACACCCCAGACTGAGTAGTCCTTCTGGCACTGAAGAAGGGCACAGACTCAGCAGTACCACAGTAGCTTATCATCCTAGACATGGACGCCTCTTTCCACCCATTAATGTTCCTGGCATGGTTCTTTATTCTGAAGATGAAAATAAAGAAATAGACAAGATTGTGGAAAATGTACTGATTTCATCAATCAAAGATGAAAAAGCAAAATTACAAGAACAGGTTCCTGATCGCTGGTTAACAAGGGAAAATGCTGATTTGAAGTACAAAAGAAATATGAACTTACATACAAAGCCTACTTATCAAGACGAAGTAGCATTTCACAATTGGGGATTAAAGACTGACCTCTCAGGTTTTAATAATAAGGACCTTTTTAAGGACAAGCCATGTTTGAATAGAGACCTTTTGCTTTTCTGTGAAGATGAAAATCATCAAATACAAAAAGCCTCAGAGGATATAATTACAAGTATTTTAGCACAGGTGCTCCAAGACCTATCTTCTGGGCCCTCTGATCACTCAGGTTATAAAAATAAGGAAGCTTCACTTCTTACATCAGGAAGCCCACAAGATCTGTCCAGTCAAGAAAGGATGAACCAGATGTTCTGTGCATCAGAAATCCAAATAGTAGCTCAAGAAATTGTAGATGCTGTATTAAAAATACTTCACATAGCTTATAGTCACATTATCAGACATTCTTCATCAGTACCTCAAACATCTCTAGATAATGCTGACATACCCAATAAAGAGCCATTAAAAATATGGCTTGAGAGTAAAAGGAATATGAAATGTTTATCTGTACTTGGCATAGACCCTACAAAAGATCCCTGGTTAGAACCTGAAGAAACTGAATCAACACCTGAACCTATAGTTCACATTAATGATAAGATCACTTACACAGTTTTTAAGAAGCTGAACTCATTTATTTGTCCAAAATTGCAAAACTGCTTTAAACTAGAAAGCCATGCTGATCACTCAAAACCTGAACCTGACAAGAAATCTTCATTTCAATCTCACCTTAGTACTTACACAACTAAAGTTGTAAAAATTGTTTTGGATGCTATCCAGAAAGAACTCAAATACAATAAGAAAAATCTAAAGCTCGGGAAATGTGGCCCTCCCAAAGACTTTATAGATACAGGAGATTTTGCTGACAGTGAAAAGGAATTAGACTCTCTTGTCACAAAGCTAAATAATGACATTATGACAAGTTCATTAGCAACTTGCATTTGTGAATTGCTAAGTGGAAATACAGATAAAAGCAATATTCTGCTCCCTTCAGATAAGCTAAGGTCTAAAATCTCGTATGAAACTGCTGAGATTGAGCAAAAACAACGTGTGCCTTCTCAGTGCCCTCATATGCAAGAGGAAGTTCACAGAGGTACCAGACTGCAACTGTTAGATAGAATTGGGGATACCTTATGTGACATGTTACACAAGCTCATAGGATACTGTCCACATTCTCCACGATCTGATGAACCAAACAGAGAGTGGATCAAGGAGAATTTGAGAATAACCACTGCATTACAGTCTAATATTCAGCTCATTTCTTATACAATTCTAGAAGGTATCATTGGAAAATTCTGTAGTGCTGAGATGGATCACATTTTCACAAATTCAGAATTTAAAGCTATCTCAGATTATATTGATACTGACAGCCTATCATTTGCTTTGCTTATTGAGGAAATGGGCAGATGCTCTGACATAATCGCCAGCATGTTGTCCAGTATGATCCAGCCAAGTAGTCAAGAGGTGACTAACAACAACGGAAAGACAACTGCTCCCAAAACAGGGACCACAAAAGAAGAGCACCCAAATAAACTGGAAGTCATGGCTTCTGATATCTTTGAAATGGTTTTTGCTAAATTGAAAGGGTTTGCCCAAAGAAATTTAGAAACTCTGGGCACTGTAATTAATGGAAATAAAAAGAGCAACAAGAGGTACTGGGAAAGTGAAAGTTTCAACATTTGTGCAAACACACGTGAAAAACAACTGGAGTCTGCTTTATACATGCATGCAAAGAAAGTATCAAGTACTATTTTGAAGGCTATTCAAACGGAATTAAATGTGAGCTTACTAGATTTGGAAACAGGCATAACCAAGCCACTACAGGAGAAAGAAATGCTTAAGAATCTAGTCGATTTAATTTTAGATGCAGAGCCTCCTCAATTATTTAATGAAACTGAATCAGAAAAGCAAGGGATTGAAAATTATAGATACAGGCCAACCTATGGAAATTTTCTTCCAGGAGGGGCTGACCCAGAGTCCTACCTAGAAGATCCTGCAGACACAGAGAAAAAAAGTGCTGGAGAGGAAAGACCAACAGAAGAAACTAAATCAGAATCTCTTCAGCAATGGGAGCTAGAAAGAACATTTAAAAAATTTGAAGTAGAACTCAAAGAACCAGAAAAGTCCCCAGTTGTACCCATTATAAGAAATATTTTGAATGAAATTTTTCAGAATGACTTAATTGATCAATTAAATGTGCTTACTCTCTCCCAGTCCCCTTTATGTGACATTCCTCATCCTGGTGATAAGCCAGTTGCTCAAAAATCAATTCAATCTATGGATAAAATAATGGCTCCTTTAGTGTCTGAGGCAGATATAACTGCTGTTGCAGATAACGTGGTTAGAACCATACTTCAAAAACTTTATTCTGCTGTCATGACAGATAGAAATGCAAGTGAAAATAGATCTAACATTATCACCTGTCCAGCAATTATCTCTTTTCCTGAATATGACAATGAAGAAAAGACCTCTCTCCAGTCTACTATACTGGACAGAAATCCATGTATATTTCAGTCCACATTTAGTGGTGGTAAAATGACCAAAATGAATGTAGTTGAAGATATTATACAGTCAATATTAACAAATTTAGAAACATTTGCTACTTCCAAAGTAAAAGCTCTCTTTTGTCCTCACATCAATTTCACAATTCCAACGGCTTTGCCTCTACAGGAGGATGAGACTGCTTCCAGCCAACCATGGCTATCAACCAAAGATTCATATTCTGGTGATCAATTTTCTTATTGTTCAATGGATCATGACAAGTCAGGAAAGACCACATCAATATGTCAACTGACTGCCTGTAAATTAAATTCATATGCAACAGAAGTGGCTAGACAGATTTTACAAGGAATCAAACATAAGTTAGATAAAGAAATAAAAAGTCCATTCTTAATTCATAATATTGTGGTTTCTGGCAGTATCCCAAGCCAGATTGTTAACACAGTGTTAAGTATTGTGTCTGCTAAAGGCAAATATGAAAAAAACCTATTTGACAGAGAGATTGAGCCAGGTCAGCCAGAAGATATTGTTGGAAAGCTGTTCAATAAAAGTGATTATCAAAAAAAACTTCAATTTCAAATACTAGGTACCATCGAGGGTATCTTAAGTGACATCTGTGAGAAAACACTGGACGAGAATAATCTCCTACTTACTGCATCCACTCTTAATAAATTTAACGTAAGTGGGAAACATTTAGAAGCAAACTCTGAAACAAACCCCAAGTATGCAAATAAAGCTATTCCAATGCTTTTGGTTCCTAAGTCGTGTGTCACAATGATTTCCAATGATATGGTGGATATTGTTCTTCAAAATCTCACTTCTGCTATCATGCTTGGTGTAAATGCAAAGGATTCTATTTCTCTGAAATTGCCCCTGGCATTTTCTGATTCATTTCCCAAAGCAGAGCATCAACGATCTACTGTGACAGACTCAATGAATGAGGGGGAAAGGGGGAGATTTCTATTTGCAAGAAAGGGAAGAGATGTACAGCTGAAATCAGTTTATTCTGATGATTATCAGACAACTGTACTTAAAAAACAAGATGACAAGAAATCTGCTGACCCATGTGAGGAAAGTGTTCACTTTATTACTAAAGCCATTTCTAATAGATTAAAATCTTTTGCCACAGAAAGAATAGATATGCTACTTACTCTTGATACTCAGACTACAGAAAAAACGTATGTTGGCCCAGAATTAACAAATTGTAACCAAAACAGCGTATTTCTTGAAGCAAACCAAATGCCATCGGATGTGAATATCCTAGAAATCTCAACAGCTAGAACCGTTCTCAGTCAAGAGGTCACAGATGACACATTTGCTAATTACAGGAAAAAACATGGACCTGCAATTCATATATCACAAGCTTGTCTTAGGGAATATGCTGACATAATCGCCAGTACCATTTTGATGCTCATAAAAAATGACATAGATTTAGAAATCCAAAAGATGTATTCATATCCAAACAATACTTCATTCCAAGAAAATATAATTGCGAGTGAAACTGTCAACAACATCTTAAGGAATTTACATGATAAAATATCTTTGAAGGCAACTAAGTTTTATTCACAGCAGAATCCTAGCCTGTTTACACAACTAGTTGTACAAAATGAAATATTGCCAGGTCAAAGAAAGATGGATGACAACACTGAATTATCTCTTTTTTCAAAATACCCATATCAAAACCAAATAATATCAGAAGCAGAAAACCTGAGAAGGGTTTTGGAAGAAATATTTAGAAATGGAGACTCTAGACAGGAAAAAACTGCTTTATTAAGTGCAGTTAAGGAAATTTTAAAGAAGGTGTATCAGAGGGTAATGGAAGACATAGACCATTGGCTTCCATTTACTGAACGCCCCCACTTTACATTTGATTCTAAAATGAAAACATCAGCAGCACGGAAAAAAACCTTACAGTCACATATAAGCAGTGTTGCAAATGACATAGTTGAAAGTGTTTCCAGAAAAATGTTCTCAATAGTAATGACATGCTTATACGAAAAGAAGGAGACCAGGAAAGAATTGGAAGCATCTGGCCATGATGAATTACTATTGAATCCATCAAGCTTTCAGGAATCAAAACAAGCAGAAAGAAGAAGTGTTCCCCCTGAACATGTGATACTACGAGTTTGTCCTTACACAGGCATTAGAAGTGTCACTTCTTTGGAAAACACCTTATTGCAATTTTCTCCATGGCGAGTGGGTGAAGAATTGGTCCATAAGGTTCTCAAAAAGATCACAAATTTTGTTTTGCTGAATCTAGAAGAGAATTTGTCCCCTAAAGATCAGTCTGATGGAATGCAATCTCCGAGGCCATGCAGTTCTAATGCTAGTCTCAAAGACAACCCTAATACAAGTTTTAAAACGAACTTGAAAGCAAAATCGGAAGTTATCTCTTTGCCTAAATGTGGAACAAAACCACAGCTAGGACCTAGTGGTGCTAAAGCCAAAAGTAAGTCCAAGTTAAGTCCTAGAGAGAAGACTTTCAGAGGCAGTCAGTCCAGTACTGCCATTGGTCTGCCATACCTGCTGTCAGATGGGGATGCCAAAAACTCCTTGGTGAGAACAAAACTCCCCACTGCAGAATTTAAAATGCATGCCAAGGATATAGTAAGCAATATCCTGGAAAAAATTGTGAATGAATTTCAAAAGGTGAGGCAAAATAGACTAATGGTAAATGTAGACACTTTAACTTCTGATCAAATCATGACAGCAAGTAAAATAGTTAATGCAGTTTTGCAGGGATTATATGCTATGAAAAATGACAATTCAGCTGACCAGATAAAAGGTTCACACTCACATGATCTCAAACCTTCACAGAGGAAGTTTAGGACAATCTCTCTTGCAAATCCAGAAGTCCATTTCTCTTTGGAGACTGTTTCTTCCCAGCTAGAGAAAATCTTCCCTAAAGAAGGTATTTTTACACAAATGTTTGATGAATGGCAAACAGAATCAAATGACATGGGAAATGAAAAATACAAGCTATTGATGGTAGCTGAGTCTGTTCTGAATGAAATTTTAGTGAAAACAAAGGAATTAGAACAATCTGTTTCACTTTTAAATTTGTCACCTCTTGAGGCTTATGAAAGCAGGTGCCATAACTTTAAAAGAGCTGCTTCTGGCACTGAGAATTCCCAAGCACAAATTCGTATATTTGGTCAGGAAATTGTTAAAAAACTATTAGAAAAATTAGACATGTACTTCATGACTCAGATGTTCATAAAAGATGGTAAAGAAATGCTAGAAAGCAAGAAAGAAACTACAGCTAGAAGTCAAGGTGGCTCCTTAAGAACAAACAACCTCAACAATGTACCAATCTATGACACAAAGCTGAAAGACAAAATATATGAGGGCTCTAGCCACCAAATTGCTCAAGAGCTCGTGGGAGGGGTTCTGAACACCTTCGAATCATTTGCAGACCTACAATTTAAACAGATCTCTACATATGCTTTTTCTGAAATTGTGAAAATACCTATTGAAAACTTTTTTGCTGTCCAACAGAAGCCATTCATGAAAACAATATTGCCCGAGTTACCACCACGGCATAAGTTTCCTCATGGATCTAAATCATGCAGTATGATTTCCCAGGAGAACATGCACTATAATACCCTTCGACAGCTTCACTCGTTCCATTTAGAACTGCTTACTTACACTGCTAATACTGTCAATGATATGCTTGGTATAATAAAGAACAAGGTAGACAAGGGAAATTGCCAAATGGAACCATCTTCAATAAGCATATTTGAAAAAAACACTGTGGCAAGTCAGATCATCAGCACACTGATGGACCAGTGTACTCATTTCTGTGAGTTGATGATCAAAAGCCATCCAAAGGAAAATCTGCTCAAAGTAGCCAAAAAGGCCTACACTGCCAACTGGCCCAGATCTGCAATTGGGATGGGAATGGTCCCTTCAGAGTCAAAGGGAATTAGCCGCAGGGATGATCTTCCACAAATCCCTGGCTTATCTTTTTATTCAGAGAAAGATAGAAAAGTAAAGGAGAAGGCTTCTTCTAATCTACCTTCAAATGTCAGATACTCTGCAGAGGATACACTTAAAACCACAGAGCCATTGGAAGGGCTCAAATCAGAACTTAAACCATTATATTCTAGAAGTGAAGCCCAAGGCCTTAGCCATTTTGAACAAGTCGTGAAAGGAAACAGCTCTCTCCCATTACCAAAAGCATTTCAGAAATCCAGTGACCCTGTGCAAGCAGCACCAGAGCACCCCATGTCCTTCACAGAAATGGAAGGTGAAAATCCAAAAGTTCTTCACTATGAGTGCCCCAAGCCAGTTAAGCCAAACCATATACAGACTACCATTTCTCCACTCAAAATAGGCATAGCTGCGGAAAATATTGTCCATACCCTGCTGTTAAGTTATGGCCTTCCAAGTCAAACCCCGTATTCTAACAAAAGTATAGAAACAATGAAGCCATTTTTTGTATCAAAGGAAGGGCCTTTGTCTATGATGTCTGAAGAACAAAAGGATGAGAAAAGTTTGCTTAAAATATGGGAACAAAGAATCAACTCTAAAATCAAAGAAGAAAACCAAAGCCTTGTAGCAAGTGGAGAAGATTTCACTTTATTGGAAAAGTGGAAAGATAGGTACCCAAAGTTAGAGAAACCAGAACCTCCTGAAGAAGCTGAAGTCATTGCTTTTGCAGATCAGGAACTGGGACCAAAAGAAATCCATCTAGTAGCAAGATACGTTACTACAGCTGTGGTCACACATTTCAAGAACTTTGAAACCAGAGGTGAGTGAGGGATGACTTATAAAAAGTTGGCATCATTTTAGAGAAAAAAAGGCAATGAGTTTTGTCACCTCGCATCCAAGAAGCTGCATTCATTGCTTCTCTGAAAATAGCCTTGGATTTGGGGTGGCTGTTTAACTATGTGTTTTTTAACTGGTCAGTGTGCTAAAAGAAAAAAACGAGCACATTTACTTAATTGTTATTTGGAGGAGTATGGTTCAGTTTTTGCTAGCAACAGATGAAATTAAATGGGTATAATTTAAAGTGAGATATTTTGGTTGGGCATGTGGTTTGCCTATGATATGATGAAATCAGTTGTCTTGCTTGGGACATATAGCTGCTCAACAGGCAATTCTCAAATAGAAGTTCAAAGAGGGTTTTCTTTTTCATGTACTTTTCTAAAAAAATGACTTCTGAAATTACAGTCAGACTTCATACATAGTTGATTGTAATGATCCAACTTCTTTTTGAGATATACAGTTAAATTCTTTGCAGTCATCGATGATAGAGTTTATAAGAACAAAGGCATTAAACATCTTGTTGTGTTCATGTTCCAGTGCTGTGACTTAAGTTCTTTTTAAGTACAACACTCCAAATCCATGTTTACAAATAGGATATCTGTACTCCCTTTCTATGAATATGATACATGCATATATTGAGTTGAACCACATGAAATAACCATTTTGTGTGTCAAAAAATGTCAAACATCAGCAATTTCATCCAGTTCAATTTACTCTATACTATATAGTCCCATACTCTATAATTAGATAAACAGCTGAAAATATTTTCAAGAATTATATGAGGTCTGTAGTCATCACTGGAATCACGCTAGGGCTTTGCAGCTAACGCTGAAAATCATTTCTCTGCCCTAGAATTTCCAGCTTTTAAAGCTGGAAACATAGCTATACAAGGAAGAAACCAGCACTTAGAGATCTGAATTCTGTTAGACTATTTTCTTAACTTCATGGCTGAAGTAAGGTTCCACAGGTGGGAAACAGAGATATGAAGAGAACTCAGTTCTGAAATTTCTTGACTAGGTTTTTCTACTTACTGAATTAGGTAAAATTCATGTATAAAATATTGCTAGTATTTTGAATGCTCAACATTTTCTCTTAATGCATGTTAAAAATAGTAATGTTTTCTGTTTTAAGGTCCTCTTGATGAAAAAGTATTTACTGTTTCCACACCATTAAGGAAAAAATATGAATCAAAGCAGCCTCTAAGAAACATTAACTATGATACTTCACTTTATCAATTTTGTGAACATCTCACTGAATTAGTTATTTCCTACATAATGTCTAGCATTTCTGATTGTACTGAAGATGGTGGAACAAAACAGAAGTCACTGGAAAACCAAGATGCAGCTTTTAGCAAGGTTATTTTAATTCATTCACAAGTATTTGCAAGTCGGTCAGTTTCCATCAGAGGACTTGCTTTAAGCATTTCTGAAATCATTATTCGAATCCTTTTTAATAGTGACATTTTAAAGGCAGACATTACACAAGAAGTGGTTTCTGTGAAAACAAAATATATATACTGCCCAAAAGTAGCTGTGGCTGACTTTGACAATCTCTTTCAGGATCTCTTAATAGGGGTGATCCATGTTCTGTCCAAGGAAATAGGAATAAAGCATCAGCCTGACAGGAGAGAAAGAAGGAAACCACTCTCCAGGCTTAAAACCCATAGTTTGCCCATTCGCAACAAAACCAAAACTCTGAAGAGACAAACAGGCTATAGAGGTTGGAAATCATCTCCTACTCACCGAATTAATCAACTAGTACAGAAAAATAAACTAAATTCTCTGGCATGCAAATTAAGCACTCTGTTTGGTAGCCTAAAAACTCATGAATCCAAAGAAGTAGTCAATAAAATTTCCAATATTTCCAATTTGGTTTTGCCAGATGAATGCCCAAATTGGGATATGGATTCTGGTAAAATATCACGAAAAAGATTCCTATCTTCAGATAACCAGCAAAATCATAGAATACCTAGAAATAACCCAGGGCTCTCCCCAAAATCAGTTTTTCTTCTGAACACTGTATGTGAGAAATTTATTAAAATACTTTCAGAAGAATGTACAGCCAACAACCTCCTTACAGATGGTCCTCTTTCTGGTGAAATACCAACAGAAGGTCAACTGCTCAACATACTTCAAAACATAGAGAATTATTGCAGGGGAACAATGGACCATGGCTCAGCATTTGAAGAATATAATGTGTCAGCCCTTTTGGAAAATCTAGCAGAAATAGATCAAGAATCTATGCTTAGTATTACTTCCCATACCTTGGTAAAATCCTTGATGGAAAAACTGTCCTGTGGTACATACCGACCTCCCAGAAGTCCACTTTTTGCAAACAAGCATTTAAGGTATAGAGGAAGACAAAGACTCCCTGGTTTCCCAAAAGGAGAAAGGCCAAAATTAAAGGAATCGAGACAGGATAAATGCTCTGTAAGATTCACAAATTATGACAGTAAGCCTTTGAGAGAACCACTGAATAACCTCACTGTGATTCATTCCAAAATGCAAGCCCCATTTGGTAAGCAATGTTCAGGAAAATTCTCTCCTCTACCTCCTCTTCAAAGACCAGGTAAAAAGGAAGTGAATGCAACAGCTATTCTTAACCTGCAATATCCAGGAGGCATGAACACAGGAGTTTACTCTGCCACATTTCTGGAGGAAATAATTGCAGAGATTTTCCTTAATCTCTCCACCTCCTTGCAGAGCAAAAATGTAAACATCACTGAAGCTCAGCTCAATGAGGTAAATATATTAGACGTCAACTCCGTGGTGAATGAGTTTAACAATGCTCGAGTCACCGTTTTAAGGGATGTTGAAGAAAGGATATGTTTTCCAGAAATCCATAAAGAAACTGTAAGAAAGATTGCTGACTCAGTTAATAGTGCTGTATCATGGGAATATGCATTACAAGTTACTGGTGGCAGTCATCTAACACATGCTGCCACCTCAATAGCAGAACGGATAACTAATGGCATATTGAGACAGAGTGTAGACCACCAACTCCCACTGTACTTTGTAGGAAAGCTCATGCCCAATTCATATTACCCTCTTAAAGCTGAAAATATATTGCAGAAACTTCAAAACAACCTGAGAGAACTTAATGACCAAGGCCAACATTCAGCAGGCTATACTACCACGTTATCACACTCATTTTTAAAAGATGTCATCAGGAAGCTATTATCTCAGCTCATTTCTCCACCCTGCAAGGCTTTGTGCTTAGGAAAGAAATATTTATTGACTTCAGATTTTAATGAGGTGTCTACCTGTATAATAAACAAGGTTTTGTCATCCATTTCAAAGCATAAGATTTGGCTCACTAAATATGATTGTCAACATCTATATACAGAAAAAAGCCTTCAAAATATGGTGGAGTCTGTTTATAATAATGTTTTACAGATGTCTGACTCCCTTGTGTCAGTCCAGAAAAATATAGTAAGCCAAAGCCCAATAATGATTGACCGAATGGCCAGTCTCATTATTCAAGAGATTATTGAAAATCACCTTCAGCCCTTTCTGTGTGGAGAGGGCTTACCTTGTTCAGTGACTCCACTGGATGAAATATCAAATATGGTTAAAGAGGTTCTCAGTGAGGTCACAGAGTCACATAGACCCCAGAAGCCATCATCACTAAGTATGGGCTTTTATCCTAATGCATTTGTAGAAGATATTGTTGCCCAGCTATTATCAAAGGTCTTTAACCCAAAATATAACACTGAATGTGAACTGGATAAAATAACCCAAAAGATAGTAAACTCAATAAATACCCATTTTAACAAAGCTAACATCTGCATTCTTCGTGATGACCCAAAACAGTGTTTCCCCACTGTAGATCTAGACACTGTGGATGAACTTGTCAATTCAGTTTATGAGAATGTTCTGCAACAGCACGGACTAACCACTGAGGTTGATAATGAAGAATTCAAAGATAGTGATATTTTTGCAGAAAATGTTACCAATTTAATTGTAGCAGCTATTTCTGATTATCTTTTTCACCCCCTATTTTCTGGGGACTTGTCAGCTTCTTCCTATGCTACTTTAACAGCAGAGAACATTATTCAGAACATCTTTAGTGGCAGCAGTGACTCTATCAAGTCAAGCCAGCATTTATCTCCATATAACACCTTGCTGCCATACACACTTTTAGAAGACATAATTAGAGAGCTGTTATCTAGAATCTTTCCTTCTACATATAACATGTTTCCATACACCAAAACTCCAAAAGGTAGATCAGGAATTAATTGTGATGAAATCTCTTCAAAGCTAATTAGTGATATCAGAACGAAAATTTCCCAACATGAAATTCGATTTTCAAAAGATGAAGAAGAAACCGAATCTATTTATTCAGAGACCGAATCTATTTATTCAGAGGATGATGCTCAGCATCTCGTTGATTCTGTGTTTAGAAATATGTTGCAAAACTCTGGGTCTCAAGAAACAGTTGAGCACGATATAAGTAGTAACAATGTTCTTATTGATAGAATAGCCAGTTATATCATTAAAAATATCTGTCAACAGCATCTCCATCCATTTGTGTATGGAAAGTCATTACTTCCTCCATCATATGCATACTTTGATGATGTGAGAAGGCAGCATTTTTTTGCTGGTGTTTACTCCTCAGCCTTTTTGGAAGATGTGATTTCTGGGGTTTTAAGCAAAATATTCCACAGGGTATTAGGTATTGTCCAAACAAACTCATTAAGAGATTCAGGAAAAGAACTGTTGGAAACAGCTGAAAAACTCATATATTTGATAACAGAAGAATTCTCAAAAGCTCAAGTTACCATCCTAGAAAATGCTAAGGAACAATTGTGCTTGCCACAAGTGCATACAGAAGTAGTGACTGAAATTATTGACATGGCATATAGCAAAGTTTTACAAGAATATGAACTGGAACCTGATACAGACTTTCTCAATGATACAAAAACATTGGCTGAAAGGGTAACTAAAATTATCCTGGCTGAAGTTTTTGATTTCCAAATTCATCCAGATTTCATAGCAAAGCTGCCTTTTAAATCATATTCAAGACTCAATGGTGACACTTTGATAAAGAGAGTTCATTATGCTATTAATAAATCAAGACTCCGAAGACAGACTTATACACCATATACCACCATATTATCACACACACATTTGGAAAAAATCATCACTCAGGTTTTAGATCAGATAAATCCATTGAACTGCAGTGCAGAAGACCCAGACTTTTTGCAGTCAGACTTCCGCAACACAGTTGTGAGGCTGATTGATGAGATCATGTCAATAATTTCTAAACATGCGATATGCATTATTAAACATGGAAGTGAAAAACAAAATGCAGTTTCAGAGAAAGATATCCAGGCTATGGTTGATGCCATTTATGCTGATATTTCTCATTCAAATCTATACCAGTCTCTTAAAAAAGATAAAAAAGGCATAAGTAATATACCTGTTACAAAAATAGCAAGTTATATAATAAAAGAAATATTTAACCATCATCTTGAGTCATTTTTATCTGCAGATAAAACTCTTCCTTCAGGTACAGTGGGTCAAACTTATCAACAGAGAGCAACAGATCCTCAACAAAGAGAATTGCTTTTTATTGTAAATTCAGCTATCTTTTTAGAGGACGTAATTTCCGAGCTTTTATGCAGAATCCTTTATGTATTTTCACATAATTTCTTGGCTGCTGAAAACCCATATTTAGCAAAAACTAATGTAACTAACACTGTTACAACATTAGTAAAATCAATTGTGCTAGAATTCACCACATCAGAAATTTTAGTTGCAGATCACTTGGATGAAAATCTGCATTTTTCAGAGGCATATAAAGAAATAGTCAAAAAAACTGTCAACCTAATTTATGAAAAAATATTGGATGATTATAAATCTCTGATTCATATTTATAGAGCTATACAAAGTGATGCTGTCAGTTTTGGGCAAAAAATATGTTATTTGCTATTAGGAGAAATTTACAATTATCAAGTGGAGTCCTTAGTTTTGGGAGAATTATCAACTTCTTCCTATTCCTCCCTCCAAGATGAAAAGATCATCAGAAATGTGCTTGACAGCATCAACGATGATAGCCATGTTTTGCCATCATGCATCACTGTACTGCCGCGTTCTCTTTTAGAAGATATGACTTACAAGCTTCTAGCACATATATTCCCTTTATCTGAGACTGAAACTGAACTCCGTGAGAAAGAGGTGCCACTAGATTATGAGTTTGTGAGTGCAGCTTCAAAACTGTCTGATGAAATTATAACAGAAATTTCTGAACATGAAATTAGACTTGCCACAGCAGAGGAGCATGTGGAAAGTATGCAATTAGAGGCAAGTGAGAACTTTGTTAACGCCATATGTAATAATATTATGAAAAAATTTAAATTAGAAAATGAAGCACAGAGTGATACATACAAAAACGGAGGCTTGTTCCTCAGGAAAATAGCTGGTTTCATTATGAAAGAAATTGTGGACCACCATCTGCAGCCATTTTTATATGATGAAGAATCCCTTCCCTGTGACTTACCCAAAAATGAACATATCATTGAACCCATGAATCCTGATAAAGAAAAAATACTCACAGGCTTCCCACAGGCTTCTGTGTATTCTGCTACATTTTTGGAAGATGTTATAATTGACCTTGTTAGCAAATTTTATACTCTCCCAAGCATTGCTGAAAACCCTAAGGACAAAGAAATATCAGAAAAAGACCCCATGGGCATGGCTATAAAATTTGCAAATGGCCTGATAGAGGAATTTAGGAAAAGTAAAATTAAAGTCCTAGCAAATTCTGGAAAAATGTTTTCTTTTCCACCAATAGATAAAGAGACAGTCAATAAAATATCTGATTCTGTGTACAATGAGGTCATAGAAATGTGTGGATCTAACAATGTTCAGAAAGATTATAGCAGTACCATTGTTATAGAGATGATAGCTGCTTTAGCCAAAAAGGCAATCTCTGCTTTCAAGATTCAACCACTTTTTTCAGGAGACTGGTCTTCCACCTTCTTTTCATTTCTAAATGTGGATAACATCATCCAAAAAGTTCAACACCTACCATATAATACCTTTACAAAAATAAATAGAAGCTTGAGGGAGAACCCAGTTTCTTCACTAGAACAATTACCTACACTTACTCCTCTAACCTCAGGCCTGAAAGACATAATGAACACTTTAGAAATAGGTAGAGGAGCACATTATGGAAAAGAGAATTTCAAAAAGGAGAAGACATCTATGAAGACAGGTAGCATCCAGGAGCCAATATGTACCACTATAACTAGCATTATGAAGGCTGAATTAACTACCTTAGCATCAGGGTTAGTTGGAGGTGTGGCAGATAAAAAGAAAGGGGATGAAAAGAAAAAGGAAAGGTCAATTGGAAAAGAGAAAGAGAATGAGAAGGCATCAAAAGTTACTCTCCCAACAACTAATACGGGGCCAGATTTGAGTATGACACCTAGAAAGAAGGAAAGCAAGAAGAAACACACTTTGGGTATAAAAGAGGAGAAAGGGCAACGTGATGAGGTATACCAACATCTTTCATCAGCTACTGATGATACAAAAAACAAGAAGGTTGTGCTGGAACCAGCTTTAAAAACAGATAAAAAGAAGAGTGACCAGAAAAGAGGGAGTTCATTAGAAAAAGACGATAGACCTTCTGAATTACCATCTCTGAGATCCAAAGTGAGAGACAGAAAGATCCAAGAGAAGAGGAGAGATTCTCCAGCTTACGGAGTTACAGATGACAAACAGACCTTGCGTCTTAAACATGTCCAAAATTTCACTGAAAGCATTTACAGAAATGTTTTAGAAATGTCCCCTTTCCAAGAACCAGAAGATGATTCAAAATCCCCAATTCCCCTAGGTGATAAAGCGGTATATTTAACTCAAGCAGATGGCAAGGTTTTAGCCCAGCCTGCCTCAACAAATCCAGGTAAACACAATGCTCCTGCAAAAGAGGAAGAGAATAAAAAAAGTGAAGATAAAGAGATTAAAAGTAAACCTAGTAAACCAGACCATCCACCAGAAAATAACCGTGGGATTTTTCCTGCTAACTTTTTAGGAGATGTTCTCTCTGAAATAGTTAACAAATTGGTTTTTAATTCCTCACTGGGTACAGATGATGCACGTCAAAATGTAACCAAAAATGTAAATCAAACTGCACTCGATGACATAGCTATGAAACTGATTGATTCCCTGTTAAAGGAGTTTTCAGATGCTCAAATAAAAGTACTGAACCCAGGTCAGGGAAGTCAGTTCCTCCCATCTGCAGATATAGTTTCATCAGTTCCCAACATACATCTCAGGCAAAAAGAACCATCTGTGGATAAAGCACCTCGTGAGAAAAAAATGGCAGCTGCAACTAAGAAAGATTCTTCTGACGAGGCATCTTCTATGGCTAACATACCATCAAGTGATAAAATGTTGGTCAACAAGATTGTTCACTCCTCTATATGCAATATTTTGCAGGAATATAGATCTCAAGACTCCATTTATAAGGACATAAATAGTAATGGTGGAAATTTAGCAAGAAAGCTAGCTAATGCTGTCATAGAAGAAATTTTTCAGCATCAGCTAAACTTGCTACTTTATGAAGAAGTTCCAGAGGCAGCATGTTTGCCTCTAGAATCTAAGGAGGTTATGAAAAAGGTCCACAAGGTAGCCCAAACAGCCTGCAAAGGATGTCAAACATCATCACCATATACCATAATGCTACCTTATGAATTTTTAGAAAATATAATTTCTTCTCTTCTATCAAAAATTTTCTCAACAGTAGCCAGTGCTAAAGCAGAAATATCTGAAGATAACTTGTACACAGAACTGTATTTCCTTCAAATGAAATTAATAAGTACAATTATGACAGAGATCTCCAAAGATAAAGATATGATTGTACAGTATGTAGAATCCTTACATCCTAATGATGATGAAATTATTCAATTAGTGGTTCAGACTATTTATAATAATCTCTTACCACAATTTGGATCTCAAAAGAGCATACAAAATTGTGTCAGCAGTGGTTGCAAAATCCTTTCAGAAACCATAGTTAATTTAGTTGTACAGGAAGTGGCTGGCAACCAGTTGCAGAACTATTTTTCTGGAGAGCTAACGCCACATCAGTGTACAGAAGTTGACAGTGTTGTTGAAAATATCCTTAAAGATGTCATCCAAACCACTGAAGTTCCCCAGTCTCAGCCATCACAGGCTTATAAACTGCCTTTTCACATAATAGAAGAAATTGCTGTAAATTTTTTGTCAAAGCTTTTATCTATGTTTCCAAAAGTGGGTAAGAAACAAAACAATTCTCTACATGCTGAAATGCAAACAATAATCTCAAAAATCTTAAGTTCATTCCAAGAATATCTATCTAAAAGTCAAATTATAGTAGTGCCACAGGCCAAAGAATCACCCACTGTATCTTTAGCAGACAGCACAACTATTGAAAAAGTAGTTACTTCTGTTTATAACAGTGTTTTAAGGCATTCAGGCTCCCATATTTCAGTGTATAAGGATTTAATGAGTAAAAGCAATGTCCTTTCTGATATAATAGGATTTTTAATGGTGAAGGAAATTTCCAGTTCAGAACTTCATCCTCAAGTAGAGGAGGAAACATCAAGTTCAGTGTTAGTTCTGGAAGCTGTCAAAATTATGGAAAAAGTGGTTAAAATCATTGATAACCTTAAGTCAAAGAAAAAGCCTTCAACAAAAAAAGAGACTGTGTTAGATGCTAGGTTTTTAGAGGAAATGCTGGCCTTGTTCTTGGCTAAACTAGTAAAGCTGCCACGTGCCTCAAGCAGAGATGCAAAAAATTTATCAAAGTCTGAGGTAAATAAAATTGCCTCTCAATTGACAAAATCTGTGATAGCTGAAATTTCCAGAAATAACATTAGTGTTGTAGCTGCTAATCCTGAAGAAACCTTTTTAAGTCCAGAAAGTATAGAAATTATTTCTCAGATCGTCGAGTCTGTTTATAATCAGGTACTACAACAATCTGGAACTCATGAAGAACTTTATGATGACATGAAAGGTACAAACAGTGTCTTCCCTAAAGAGGTAGCTTCTTTACTCATCAGTAAAGTTTCCAATTGTCCATTAGAAACGATTAGCTCAAAAGATTCAGAGGCTGATCTCTTTGGCGATTTGGATCTTGGTCGAATTGTCGAAAAGGTGCATGAGCATGCAGTTATAAGAGGGCCCAAGCTAGAGCAAAAAGAATTAGGTCAAGATTTAAGTGAAGAGGAACTTCCAGTTAAAATAATTCCTCACCGTGGGAAACAACCAATCAATATCGATCCAGACATTGTGGCAGAACACCTAGGAGTCATTTCTATAAAAACACAACCTCTTGAGAAACTGCAGTTGGAGTGTTTAACTAGAACCGGATGCAGCATTGAGGCACTGAGAAGAGTGTCAGTGAGCGGGAGGAGTCACTCAATGGGCACACCTGATGCAGGAAAGCAAAAGCGAGAAAGGCGCATTTCGTTGGATGAAGTGGGACGACTGAATGTAAAACCATTAGAGGTAAGTGCTAAACGCAATGGTGAAAAGAAATGAGTAGTTACTGAGACCTGGTTGTCCTGTGATTTCCTTCTTCAGGCAGGTCTATGGGAATGCATTTATAAAATATTGTCAATTTTCTATTGCCCAGCCCAGTAGAATTGGGACAGTCTGATTCAGCCACTTCTCTGCTTTCCTGGGACTCTCCCATCAGCAGTGTGGCCCAGTGTAAAGGTGGAAGGCTATTTTCCATTAGCCAGTCAGACCAAACCTCCATTTCTTGAAGAATGGGAATACAGGGAAATACCCTTACCAGCAAACAGGACTCATTGGAACCGTAGTCCTCATTTGGCAACGCAGAATAAATGCAATTTTTATAATCCCTACAGTTCTTTTTAATGGATATACATTATCATAGTATTACATGGGTCCAAAGGGACCAGTTAGAATTACAGGTCAACCTGTTAAAGATTGAAATCCTCAGACTTAAGTCTCCACAGTAGTATTGTTTTACTTAGCAACATTCATCAACAAACATCAGACTGCAGGCTCTTTACAGTTCATTTGTTTCTTCTTATTTCACTTCCATTACATAATATTTTCACAGAACCCTATACTCTGACACACTCACGAGGAACCCAGTTTCTTTCCTATTCTACTCTTGTTCTATACCCAGCTGTCTTCATACCTCTATTTTTATGAACTAGTTTTTCTGCAGTCCTATATTTGGGTTTTAAAAATACTTTAAAGGGGCCTTAATTGCCAAAACACTGTTCTTGGTACAATAGAACTATTGAAAAAGTAGTTCTGTTTACAGATCTTAGGGCACTAGGGCCTAGGGATGGTCTTTCCGGGAGATGGAGTTGTTACACTGATCCAGCCCCACATTCTCATGTAATACCAAAGTCCCTCCATATAAATGAGCCTCTTGCAAGGATGATGGTGTGCAGTCACACTCAGGATATAGTCTGTGATTTACAAAGTGAGCAAAGTTCTACAGAACCACCCGGCTTGGAGCATAAGCCTAGGACCGTATTTTCCTTAGCATTATTTTCCAGCCCAAAGAACTAAGTCTCAGAGCTGGTGAATACATTACAGGTACTTTTTTTTTTTTTTTTTTTTTTTTTTTAGTCTCAGATACTCAGATTGTCATAGACATTGATGGAGTCCCCTTGGTCCTTAGTTTCTTGAACCAGATGAAGGTCCTTTCCACTTCTAGAATGTTCTTTTCTCCCTGGGTTCTCAAAATTACATTATCATTTACTTGGTAACTTTCATTTATATATAAGTAATTCCTTGGGCACAAGATCTATGTGTCAAAACTATAGACAATTACCTCCAAGTCATTACCTCTTAATCATCTGTCAGTTTTGGCTACCTGCTTTTTTCTTTCACATCCTTTATCAGTACTTTAACTATCTCTTTATAGCCCACAGAACGTTGGAAGAGAATAGCTAATCCAAAGCAACTACTGCTGCTACTCACACAAGGGAAGCAAAAGCTGTCTCAGGGAAAACAAATGGACCTAGCTAGCCCAGTTAAGACAGATGCTTAGCAGCGAGGTGCACAGTGGTGCCGTCCATCCCCAGTGTAGGCATGGAGGTTTCGGAAAGAACAGGAGACCAGTTTAAGGAACCCAGGCAACTCCGAGGCTAGTCTTTGGTCAGGAATCCATAAGCAATGCTTCATTTGCTATTCTGAGTTACTAGAACTTCCCAACACACCAGACACATGCCTATCAAAGACTCCTACAGTGACACATCCTGGACCCATCAGGGCGACTTTGAGCTTTTGAACCACTATTTCCCTCCACCAGCACAGATCATCAAGACTGATTATGTTTCAGTTTTTTACAGGATTTCTTCTTTCATTTTGTTTTGCACAAGAGCTACCACTGTAGGGCAGCATTTATCTGAAACTCTGATTTGCAGTTTTACAGAGATCTAAGATTGATAACCCAAATTAATGTAAAGGTTCTGCAGCATCATCAAAGGCTACAGAAATGGAAAAGTCATTTATGACCGTCTTTTCCTTGATCTGTCTTTCCCATTGCAAAATGGAAAGTGACATTTGACCAGGGAGGTGAGGAGGAATGAAGAGTTACTCTTTGAAGCCCCCTTTGGAAAATATGTTAAGGGTTAGAATGTGTGGAGGGTGAACATGCAAAGTCTTTCACAATCATGTTTTAAAATCCAGGTCAGCCAATACCTTGTCTTTTGTTCATGAAAATATCTACATTTAGGTTGCTTTTATGATTTGTTCTCTCACTAAGAAGTTTAGAAAAAGATGTCCTGTCTAAGTCTGTCACAGAACTTTCCAGGTAAATGACGAAAACAGAATGTAATTACAGTATTTGTGCATTTTGCATTTCTTGACAAGTAAAAAGTAAAACTTGAACCAAAAGACAAAACTTATTAGGGTTCCCTTCTTTGGACTGGATGACCTTATTCTTTAATGTAAAAAAAGGATTACTGAAATGAGCAAATATTGCTTATGATTTTTATTTATTTTTTCCTTTAAATATATCACTACTCAAATATATATATATTATATTATACTATATTATATATATATATTTTATGAATATAGTATCATTTAGTGTACACCTTAGTTTTATTTACCATAAATCCAGAAAAGAAGTTCATGATGCTTATAGATAATATCAGCTGTTGATTGGAATATCAATTCCACCGTATTTACTGCCATTTCACATATTATATTATATTATATATATATTATATATAATATATATATAATCTATATATGATCTATATATATAGTATAATATCATATATATAATCATAATATATACTAATATATTATACTATATATAGATCATATATAGATTATATATAAGATTATATATTATATATATAATATAATATGTATATAATATATATATTTGAGTAGTGATATATTTAAAGGAAAAAAAATATATATATATATATCACCACTCTACCAGTAAGTGGCATTTGAGGATAATTTTACTAAATTGAAACTGAAAAGCAAGTGAAAATTGCTTTATTACTATAGAACCATAGGAAAAATGACTGAGGCAGTAGTTTTTAATAATTTTCTCTTCAATTCCAGACTGCTAGTAGGAATTCATTTCAGAACTTAATAAAGCCTGACATCACCAAAGTGGAGCTTTTAAAAGATGTCCACAGCAAAAAAGATCTTATCATCCGTTTGGTAACTCATGATATTAATCAAGAAGTTTCAGAAAATAAAGTGGAAGAGGGCTTAACTTCTGATGAAGATGAAGTTGTTTTACAAGACGTTGTGAGAGAACTTCCAGAAGACCCATTGGAAGATCAAGTAAAAGAAGACATGAAGCCCATTATGAGCACAGTGGCTTTTTCGAAGCCACTGAAGAGCAAGAGAAATCTGAAAAAATTTTTGTCACTAGGAAAATGTTGTCAATGCAAATCCACTGTAACTACAAATAATACTGAAGCATCACAAAATCAATGGACAGAATCTGAGGAGACACAACGAACTGTTTCTAATGTTGATGTGACTACCTCCAAATCTTTGACCGGCATCGATTCTTCCTTTTGGAAGAGAAATACACAACTAAGTGTAAGTGACAAACGGGACTCTCAGTGACCGGGTTTCTGTAGAGAAGGTATAGAGTTTCACGAACTTAGCTGAAGTCATTTTCATTTGGTAGGAAGAAGAGTGCATAAACTGAATCTGGGCAGTCTCTCCCAACTTTGCTGATATTTACAATAAAAGGGAAATGATTAACGGATGAAGTTAGAAGCCTCAATTGAAGAAAAATAGATCACAGAAAGGGTCCTAGGTTAGTTAGAAGGACAAGAAAAACAGAAAAAGGAAACCACTTAGGAGAAATGCAATCTAATTATTTAAAATCGTAGATTTAAATTTTTTGGTACTCTAGCCTATAAATATTCACTGGGAGTTTTGTTTGCAGAAACTCCATGCCAGTGGGCAGGACCGGAAGGTGGGCTGGAGGAGAGTAAAAAGATTCATGCAAACTCAGCCTATCTGGGTTTGAATTCTGTCTTTGCCACTTAGTAGCTACACGACATTTGGGCAAGTTCCTTAAGCACATTTTTCCTCAAAAATTATTTACCCAACTTGTCGAAACATAGCAAGTTATTCAAAGTATGTTGAATATTCCTCAGTCCGTAAGTCCCACTATCACTCTGACACACAGTGCCTTTCCCGGTTCTGTATCCTTCTAGTGATCGATCAGGGCCTTATCATCCTCTTGGCTTAGCCTCACCAAAAACAGTGCATTGTGCATGCATTTGGAAGATACATGTGAGTTAGGATTTCCTGGTGAGGCGATCCCCTGGATTATCCGTTTGCAGGGATTTCCAGGTTAACCCAGACACTGCAGTGAGCCAGAGAAAAGACAACACAGAGCTACAACTCTGGCCACTTCAGAGGCTCGCCAGGACAATCACCTCAACACAAACTCAGATCTGTTCATTAGGATCTATTTATTAGGAAGCCATGTGAGATTTTAGGAGCAAACACAGTGTGCCTGATCAGAAGTGCTGGCTATATGGATAACTAAGGAAACATTATGGGATATTTTACTTAAGTTATTACAAAATCTCCTTTTAATAATTATCTGACTTGCACTTTTCCAGAGAGAAGGAAGGAAACCTACTACTGAACCAGCATATTACTTCCTACATAGAATTATGAGTTCATCCTCATACAGTGAAGAGGAGCTGCCCTCATTTTCTAGGTACAGTCAATTAAAGCAATATGAGTTGGCTAAGAAAATAGAAATCCAAAATGAAAATTATGTTGATGTGAAACATGGGCCCCTCAAGTAATCATGTGAGAAAGCCAGTGTCTCGCCCCTCAAACTCCCCTCACTCCTTCCCCTCGTTCTCCTCTGTGGTTACTTCTTGGGCCTCCCCTTTCCATGTTCTCTCCCATACCTATTTATCTGGTCTCTACTTCCTTCTTTCTAGTATAGTAGTCTAGTTAGTATAGTTAAAGTCTTTAATGTTTAATGTTAGATTTTGGAACCTAAGAGATAGGCCCTGGCTCAACAGTAGTTCCTGCACTAATGGCCCACCTGAAGGGCTTCCTACTTACTTTCCTTATGTACCTAAACACTCAACAGTGTGGCTCTGTCACAGGGATCCCCGAAATGGAGGGGTTATGTAAGTTGGAGCATTCAGGGAAGAATTCTAAAAAGCAGTAGAGTTTGAGTTGGGCCTTGAAGGGTAGATGAGCTTTAGACAAGACCATCCAAATTGGGGAAGACTATAAGAGAAAGGATGGGCTCTGCAGTATTTATAGGAGACAAAGAGGGAAAAAAGTACATGTACACTTGAAGTCTGATTAATACTTTTTCTAAAATAGCCTTTTTCTAAAAAGTGCCTAAAATCGTTCCAATGTTTATAAGAATATTCACTAACTGGGAAGGGTAGCACTTTGTATCAGGAGAAAACTAGGGTATAAGGAGAAAAATCTACCTGATTATAACTATATTCTTTTCCACTTGGCAAATGAAATTAAGGTTTCTTTTTGACCTGATGCCATTTTAGGACACCTACCCCTGGCCCACCATTAATCCTTTCTCCCTTCATGATTGCTATAACATACATAAGTAGTAAAGCAGGTGACTCTCAATTATTTGTGCTACTGGAAAAGAAGAGGGCGCATAGAAAAACCAAATAAAAGTCACTGTAGCAGTCATTTTCACTTGATTTGAGAACTCGAAGACATACCATTCTAGATGTACTTCTATATGAATAATGATTTTGACAGATTGTTCTTTTACTTAGCCAGCATTCCTTCATATATTAAATACATAGAAAATGAAATGTCTTTTATCTTTTTTTAGTGATGAGGATGATCGTCGCTCAGACCCAAGTGCCAAAATAACAGAAGGTTGGATTGATTTTTTTTTCTTAGATACTATTTAAAGGAGACCTTGTTGTTTGCATTGACAAATTTTCCTATTAGGGAACATGAAGTTAACACTAAGTTTTCTAATAGGTTGACCTACTTTGGGGGAATAGTTAACATGAGCAAACAAGTTTACTTTTTCTGAATCACTAAGATTTCATTAATAATTTTGGTATAAAGTACATGGTGTGATATTATGGGTTTAAAATTGCCATGCTCCTGTATGGAAATACCCAGGAAGTACGGGTTTATCACATCTAAATGTGGACTAGAGCTCAAGCTACGAGGATTTAATCTCTGAGTGTATCCTTGCTTTGTAGGACTAGCTTAGCTCTAGTAAAATATCTTTAAAAAGCTTTTTATTTTTTTAAGATTTTACTTATTTATTTTTGAGAGAGAGAGAGAGCAGTAGCATGGGGAAGCAGGAGAGGGAGAAGCAGACTCCCCACTGAGCAGGGAGCCCAATGTGGGGGCTCCATCCTGGGACCCTGGGATCATGACCTGAGCCAAAGGCAGACTCCTAACCAGCTAAGCCACTCAGGTGCCCCCAAAAGCTTTTGAAGCTAAAAATTAAACCTAAATTTATTTGTTTATGTTAGAATCTGGCTAGGGTAGACTCCACTTTATCTTTTGTCTCTGTTAGAACTGACTCATTTAAATATTTACAACTTGAGTTTTTAGTCTCCTGTTCTGTATTTTTAAAGCATGAAATAATATACAGTTTTCAAATAATTATTTTTCCATGTGATATGACCATCTCCCAGGGTTTTTTTTTTAAGATTTTATTTATTTATTTATTTATTTCACAGTGAGAGTGAGAGAGTGAGAGAGAAAACGAAAAGGGGGAGGAGCAGAGGGAGAGGGAGAAGCAAACTCCCCCATGAGTGGAGAGCCCAAGGCGGCGCTTGATCCAAGGACCCTGGGATCATGACCTGAGCCAAAGGCTGAAGGCAGACACTCAACAGACTGAGCCACCCAGGTGCCCCAGTCCCCCATTCTTTTAAACTGCAAAGGATCAATGTGGTTCTCACAGTGGCAGCACTGGCCTAGGGTTGGGAGTATAATGTTTACTATAAAGGTGGCTTTGAAACAGAAACTGCAGGACTGGAGTTGACCTTGATTATTTCAAGCCTGCAACTGACTCAAAAGGTTATTCAAGAAAGCTATCCTCTTCATTTGTAAGTGGAAACATTAATTTTAAAAATGAACCATAGGGGCGCCTGGGTGGCTCAGTGGGTTAAAGCCTCTGCCTTCAGCTCAGGTCATGATTCCAGGGTCCTGGGATGGAGCTCCACATCGGGCTCTCTGCTCAGCAGGGAGCCTGCTTCCCTTCCTCTCTCTAGGCCTGCCTCTCTGCCTACTTGTGATCTCTGTCAGATAAATAAATAAAATCTTTTTAAAAAATGAACCATAGAGTATTGTTAAATTTACCAGAATTCCATGAACAAGTCAAAGTCAGAAGATGAGATAACATATCAGTGGTGTGCAGCCTGCAGTATGGAATCATCATTGGCTGTTAGAGCCAGAAAGAAGCCATCTAATATAACCTCATTTTAAAGATGAAGAGCCTGAGGTTCAGGGTCAGGAAATGACTTGTCCAAGGTCATACACTGAGTCAGAGTATAAAAGTATAGATCCTAAGTGTCCTAAATCTAAATCCATTGCATTGTTTTCCTCAACTTCATTGCACTACACTATGCTTAGTTCCTATATCCTTCAGTAATATTGCACCTGTCCAGTTGGCTCAATCACATTCAACAAAGAATCTCTGAGCACTTTCTTTGTGCTAGATATGTTCTGAGTTCTGGAGATAAAGCCATGAGTAAGAGAGAAAAAGTCCTTACCCTCATTCTAACTTGGGAGGCAGGGGGCAACATAAACACAATAAATCTAGATAAAAATAAGTACTCCGCTCCCATCTCTCACAGGGTAAAAGCCAGTGGCTTACAAGGCTCCACATGGTCTGGACAGCATTTCTCCCTCCCCATGACCTCTCAGACCACCTCTCCTGTTCACTCCTAATCACTCCTATGCGCGCCTAATCACTCCACTCCAGCCACACACACCCTCAGACATGCCAGGCATTCTCCTTTCTCAGAACCTTTGCAGCTGCTAAGCTGCCAAAAAACATTCTTCTCCCAGGTATCTGCATAGCTCACTCCTCACCTTCAGATCTTTGCTTAAATATCATCTTCTAAGTAAGGCCACCTCTGAGCACCTTCTTTGAAATTGCAACCCCAGCATCCACTGCCACCCCAGCACTCCCTATCCTCTTGCCCTGCTTTAATTTGTTCCCCAGCATTTATACTATCTGATAGATTGTATGTTTTTATTGGTTTGTTGGCTGTCTCCTTCCCCTAGAATTTAGCTCCATGTGGGGAGGGGTTTTTGTCCACTCTATCCCCACGTACATAGAACACAGGCACATTGTAGGAACTCAGTAAATATTTGCTGAATTCATGAGTGAATAAGATGAAAAGAAAGATAGAGAGTGGCTGACTAGATTGGTCAGTCTAAGAAGTCCAGAAACATCAGACCTTAATGACAAAAGGAAGCAGCCACAGGAAGATCTGGAAGCACAGGATCCCAGGCACAGTGTATAGTAAGTTCAAATACCCTAGGATGGGATGAGCTTGACACGTTAGAGGAAAAGAATAAAGGCCAGTACCTAGAGCCCAGTGAGAAGGAAAGTGGTATGAGATGGGGTTAGAGAGATAGCTAGGGGTCAGATCATGTTAGGGCCTGTTATAGACAGTGGAAATGACCGTGGATTACGTTTTGGGTCGCTGTAGGAATCCTGTGGAGGACTTTAAGCAGAGAAATGATAAAATCTAATTTATGAATTTAAAAAAATCACTCTGGCTATTATTCCAAATAGTAAGAGTGAACTAAGTAGGGATAGGATTAAAGCAGGGAGAACAGTTAGGAGGCTTTTACAATAATCCAGCCAAGCAATGATGGTGGCTTGAACTAGGGGCATAACAGTGGAGGTAGTAAAATGTGAACAGACACAGAATGTATTCTGAAGGTAGAATCAGCAGGAACTGCTAATGGAATGGATGTTGGCAGTGAGGAAAATAGAAAAATCAAGGATGATTCCTACAATTTTGGCTTAAGCAACTAAGTGGCTTGTGTTACCATATGGTGAGACAGGAAGGGAAGCAAAGGTGGAGAGGAGAGAGGGAACAAGAATTCTATTTGGGCTGTGTGAGATTGAGGCCATTAGACACTCAAGTGCAGAGATCACATGAACAGTTGGATAGTTAAGTCTAGAATTAGTGGGAAGGTCAGGGCTGGCAATACAAATTCTTAGTTTCATAGAAGAGACAATAAAATCTCAACTTGACTCTGACCATCTGGAACTCTCAAGTACCTGGAATTTTTCCATTCCCTCTATCAAATCAACTTCTTAGATATATCCAGAAGGAATGCCATGCATTTAGCCTAGACACTTAAAAATTATATTGGAATGATGGCCCAGGTAAACCCAAATAGTCCCAATCACCAAAGAAGTCAGTTCAAATATGTACAGTATACAAGACTCCCTAAGGTAGGAAAGTACAGTCAGACACTTTTGAACAACTACCAACTGATAATAAAATTGAGTGGATATTCTGGTTAACCAGGTTCATCAGATAATTCAAGTAATGGGATCTCTCTCATATTCAAGGTAACTGAGGTTTTACTGTATTTACTGTATTTTTTCTAGAATCCTTGGCCCAAAGGGTAATCCAAAGAGAATGTTCTCATCTTGGTCTTTTATGATTACACATATATAAATGTATGTCAAATACACATTACTTCATCTGGTCTGCTTGTACATATGAGGAAACAGAGTCAGAGAAGTTAGAACTCACCAGAATTCACTGAGCTCTAGACAGTGAAGCTAAGATTCAAACACAGTTTTTCTGACTCCAAACAAGTCCATTGGTCTTTTTTTTTCATCTTCCATATTCTCATAATTCTGTGTATTTTACTCAGTCTTGAATTTGTTTTAATAATTTTTTAATCATTTTCTTATTTATTTTCAGCATAAGAGTATTCATTGTTTTTGTACCACACCCAGTGCTCCATGCAATCCGTGCCCTCTCTAATACCCACCACCTGGTTCCCCCAACCTCCCACCCCCCCACCTCTTCAAAACCTTCAGATTGTTTTTTCAGAATCCATAGTCTCTCATTGTTCACCTCCCCTTCCAATTTCCCCCTCTTTTTACTATTGGTTCCTTCGCTGTGGGCCTTTTTCAGACTTCCCTCTTGGTATCATATCTACCTCCTTAGGGCAACTTTCAATGGCTGATGTCTCCTGGAATTCAGGATAATGCCTCAGAGCCCTCCCAATTTTCACAGAAAATAACCATTTCCGAAGACCAGCCACCTTCCTTTCTAGCGTTCCTTTAGCTGGCAGTCTCATGCAATTATTTTCAACTGTCTACAATAAGAGAGCTATAGGGGTCCTTAGAAATCACCCTCGGCCTAATTTCTCACTTTATGATGAACAAAGAAGCACACAGAGTTTGAATGGTTGTGCAAGGATCCAAAAGCTGGTCAAAGCCTGCCTTTCCTGATGTTCCGGCTTGTGCTCTTTCCACCACATCATGCGCCATCTTTCCCAGTTTGGGAGTAAAGAGCCAAGACCTGTACCCAGAATTCTAGGGATCTCACCTCTTTTCAGCTTTTTCTGTTTGCCTAATTTCTGCAATTCTTTACTAAAGATATTGAGGTAATTTTTGTGCCAAAATTTGTAAATGCCTCTGAAATAACTCTTTTCCAATATTGTATTTTGACCACAGAAAGTTTTGAATATCCAGATCTGGAGAATGCAAGCAGTATTAAGGTAAGTATTTTTCACTGATCCCTTATTGTGAGCTAGTGAAGCCCTGACAGAAGTAAGGGACTCCCTGAAAATAATGGACTGCTTGTGTGTCTTGCTGAGGGGGCCTCAGGAAGCATTCCCTTGTCCACACCTTCCCACACACAAATCTCTCCCAGCTGGGGCCAGCCCCTGGTGCCTGAAAATCCCTTCATGGAAATCCTCACATTTGGGTTAAATTATTATCTTTATGCAGATACACAAAGTAAGCCACAGCCCCCTTAGCACCTTAGAGCAATGCCACTCAGTTTGGTTCCTGTAGCCTCTAGAGAAAAGCTGAACAGGAGTGAGTCACAGTGCGCTCCCAGGTAGGCCCAGGCAAGGGACCTGGTGTGGGCAGGGAGAAAACAGATGCTTCGAAGAGGAAGGGGCACTGCTTGAGGGAAATGAGTGCTGATTCCAGCTACTTCCCAATGTTCCTGAGCAATGACGCTTCATGGGCAGCTTTCCAAAATTCTGGCCGACTCCTCAGTGTGATCCCAAGAAATTCCCCTTCCCTAGGGTGCTCTTAGGAAGTTTTCAATAATGGTTGAAACCATAGATGCACCTGGAACCTCTCCTCTGTTTTGTTATCACTTTTGCTTTCTTCTAGGTTTACTCTAACTGTTCCCCAGTGTGTGTGTACATACACCCTCTCATACATCCATCATCAGTTTTCCAGAGACTTCTCATTTAGCAATACTAACATCTATTTGACCCTCAAGCATCACTTAGAGGCCTGTCCGGAGGCCTGCTGACAGGCTTTTCCATTGCTAAGCTGATTCCCTGGCTCATCGTAATTCTTCTTGCTGATTGTCCTTCTCACTTGCTGACTGTTTTCCCAGTGTAAAATTAGAAAGGCCTGATCCATTAAGATATTGAGCATTCTTTATCGAGTAGCACAGAAATTCCTGCTTGCATTCAGCTCCAGGTAAACATTAGTCAGTGCACACATGAGTACATACACTCTTCAGTGCCAGACACAGAAAAAGAAGCCATCATGTTTCCCTTAATGCCAAAGTTTTTACCGTAGTCTACAGGCCCTATATGAGCTGCCCATCCTCTCTCTTCCCAACCCCCTTTACCCATATGTCACTCTGTTACCCCTCTGTCCACTCACTGTCATTCCTCCAGCCTCACTGGCCTCCTTACTGCTCCCCTAAAATGTGAAGCATGCTCTCACCTCAGGGCCTTTGCACTTGCTCTTCCTTTGCCAGGGACACACAATTCCCAGATGGCTGTGTATCTTCCTCCCCCTCTCCTTCCAGTCTTTGCTCAAAAGTCACCATCTCTGTGAGGCCTTCCCTGACCACCCCATGTAAGATGGAAACACACACACTATCCTCCCTTACCCTGCTTTATTTTTCTTCATAGCACTAACATCACTATTCAGTCAATCATTCATTCATTGAATAATTTTTTATCAAGTGCCTACTATGTGCCAGGCACTGAAGATCCAGCAGTAAAGAAAGCAGACAAATATTCCTGCTCTCATCCTCTGGCAGACTTTATATTCACTTGAATATAAGCTTCGTGATGGCAAGGGCTTTGTTTTGTTCATTACTATATGCCCAGCACCTAACACAGGACTGAAATAATAGTAGATGTCCAACAAACCTTTCTTTTTTTTTTTTTTTTTTTTTTAAAGAAAAGCCTTAACCATTAGAGCCAAATCTAGTCTCTGTGTTGGGAGATCCCTAGCCCTCTCCCCATCAGTCGGATATATGCCATATTTGGGAACTACTGCACAGAGCAGAGGTTCTGGATCCTGGCTGCACATCCGAATCATCTGGCAAACTTTAAAAACTGATTCCCAGGCCTCAGCCCCAAAGATTCTGATTGGTCTGGGTGGCAGCCTGGGCCTTGGGAGTTCTAAAGGGTGCCCAGGTGATTTTAATGGCTGACCAACATTGCAAACTCTTGCCTTAACCTACTCGTGTCAGGCCATTCAGAAGCATCTGTCCTCCCACTCCCCACCCCCACCTTCCTTTCTATCAAGAGCGCTCAGCCTGGCTGCACATAAGAGTCATCTGGGCAACTTAGATAAATGCTCGCCCCACCCTCAGGGGTTCCTGTTCAATTGTGGTGGGGCCAAAGCATGCCTATTTTTAATATTTATCCAGATGGTTCTCTGGTGCTGCTAGTGTTCAGAACCAGTTCTTTAGATTGTCCCCATCCCAGCTGATCCCTTTAAATATCCTGTTTCGCAATGACTTAATCCATAAATTGCCTCGAATCTTCTTAGAAGAATTAGAGTCAAATTTCTACAGTAATACTCTGCCCTCCACACCATCAATACAAAACACAGTTTCTCTCATCGTGCATGCATTTATGCCTCAGTGCATGGATTTGCCACTTCCTTTATAACTGCCACCACGACGCAGTGGCTACCCTGCAGCCTAACCACTTCTCCCAGCCTATTTTGTGCCCTTCTGGGGTCAGGCCACTTCTGCATCCCAGGTGATAAAGGGCCATAGAGCAGAGCCAGCATCCGAGCCTTTCCCTGCCTTACCACCTCCATGCTCTTGCAGCTGCACACTAGTCCCTGACTTGCTCCACACCTCACAGTTGTTAAGTTTAAAGGGAGATTGGGGCAGTGAAATGGACATCCCTTTTCCCCCTTCTCCCCTAAAGACCCGCCAATCATTATCTTCTCTCAGAGAAGGATCTAAAACATGCCATTTATTCCAAGCCCCAGGAGGGAGGGGGCATGCATGGCTGGCACTTTCTGCAACCTGGGACACTTGAGCCCTTGAAATGATCCTACAGGGGCAGTGCATGACCAAGTCTAGGGCCAATCCTGGGTGTCATAAGTGGCAAAAATCATGAGAAGTTATGCCTAGAAACAGCCCAAATCCCAGAGAATAACTCTTTGAGACTGCAGAGCACCAACACTGGGGTGTACAAGGGCCACATGGTTGTGCTTTGTCCCTTGAGGGTTTCTAGGCATTTCTAGTGTTTGCTGTCCAACAAAGGACAGAGGCTTAAGCTAGTATTTCACCTCTGTCTTGGCAGTTTATCACCCTCTATCAACGCGAAAGTGCTCTGGCCGGCCTGTATTCTTCAAATGATGGCATTTCAGGTACAATGTATTTATCATTTTCTAGTAAACCTCTCGATGATGTCATTCTAAATATATTCACTCCCCCTGCAGTGAGTGGCTCCTGCCTTGCACCCTCCCCCACCACCAATGTGGTGGTTGAACCAGTATTACTTACTTACTACTTTCAATGTGGGGTTGAACCAATATTACTTACTGTGTATACAGATTGTGGTTTGTGAGTTGTTATGTAGTTCCCAGTTGAACCTCCCAGCAAAGGGGTGACAGTTCCTGGCAATAACATTTATCAGGTCTCGGCCACATACCAGGCATTCTGCTAAGTGCTTTTCTCACATCCACCTGGTGAAGCACCATGTCCCAGGGCAGTGTCCCAAAGTGTTGTCAGTGACAGCTCATTTGCATCAGGATCACCCAGGATGCTTGTAGCACATGCCTCAGTCCTCTAACTAAAAGTCATTGGCTTGCTTTTTCAGACTGTGGATCTCTCCATTCAAGACTTTTGTCTTTACCTCTTCAGATTTTTACTTTTTCCTAATTTCTAGGTGGTTCTTATTTTGTCAGCTACTGGCACAATCCAGTACTGCATTCTTAATTTGAAAAGCTAAATTTTCCCCCCTTATTTGGGAGGAAATGTGTTGTCTCCTACCTTACTTTTAATCATCGATTGTTAAGATTCCCAAGGTTATACTGCTGGAGAAGATTAAAAGCTAGGTAACTGCAAAAGCTAGAGGAGAACTTTGTCATTTACTAGAAACAAGAAAGTATGTGCTTTATTGCCCTGTGTTTTTTCATGACATCCTGTCATGATGCATCAGCAACACAGATAAATGCTTGTTTCTGTCCTTATACAGTAATCATTCTGTTAACATAAACTATGATATGATTTCCACAAGTGGTGCAGAAAAAAATGGGTCCAAATGGAGACTCTTATTGGCTCCACAAGTCCTTTATAGCTCACACAACAAACAGATCATTTGGGGTCAGTCAACTGAAAATTTACCCAAAGCGAGTCAGAGATGATAACATCTTTTAATGCACTGCTGCTTTTACCTGGACATTCTGAAACGGATGCCCACACTCCTGAGAACTCGAAGTTACCTGTTCATGGGGAATCAGTCCCTCAGGCTGTTTTGGATAGCTATCGATGGCATGAGGGAGAAGGTGCCGCTGAACTGGCTCAAGAAGCATCAGGGAGCGGGGAGTACAGAGCAGCACATCAGAGCCTGCACTCTAGTGCCAACCTGGCCACCTTCCGTCCTCATCTAAAGTCACTAAGGTCCTCTGAGATGAGGCATCCGACCTCACTGAATGTCTCTGGTTTCCTTCCCAGGCATGTCAGAAGGAGAAAATAGAGTGTGTTATCATGATGAGTACTGAGTAATGTACAGAATTGTTGAATCACTATACTGTATTCCCGAAACTCATATGCCACTGTGTGTTAACTACACTGGAATGAAAATTAAAAACTTAAAAAGGGGGGGCACCTGGATGGTTAAGCATGTGCCTTCAGCTCAGGTCATGATTCCGGGGTCCCATATTGAGCCCCACATCGCATTCCCCACTCGACGGGGAGTCTGCTTCTCCCTCCGATCCTCCCCCTCAATCATACTTTCACTCTCTTTCTCTCTCAAATAAAATATTTAAAAAAAACTTTTGGGGGCACCTGGGTGGCTCAGTGGGTTAAAGCCTCTGCCTTCGGCTCAGGTCATGATCCCAGGGACCTCGGATCGGGCCCCACATCGGGCTCTCTGCTGAGCAGGGAGCCTGCTTCCTGCTCTCTCTCTCTCTCTGCCTGCCTCTCTGCCTACTTGTGATCTCCCCCTGTCAAATGAATAAATAAAATCTTTAAAAAAAAAAACTTTTGAAGAAGACTGTGAAAGCACTTTAAAACTCAAACGTTATTACATAAATGCTTCTTTCTGAATCCTAAATCATCAACCCCAGCCTCACAGTCTTAATTGGAAAGCCCAATAGATGACCACATTTCTCTTTTTGGTTTGTTCACAGATGCTGATAAGCCCAGTACTTCCAAACACGGGTCTGAAATGATGAAGAAGGTATCATCGGCTCTGTCCAAAGTGTTTTCAAGATCCAATGCCAATGTTTCCAAATCTTCCTCACCCCCACCCCACCCCTGACCAGGACAGAAGCTGAGTCCGCAGCACCTAACATCAATAAGGGTGCTGACCTTCCTCAAAAAAATAAATGGTTTTTGAACCATGACATGGTGTCCTACACACCGATTCTTATAAATACTTTTAAATTCTTATAAATAAATAAGAGCGAAGAGTGTACACAAAGGCAGCTGGAGAAAAGAAGGGTTTGATAAATGTTTCTGCTAGGCATTTGGCACAAAAAGAGGGACTCTGCCTCCCATTGAGATTCATCTGGTAACAGGATTCAGTCTCTGCTTTTGAGGGCACTGAAGCATTGCTGGGAAGAGACTAACTTAAAAGCAAAAGGTTAACACCAGTAAGAGTGAGTCATCACATATTTTGTGTGCTCTAGGAGTTCAAAGAAGGGACTTGCGGTTGTGAGCTAGAGTGGTCGGTATGAGTTTACTGGAGGAGCTGCAATTGAGGCAATTCTCAAAGGGCAGGTAGGATCAGGTAGGTCTGGAAAGCACCGGGAAGGCTTTCACCTCTGGTCCCAGAGCTGCATACGATGTCACCATGCCTGAATTCAGTGTTGTCCAATGGAATCTTCTATGATGATGGAAATGGCGCACACACACACACACACACACACACACACACACACACACACATGCTCCCTCTGGCCACATTTTCATTCCAGTACAGTACCCACTAGCCCCACATGGCTCTTGGCTAGTCACTAATATGAGTGAGGAACTGAATTTTTCATTTTATCTCCATTTAAATAGCCATGTGGAGCTAGTGGCTCCTTCACTGAATAGTGTCAGTCTAGTTAGTGCATAGCCTCATGGGCACTTTCCCACTCAGATCAGGTTGAAGAATTCCCTGAAAGTTCATTTCCAAAGTCTATCCCCAAAGACCTAGGGCAGTGCAAGGATCTGGCTCCTCAGAGAGGCTTTGAAGCCTCCAGTCATCCTCCTGGTCCATTCAAAACATATGAGCCATTGATGTGACCAGAGGAAGCTCATGCTTTCCAGTCATATCTGTGCTTCTGCACTTGCCAAAACTCCACTGATGGTGACGCCTGGATGGCTCAGTCAGTTAAGTGTCTGCCTTCAGCTCAGGTCATGATCCCAGGGTCCTGGGATTGAGCTCCACATCGGGCTCCCTGCTTCTCCCTCTACCTGCTGTTCCCCCTGCTTCTGCTCTGACACATAAAATCTTTAAAAAAACAAAACAAAACAAAACAAAACCCTCCACTGATAAAGAATAGGCCCCTTGGTTAAGGGGGTAGGAGAAGAATAAATGAAACAAGATGGGATTGGGAGGCAGACAAACCATAAGTGACTCTTAATCGCACAAAACAAACTGAGGGTTGCTGGGGGGAGGGGGGTTGGGAGAAGGGGGTGGGGTTATGGACATTGGGGAGGGTGTGTGCTATGGTGAGTGCTGTGAAGTGTGTAAACCTGGCGATTCACAGACCTGTACCCCTGGGGACAAAAATATATGTTTATAAAAAATTAAAAAATTAAAAATTAAAAAAAAAAGAATAGGCCCCTTCTAGAACACCAAAGTCAAGGAATCACAAAGAGCAAATCAGAACCTGTACCTGCCAACTGGCCTCAAATACAGTGCTTGGCTAGAAACTACTTCCATGAGACAGAAACACCACGCTGGTACTGAAACCACCCCTCCGGCTTCCCTCTATCCACTCAGTCAACAGGAAGAGGATCACTCAACCAGTCATTCTCATACCCCAGCTTTATCCAAAAAGTTAGGCGACAGAAAGGTCCCAGCCTTATCCAAAACTCCCTGGGGAAATACTTCCAGGCAAGTAAATTTCCTTTATGTTGTACCTATAGTCCTTTTGCAAATGAAATGGCAGGCAGTTCTGCACAAATGTCACCTATCCCTAAAGTGGCTGCCTTCATCTGTTCCCTCATTCCTGCCCCTACATACTGAAATTCATCACATGCAGCACCCTAAGTTTTAAAGTCATTTTTTAATGGTTCACAATAATGACAAATACTGACCTTACATATGGATTTAATTTGTCTTTACTTGTAAATAACATAAATCCAGTTTGGAAGTCAAAAGTACAAATGGTTGAGTGAAAAGTAAGCCTCTTCACCTCTGTCTTCTAGCTGCTACCTGGTTCTCCTCTCCAGGAGCAATCTCTTTTACCAATGGATCCCTCCTAAAGGCAGAAAACAGAGAAAGGAAGAAATGGAGTGAGGTGAGAAAGGAAGGAAAGATAGAGAACGAAAGCATGAGATTTGACAGATACTATTTCCTTGAGCCACTGATTTGGTCTGTTTCTATGGTTGCATTTGTAGCTCAAATAAAGTCGGCGCTCGTTTCAAACAATGTTTTTTTGTCAGATGAACTAAATGTCAAAAGGTAAGAACCACAATGGGAGGAAAGATGCCTACCATAGTGATTCAAAGCCTGCTGGCCAAAATACACTAAGCATGTTTGAGCTAGTAGCTACACTCCTTGAAAATGGAACCATCCAAACGTAAAGAAATAGATGAAAGCGCTAAAAGTAAAAATGCCTAGCTTCACTTGCAATGAAAGCAAATGCAGATTAGAATAACCTGTAGTTATCACAATATACCTTCCAGAGAAGAAAAAAATAAAAAAAGATAGAATCCAGTGTTGTCCAGAATGTAGTGGGAAAATTATATTTAAACTCTACAGTGCTGATGATTCCACAAATTTGATCTTTCTGGAAAGCAATCTAACAATAAGACAAGCTACGGTTCTGTCTGCACTTTTGGATCTGGTAACTCCCCACTGGGGAGTGTGGTCCGAGGGAATACAAAAAGAAAAATTTTAAAAGGACTCTGTATAAAAATGTTCATAATAGTATTAATTATGATGCAAAATTAAAACAATCCAAGCAGGAGGAACTGGACAGTGTATTAACATTTTCAGCCACTGAAAACAATAAGGATAGTGGCAACCTAAACAAATAGAAATACACATTTGAAATAAGCAAAACCAGCTGCAAAATAAGATATGCGCTCTGACAAGAGCCAGAGTATACTTTACGATTTGGTACTCATCTGGTATACTAATAAAAAAATCCAAAAAAGGGATTTATTTTAATAATCGTGAAGGTTTTTGCTGTTATCTACTTGCTAATAAATGCCTTTCTCCTGAAGAAACATCATCATAATCATCATTGACATCACTTTTTAAGCTACTTGTAACCCAATCCTAAGCCAAATGGAATGATATCTAATACCTCAGTTTCTTACAAAGCATGACAAGAAGGAAAACATCAATTCAGACTTTTTAAAATGGCTTCTTTAAAGAAGCTAACTTCTTTAAAGTCATCTCCAATCATCCCCAAAGTATTCTTCTAAACCCTAAGCTGGCAAAAAGTAGTCACATTTTTGACTGAAGTTCATTGTAGGGAGTATACTGGCCTTAAATTAAATGTGTAATCACAACAGCCATATATCTGCATGATACACATATGCTTTACTTAAAACTTGTTTTTCACATGCACTTCAGAGTAACAATTACCTTATGTCGTATGGTTTTGCCCTTTTATAGGACATGGCACAACCCTTCAGTATTTTTATTGATTTACCTAGGGACCAATGTATCTTTGATAACATACTATTGGTCATACTTAATTTGTATAATAGCAAATGCTTATCGTAAATGTAATTGTTGATTATTTCCTACTGAAAACTATGACCTGGTCTTATCTATTTTATGACGCAGTTTCCAGTAACACTTGCAGGAATCGGGAGCCACTTATTTAGTAAAGGAAGAACGCTAGGTTAAACCCTTCTAGTGCAAATAATCACACCCAAAATTATGTCTTCTAAGTTTACATTTTCAGATAAAATAAAAGACATCAGGAAACATTTAACTTTATTCTTTGGTCCTAACAGCACAGAGCAGAGCACTTTACACTTCACTAGAAGCCCACTTAGACAATGACCAGGTTATTCCTTTCAAAGAGCTTCAAAACATGTTTACAGAAGGGATGTCCCGTACCAGATAAGGATTATCTCCAATTTAGGACCCAATAGGTCCATAAACTGCTGAGATAGATACTTATTAGGTACATGCCCCAATACGTTAGAGGAAGCAAAAAGGGACGGACAGACGGACTAGGGTGTTAATTAGGCCACCATGAAAGAAATCCCGCTGTGGCAAGAACCAAAAAAAAAAAAAAAAAAAAACCCTTAGTCAGCACTTCATTCAATGTGGCTGTTTAGCCTTGAGATCACTGGGAATTTGTCCACCAACGAATGCCAACTGTCTCCTGTGAAGTGAATCCATGAAAGGAACAGCTAAACATTCACTGTTCCCAATGAGCCGCTGAAACCATTTGCTAACTGGTTCTTTCAGGCTTGGCCTGGTACAGGGTGTATGTGCGCCTCTCAGATTTCCGACTGCAGGGAGCACGAGTGATGAAAAGCCACAGCTGCTGAGCTCTGAAATCCAATGGTGCTGCTGCTGCTACGATCCCTTAGCCCTGCATTTCCACCAAGGCCAAACTTCCCACGGGCTGCTCTCAGTCAGTGACTGCATGTGGCAGGGATATTAAGACAGCCCATTCCTGTGAGACACAGGACTCCCTTCACAGGCGACTTGGAGTCAGGGATGCTCCCAGAGAACTCCTCCGGCCTCACAAAGGACAGCAAGGACTAGGCCTGTCCACATCACAGGTGTGGAAAGTAGACGTGAGACTTAATGGGTTAGAAGACAGTTTATTACGGCACAGCAAACAGCATTAGGAGTACTGGCATAGTGTTGCCAGTTTCCCTGTCCCAAGTCCCACAGGACAATGTAATGGGCTCGGGTGGATGCCACCCACAAGGTGGGTTGCATGACAGCTGAGGAACCCGGACTCAAGGGCCTGGGGCTTTTTGAGCAATGAGCAAACCAACCAGTGCCCCTCCCCTGGGAAGCACGCAGTTAAACAGTAGTCACACTGTGGTCATCTTGCCCTACAGAAATGGCTCAGTATTAGGAGATCCATCAGCCTTGCTTTAAAAATGCTCACTAAGAATGTACAAGGATGCTCGCGACCCACGGCAGACTGCCTCTTCCAACAGACGCACTTGCTTTGCCAGATGTTCTTAGAACTGCACCACACATTCCAAGATCTTTCCTACCCAGCCCTCTGTCCTTCCTGCTCTCCTCCACAGGATTTAGACCTGCATCTAGTCTGTTTGGCAGCTCTCCTTGACTCCTCTGGCCCCCACCCATTTTCCCTCACAAGCGTTTTCCCTAGGAAACCTCTTCTGTGCCTAATCCCATTTTGGCACCTGCTCCTCAGAGAACCCAATCCAGCACGAGTGGTGCCAGTGGTGGTCCAAGAAAACAGGCTGTGATAAGACAGGGTCTGGGACAGCACCAGGCATTGTCTGGTAGACAAGACAGACACTGTCCTGATGGAGGTGTCGGGCACAGATAGTCTCAGGCATGGGACGGCAGTCCAACCACTAAAGATTTCTCTGGAGATAACCTGCGAACCCTGGGAGAATGGCCTGGCAGATGTGGTGATTCAGATTTTTGAAACACAGGAGAAGAATAAGGCCTACAGAGACAGTGGAGATGGCTGGACACTGTGGAGTTGTACTGGACACACTGTAGCCGAGGGAACAGAAATGGAAGACAGTTAATAAGTAGCTAAAGACCAAGTGTGAGAGCCAGAGGGCTTCTGCGGAGCTCACAAAGCCCTTTCTCTTGCAGCGGAGGAGCAGACCAAGAAAGAACATAATGGAGAGGCCCAACTCAAGGGAGATTGGATCCTCAATATTTAATATGTGGTGCATCTGCTTTGTGCAAGTCAGGGCCACATGATTCCAAGTGGTTGGAAAATCCTGGGATCCTGAGACATGGAGTGGGAACATCTGGCCAGATACTCCTCAGGGTGTTGGCTCTGCGACCCCCACCCGGGCTTCAGTTTGCAGAGGGGACCACTCTTCTCTCCTAACAGCTAGCATTTCCTCTAGGCTGAAGATGCCGCAGAGCCTGCTCCGTTGAGGCAACTTGCGCCCCCCTCTGAGAAGCTGTCCCTGGCCCCTCTCCTGGTTACGAAGCTGATAACTAGGAGTAAATCCCAGCATAACCTGGCCGCATTAGTCGTTAGCCGAACTAAGAGAAGAAAGTATACACCAAAGAGCTGAAGAATTAGCTGACAGGTACTGACAGGAGCCAAGGAAGCACTGGCATTGGATTTCAAGGGCGCTGTATCAAAAGGGGGCTGAAAAGCAAAAATTCATAGACTTGGGAGCACATTCTCAGAATACAGATTTAATCCCCCGGCAAGGACCCTCAGGGGGTACAAAGTTTCTACTACGGTGGTTGGTTCTTAGAGGCCTGGAAAAAGTGATGGCTGCTACTGAGCAAAGTATTAACGGCTGAGCTAGCCTGACCAACGGCAGAAGGAATGAAAAGGCAGAGGGAAGCAGACACAGTGCAGTGGATAGATTGCATGAGGTCAAAAACCCCATGAGAGGGTAGTATTCCACGGTGATGGGCGGGGTGGGGGGGCATGGCGGGAGGCAGAAGACACCTCCTTTACCAAGGCCATCAGGAAGGCAGTGGGAAAAGGGGCACTGGTAGCACTACATTCAAAGATGACCCCCTCTGTAGGCCAGGGATGGCAGTAAGAGACCATCACAGAGCTGGGACCCAGAGAAAGAAAGACCAGGTCTCCACCTCCTACCCACCAGAAGCCAGGAGGCCCCAAATACCAGAACAAACCACAAGGCCTGAGAGGCAGCCAAGGGAGATTTACCTAGGGAATTGCAGCGATGGCAAATGGACGATGTGTCCCTATGAATAATACAGATGGGACAGCCAGCAAGGGTATCAAAATCTACAAGCTGAGAAAGGCAACAGGGCAGGAAGAGGGGTTTAAGGGAGGTTTTCCCCAATAAAAAGTCCTAATTCCTTGCTCAGTTTCAGACTTCAGCTGTTTTCTGACCTGGAAGAGGTAGCTGGGTCCCTAGAAGGAAGGACAATGATGAATTCTGCCCCACTCCACCAAGTACTATAGCCATTTACTCCCATGTATATATACATGGGGAAGACTAGCCAGACATTGGAGGAATATGGACTCGAGATCAAAGCTGACACTGATACCTACAGACCTGAAGCGTGATCATAGCCCTGTTAGGCTGGGGGATTCAGGGCAGAGTAATGACTGAAGTCCTGGCCTGAAACAAGATTCACAGGGGGCCTGCAGAACTACCTAGTGGTCATGTCCTACTCCTCAAGGGTGTAAGAAGAATTGAGTTGGCACTTAAGAGTAATGCCCACGTGGGTCCTGGGCCTGTAGGGCAAGAGCTGTCAATGAGGAAAGTCAAACCTCTGAAACAGATCCCCTCCACCAGGGACAAGAATAAATTGAGATGGTTACTTTTCTTTGTCAACTTGGCTCAGGCTATAGTATCCAACTAGTCAATCAAACATCAATCTAGGTGTGCTATGAAAGTATTTCATAGATGTGATTACCATCTACCACTGGTTGATTTTAAGTAAAGTAGATTATCCTTGATAATCAGGGTGGGCCTTACCCAGTTAGTCGAAGAACTTAATAGCAAAACTGTGATTTTCCTGATGAAATTCTGCCTGTGGACTGCAATTTCAGCTCCTGCCAAAGCATTCAGCCTGCCTGCCTGTCCTATAAATTTCAGACTTGCCTAACCAGTTCCCACAACTGCGTAATTCAATTCCTTCACACACACACACACACACACACACACACACACACACACTCACACAGAGGCACACCTCAGAGCTATCGGGGGTTCAGTTCCAGACCACAATAAAGCAAGTCACTTGTATCTCTTCATTTCCCAATGTATATAAAACTTGTTTACACTATACTGTAGTCTATTAAGTATGCAACAGCATTATGTGTTAAACAAAAACAATGAGCATACCTTAATTTAAAAATACTTTATTGCTAAAAAATACTAACCACCATCTAAGCCTTCGGTGAATCATAACCACTAATCACAGATCACCCTAACAAATGTAATAATAATGAAAATTTTGAAATATTGCGATTACTGAAATCTGAGAGAAACAAAGTGAGAAAATGCTGTTGGAAAAATGACACTGAGACTTATTCAACACAGGGTTGTCACAAACCCTTAAATTTGTTTAAAAAAAAAAAGAAAGAAAGTAAAAGAAAAAAATAACAAAAACCAGTTATCTGTGAAGCAAAATTAAGCAAAGAGCAATAAAACGAGATATGCCTATATGCTTTCTCATTAGGAATTGGCTTACAGCAGGATATATATAACCTACTGGTTGTTTTCCTGGTATAACACTAACTAATACATAAATCAAAACACTATTACATCTCAGGAGAGACAGTAGATCAGTGCGACCATTAAGAACCTAAAAGATGCAGAAAATGGTAGCCCCTGTACCTTTGCACCTATAGCCAAATGGGGGTTCCTCCATGACTAGCTGAGGCAGAAAACAGCTTGAGCTTAGTTTCCAAGTGGGTCAGCTCTGTATGTGGGCGCAAAATGAAGAGGAATGGTATCTGCATTACAGCCACATTCAGGGGTGGAGAAGGAAACTTTCCAATGGACAGGACCTCAAGAAGTGCATCTAACTTGGTGTAAAAGAACTGGCCTAAAGTGAGAATATTCATTGGATATATACAGACTTCTGGACAGTGGCCAATGGCCTGGCCATCTCATTGGGAGACTGGAAGGACCAGGGCTGAAGATCAGAGACAAGGAGGGCTGGTGTAAAGACAGTGGACTGACATGCGGGAGGAGGCAGAGTGTGAACATTTCTGTATCCCATGCTAACAGCCATCAGGGCATCCACTATGGAAGAGGCACTAAACTGCCCAGCAGACAAAATGACTGAGCCAGGGCCTTTGTCAGCGGTTACCACAAAACCAGCACAATGGATACATAAACACAGTGCCACATGGCTGATGAAGGCCCAACACCAAGGACTCCTGCTTCCCCAGTTGGATCTAGTGGGACTCCTCCTGACAGGTGCTTTGGCTCAAGGACTCACGCTATCATTGGTCTTGCTGACACATTCTCAGAACTCCACAGCAGTCTGAGACTTTTCCTCCCCAACCTTCCTTCCTGCCTTCCCAATTCTCCAGAGGTTAGTCCTCTATCAGAGTCTGACTGCTTTCCCAGACTCCTCCGACCTCCTTTCCCATCTTCTTTCATGGGCATTTTCCCCTAAAAAAAATCTCTCACACATCTAACCTTGGATTCAAACTATGATATGAGGTCAACTAATTTACTGTGCTCACTAAAGCTCTGTTCCTTTGCTCTGAAGGGTCGGAAGTTCCATTTTAGTGATTCAGCAGCAATATCAAGGTCCTGTGAACTAATTCCTACCTAACTCATAAGGGACTGATCGATAAAATAAAAGGACAAGATTCTCCAGATGAGAAAAAAACTGCCAAGGAGACCAGAGAGATATGCAATAAGTTGACAAAGCATTCCTAGCTCAGCAAGGATGGCTACTTGAAAAGGAAACTTGGCCCATAGGTAGGCTGGTTATGTCACAAACATGGAAAGGGAGCTGGCTAGCCAAAAGGCATAAACAAACCCAAATGACCATCCACTGAGGAATGGATAAACAAAATGCGGTCTATCCATACAGTGGGATATTATTCAGACATAAAAAGGAACAAAGTATTGGGACATCTGGGTGGCTCAGTTGATTAGGCGTCTGCCTTCAGCTCAGGTCATGATCCCAGGATCCTGGGATCGATTCTTGCTCAGCGTGAAGCCTGCTTCTCCCTCTCCCTCTGCCTACCACTCCTCCTGCTTGTGCTCTCTCTCACAAATAAATTTTTAAAAATCTTTAAAAAAATAAAAAGGAACAAAGTACTGACCGATACAACATGGATGAACCTCAAAAACACACAAGTGACCGCAGACACAAAAGCCCATAAGTTGTATGATTCCACTTAAATAAAATGTCCAAAATAGGTAGTTCCACAGAAACAGAAAGCAGATTGGTAGTTGACAGGGATGAGGAGGAGGGAATGGAGAGTAACTGCTTCATGGGCACAGGGTTTCATTCTGGGGTGGCGGAAAGGTTTTAGAACTACACAGGGGTGGCGGTTTGGTGCACCATGAATGTACCAAATGCCACTGAATTGTTCCCTTTAAAATGGTTAATTTGATGTTACGTGAATTTCACCTTGATAAAATTAAATATATAAATAAATAAATAGCAAGGAGGTGCATGGATGTTAAAAAAGAGACATTTTTTAAAAATTTTTTAAAAGGAGGGTGGGGTGCAGAGGGAGGGGCCTGGTGTTAAGAATCACTATTGCATTCATATCAAGTTGTCCAGACCTAGTCAAACCACCCTTCTCTATGCTATGGTTGTACCTGCCAATGGAAAGGTCACCCACACCTCTAGCACAAAGACTAGAATTCTAGAACTGCTTGGTATTTCCCCTTTCCTAGCAATTTCATCATGAATGGGGGTCGTAAATTCAAGGGCCACATTTATGAAACCAAATCTAGGATACCTCGTCTGGTAAGTACTGAGCAAATTCCCAGGAAACAAGAAATTTACTCAAAACTCCAGGCTGTGGCTGTTAAAACTACAGCTCTCAGTGACTCTAGTACTCAAGGGATTGGAAGAATTCAGCCTCAGAGAGTTTACTTACAGTAACAGTAAAAGCCTAACTGAATATGACTGCATTTGAAAGCGCACGTTCATTTCCAGTTCTATCGGGCCGCCAGACAGGCCGCGGCTTCAGTGGTGCCTGCGGTCACTGGGGTTAGAGGACTCCCGGTCTCGGGAGTGCCGGGCCCTCTTGTGCCTATTTGACCTCTCTCGGCTCCTACTTCTACTTCTCTGACTACGCCCCTCAGAACGCCCACTGGGCCAGCTGGAGTATGTGTCTGAGCTTCGAACTCTGTCTCTATCTCTGTTCTTTTCTTCTCTCTCTTCCTTCCTGATTGAGGACTTATGTTCATGCTTCACCTTCTCTTTCTTCAGCTCCCTCTCTCTGTCCTCTGCGCCACCGCGGCAGGTCGCCCTGACCTCGGGAGAGCTGGGCTGGTGTTTTCGAAGCTCTCTAAGTTCTGACTTCTGGCCCTTCTCTGAGTTCTTGCTGCTGTGCTTTTTAGAGTCAGGGTCATCCTCTTCCTTTACCATCTTGTTTCTGGGTGGTGAAGAGGAGGGTGGCTGCTCTGCCTGTACCTCCCGGTCAGTCTTCTCTTTGTCTTTCTTTCTTCTCTTTTTTTCCTTTTTGTCTGGAGGAAAAAGGGGCACAACCAGTAAGAGGACGATGGAGGAGAGTGAGGGTATGCAAAAGGAAAGCCTGTGGGCAGCAGTGTGAAGCAGTCATACTCTACACTTCCAGAAAGCGTCTCTGAGAAGCCAACTTGGATGGCTGTCCCCCTTGACACGTCAAGTTGCTGTATAAGGCAATTCTCACCCTTAATTACCATTTTAAAGATGCTGCCTCCAAATACAGTCACATTCAGAAGTACTGAGGGATTAGCACTTCAACATATGAATTTGAGGAGACAGAATTCAGCCCGTAATATTAGTCTTTCCACTTTCCCAATTGAAGTAAGATTTCCCACACCTTTTCCCTTCATACTTAAGAACTGGTTATCAACTCTCAGTGAACGCTGGGAAGAACAAACACTAAGACTACCCAGAATCTTCTCTTGGGTCTTAACGCTTTACCTTTTTTGTGTTTTTTTGTGGGTTTGTCATCTTCAGAACCCTCAGCTGAACTCACTGAGGGTGTGCGAGCGCCACAGCCCTTCTCCTGGAGTTCTTTGGTCACATCATCTGCTTCTTCTGAGTCCTTAGGAGCTCGATAGTTAGACACATGATCCACTCGGATAGTTCGTCCTTTGATCTAAGACAGACAGGCAATGCTTCAGCAGAGATGGCCCTCCCATTGAGCTCTTTGAACCCAGCTCCAAACGCCATGCCTTTGAACCACACCCTTTACCTTCCTGCTAATTCTGTTGCTGGGGAAATCTCTAAAGCAGACCTGCCCAACTGGTGTGTCACAGCACACAGACCTAAGTAATAATTTCCTCAGCCTTTGGGGCAGCCAGCTGGGGCCTGGGGCAGCTGGAGTCCCTGAGGCTCTTGTACCAGGCAGTCTTGTACCTCACAGTCTACCCCAGTGTGCCACACAATAACCTTCATGTTCTACATGTACCATTAAGTGAAAAAAGGCTGGGGCAGTACTGCCCCGAGGGGAAACTGAGAATTTACATGCATAAACAATGAATTACCAGCAGTCTGTAACATTAATTCACTGTAAAACATGATGTGGCCTGGCAGCTAGAACGAATTCCTGAAATCAAGTGCAGTGATGCAGCTGTTTTCTTGATACAGCAATTAGGATGAGGCCAAGGCAGACCAATAGCTGGGAAGGGAAAGAGATCTTTCTTCTTAAGCCCTCACACCTTGCTCTACTTCCACCATACTGGAACAATGGCTCACACTGATATTTTTGCTGTGAATCAGAACTCTCTGGGTGAATAATAAAAAATTAACCCCTCCCTCACTTAAAAAACATTCAGGCAGAGCCCCTGGGTGGCTCAGTCAGCTGAGTGTCTGCCATAGGCTCAGGTCATGATCCCCGAGCCCCACGGCAGGCTCCCTGCTCAGTAGGGGGTCTGCTTCTCCCTCTCCCTCTGCCCCTCCCCCGGCTCCTTCTGTCTCTCTCTCTCTCAAATAAATAAATAAAATCTTCAAAAAATTCAGGCAGATACAGACCTATTCTATAGGCAAAATCATCCAAAATGTTGAAAGTCTGGCTTTTGTTGTTCCCACACAAGAGCAGATTTTTACTCTTACCTTTAAGCCTGAGTAGTCAGTCATTTTTCCTATTCCCCTTTTGAAAACATTTTTGAAAACCTCCCTTTTATGGTGACTCCATTTGACTGCTGGCTCTCTTAAAAATTAAGCCTAGTACCTTGTTCCACCCTGTCCTAGAGTCTCCAGCTGTTCCACACTGGTGCAATCAGTGACAAACTCTCCAGGTCAAAAGTCAACCCCCCAACCTATGACAGTGCTTATCCAACTGCAGTGCTTTTCCTAAATAAGCACAGGGACCAGGTAGAGCACCGATAGGCCTGACCTGCCCATCACCTTCTCTCAGGACAGGGGTGGAAAGGGAACAGAGGAGAAACAACTTCAGAATGAGTTACTTTTGTAGAATTTGTCATCACACTTTAACTAGAGAATTTCCAGGGCCCAGTAATGTTAAGTCAGTGGAGATATATGACAGACCCACAGAGCTCTGTCTTAGAGCATGAAGCCATGACAGCCCCAAATCCCAATAGAGCATAGCATGGAAGAGCAGCATTTGCTAGTCTTTTTGCTGCCCAGTACATCAGAGATGAGAGTGGGTATGAGAATGGAAAGGTGTGAAGCCAGAGGCTTGGTTGGGAGTGGGGGGGCATGATAACTATGCTCCTGGGAAGATGAACATGAGGAAAAGGAACAAGTGTTAGCAGGGTCGTATGCTAGTGAAATTATTTCCTGGGATCATTTCCTGGTCAGTATGTCCCCACACCTCGGCAACCCTCTCAACACACCCACGTGACCAGTATTGTCCTTGTACCTGTGGCAATCAGGTGGGAAATTAAACTGAACCCTTACATACAGGAAAAGTCCAGCCAAATCCTGTTTAGTGAACACACTCACCTTGATCCCATTAAAATTGTCAACAGCCAGAATTGTGCTCCTCTGGTCTTCATAGCAAAGGAAACAGAATCCTTTGGATTTCCCAGTCTTCTTGTCCCGCACCAGATTAATGTTAACAATCTCCCCATATCTATTTATTTTATAAAAGAGTAAGACACTATTGATTTAAAATGCAAAAACTTCCAGACTGAATGACAAAACAAAATTCAGATAATATAATCTGTATAGGAGACGCATCTAGAACAAGATAACATAAAAAGGTTAAAAATAAAAATTAGACAAAGACAGAGCAGGAACACCCAATTACAAAAATTATGGGTGGTAGTATTAAGATCAAAGATGAATTCAAGGCCAAAAAAATATTTAAATGGGACTAAGAGAGCTCTTTTACACTGAAAAGGGTCTAATATATTACAAAGATATGTCATGAAACCTTACGCATAAGTTCACAAGTCAAAAATTTAATTAAAGAAACTATTAAAAATAAAAGGAGAAACTAATAGCAAAAGTAATGCAATAGTTTAACATGCCACTTAAGTTTATAACACATAAAGTTGACAAAAATAAGGTCAAAGGAATTAATATAAATATATAACTATATATCATAAATATAAATAAACATAACAATGTAACAATTATGTTGTTAATAAATATTAATGTCAAAGTACCGGATACATATATTTGAATCTTACAAAAAGAGGACAATTTCTTCTCAAGAATCCACGAAACATGTATTAAAATTGGTTACAAAATAAACCTCAATAATGTCCAAAAACAGAACAGAACATGTTCTCCAATCACAATGTAATACAGCTGGAAATCATATTTTAAATAAAAAAAGTGCTTCTAGCTAACTTGAAACCTAGCTAACAACTGGATGAAAGTGAAATAAAGAAAAAAAAAATCAATGGCAGACTACTTAAAAAACAACAAAAATGAGAATATATACCAGAACTTACAGGATGCAGCTAAAATCACAATCAGAAAAATCTGTGACTTTTAGGAATTTTACTGTTAAAAAGGTAGAATGAATATAAAAGAAAACAAATCAAAGGAAAGCCAATGGGAGTTAATAAAGATAAAAGCACAAAGTAATGGAAAAAAGAGGGGCGCCTGGGTGGCTCAGTGGGTTAAAGCCTCTGCCTTCGGCTCAGGTCGTGGTCCCAGGGTCCTGGGATCGAGCCCCACATCGGGCTCTCTGCTCAGCGGGGAGCCTGCTTCCTCCTCTCTCTGTCTCTGCCTGCCTCTCTGCATACTTGTCTGTCAAATAAGTAAATAAAAATCTTTAAAAAAAAAGTAATGGAAAAAAGAAAAAAATTCTACCTTACTCCTTATACAGAGTTAAATTCCAGGTAAGTGAAAGATTCATAAGCTAAAAAGTAAAGTCATAGAAATAAAATAAGAATTGATGGATACTTAATAACATGTTCACATACATACAGCCCGGCCAGCTATGTAGCACCTTACCTAACAGGAAATACAGGTTTCCCCGCTACCTGAATGTTCACTTTATGCCCCTTCACTTTTACAAAAGACCTATATTAGTACCTGTTTTCACTAACCGAAAGAAAGCTGAAGAGGATTTTCACTTTTATGATATGGTAACTGCTTCATCACTTTATGCCACTGTAGCTTAGAAAGCTTTCACGGAACACTCTACCTTCAGATAGCAGGGGAAACCCGTATTGGAGCTGATTCAACTAAGGACAGGAGCTATTTAACACTGTTTAATATTGTAGGTACAGGCCAGTGCAATTAGAAAGGAGAAAACAAATGTAAAAAATGAAAAAGTAATCTTTTTCATTCTATTTGAAGATTTATTTATGCATACATTTATATATGAATAGAAAACTCAAGAGAATCAATGACAAAAGCAGTATAGTAATTCAGTAAGGTAACAGGATATAAAGTTAAAAAAAATCACTCTCTTACAAACAATAATCAGAGGATATAACCAAAGAGAAACCCCATTTGTATTAGCAACAAAAAAAGATAAAATACTTAGAAATAAACTTAACAACAAGCAATGTACAAAGTCTATATAGAGAAAATTTTTTAAAACTGAAAGACACACATAGTATTGAATAAATATAAAGACATCCTTTGTTTTTAGGTAGGATGACTCAACATCATAAAGACAGCAACATCTTCCCCCCAAGTTAATATTGAAATTTAATGTAGTACAAGTTGTGTTTCACTTTCCTGGAGCTGGATCCATTGATTCTAAAGTTCTCATGGAAAAATGAACATGTAAGAGTAGATGGAAAATCTTTAAAAAAGAACACTGAGGAGTAACTCTCCCAGATATTAAATACACTGAAAAAATGCTATGAATAACTAGTGTGTTACTGGCACATGAAGAGACAGACAGACCAACAGAAGAGAATAGAAAGCCATGAGATTCAAGTATATATAGAAAAATTAGTAATATGATAAAGGTGACATCCCAATTTGCTGGGAGAAAATACGAACGTTTTTATAAATGTTGGGACAACTGGAGAGCTACTTAAAAAAAACAATGAAATTGGATCTGTGTCTCATAATACTATACATGAGAATAACTCTAAATGGATCAGATACTTCAATTCATAAAAATGAAACTATACAAGTACTAGAAGGGAGCACAGATGGGCGGGTGGGGAGATATACTATCTAATTATGACTCAAAATCCAGAAGCAACAAAAAAAAAAAAAAACTCTGATAAATCCGACCATATAAAACACTAGAGTGTGAGACTATACAGGGTCAGCACAAAGAAGTTTTGGGGATGATGGAATTGTTATTCATCCTAACTGTGGGGGTGACTACACAAATCTATACACGTATTAAAACTCACAGGACTGTACACTCCCTAAAAAAAATCAATTTTACCATACAATTTAAACACATGAATGAATAAAAATTTTTTTTTAATTTTGCACAGCAAGAAAAAAATCACAACGAAGTCAAAAGACAAATGACAAAATTCGAGAAAATATTTACAACTCTTATCGCAGATAAAGGACCACAAAGCAGTTTTTTTCCTTTCGCTATAAAGAAGATCATCAAGACAACTGGTGAAGCTGAATAAAGTCTGTGGATTAGATAATAATATTGTATCAGTGTTAACTTCCTGAATTTGTTCCCCATACTGAGGTTAAACAAGAGAATGCCCTTGTTGTGGGGGGAAATACATATTGAAGAATTTAGGGATAAATGGGCATCATGTCTGCAACTGACTCTCAAATGGTTCAGAACAAAGTAACAGATACACCTGGGGAGAAATAACGACAAAGCAAATGTAGTAAAATGTCAATATCTGGGGAATCTAAGCGAAGGGGAAACAGGTATTCTTTACGCTACTTTATAACTTTCTTATTTTAAACCTGAAATTATCTCAAAATAAAAAGTAAAAGAAAAGATAATATGGGAACTCGTTTAAACAGACTCCTACAGACCAAATCGGGCCAATTTGAACATCAAGAAATAATAATGGTGATAATGTAGTATAATACATCAAATTAAGTAAAGTTAAGTCCACGGTAACACAATACATGACAAGTGGTATAACAGAGTTAAAACCATTAAGAGCTTTTGTAAAATCACTAAGAAAATGAGGAAAACACCAAGAAAACAAGCAAGAATATGAAAAGACAACTTAAAATAAACAAGAAATAATGGCATGTAAATCTATAAGATGTTTTACCTCACTGATGATTAGAGAGAAAGTAAACTCATAATGAGAAACCATATGACAAATATATTTTTTTAAATAACAGCTGCCAATTAGGATTCAGAAAAATGGACATTCTAGTGAGAGTAGAAACTGGTACAACCTTCTCAGACAGCCATTTGGCTATACTTATAAAACATCTTAAAAATGCTAACACGGGGCGCCTGGGTGGCTCAGTGGGTTAAAGCCTCTGCCCTTCGGCTCAGGTCATGATCTCAGGGTCCTGGGATCGGGCCCCACATCAGGCTCTCTGCTAGGCGGGGAACCTGCTTCCCCCACTCTCTCTCTGCCTGCCTCTCTGCCTATTTGTGATCTGTCAAATAAATAAAATAAATAAAATCTTTAAAAAAATGAAATAAAAAATAAAAATGTTAACATACTGATCTAGTAATTTCACTACGGAAACTATCAGGAATGCATACAAAGGATGTCTGTACTACAATGTATACTGCAATATAATTTATAACAGCAAATAATGCCCAACATTTAAAAGAAGATGACAGAGAAATATACCAAAATGTTAACAGTTTTTCTTTAAAGTACATTCTAATTTCTTCTTCATGCTTTTCCTTTTTCCAAATGTTCTATAATGATTATACATTACCTTGATAATCGGAAAATTTTTTTTTGAAAACTACTGTTACCAATGGCAAAGGCAATCTTCATGGAGAGCGATGTGTACAGCCAAAATAGACAAACACACCAGCTGATCATCACTCAATGCAAGTAAGACAAAAACACCCCCTAGATGGAAGGGTGGACCAGGCAGAGGTATCATAAGGGGTGGAAGTTACAGGTTGCACCTGCTGTGAACTTCCAGCTCCCCAAAAGTAGGAGGAAACAGCCTCTGTCCCTCTCCGGGTGCTTTGCCAGTGTGGGCTGCTGAGGCCCTCTCCCATGGCCTTCTCATGTGTGCTGCCCAATTTCTTTCCCATGGCCCTCTCCCCCACATGCTGCCCAACCAGTGAGGGTCCTTTTCCTATCGGACAGCCCAACCATCCCCTGCCACAGCAATGTCTCTCCCATGGTGTGCTGGCTGTTTGCTTCCCCAAACCCTTCTACCCCAGTCCTCTGCCTGTACATGCTGTCCAACTTTTCTACAACAGTCCTCTGCCCTCAGGGCCCCTCTGGCCTTACGGACTATCTAACCATTCTGTGTAGCTCTGGGTTGTGCCTAGCCCCTCTCCTACCAGCTGCCACTACTAGTGCAATATGCCAAGATGCTCTCCCACCCAATGCTGCTGCTTTCATCTCACAGCAGAACGAGGAAAGTAAGGTTCACCTCGTTATTCTTGTTCCTCATCAGCCTGTAATTCTCAGCTTCCAGGTAAAGAGATAATGGCTCTGCTCATTAACCTTACACTCATCTATAAACTAAGAAAACAAACTACTGACTAAAGCTTTTTGCTTTTTCTCCCATTTCTCTGTGCTTTGCCCTAATCCTACAACACCACACAGATGTAGGCCAGAGGGCCCTGTGATCATGGATTACCCTTAGTTTGCAGGAGCCCAAGGAGCCCAAGTAGCCCTGTGAGTTCCAGTCTGTTCCAGTGTAGGCCCAGGCTGAACAAACTTCACTGAAAAAGCAATAAAAATAGACCAGAATCCCCAAGACAGCCTCCTAAATCATCCAACTTCTTGGATTTTCCATATTGGAAGAGCTCTACAACCATGTCCTGGGGCTGATCTAGACTACAGGAGAAGCTCCAGCCCTCCCCATGCAGGAGGCCAGTTAGCTTAGAATAAAATAAATGGATTTTGTGTGATGCCACAAAATGCATTATGGAAGCATACTCTGATGACCTAGAAGGCAGGAAATGAAAAAGGACTTACTGTGAGAACACACAGATGATGTCCCCTTCAGTCAGTTCATAAGGAAGCCCTCCTAGAAGAAAAAACCACATTTAACATTTACCAAGTGTCTACAAGCATACCATGCACTAGGCCCAGCACTGGTGGGTGCAAAGAAGAGTAAGCCAGAGAGTCTGCCCTCAAAGAATTCAGTCTGATGATACGACAGAAGCATAAATAAAGTGCAGTACTAGTGCAGCAAAAGGAGTGATTAACTGTGGAAAAGTCAGTGTCACCACTAACCAAATACTCCTCACACCCAAAATCTTAGGGACAAAGCAGATAGTTTCCGGTATAAAACTCTGCTTCCACAAACCTATCTCGAACACACCTGCTCTTTACCCAGAAATTCACAGCTAAGATCCAAAAATCAGTTTAAATATGAAAATATTAACCCCACCTCACATAGACTAAGGATTTTAAAATTCTTTTAAAATTCTTAATTGTCTTTATAGACAACTTTCAGCATTTCACAGGACATAAATTCCCCTGCAAATCTCTCCTTCCTCATCTGTAAAATGGGGACTTTAGTATTTACTTCACAGAACTGTTGTAAGAATTAAATAAAACAATGGATATAAGTGCTTAGCACAATATCTGGTGCAATAACTTCTTTGAACAAACCGTTATATTACTGGAAGTGACACAAAGTGAATATAGATATGACAATATGGCCATGGACAGAAGGCAGGAGCTAATTAGATGAGAGAAATGAATTCTGAGGGAAGGGGAAAGCGCAGGGGACTAGCAATCATACAGGATCGTGCCTAAGACCGTGAGTTCTAGAATCCCACAGTTCTGGCTGTCCCACTTACTAGCCATGTGGCCTTAAGGAAGTCCATTAACTTCCCTGCACCCCAGTTTCCCTAGCTGTGTAATAGCGGGACGCGGTATAATAATGGTCTCTGAAACCAAGAAACCAAGTAGTAAGACTCTTACCACAGTGAATGGCAAAGGGTTACTATCATGGACACTGACGTGACAGGGGGAGCAAACTAGAAATGGGAGAGAAAAGAGATATGGAAAACGGATTTACGGGGCAGCCAGCAGAAGGAAATAAAAGTGCGTGATGAATGCTGGGAGGAATGAAAGGCGGGAATGCCGAAAGGTTAGGAAGCAGGCCAGGAGAGGAGCAGCGCGGGAAAAAGATGTGGACCTCACCCAGGAAGATCCAGGCGCTGTCCTTGTACTCGGAGTGCCAGGACACCTTATCTGCCACCCCAAGCTGGACCTCACGCTCATTCAGCTCGTTGATCAGCTTCACTTTAGTTAAAGGGCTGCGGGGGGGGGGGGGGGGGGGGGGGGAGGGCAGAAAAACGGACATTAAGAGCGGCCTGGCCAGAGGTAAGAGAGAGCAAAACTAAGGGACTAATTTTCCAGTCTCTGCACCTCTCCTGCCCCTCGGCCCGGCAGACGCTCTACCACCCAAGTCCTAGTGGGCCACCTCCCGCGGCCCGTCCCCACTTCTTCAGAGGTAAACTGAGGCCTTACTTCATCTTCTCAAGTTCGCGCTCAGCACCGAGACACTGACTTCCGGGAGAGTCTGCACCGCGCCTGCGCGGCCCCAGAGTCACGCTCCCATTGGACTCCGAGGAGCTCGCGTCGCGCCGGAAGAGCTTGGCCGCACCGGGGCGTGGCTCCTACGCACTAGCGCGGGAAAGCATTTTCCTTGCTCCGCGGGTTTTGCTCTCCCGGGGAGTTTTTGTCTAGTCCCTCGGTTCGTCCCTCTGTGAAGCGGGGGCACGGGTGTCAGCCGGGTTTATTACAGGACCCTCAGCTGCTGGACTACGCCTGGCATTGATTGGGCTACCTACAAATATTTGCTGAATAAAGACTGAAAAAGGGTGCCCATTAAGGCGACTTTAGCCCCAGTCTTTGCTCTCGATGCAAATCCCTACTCGGGCTTCACTCCCAGCCAACTGCTCACGCACACACACATCCATCAAAGCATCTCTGTTCAGGAATAAGAAGATAGGTGAGAGGGTAAACCTTTTTTCTTTCTCAAATTCAAATGCATAGGCAACTGACCATTGTGCCTCCATAGGCTGAGTTGAATACCCAGATTTGTGTTAAGAGCTGTTACCCTCACCCACCCTTTTCCATTGTCTCGCTCCTACTTAAGCAGGAGGCAGAAATAGTGAAAAAGCTAATAATTGAGCAGATGCTAGATTGTGTACCTAGCAATTCACATGTACTGGCCCTCCATCCTCACAACCACCCTCATGGAATCTATACATACAATTACCCTCCTCATTTTACAGAGGAAGAAACAGATTCAAAGGAAGTACTCTGAATAACTAGTGTGTTACTGGCACATGGCCTCTACCTATCAGGTCTGGTTGATTTAATCGGTCCTTACTGAGCGTCTGTATGTGTCCTGTATGGCATGTCTGCAGACAGGAATGTAAGGTGAGGTTCTCTGCCTGAGGGAACTAAATAATATCATTGAGGAGACAAGATATATTTGCTTGGTAGACTTCACTCCAAAAATAACCAGGAAATCTCCTATACAGAAGAGATGGTGGCATATAATGTGTGATTTAAGCCATACTGAAGTTTTGAATCCATAGTGTATGTGTCATCATCAATAACTGGTATCAGATCATGCATGGTCTAAAAGTGAAGTTCCAGAGCTGTGTAGTTCTCTGTGTAAGCCTACCTCAGAGCCCCAGGAATTAGGCACTTCATAAAGTACTTTGATGATAATGATGGTGATGATGACTACTGTACCCTCAATGACTCAACATCTACCCATGTCCTGCCAAAAACCAGGAGACTCCCCACTACTGACAGTTTCTCTTCATTCATTCTGTTTTTGCCCCTCTCCCAGTCCAACCCAGCTATTCATTAACTTTGTGGAATTAACTTGGCAATGAAAACTAAACAGTGACAGATTGCATACAGGTTTTATCTGCTTCTGGGAATCTTAGGTTGCTTAGCTGTAGGATTGAAGTAGACACTACAAAGTGGTAAACTAGTAAGCATTATCTGGCTGGATTCTTCAGGCAACTGTAAAATGAGAGAAATAGGCCTACACCTGGGTCTTGGTCATCAGGAAGTTTCAAAAGGAAGTGGAAGCAAAAGAGGAGATTAAGACCAACCAAAGGGAAGGACAGTTTAGTTGGCTGGTGGAGGACATGGAAAGACTGCTATCTAGCTAGTGGGTTCAGCAGAGATATTCTGAACCTGGGAGAACTGAAAACTATCCCAGGTTACCTGGGACATCTCCATCAATGTGCTTCCAATTGGTAGGAAATGGTAGATAAGATGATGCCTAGAGATTTCCACCAGTCTAAGTGGAAAGGGGATGAAGATCCAGGGAACCCTTTGAACTTTAGTGTCTGAGAGGAGGACCAGGGTTTGCTATTCAAGGTGGTTATTAGTGATCTCCACCAGTAACATGGATCTAGCATGCACTGTATGGAGAGCTCAGGTCTAGATTATCTGGCCAATGTTAAGGAACCCAAAGGCAATCCTCACATTCAAGGTAAGGCTAAGCTATATGTCCAGCCAATTTCATCTCTTCACTTCCCACCACAGCACATCCCAAAACAACTTTCCCTCCTCACTTCCCTATTTCAAGCAATGCTATCACTATTTTCCTGGTTGTCCAGGTACAAAACAGGGGTTTCATATTTCAGTCTTCCCTATTCCTTACCCAAAGATATCTATCCAATACCAAGTCCTAATAATTGTGCTACTGGAATGTCTATAAAATGCATTTCATCCAGTAACAATTCTGTTTCTTTTTTTTTTAATTTTATTTATTTATTTATTTATTTGAGAGAGAGAGTGAGAGACAGAACATGAATGGCGGGGGAGGGGCAGAGGGAGAAGTAGGCTCCCCACTGACCTGGGAGCCAGATGTGGGCCTCTATCCCAGGCCCCAGGATCATGCTATAAGCTGAAGGCAGATGCTTAACTGACTGAGCCACCCAGGCGCCCCTACAGTTCTGTTTCATTACCACATGCCTTCTAGGTCTTTCAGTACTTGTAGAACTGTCTTGTCCCCTATTCTCCAGTCTTTCCTCCCACTGCTCCCCAACACAAAGCCTCAACTTCAGCCAGGCTTCACTTCTAGCCATTTCTTCAGGGGCTCCTTTCATTATCCAACCTAGACACCCTGATGGGAAATCCCCACCAACCTAGGCTGCTCTTCTCTCTCTGAAACCTGCCCAAGCTCCAAACTCCCATCCAGGCATCTCTCAAGCAGGAAATACCCTGACCTCATCAGTCCACAGCGGTGGTTCCCACTTCTGAACTCTGCAGCACATCACAACTCTTCATGTTATCTCCCCAGAAAGAATACAAGATCCTGAAAAATAAAGGTTCTTCCTTTTTAAGCCCTCAGCACCTCAAACACTTTTCTGCACGCATAGCAAGCAACCAATACAACTAATGGTTAATGAAACTGAAAACACAGAGAGCTATGGTTACCTTTAGGGAAGCAGATGAGGAAAGGAAAAGAGAGGCTTTTACTTTCCCTTTTTTTCTTTCTATACTATTAGAATTTTCTTCCCTTTATCCAGATACCACTTATATTTTGTATTCTTATTCTTTTTTTTAAAGATTTTATTTATTTATTTGACAGACATAGATCACAAGTAGGCAGAGAGGCAGGCAGAGAGGGAGAGAGGAGGAAGCAGGCTCCTTGCCTAGCAGAGAGCCCGATGCGGGGCTTGATCCCAGGACCCTGAGATCATGACCTGAGCCGAAGGCAGAGGCTTTAACCCACTGAGCCACCCAGGTGCCCCTATTCTTATTCTTTTAAAGATTTTATTTATTTTATTTGACAGAGAGAGCACAAGTAGGGGGAGCGACAGGCAGAGGGAGAGGGAGAAGCAGGCTCCACGCTGAGCAGAGAGCCCAACACAGGGCTTGATCCCAGGATGCTGGGATCATGACCTGTGCTAATGGCAGACGCTTAACCAACTGAGCCACCTAGGTGTCCCATCATTTAAATTATTTATTGCCATGTTATCTTGGCAGACAGTCATGACCTTTATTTTCTCACTTTTGTCTCTTATTCATTCAACAAATATTTATTGAGCAACTATTACATGCTAGACACTGTTCTAAGTGCTAGGGTTATAATAATAAACAAGGCAAGGAGAGTTCCTGTCCTCATGGAGTTTACATTCTTTGGGAAGAAGGAAAATAAACATATAAATACACATCCAACAATGAAAAGTGCTATGAAGGGTTAGAGACAGAGTGACAAAGTTTTGCTATTTTAAAAAGGTGATGGGTCAAAGAAGTCCTCTCTTATAAGGTGACATGGAGATAGAGACCTGGAAGAAGATGGGGAGCAAGCCATGGGGATGTTTGGGAGAGGAATGTTCAGGCAGAGTGAACAGTAAGTATAAAGGTCCTGAGACAGGAGTGTGTTTGGGAAACAATAAAGAGGCCCAAGTGGCTAGAGAGGAGCAAGCAAGAAAGAGAATGACAGATTTTTGTTTATTTAACAAAATCTGATTCTGTACCCACCATGTACCAGATACTGTTCTAGGTACTTTCCACATATTAACACATTTACTTCTCACAACAATCCTATGTGGTAGATACTATTATCCCATGTTGCAGATGAGGAAATTGGGGCACAGAGAGGTCAAGTCATTTGCCCGATGTCACACAGCTGGTTAATGGTAGACCCAGGATTTGAATCCATGTGGTATGGCTCTAATGTCTGCATCCTTAGCCACTATGCACAGGATAGGTGGAGGTAAGAGGAAGAGATCAGGCAGGGACATGTTGAGTAGCAACTTTAGATGTGACTCAATGTGAGGTGAGAGGCCAACAAAGGATTCTGATCTGGCTTACATTTTAGCAGAATGACCTTGGCTGCAAACTGTGGGGTTGAGGAGAGTAGGTAGAGTCAGGGAGACTAGGAAGCTTTGCAGTAATTCAGGCAAGAGATGATGGTGGTTTGCCTCAGGGAGCAGCTAGGGGGAGGATGGCCCATGCTGCTATTTTTTAAACTAAAAAAATAAATATTTTAAAACATAAAGAACACACATGATGCCAACAGAAAGGCATATCCTATGTTTATGAGAACTCGGGTGCTGGGCTAGATACTGAGGATACTAAAGTAAACAAGACCACAAGACCTAACCCCTGCCTTTGAACAGCTCACAAGGTTGCCAGATAGTTGCATATGTGAATAAACAGAATACAAAGGGATGAGGGTCAAAATGAAGGTGTGAGTGAAATGTCATTGGAACCAGTTGAAGAATCAATTAATTCTGACTACTGGGGGGTCAGTGGGAGTGGAAAGCAGAGTGTCAAGGAAAGCTGCAGCAAGGCAGGGGACAGTTGGAAGGCAGAGAGGAAGACTGGTGTGGAGAAAACAGATGAATTTGGCTGGCAAATTGTTGAGTCTAAAGTACCCAAGGAGCCAACAATGGAGACCAAGGGGGAGGAGGACAGATGAAGATGAAGCAGCTGGGGAAAGTAGGATTCAAGAAGAGAGCAAAAGGTGATCAGTGGGGGCACCTGGGTGGCTCAGTGGGTTAAAGCCTCTGCCTTCAGCTCAGGTCATGAGCTCAGGGTCCTGGATCGAGCCCCGTGTCTTGGCTCTCTGCTCCACAGGGAGCCTGCTTCCTCCTCCTCTCTCTCTCTCTCTCTCTCTCTCTCTGCCTGCCTCTCTGCCTACTGGTGATCTCTGCCTGTCAAATAAATAAATAAAAAATCTTTAAAAAAAAAAAGGTGATCAGTGCTGTCAAGACTGCAGAAAAGTTCCCATGGTGGAAGCACCTTTAAGTTTTCAGTGTTTGTGCCTACTTATTTCAACTGGTCCAAAACAATGTCTGATCCTTAATTATAGGTTGCCTGGAGGAACAGAGAATAAGAAGTGATGGGTTCTGTTAACACCATCTTACCATCCCTTCTGGGGATATTAACCTGAATCCATACATGGGCTTCAGGGAGTGTATAAGGACCCTGCATTTGTTTGTATGATGTGTTTGTTACACGAACATGTACATTTTTAAGGAGAAGGTCCATAGCTTCCAACAGATTCCAAAATGGTTCCATGGTTCAGAAAACAACAGCTAAGGACCACTGCGTTAGAGCATGTAAGCATTATCTGTGAACACTGTCATCCACACATAGTTCAGAGCAGTTTGCAAAGCTTAGCAAGAACAGTTGCAGGACTGGCATGAGCTATGTGAGTCAGATATTGATCAACTGGAAGCACATCACAGCCCTGCTGGCTCCCCCCAGGCTCAGCACAGCTGCTTGCTCCCAGCTTCTGACTCTTAGTTATAATCTTGATGAGCTAGACAGAGAATCCCAAACTCTCGAGGAAGTAAGGCCAAGTCACTTCCGGGGTGAACATGCCTTCTAGAAGATATATAGCAGATGTCCTTTTATCACTTGCTTGTTGTTGTTCTACTTTTCTCCAGTGCCCAGGTCAAAGCAGTAGCTTTCCAAACCTCAAGCAACATGAAATCCAGAAGTGGCTAAGGGTTATGAGGAGCTGACTTTAAAAACAGAATCCAGTTTCATGGAAGGAGGAAAAGAGTAAAGAAGAAATTGCTGGGGCAGTAGATGGCTCTGATTCCCATAGGAGCCCACCTATAATGACAAATCACATTTACTCTAAATTCATGATGTTAAGTCCCCATTGGCCTACAGGCCTAAGGACCATGCGAGCAGAACTGAACTAAAGGGAGTTATTAGACCAGGTGGGATGAGGAGTAGAGGTGGGCTTAAGGAACTAGAGGTGAATACAAAAGTAATTCTGAGGGATGATAAGAGCCTGCCTAGAGCAGGAGTTCCTAAAACATCATCACAGTGGCACTGAAGCAGGTTGATCTCCAAGCCAATGACTAGTGAGTGTCCTACCCTCCAGTCTCCAAAATATTCCTTGCATTATCAGCTTTTACTCCCCTCTCAGTGATTCTCACTGTTTTGAGGTAGACTTCTTCTAGGGTGTTCTGTTGTTGAGCTACATGGTAGGATGACATATTGAGACCAAGGGGAAGAAGCCAGTTAGCAGGAGTGCCACAAAACACTGGTCCAGAGGGTAGGAAACAGTCCACAGATTAGGAAAAGGGGTAGGTGGCCACGCGGCAAAGAAGCCAGACAACTGAGACACATGTTTGTAGAGACCAGAGCAGATGGGTGATCAGAGGGACAAACTGAGAAGCAGGCAAAGCTCTCAGAGATGAGACACGGGACAGGGCTGTGTCCTGGCTCAAGGCCCAGTGACACTGGAGGTAGGCTGGCAGCATTCCTCCTGTGCACAGTGGATGCTGGCATCTGTCACGCGGCTGGGCATAAGTTTGCAAACCATAGGGTGATGCCATAAAGCTTTCACTCTGCCTCTGGTCAGTAACTTACATTTGTGTGACAACATTACAATTCTAGAGAGACCAACTGGCGTGGTTAGATAAATATAAACTCCGAGACTTGGCAGGCCTGGGTTCAAATCCCAGTTCCATCACATGCTAGCCATGAAACTTCAGAGGGTTTAATTAGCTTCGATTAACTTCTATGCGCATTGGTGATAATATCACCTCACGGGCATATTGTGAGGATTAAAGGAGTTCAGGCACGGAAAGTGTGTGTGTTAAAGGTATCACTAACATTAATAATAATCTCCTTAGGTTCCAAATACCCCTGGCCATTGTTATAATCCCTCCACCCCTTCTGCAACCCCCAACTCTTACCCTCAGACCTTCCTCGGAAAGAAGCTGGAAATGGCCATCTGAGAGCCAGAGGGCTGCAATATAAAACTATGCTAGAATGGCCCCTCGAGTGCAGTCTTTCTTGAAGAACACCCTGAATAACCTTCAATAAAGATTTTCAATGAAAAATGCAAGAAATATTAATTGAATATATACTTTCTCCCCTCACCCCACCCCCACTGCACAAGCCATGGGAATGAACCAAAACTATTTGTATCTCGTTACCCAACTCCTAATCTGCAGGGGAGGGAAGGCTTTCCATGCTCTAGTCCCAACAATATAAATAAATAAAAGTGGCAAGAAACTTCTGAGCCCTGGGTGGCAAATGAAAACATCTCTGTACTTGCCGTGCCCCTCTGGCCTGCATGAAGGCATAGCTAAGATGCAACAAGATCAGAGCAACCCAGAAGTGCCTAGAAGGATCTTTCTTTCTTTCTTTCTTTTTTATTTATTTATTTGACAGAGAGAGAGATCACAAGTAGGCAGAGAGGCAGGCAGAGAGAGAGAGGAGGAAGCAGGCTCCCTGCTGAGCAGAGAGCCCAATGTGGGGCTCGATCCCAGGACCCCCAGATCATGACCTGAGCCAAAGGCAGAGGCTTAACCCACTGAGCCACCCAGGTGCCCCAGGATCTTTCTTTTAAAGACCCTTATAGCCTACCATGGAGCAAAGCTTTACAAGGCTTGCTTGTAGGCCCCCAAGAGGGCAGGCACTCTGCTGGGCTTCATGGTCATTAGCATTTGGCACCTGAGTCCAGCAAGGGGCTCTTTTTTTTTCTTTTTTAAGATTTTATTTATTTAACAGAAAAAGAGATCATAAGTAGGCAGAGAGGCAGGCAGAGAAAGAGGGGAAAGCAGGCTCCCTGCTGAACAGAGAGCCTGATGCAGGGCTTGATCCCAGGACCCTGAGATCATGACCTGAGCTGAGGGCAGAGGCTTTAATACACTGAGCCACCCAGGCACCCTGAGATGCTCTTTCCTGATAAAACCTTCATGGTATCACAACCAAATCTCTTTCAGGCATCAGGCACTGACAAACAGCAATATAGTCAGGACTCCGTTTTCGAACTGTCTCCTCATATTAACCCTTTAGTTCAATGTATGAGTTTTCTATTGCAATATAACAAATCACCACAAACCTACTGCTTAAAACATCATGAATGTGAGGATTTGGGGGGGGCAGGGAAGGAAAAAAATGAAACAAGATGGGATCGGGAGGGAGATAAACCATAAGAGACTCTTTATCTGACAAAATAAACTGAGGGTTGCTGGGGGGGAAGGAGGATAGAGAGAGGGTGGCTGGGTTATGGACATTGGGGAGGGTATGTGATATGGTGAGTGCTGTGAAGTGTGTAATCCTGATGATTCACAGACCTGTACTCCTGGGGCAAATAATACATTATATGTTAATAAAAATAATTAATAAAGTATAAAAAATGAATTTATCTTACAGTTCTCAAGGTCAGAAGTCCAAAATCAGTTTCACATCAAAGCATCACAGTGCAGACACCTAGATGACTCAGTCGGTTAAGCATCTGCCTTCGGCTCAGGTCATGATCCCAGGGTCCTGGGATGGAGTCCCGCATCAGTCTCCCTGCTCAGTGGGGAATCTGTTCCTTCCTCTCCCTCTGCCCCTACCCCCCTCATGCTTGCTCTCTCTCTCAAATAAATAAATAAAATCTTTAAAGAAGAAAGATAATAAAGTGCTAAATGAAAGAGGCACTAGCAAGAACAGAAAGCAGGAGTGGGAAGATAAATGGAGAGGTATATGTAAGTCCAGAGTCCTAGATTTCATTGGGCTTAGGGTAAAAATTAATCCTCATTTTCCACAATCACTGGACTTTGCTGACCAAAAAAGAGGGAAGGGTCTTCTACTTAAGTTCAGCTCAAGCACCAGTGGAGAAACCCAAAGCATAGACTTGTCAGCTTGAAGGCCAGAGGTCATAGGATGAGCAAAGGCACAGAGGCACAAACTGGTAAGAAAAGGGACAACATGTAGTCTCTATGGTTGATAAGAACCAAGACAAATTCTTGGTGGCTGTCCCACACAGGCTTCTGACCTGTTTTCAACACCTGCTGCTTATGAACTGTATGGCCTTGGGCAAATAAGTCACCCTCTGCATGACTTGGTTTTCCCATCTGTAAAATCAAGGTATTACTAGTACCTACCTTACAGAAGTTTTGTGAGGATAAAAGGAGAATACATTGTATATTTAGGACAGACTCAGCATTTAAAGGCCCCATAAGGGGTGCCTGGATGGTGCAGTCAGTTGAGCATCCGACTCACTCTTGATTTCAGCTCCAGACATGATCTCAGGGTCGTGGCATCGAGCCGTGCATCCGGCTCTGTGCTGGGAGCAGAGCCTGTTTGTCTCTCTCCCTTTGCTTTTCCCCCTGCTCTCTCTTGTAGATAAATAAATAAAATACTTTAAAAAAATAAAGGCCCCATAAATGTTAGCTAGTGTCACTGCTATAAGGAGGCTCAGAAGTTCCAGAAATCTAAGGCTGTTTCCTCAAAGTGTCTCCCATTCTAGGAAGAGACTAAAGCCTCAAATACTGATTTTTCCCACCCTGTTTTACCATGCCATTTCTCCCAATCTGCACACACACACCTCGTTCTACAGCTACAGCACAGGCAAGTAACAATACGAGCAAAAGCAAATACATAACTACATATATTCGTATATAAAATGTGTGTGTGTGCCACATACATTTTTGTGTGGTCTGCAAAGGGCCTTGGCAAAGTGGTTCCTGAGCTGGAATGGGGAGGAGGTTGAGGAGGTTTTTTCCTTTTGAAATTATATGAATAGGTACTCACTGTGAAAATATATAAGTCAGAAGTATTCAAAGTAAATGGACAGTCACTCTCTGAACACCACCCCCAACCCCGGTCCCCTCCTCAGTTATTCCCTCTCTGTTAACGTGCATTGATTCTGATTTCTATGCATTTTTTCACAAACACAAAACTGGGGGGTGGGGTTTTATTTTCAAAAGTAGGTCCAGATGCTACATACTGATGTGTGACTTGATTTTCAATCAACAATATGCTTTGAAGGTCTGTGTTAGGACACATAAGTCTATCCCATTCTTTTCATATCACTGCATAATATCTAATAGCAATGGAGGTACCAGTCTAGTCATTCACAAAGAGATATTAAATGTCACTGCTGCCTTTGTCCTTGGGCTAGATGCAGCTAAACCATAGAGGCAAATGGCTGGTCTACGCACAACAAGGAATCTGGTGTGACTTGTTTTGGATATCTTCCTAGAGCTCCTCTCCCAGAGGCCCAGCTCTGAAGGTGGCCTCTGCTGAAGCCTGGCTCCTCCTCCACTCCCACTCCAGGTGAAGGCTCTGGTTCTCGGTCCCATGCCCTCAGGGTGGGTGAAGCACTCTGCTGCATCCTTGGTGAAAGCCCACTATAACCCACTATGACCATTTAATTCATTGGTTATGGGAAGTTTGACCAGAGAATAAGCCCTCTCGTCCTTCACCTTCCTCCCCTTTGTCAACCCCAGCTTGTTTACCTTGTCAGTGCTCCACTCTGTAGACTCTGAGAACCCTCAGCCTCAGGACCATGAGGACTGACTACCGAGCTTCCAGGAAGGAACCATGTTCTCTGTGGTGTTGATCCCCTGGCATGGGCACAGCCATAGGACATATAGCTGAGTCCATGGGGTAGTGTGAGAAAAGGGACAGAAAAGCTCAAGGAGGACACGGAGGTGGGGAAAGCTAAGAAAGAAGGGAGGGGGTTTAGGGGGGTAAGGATTCCCAGGGGCCCCTTCAAAAACAGGTTGCATAGGGACTGAAAGCCAACTCAATGGGAATAACAACATTTTGCAGATGTTTTGCACCACCATAAGAATTCCCTCTATTGCCCTCCAGACAGGTGAGCATTCAGGCTCTGCTTGCATACTTCCAATGGCGGGGAGTTCACTATTCTCCAAAGCTGCTGAGATTAGTTTAAATCAGCTTGTGGGTACCTGAGAGGACAAGACAGAAAACAAGAGAGTGTTGACAGCTAAAACAAATAAACGTCTAGGACATGAGCAAAGGAAGATTACACTAAGTAGAGCATCTTTCAGGGATGGATAGAGAAGACACGAGCAGCAGAGAAGACTGGTGTGGTAGGCAGAAAAATTCTCCCCACAAAGATGTACATGTCCTAATCCCCAGAACCTGTGAATATTTTTTACCTTACCTAGCAAAAGTCACTTTGCAAATGTGACTGAGTTAAGGATCTTGACACGTGGAGGATATCATGGATTATCTAGGTAGACTCAATATAATTACAAGGTTCCTTAAAAGAGGGAGGCAGGAGGATCAGAGGAGATGTGACTATGGAAACAGAGGTTGGAGTGATGTGCCATAGGCCAAGGCATGCGGGCAGCCTCTAAAAGCAGAAAAAGGCAAGGCAAGGAAACTATTTTCCCCTGGAGCCTCCCAAAGGAATCCAGCCCTTCCAGCACCTTGATTTGAGCCCTAAAAGCCCTGTTTCAGACTTCTGACCTCAAGAAAGGTAAGACAGTATATTTATGTGGTTTAAGCCACTAAGTTTGTGACAGTTGAAGCAGAATAGTTAACTCATGTAAACCAGGCACCTGAGAGTGGGAAGGAGGAAAGGATAACTTGAATGTGTATACAGATCACCTGGGGATCTTGCTCCAAGGCAGACTCTGCTTCTGTAGGTCTTGGGCAGGGCCTAGGATTCTGCATTTCTCCAAGCTCACAGGTCATACCAATGCTCCTGATCTGAAACACACTTGGATTAGCAAGAGACTAGAAGACACTCCATAAAGATACGTGTGTAACATTTTACAGTTCATGAAGCCTTTTCATATCCATTATACTTCAGGGGTACCAGGCGGGCTCAGTCCGTGGAGCATGGGACTCTTGGTCTCAGGGTTGTGAGTTCAACTCCATGTTGAGTATCAAGATTAGTTATAAATTATCCATCTTACCTCATTTTTTCATCCCTGCAATGCTATGACATCGGAATTATTGTCCCCATGTTGCCACATAAGGAAGCCAGTGCTAAGTCAGAGAGGTGAAGTCATTTGTCCAAGCAAAGTCAGAGATAGTGCTGGGCTGGCCCCCAGATTTCCTGACTGCAGCCGCCTGTGCTTCCGCCACTGAACAGCAGTTCTCATCACTGGCTGAATATTAGAATCACATGAGGAGATTTCCAAACTCCAGATGCATAGGTCACACCCCAAACTAATGATATCAGAAGCTCTTGGTATATGACCCAAACATCCATATTTTCAGAATCCCCAAGTAATTCCACAGCACAGCTAAGATTAAGAACCATTTCACTAGAGTAGTCATTCTCAAATGGGGTCCCCGAATCAACATCAGCATCACCTGGGAGCTTGTTAGAAATGCAGATTCTTAAACTGGGAGCAAGACGGCAGAGGAGTAGGAGACCTAAATTTCATCTGGTCCCAGGAATTCAGCTTGATAGTTATCAAAGCTTCCTGAACACTTACAAACTCAACAGGAGATCAAAGAAAATAGCAGCAATTCTAGGAACAGAAAAACGACCACTTTCTGGAAGGTAGGACATGCAGAGAAGTGAACCCAAGGCAATATACGGGAAGATAGACAGTGGGGAGAGGGAGCTTCCATCAGCGGGCTTCTGGCAAGTGAGAGAGCAGCAGAGCACAAAATCAGAACTTTTAGAGGTCTGGTCCACAGAGGGACATCACTCCAGTGGCTAAGTGGGCGGCGGAACCCCCACTAGGATAGTGCGGTCTCAGGACCCTCAGTGACACAGAAAAGACCGGGGGTGCCTGAATGTGGTAGAGCTCTCAAGTATCAGAGCAGGAAAGCTGACTGCAAAGACAGAGTTGAGGAGTGCGCTCTCAGCTCAGGGTTGCCATAAACTGAGATCCATGGTACAGTTGGGCCACAATTCTTCAAAGCAGTGGATCCTATGAGCCTCCCCTTCCTCTACTGGGAGGAGTGGCGTGGGAGTATGCTGCAGGAATCTGCTGGGTTTGGAGACTCCAAACAGGTCCAACTGCCAGAGATAGAAATGTTCAGTCACAGGCTCGGTGAACACAGAGTGCGGCCAGAGACCATAGAGATGGGAGTGATTGCTTTTTTCTGAGGGTACACTGAGGGGTGGAACCCCCATTTCTCAGCTCCTCCAGGGCCAGATATTGGGAGGCTACAATTTTCATTCTTATCCACCAAAGCTGTACAGAAAGCTTTCAGGGAACAAAAGCTACTAAGAGCAAACCCAAGCAGATTACTTAGCCTGGACCCTGGCAAGGGCAGTGCAATTCCTCCTCAGGCAAAGACATTTCAGAATTACTAAAACAGGCCCCCTTCCCCAGAAGATCAGCAAGAACATCAAGCCAAGCAAGTTTACCGATCAATGAGAACTGCAAAATTCCAGTGCTAGGGGAATAAAACACATAGAATTCATGGCTTATTCCCGATGATTCTTTGGTCTTTCAAAGTTAATTTTTTTTAAAGATTTTTTTTTATTTATTTGACAGACAGATCACAAGTAGGCAGAGAGGCAGGCAGAGAGAGAGAGGAGGAGGAGGCAGGCTCCCTGCTGAGCAGAGAGCCCGACACGGGACTTGATCCCAGGACCCTGAGATCATGACCTGAGCTGAAGGCAGAGGCTTTAACCACTGAGCCACCCAGGCGCCCCTCAAAGTTAATTTTTTAAATTTTCTTTTTTTTCTTTTTTTGATTTTTTCTTCTTTCCTTTTTCAACCAACATCTTATCTTCTCAACACCTTTTTTAAAATCTTTTTTAATTTTCATTTTTACAGTCATAGTCTATCCCTTCATTGTATTTAACCTTATTTTTTGTATATATGTAAGTATTCCTTTCTTTAAAATTTTGGGATACAGTTTCTTCTAACAGACCAAAATATACCTTAAATCTAATGATCTAGTGTATGGCTTGTTTCCTTTGTTTGTTTCTTTTAATTTTTTTCTTTCTTTTCAGCCAACTTCTTATCAACTCCTTTTTTTTTTAAAGATTTTGTTTATTTATTTGACAGACAGAGATCACAAGCAGGCAGAGAGACAGGCAGAGAGAGAGGAGGAAGCAGGCTCCCCACTGAGCAGAGAGCCCAAGGCGGGGCTCGATCCCAGGACCCTGGGATCATGACCTGAGCCGAAGGCAGAGGCTTTAACCAACTGAGCCACCCAGGCGCCCCCCCTTCAGTTCCTTTTTTAAAATCTTTTTAAGTTTCTATCTTTATAGTCATATTCCATCCCATTTACCTTTATTTTTGTGTGTGTGTGTATATATATATATATATATATATATATATGTTTTTCTTTCTTTAAAATTTTGGGAGGCAGTTTCTTCTAACAGACCAAAATAACACCCAAAATCTAGTGTGTGGCTTTGTTCTATTCACCAGCCTGATCATATTCTTTTGGGTTTTTTCCCTTTCTTTTCTCCCTGGTTTTGGGTCTCTTCTGATTTGTTTAGTGTCTATTTTTCTGGGGTCATTGTTACACTTTTAGCATTTTGTCCTCTCATTCATCTATTCTTCTCTGGACAAAATGACAAAATGAAAAAACTCACCTCAAAAAAAAAAGAACAAGAGGCAGTACTGACTGCCAGGGACCTAATCAACACAGACATTAGTAAGATATCGGAACTAGAGTTCAGAATGCTGATTATAAAGATACTAGCTGGGCTTGAAAAAAGCATAGAGGATACTCAAGAATCCCTTTCTGGAAAAATAAAAGAACTTAAATCTAACCAAGTCAAAATCAAAAAGGCTATTAATGAGGTGCAATAAAAATGGAGGCTCTAACTGCTAGAACAAATGAGGCAGAAGAGAGAATTAGTGATACAGAAGACCAAATGATGGCGAATAAAGAAGCTGAGAAAAAGAGAGATAAACAACTACTGGATTGTGAAGGGAGAATTCAAGAGATAAGTGATACCATAAAATGAAACAAAATTAGAATAATTGGGATCCCAGAAGAAGAAGAAAGAGAGAGAGAGGCAAAAGGTACATTGGAACAAATTATAGCAGAGAACTTCCCTAATTTGGGGAAGGAAACAGGCATCAAGATCCTGGAGGCACAGAGAACCACGCTCAAAATAAAAAGAGGTCAACACCCATCATCTAATGGTAAAACTTAGAAGTCTGAGAGACAAAGAGAAAATCCTGAAAGCAGCTCGGGACAAGAGGTCTGTAACCTACAACAGTACAAACTTTAGATTGGCAGCAGACCTATTCATAAAGACCTGGTAGGCCAGAAAGGACTGGCACGATATATTCAGAGTACTAAATGAGAAAAATATGCAGCCAAGAATACTATATCCATCTAGGCTATCACTGAAAATAGAAGGAGAGATAAAAAAAAAACTTCCAGGACAAACAAAAACTAAAAGAATTCATAAACAGCAAACCAGCCCTACAGGAAATATTGGAAAGGGGTCCTCCAAGCAAAGAGAGAGCCTAAAAGTACATGGACCAGAAAGGAACAGGACAATGCACAGTAACAGTCACCTTACAGACAATACAAAGACACTAAATTCATATCTTTCAATAGTTATCCTGAATGTAAATGGGCTAAATGCCCCAATCAAAAGACACAGGGTATCAGACTGGATAAAAAAAAACAAGACCCACCAATATGCTGTCTGCCAGAGACTCATTTTAGACCCAAAGACACCTCCAGATTTAAAATGAGGGAATGGAAAACCATTTACCCTGCTAATGGACATCAAAAGAAAGCTGGAATGGCAATCCTTAGACCAGAAAAATTAGATTTTAAGCCAAAGACTATAATAAGAAATGAGGAAGGACACTATATCATACTTAAAGGGTCTATCCAACAAGAAGATCTAACAATTTTAAATATCTATGCCCCTAACATGGAAACAGCCAATTATATAAACCAGTTAATAACAAAATCAAAGAAACACATCAACAATAATACAATAATAATAGGGGACCTTAACTCCCCCCTCACTGAAATGGACAGATCATCTAAGAAAAGATCAACAAGGAAATAAAGGCCTTAAATGACACAGTGGACCAGATGGACATCACAGATACATTCAGAACATTCCATCCCAAAGAAACAGAATACACATTCTTCTCTAGTGCACGTGGAACATTCTCCAGAATAGATCACATCCTGGGTCACAAATCAGGTTTCAAATCAGGTACCAAAAGATTTAGGATCATTCCCTGCATATTTTTGGATCACAATGCTTTGAAACTAGAACTCAATCACAAGAGGAAAATTGGAAAGAACTCAAATTTGGGAGGCTAAAGAGCATCCTACTAAAGAATGAATGGGTCAACCAGGAAATTAAGGAAGAATTAAAATTCATGGAAACAAATTAAAACACAACTGTATCCCTAGACACATTGCCAAAGGCAAGGGAAGCAAGGACAAAAATGAACTATTGGGACTTCATCAAGATCAAAAGTTTTTGCGCAGCAAAGGGAACAGTCAACAAAACCAAAAGACAACCAAGAGAATGGGAGAAGATATCTGCAAATGATGTATTAGATAAAAGGCTAGTATCCAAAGTCTATAAAGAACTTATCAAACTCAACACCCAAAGAACAAATAATCCCATCAAGAAATGGGCAGAAGACATGAACAGACATTTCTGCAAAGACATCCAAATGTCCAACAGACAAATGAAAAAATGTTCAATATTACTCAGCATCAGAAAAGTACAAATCAAAACCACAATGAGATACCACCTCACTTGAGTCAGAATGGCTAAAACTAACCAGTCAGAAAATGACAGATGTTGGTGAGATACCACCTTACTTGAGTCAGAATGGCTAAAACTAACCAGTCAGAAAATGACAGATGTTGGTGAGGATGTGGAGAAAGGGGAACTCTCCTACACTGTTGGGGGTAAATGCAAGCTGGTGCAGCCACTCTGGAAAACAGTATGGAGGTTCCTCAAAAAGTTGAAAATAGAGCAATCTTACGACCTAGCAATTGTACCATTGGGTATTCACCCCAACAATAAAAATGTAGTGGCCCAAAGGGAGAGGGGCATCCCGATGTTTATAGCAGCAATGTCCATAAGAGCCAAACAATGGAAAGAGTCTAGATATCCATCAACAGATGAATGGATAAAGAAGATTTGGTGTATATATATACACAATAGAATATTATGCAGTCATCAAAAAATTGAAATCTTGCCATTTGCAACAACGTGGATGGAACTAGAGGGTATTATGCTGAGTGAAATAAGTCAATCAGAGAAAGACAATTATTATATGATCTCACTGATAGGAGGAATTTGAGAAACAAGACAGAGGATCATAGGGGAAAGAAGGGAAAAATGAAACAAGATGATACCAGAGAGGGAAACCTTAAGAGAATCTTAATTTCAGGAAACAAACTGAGGTTGCTGGAGGTGTTGGGTTGGGAGGGTGCTATGGTGAGCACTGTGAATTGTGTAAGACTGATGAATCACAGACCTGTGCCCCTGAAATAAATAATAGATTATATGTTAATTTTAAAAAGAAATGCAGATTCTCAGGCCCACCCGAGCCATAAATAACCCAAAACTCTACGTGAGGCCCACAAATGTGGGCACAAACATGTTTATCCCCCTTCATGGGATTCTGACACACTCTCCAGTTTGAGCATGGGCTTCAAAAGGACCATCTTGAGTCCATTCATGGAAGTGCTAAAGAAACAAGAGCACAACCTTCAATCCAAGCATAATATCAGGCCAGGTACCAAGCAACTAAAGTCAGCTTCCTAACGGGGGGCGGGGGGGGGAGGGCACGGTGGCAGGCTACCAAAGAATAACTGTTCTCAGACTTGCAGCTGGGATACTGAGCCCCCATACCATGGCCCTTCTGCTCCTTTGTAGAAGAGACATCTGTCAGAGGCCCTCTCAGACTGTCAAAACATCCTGGAATATAATATTTGCCTCTAACTCTGTACCTTGCTCTCCACTCCCTCACTTAAAACACTAACCTTTCCCATTTGTGCTCTCACCTGAACAGAGTAAATACACTTCAAACCACTCTTCTCCCCACCCCTCTCTTCTTGGTATCCAAGAGTGGCAGGCAAAAGGTTAGTTCTAATGTACCCGAACAAATGGATATACAACCTAAAATAGGAGTGACCGACACAGCGCCCAGCCTGAGCACATCTCACTTGCTTCAGCAACACTGCCGCCCTTCAGCCTAACGCTATCCACAATGGAAAATGGAAAATTCCACAACCAAACATGAGAACAGATGCTTTCCAGAATGCAGCCCACCTCTTCTTCTCATGTCTCAGTCACTGGGTCTACAGGATCAAGAAGGGCAAGGCTGGCAGCCACTACTTGTAATCAGAGACATGTCTTCAATGAGTATACACAACATACAGCAGCTTTTTAAAAATAAGATTTTATTTGTCAGTGACAGTAAGAGCACACAAGAAGAGGCAGTGGCAGGCAGAGGGAGAAGCAGGCTCCCCAATGAGCAGGGAGCCCAATGCGGGACTCTGGGATCATGACCTGAGCCAAAGCCAGATGTTTAATTGAATGAGCCACCCAGGCATCCCCGGAGAGCAGCTTTAGACAGGGAGTGGGATCTATTCTAAACTGAATAAAATATGGTAACTAACATAATAAAAAAATAATAAACTGATTAACTACTATTAGCAATTCTCTCCTTTTGTTTTCCTGCCCTCCTGAATCAGCTGATTTCTGAGGGATGAGAAAGAGGGGAACAGCACACGCTCTTTGAGAGAATTAGAATCCGGGGGTGTTAGGAAACAAAAGATTTAAACAAACAGACAAACAGCTTAAATGTGTGGTAACTCCCCTGAAAGCATGCTGGGCCCTGAAATTGCCTACCTGCCCTCACTTCCCACTTCAGCTGATTATGGTCATCCTGCTTGATTGAAAGCAGTAATAGCAGTGACTGAGAATTCGTTATTAAGTAAATGCTTCATTAAGCCGAGATTAGCTGTTAAGCTGGTCCTTGAGGCTTAGGAAAAGAAGAAGTGGAAGTTTAATATCAAACTATGGAGAAAGAACAAGTGTGATTAGAGTCAATCATATCTTCTGCCAGACAGGAGACCTGATGAGTGACCCAGTCCCTCCAAAAAAGTCCTTGAAGCATCAACGAAGGAAGAGAGCCTGGGGAGACAGTATGCACCAGGTACTTGGGAGTTGTCTAGTAACTCGGATGTTGGAGGGGGAGGGACTAGTTCAGGGTCCAGGGGGAGGTCCGTACTGGGATTGTTGCCTTCAGACAGCGGGAGAGGCAAGAGGCTGAGGACTGAAAGAGTGAGATTCATAGGGACTGGCAGGATCTCACAGATGGCAAGCTGCCAGCGTGGACTGCCAGTGGCAGCCGGGGCTTAGCTGTGGCTCTGAACAACGCTCTTCCTCCCCCAGCCCGTGAGAACTGGAGCTGGAGAGACAGCATGCCCCGGTAAGTGGAAATCCTGCCACCTCAAGACATGGAGTCATCTTTGCCATTTGGAGTGATCCTTGCTGTCCTCGCCTCCCTCATTATTGCTGTCAATGTGCTAGTGGCCGCAGCTGTACTGTTGCTGATCCACAAGAATGATGGTGTCGGTCTCTGCTTCACCTTGAATCTGGCGGTGGCTGACACCTTGCTTGGTGTGGCCATCTCTGGCCTAGTCACAGACCAGCTCTCCAGCCCAGCTCAGCCCACACAGAAGACCCTGTGCAGCCTTCGGATGGCATTTGTTACTTCTTCCGCCGCTGCCTCTGTCCTCACGGTCATGCTGATTGCCTTAGACAGGTACCTTGCCATCAAGCAGCCCCTCCGCTACTTCCAGATCATGAATGGGTTCATGGCTGGGGCCTGCCTTGCCGGGCTGTGGTTGGTGTCTTACTTCATTGGCTTCCTCCCACTGGGAGTCCCCACATTCCAGCAGACTACCTACCACGGTACCTGCAGCTTCTTCGCTGTGTTTCACCCACGCTTTGTGCTGACCCTCTCCTGCGTTGGCTTCTTCCCAGCCCTGCTCCTCTTTGTCTTCTTCTACTGTGACATGCTCAAGATTGCCTCCATGCACAGCCAGCAGATCCGAAAGATGGAACACGCAGGAGCCATGACCGGGGCATACCGGCCTCCACGGAATCCCAGCGACTTCAAAGCTGTCCGCACTGTGGCTATTCTCATTGGGAGCTTCACTCTGTCCTGGACCCCCTTCCTTATCACTGGCATTGTGCAGGTGGCCTGCCAGAAGTGCTACCTCTACCTGGTGCTAGAACGGTACCTGTGGCTGCTCGGTGTGGGCAACTCCCTACTCAACCCACTCATCTATGCCTATTGGCAGAAGGAGGTGCGACAGCAGCTCTACCAGATGGCCCTGGGAGTGAAGAAGGGGCTCGCCTCATGTCTCCTTCTTCTCTCAGCCAGATATGGTGGCCCTAAGGGGCCCAGGGAAAATTCCTATCCTATCGCCATTATCTCCCACTCAGATCTCGATGGCTAAGACGGTAAGGGCAGGGAATTTTCCAAGTGCCTGCTCCCTCCCCTCTCTGCACCCCAACTAGGAAATCAGATGGAGCTAGGGGAATGAGAGTACTTGCTTCAGGCAGCTGACCACCCCTTACCCCAGACTGAGAGGAACTGAGGTAGGGTGCTGACTTTTTTCTGTAATCCATTTCCTCATCTGCAAATCTCTATTCCTCTATCTTTCTTTTGCAATGACTCTGTTTCTCCCGTACAGGTATACTTCCTTAAAGAAATGTACTACTGAAATGATGTTAAAAAATCAAATCCTAGTTTTGAATGCACTAGAGCAGCACTATCCTATAGAAATATCATGCAAGTCATATATAATTTTAAATGTTCAAGTAACTATATGTTAAAAAGGTAAAGAAAAAAAACTAGGCAAAATTTATGATAATGTTTCATTTAACCCAATGTATCTAAAATATTTCAATATGTAATCGATATAAAATTACTACACTGTGTTTTTCATGCTAAATCTCTGAATCTCGTGTGTATTTTACCTTTACAGAACATCTCCAACCAAACTAGTCTGATTTCTAAAGCTCAGTAGTGACAGGGCTAGTAGCTACCATAGCAGATAGCGCAGTTCTAGAGAAAACAAGGTGGATCCTTCTGTTTACTATAGTGACTGATTATAATAAAGTGAGAAGTCCTGCCCTCCCTGATGTGAATCAGACTTTTTAGGTGGTGAGTTTGCCTAAAATGTAGGAACCTGAATTAGAATCTACAGCCACTCTTCTTTTACACTTCATGGTGTTCAAAACATTGTGTCTTCGGAAATAGCCAATCTTGTGGTTGTTTCTGCTACTACCCCTCTCAATGCACCACTTTTGTAACTGTGGTACCCCTTCCCCTCAGTTGGCTTCTTACTTGCTGATAACAAAGCTGAACCACCAATTCTGAGATACTTGAAGGGAAGAAAGAGGCAAAAGGGGTCAGTACGAAGAAAGGCACTGCCAAGCTCTCCACAGCTTGGACTCAATTTTTCCCTCTGAGCTTGACCTTCTTAAATCCTCATTTTCCTAAGAAACTCAGTAGCATAGGAGGATGCCTCCAACATATCCCAGGAGACCAGTTGAGGAAGCAGTGTCTCCTCCTGCTTTCTGTGGGTACAGAAAATGACTGTTGGCAGCCAGAAATTATGTCCAGGCTCCCTCTGGGCAACCCTAGCAGCAGCAATTCAAGAACAGAGTAGGGTAGAAACCTGGGAAATATCGTCAGTCTCCTTGAGCTTCCCTGTAACCCCTTCTTAATCTCCTGGTCTCCACGTAGATTCCTAGAAAGTCTGCCTCTTAAGGCCCTCAACTAGATTATCTTCTAGAAAGCTGCTGACTGGACAACCAAAGAAGGCAAGAAGAAACCAAGAGAGAATGGAATAAATCTGTCTGGGATTTGGTGCCAAAATAACCTTGGAAGGTTAACCCCCGATATGTCTAAACTGATGGCCTGAGGATGCATTTGAATTCAGTGTGTACAGGTCAATGCCAAGAGGCCCAAGAAATTTTTCATTTAAATCTGAAACTATAATGTTCGGAATGAGCACAAAATCTGGCCATCCTCCTCTCCACAGGATGGCACCACACCATGATGTCTTGCACGTGGGTTTTAATTCCCCTTCAGTCTTGGATTAACTCCCAGCTGGCTTCGCTCAGTTGTTTGGAGGTTAATGATCCTTCCTTTCCATTTCCATATTCCAGAAAATTCCCTTCTATTTTCACCCTCTATCTTCAGCACAAATGGCCTGTTGCTCACTGACCTATTCTAATACACACCAACTCTCCTTTGGTAGACTTTTTTTTTTTTTTTTGCAGTTGCTTTGTTTACCACTCTCGCCCAGAGGAGGATCATATATGCCTTCACTGCAGCAGGCTTTATGCTCCTACAACTGAAGAACTTTTTGGCTTTCAAATGGCTGATGGAACCCAATGCACTCTGAAGTGCTGAGCACCCAGCAAGTGTCATTTATGCCAGCAATAAGGCACTCTCTTGGATTGGGTTAGGAGTTACTGGGAACTATGTAAAACACAAAGAGCAACTGGGTTTGGGGGACAAGATGGGAAGCCGGCTCAAATCCATGTCCTCCTTACTGGTGGGTCAAAGCTTAATTTCCTAGCCTTGCTGCAAAAGACTGATCTTGCCAAGGTAACACAAGCAAAGTGGAATGGAAATTAGTTACAGGAGAAAGGCAGGAGCTGAGGGGAAGCTAAGTGACTGCTGTGTTGTTAGGTTCAGTGTAGGAAACCGTGCTGTCCCTGGGAGGCAATATGTTGAGTAGAAAACTCACAGGCTTTGAAGTCCAATAGACCAGTGTTGAAATTATGATTCAGTTGTTTAAACTGTCAAAGCTACAGTTTCCTCATTTGCAAAACCAGGGTAATAATGCCTACCTTATATGATTCTAGAGAGGATTAGCTTGGATAATGTATGGGAAAATGCCTAAACTACAGCAGATAGTTAGTACTCAGAGAATGTTCTCTTCCTCGTCCTTAAAAATCCTGAAGAATTAAAAAAAAAATCCTGAAGAATAAAATATTCAGCTGACCAATTTAGGGAGTCTGTCCTATCTATAGATATTACGGCCTCCAGGACAAGGACACTTGGGCTCCAAACTGTGAATTCCTTAACCCCTGAATGTTTTTGATAATGAGTGATGAAAGAGGACTCAGGTTGAAAAAGACAAATAGCAAATTTAATACCTGAGCAGGATCAAGAAACAGCAGATACAAACAAGGCGCTATTATCACACACTGGGGTTTAAGAGTAACTCTAATTATGGACACAGTATTTAATAAGCCACCAAGAGCAGAGATACAGAATGCTATGCAATGCTCTTTGACACAAGTTGCAGCACAGATAAGGGAATGTTTTGGGGAGGAAAAATTTAGATTTCATTCATGCATTTGATACTGTCTCCTGGTGGACTTGCAAAGAAACCAGATCCTGTTTAGCAATTTATCAAAATAGCCAAAAGATATTACAACCTTGTAGGACAGAATATAGGTCAATCAGTCTCATTTATAATTACCATAAAGAGCTTGTGAATTGGTTATAAAAACTGTGATATGACTAAGTTTTCTACGACTTCTCTGGATAGCTAACATTATGCACAGCACACCTGTTTCAGAGTACTACTCTCAAGAACATAACACACAACCCTCTGTTCAGGGGCATTTTGAGTGGTCTCACAAGAGTTAGAGGCTGGTTGCCCTGATCTACCAAATGCTCCCGCTTGTCTAAAAAGCCCATCTCTGAGAGTTGGCCTTGGGATATCTTCTCCCCATATGGAAAAGTATTTACTGATTCAAATGGAAAATGAACTCATGACTTTGATTTCATTCGCACTTGCTCAGTCAATGGACAAACTGAATAGAGACCAATGAAAATAGCAGGCAGGAGATATATTTCAAGGGCACACACAGAATAAGAGGAAACATGGTGTTGATAGCTAGGCAACAAGAGCAGCAATGGACCCAAGGCCAGACCACAATTCCATCCGCCACGCACTTGTTTTGTGACTCCTTCAGTACCTCCCATGCCATCCTTCAAACTGCTGGTTCAAACATCCTTCAAACTGGTCTGAAATCTTCTCCTTTTAATTAACAAATCTTCATTTGTTATTCCTACAGTCATATAAACTTGTTAATGTTACCTGCAAGTGTCAACTGTTATTCATTCATTCACCTGTCCATCTATCGGTCTACCTATTCCGCAAACATTTTTTAAGAGCTAGGTGCTAAAATTGCCCCAGCTTTGCTGGGATTTCTTTCAGAGATATGTAATATATGTATATATATGAGGTTCATTATTCCTTTTTGATTATAAAAATAATTTTTGTTCATTTCAGAAATTTTTAGAAAATACAGAAAATCATAAAGGTACCGATAATTGTACCATCTAGAGATGATCACCATTATTCTCTATGTGTTTTCTTCACTTAATGTTATATTGTGCAAATTTTCCTATGTAATTAACTTTTCTTCAAAAACATGACTTGTGGAGTCCCTGGGTGGCGCAGTTAGTTAAGCACCCAACTCTTGGTTTCAGCTCAGGTCAAGATCTGAGAGTCTTGAGATTGAGCCCCGTGTTCCTCTTTGAGCTCAGAGAGGAGTCTGTTGGAGTCTCTCTCCCTTTGCCCCTCCTGATGTTCACTCTCTCTCTCTAAAATAAATAAACTAAATTTTTAAAAACCATGACTAGTAATGGTTGCATGTTATTTCAACATAGGAGTATATAATATTCTAACCACTCCCCTATAGTTGTATATTTGTTATTTCCAATATCTCACTGTTATAATACCACTATAAATACCTTTGTGTATAAATCCTTGACACATCTGTTTAATTCCATAGGATAAATTCTACAAAGAAGTATTACTAGGTCAAGGAGAACTAAACATATATAAGAATTTTGATTCGTATTTTTGCTGGCATTTCTTAAAGTGTATAGTTTGCCTAGGATATTTGCTAAGAGAAGTCAAGAGTGAGCCATGAATGAAAAGACCACACTGATATGAAGATCTCAAAGAAATAAACGTACATGGCTTCCTAAAGGCATAAACCATACCAGGGAGTTAACCAGTTGCTGTTGTTGCTGTTTCTTTTTAACAAACGGAAGCTTATTGATCTGTCCTACTGCTAGAGTTAATCTGCAGATTTAGAAATCTGGACTAGCGGGACACAGCAGTTGAAGAATACCTCTTACAACTGCATCATCAATATGACACTGTGTAGTATCCAGGTATCAATTTCAATGTGCTTTCACTCTTCAAATTTTCTAAGTTAGTTGCTTTGTGCAACACCATAAAACGCTAAGTAGGCATGAGAATATGAAAACATAATCACATGGAGCCAGGAGAACCGTCATGATGCACTTGAAGCCTTAAAGCCATAGTTTTGCTGAGTTGCTGAAAGGGAAGATGTGCTCCACCTAATGGATCAACCGTGCAGTGTAAAGTGCATGAGCTTAACATGCTACTACCCAGCCATATGTTCACTGGATTTACAAGCTATTGAGACCATAATCAGCCACTGGGCTCAAAGAGCCCTCTCAGGAGGAGTCCTAGAAACAACCAATGCAGCTGTTAAGGGTCTCAGAGTCTGTTTTAATGCACAAAGCAATTCCTGGTTCTTTAAAATGCCTCCTACACAATAGGGCAGGCAGGATCCATTTGCTTCAGCACACTGGAGAGGACCAAAGTCATGTAAAACCAAGAGCCTGAGGAGGGTCTCTTTATTTGCTTAGGTTTATTTTTATTTGGTGCATGTTGCCCAAAAATCCGATTGAATCATATTTCCTATTTACTATAATAAATCCATTATCAGTTCCATTTCTGTCTTGGTCATGTTGACATTAAGGCACTAAAAAGCTGATAAACATGCTGAGATAACAGTCGTTGGCCCAATAAAATGCCACACTGTCTTATAAAACTGTTCATCGTGCTTTTACCACTCATAATATTTTTGCACATTTGCCCACTGAGCCATTCAACAAGTACTAAAGCACTTTCTATAGAAAAGCAAACTGGTGTCATGTCATCTCGGAAGGGGTTTAAAAATAAGACAACTGGGGGGCACCTGCGTGGCTCAGACAATTGAGCACCCAACTCTTCATTTTGGTAGTCATGAGATCAAGCCTTGCATCGGGCTCTGCACTGGGTGTGGAGCCTGTTTGAGAGTCTTTCTCTCCTTCTCCCTCTGCCTCCCACCCTCTTTACTGGCATGCTCTCGCTCTCAAAAATTTTAAAGAACTAAGAAAACTAAACAAAGAAATTATAACCAAATGGCTATGAGGTTATTTCAAGTGTGGATTATTTCATAATCCAAAATTCCAACTACCACTTTAAGATTACCAGGTCCCTTAGTATTTTTTTAAGGTTTTATTTTTATTTATTTGACACAGAGAGAGCACAAGCAGGAGGAGTGTCAGAGGGGGAGGGAGAAGCAGGCTCCCTGCTGAGCAGGGAACCTGATGCAGGTCTTGGTCCCAGGAACCTGGGATCATGACATGAGCCGAAGGCAGACGTTTAAGTGACTGAGTCACACAAGGGCCCCTCTCTTAGTCATCTTAAGCAATGATGCATTAAATTGTTTTTCTTATTTGCTAAATAAATAGGAAAGACAAGGATGCAAAAAGAGTGTTTACAGTGACTTTGGCTCAGCCCAAAATACAACTGAATTCTGACACTGAGAAAGCTATTAGAGGAAAAAACTCCTCTAGTGAAATCTCAGGAATTAACACGGAGTAGCTACTATGAGAAGATATTTGTTTTTTAAAAAAAGCAATTTTATGACTTTAGCTTACATGCAATATCCTGAAGAGGCTGGGCTAGCAAAAATATTACCCCTTAAGTGATATACCTTAGTAAATAGAAAATAAGTATTTATAATCAGGTTTTCAGTAAGTTTAATCATTCCTCCCACAAATCTGTTTATAAGCCTAACAACACACTTGTTTGCATTAGAGAAGAGAGGGTGAGAAGTCTAGCCTCATGTGCAAATTGTTCCATTCCAAAATAGTGAAATCTGTATCAATAAGTTCTTCAATAAACAGTACAACATACCACAAAAACATGTTCCTGTGTGTATGGTGAACTGTGCTTAGACTAGAGAAAGAAGGGGTGGGTTCATGAGGAAGGAAGTTGTAGAGAAGAAAGGCCAACAGAGAAAAGAGAGGGAAGAAGTAGAAAGTGGAGAATAAGAGGAAAATTACATAATTGCAGTTACAGGTCTCCAGGAAAATAATTTAAAGCCAGTGATACAATGAAGTGTCAAAGAGTGACCCACCACAACAACTATTGATCTTCTTTCTCCCAGGGTGCTATAAAGATAGGGGAATTAATGAAATCAATATTCTTTACTGCTCACCTGCCATAAACTTTAAGTGACCCTGGACTAGGCTGAATCGGTACACCTCTAGCATGGTGATTATAAGCATGGGCTCATGAGCCAGACTGCCCAGGTTAGGATCCTGGGTCTGTCATTTCCTAGGAACAAAGTATTCTACCTTTCTGCGCCTCCATTTCTCATCTAAAAATAAGAATAGCATCTACCTCCTAGAGTGTCTGAAAGGATGTAAACAGTTTTATAAACATGATACACTTAGAACAGTATCTGACATAATAAAAGCCATATAAGTATTAGCTATTATCATCTGAGTTGCCTCATGCTTTAGCCCCTCAAAAGAAAGGGAAAAAAATTGAAAGTTTTTCGTCTTAGAGCGTACAGATTTTGACCATCATTTTCTCTCTTGAAACCTGGGGTTTCCTGGTCAGAAATGTCAGTGGTTTGATCTTCGGGTTGCTGGTAACACAATGGATTTGCTCATTCTAAAGGAAAATACCCACGTGATCCTCTGGAGTTAATAGGAATCAATCTTTATTTTGTTACCAAATAGCTTCATGGAAATTCCTCACTGGCCATCCTAATCAAGCTAAACCGCATGCTAGGTTTTTAAAAAATTTTATTCAGATGTAATTTACATACCATAAAGATCACCTGTTCAAAGCATACAATTCAATGTTTCCTAGTATATTTAGAGTTGTGCAACCATCAACCATAATCTAATATTAGATCACTGCATCCCAAAATGAAACCTTGTACCCATTAGTCGTCCTCCCCATTTCTCCCAGCCCTAGGCAATCACTAATTTACTTTCTATCTTTATAAATTTGCCTATTCTGGACATTGTATTTAAAACTGGGATCAGGGGCACCTGGATGGCTCAGTGGGTTAAAGCCTCTGCCTTCGGCTCAGGTCATGGTCTCAGGGTCCTGGGATCAAGCCCCGCATCAGGCTCTCTGCTCGACAGGGAGCCTGCTTCCTCCACTCTCTCTGCCTGCCTCTCTGCCTACTTGTGATCTCTCTGTCAAATAAATAAATAAAATCTTAAAAAATTGTTAAGTATAACCTACATATAACTTGTATATCTTTAAATAAATCAAAATTTAAGTCTGTCAAATAAATAAATAGATGTCTTTAAAAAAATAAAATAAAACAGGGATCGTCCCTGATATGAGGAAGTGGAGATGCAATGTGGGGAGTTTGGGGGGTAAGAAAAGAATAAATGAAACAAGATGGGATCGGGAGAGAGACAAACCATAAGAGACTTTTAATCTCACAAAACAAACTGAGGGTTGCGGGGGGCGGGGGAGCGGGGTAGGGAGAAGGTGGTGGGGTTATGGACATTGGGGAGCGTATGTGCTATGGGGAGTGCTGTGAAGTGTGTAAACCTGGCGATTCACAGACCTGTACCCCTGGGGCTAATAATACATTATGTGTTTATAAAAAATTTTAAAAAACTATTTAAAAAACCAAACTGGGATCGTACAAGAGTAGCTCAGTTGGTTAAGCGTCTGCCTTTCGCTCAGGTTGTGATCCTGGGGTCTGAGGATTGAGCTCTGCATTGGGGGGTCCCTGCTCAGTGGGGAGTCTGCTTCTCCCTCTCCCTCTGCTTCTCCCCATTCCCCCGCCATGGGCTCTGTCTCTCTCTAATAAATAAAATCTTTAAAAATAAATAAAACTGGGATCATACAACAGATGGAGTTTTGTGTCTGACTTCTTGCACTTATGTTTTCAAGGTTCTTCCATGTTGTAGCAATGCGTCAGCCCTTCATACACCTCTTTACTGCTGAATATGCCATTGTATGGATATACCATAATTTGTTTATCCATTCATCAGTTGATAGATGTTTGGGTTGTTTCCATCTTTTCATTATTGTGAATAATGCTGCAATGAACATGTATATGTATCTGAGTCCCTGTTTTCAATTCTTTTGGGTACAGAATTACTGGGTCTAATGGTAACCTATGTCTAACTTGAGGATGTGGCCAACTGTCTTCCAAAAGGGCTACACCATTTTATAACCTCTCCTGCAATGTACAAGATTCCAATTTCTTCACATCCTTGCCAACTCCTGTTATTGTCTGGCTTTCTTTTTGATATGTTGGGCTTTTTACCTAGGAAAATCATTATTTCTCCTTCAAATCAGTGGTGCCTGCTCATCTTTGTGCTACACTCTTTCATTCTAGCATTTTTGAAAAAATACTTTGTTTTTTATTGATTTAAAGACTATTTATTTATTTACTTATTTATTTTTTTGAGAGAGAGCATGAGCAGGGAGGGAAAAGCAGAGAAAGGAGGAGAAGCAGACTCTCTGCTGAGCAGGGAGCCCGATGTATGACTCCATCCCAGGGATCATGACCTGAGCCAAAGGTAGACAGTTAACCAACTGAGCCACCCAGTTTCCCCAGTAGACTTTGTTTTTTTGGGGTTTTTTTAAGATTTTATTTATTTATTTGACAGACAGAAATTACAAGTAGCCAGAGAAGCAGGGAGAGAGGGGTGGGGGAGGCAGGCTCCCCACAGAGCAGAGAACCTGATGTGGGGCTAGATCCCAGGACCCTGAGATCATGACCCGAGCCGAAGGCAGAGGCTTTAACCCACTGAGCCACCAGGCACCCCAAGACTTTGTTTTTTTTAGAACAGTTTCAGGGGGGCCCCTGGGTGGCTCAGTGGGTTAAAGCCTCTGCCTTCGGCTCAGGTCATGATCTCAGGGTCCTGGGATCAAGCCCCGCATCTTGCTCTCTGCTCAGCGGGAGCCTGCTTCCCTCTCTCTCTGCCTGCCTCTCTGCCTACTTGTGATCTCGCTCTCTGTCAAATAAATCAATAAAATCTTTAAAAAAAAAAAAAAGAACAGTTTCAGGTTTACACATAAATTGAACTGACAGTACAAAGAGTTTGTCTTATTTTGTTTTTTGAAAAAGGGTTTCGCCCAGTTTTTAGTCCCTTTAAAGATTGTTTCCTTGTACTCACTAACTCTGAAATATTTCCCTTATTAGTCTACCTTCAAAAGACACTGGTGGGTCTATTTCATACCTGTTACATCCCTAAAAAGTTATTTTTCAATCAAAAATGGCAATTCAAATATACAATGGGGAGCTGTTACTTAAAGGAAGCCTATGGTGAATATTTTTGTGAAACACTGAATTCTTCATACATGTAAAATAATCCCCTTCAAATGTTCTGTAGTAACAGTTAGACCCTTAATAACTCTCTGAGGCACCCTTACTGTAGTAGCCTGTTTCACTATAGTTTCACTATAGTCTTCAGTCAAAATACTCTGTTCATCATACTTGTTAACTGAATGGATACTGTGTTAATCCATGACTAAGAATAGGACAGGATAATACACCTAAAATAAAAATAACAAATCAAGTTCTTTAATTTGAATTACCTACCTGAGATTATGGCTACTATAAAGGCATCAATCTTTAAAGCTTTGGTAATTTGGATAAAGAGATCATCAGCTTCAAACTCTTTTTCTTCAAATTTTGCATTGAAAATAATTGGCCCTTCCTGCCACTTTACTTGTTCTCTACCATGAAAATATTGTTTTTTTTAAATATACTTCAGACTGGTTTTTAGTCATCACCAGTGTCCTCTGTGATGTCCTCCCCAAACTGTTTTATGCTAGACTGGCCCAGGCTCAGTTCTTGGACCTCTTCTCTTGCTTTGACACTCCCTTGGTGATTTCATTATCATGACTTTAAGCACCATCTATATGCTGATGATTTCCAAATGTACATCCCTGGCCCATACCTCTCCACTGAACTCCACAATTCTATGTCTCACTGCCTACTCCACATCTGTATTAAAATCTAGTAGGCACTTCAAACTTAACATGTACAAGAAAAAATTAGTACTTTTCTGACCAAAACAAAAACCTGTGCCTTCCAGAGCCTTCTCCATCTTTACGGCAATACTGCCCTTCTAGGGGCGCCTGGGTGGCTCAGTCAGTTGGGTGTCTGCCTTCGGCGCAGGTCATGATCCCAGGGTCCTAAGATGGAGTCCTGCACTGGACTTCTTGCTCAGTAGGAGCCTGCTTCTCCCTCTCCCTCTCCCTGCTGCTCTCCCTGCTTATGCTGTCAAATAAATAAATATTTATTTTAAAATACTGCCCTTCTAGAGACCCAGGCCTTGGAGTAATCCTTACCACTGCTCACTTTCTCTCTTACAACCCGTGTCCCATGCCCTAGTGGGTCATTATTTGCTCTTCTCCAAAATATATGAATTTCAAGCACTTCTCACAGCCTCCACTGTTGCTACCCTCATCCAAGCCACCATCACTTCTTGCATGAGTCATCAGACTCTCTGTAGACTATCACCTCAGAGCCTTTGCATTTGCCTTAACCCTAGATTGGCTCCTTTTCTCACCCCCTCTATAGACTTAAATTTGGCTTTCTCTATATGTGACCTTGCCCAATATTCCTCCTCCCTTGCTTCATTTTTCTATAAATGATTTATCACCATCCAATAAACTATATATTTTACTCATTAATCTTTGTTATATCTCCCTTCTGTACACAATAAACTCTATGAGGCAGAGATACATGTTTAATGAATGAGCAGATAATCACTTAAAAAGATAGGTATATTAGGGCACTGGGTGGCTCAGTGGGTTAAGTGTCCAACCCTTGATCTCAGATAAGGTCTTGATCTCAGGGACATGAGTTCCACCCCTGTGTTGGGCTCCCCACTGGGTAGTGGAGCCTACTTTACTATATAAAATAACAATAACAATAATAAGTAAAAGATTAGGTGCATCCCCCTCCCCAAACACCTCTATTTATCTTTAATAACCTACTCTTTGGGGCGCCTGGGTGGCTCAATGGGTTAAAGCCTCTGCCTTCGGCTCAGGTCATGATCTCAGGGTCCTGGGATCGAGTCCCGCATCGGGTTCTCTCCTCAGCGGAAAGCCTTCTTCCTCCTCTCTCTCTCTGCCTGCCTCTCTGTCTACTTGTGATCTCTGTCTGTCAAATAAACAAATAAAATCTTAAAAAAAAAACCCTACTCTTTATCATCCCATCCTTATCTAGTAATTCAAAACTTCATTTCATTCCATTTAAATCCCACAGTATTTGTTTAATTTTTGCCATGTTCTGGGCATTTTATCAGATCTTTGGATACAGATAAATTCATTTTTTCATTTAACAAATATTTACCGAATATATATAACAATGCTAGGCATGGAGAACACAGTAGTAAACAAAACCAGCAGAATCCCTATTTATTTTATTTTATTTTATTTTCTTCAGTGTTCCAGGATTGTTTATGCACCACACCCAGTGCTCCATGCAATACATGCCTTCCTTAATACCCACCACCAGGCTTGCCCATCCCCCAACTCCCCTCCCTTCCAAAACCCTCAGTTTGTTTCTCAGAGTCCACAGTCTCTCATGCTGCATCTCCCCCTCTGATTTCCACCAATTCACTTTTCCTTTCCTTCTAGAGAAGTAAAGTATCCCTATTTTAATGGAGCTTATAGACTAATGGGAGATGCTGATATTAAATCATCACACAAATAATAGTATGTAGTTATAAATATGTGATATAAGAAATTATAAAGAAGAAAGTTATTTAGATTGGTAGAGAGAAAATCAATGTAAGGTTTTCCCAAAGGAATAACATTTAAGCTGAGGTAAATAGAAAACCAATTTCCAATACATATAAACCCTTTAAGAAACTACCTTTCAGTCTATACCCTTGTGAAAAAATGGCTTCCTTTTTGCTCATCTATTCAGGAATGAGTAGAGTATCTGACTAGTACGGTAGTCTTAAAAAGTATATATACACAATGGAATATTATTCAGCCATAAAAAAGAATGAAATTTTGCCATTTGCAACAACATGGATGGAGCTAGAAAGTATAATGCCAAGCAAAATAAGTCAGTCAGAGAAAGACAAACACCATATGATTCCACTCATATGTGAAATTTAAGAAACTAAACAAATGAACAAAAGAAAAAACAAAGAAAGAGACAAACCAAGGAACTGACTCTTAACTACAGAGAACAAACTGATGGTTACCAGAGGAGAGGTGGGGGAATGGGTGGATTAGGTGATGGGGAGTAAGAGTACACTTATCATATGAGTAATGAGTAATGTATAGAATTGCTGAATTATTGGGGCGCCTGGGTGGCTCAGTGGGTTAAAGCCTCTGCCTTCGGCTCAGGTCATGATCCCAGGGTCCTGGGATTGAGCCCCGCATCGGGCTCTCTGCTCAGCAGGGAGCCTGCTTCCTCCTCCCTCTCTGCCTGCCTCTCTGCCTACTTGTGATCTCTGTCAAATAAATAAATAAAATATTTTAAAAAAACCGAATTGCTGAATTATTGTATTGTACACCCAAAACTAATATAACACTATATGTCAACTCTCCTGAAATTAAAGTTAAAAACTTTTTAAAGTGACCACTGACAGAGGAAAAAATAACAACAAGATACCATTACACACCATAAAAAATGGTCAAAACCAAAAACACTGACACCACCAAAAGCTGGCAAGGATGTGGAGAAAGAGGAACTCTCGTTCATTGTTGGTGGGAATGCAAAATAATACAGCTACTATTGGAAGACAGTTTGGCAGTTTCTTACAAAACTAAACTTACTCTTATAATACCATCCAGCAATTGTACTCCTTGGTTTTTACCCAAATGACTGAAACTTGTATCCACACAAAAACTTGCACATGGGGCGCCTGGGTGGCTCAGTGGGTTAAGCCTCTGCTTTCGGCTCAGGTCATGATCTCAGGGTCCTGGGATCGAGCCCCTCATCGGGCTCTCTGCTCAGCAGGGAGCCTGCTTCCCCCTCTCTCTCTCCGCCTGCCTCTCTGCCTACTTGTGATCTCTGTCAAATAAATAAAAATTAAAAAAAAAAACTTGCACATGAATATTTATTTATAGCAGCTTTGTTCATAATTGCCAAAACTTGGAAGCAACCAAGACATATTTTAGTAGGTAAATGGATAAATACACTGTGGTACCTCCAAAAGAAAAGAAAATGAACTCTCAAGCCATGAAAAGACATGGCATGAAAAGACAAGAACTTAAGTGCATATTACTGAGTGAAAAAGCCAATCTGAAAAGGCTACATACCAACCGTATGACACTCTGGAAAAGGCAAAAACATAGAGATAATAAAAGGATCTGTGGACCACAGGGGTTAGGGGAGAGGGGAGGATGAATAGGCAGAGCACAGAGGACTTTTGGGGCAGTGAAATGGTTCTGTATGATACTATAATGGTGCAAATATGTCACACGCTTGTCAAAACCCACAGAATGCACAACCCCAAGAGTGAATCCTAATGTACATGATGGTTTTGGGGTGATAATAATATGCATTGTAGATTCACTAACTGTAATAAATGAATCACTCTGGTGATGAATTTCAATGGGGGGAAGCTGTGCATTATGTAGGGTTAAGGGTACACAGGAAATCTCTGTACCTTCCACACAATTTTGCTGTGAACCTGAGACTTCTTTTAAAAATAAAGTCTATTAAAATTATTTTTAAAAAGGTAGTTTCAGACTAACAGTTAACAAAGCACTGTGGAGTGGTAGAATGAGACAGAGAAGAAATGTGAGAACTCTGCGCTAGTCTCAATCTGCCACAATCCAGTTATGTGACTTAGGACAAATTGTCTTCATTTTTGTGGACCATATTTTATCTACCTGTACATAAAAAGGAGTAGTTTCAGTGGGTCTTAACCTTTTTTGGGCTGCTCCCCTCTAGGCTACCCTCCACAATAGGGTTATCTTCCTAAAAATTAAAGGTTGGTTATATTATTCCCCTATTTTAAACTTTTGCCTATCCCTGAACTCCAGGATAAAAAAGTCAAACTCTTTACTAGTGCATATAAAGATCCCTCGTAATTTGACCCTTTTGGTCGCACTATTCATGTTTCATTTCATGCCAGCCCACAGTTCTGAACAAGTTCCCAAAGTGTAGTCCAAAGACTACCTCTATCAAGTACTTGTGATGAAAGCAAATGCCTTTGCGCCAAATAAGGTTAGGATCTCAGGCAACTGAATGTAAAAATCTACATTTTCACAAGATCTCCAGAAGATTCTGCCTCATGCAGGATTTGAAAACCACTGCCCTACATTTTAGCTACACTGAACTTGCCCCTATTTCCCCACCTGAAATGTCCTTCCCTGCCTTATCCACATAGAAACATCTGGATTTACCTCAAATGTCATCTCTGCTATGAAGCCTTAGGCCAATCCTCTAGGTAACTGGCTGCTCCCTTCTCTGTTTCTAGCACTTTGTTCATCTTTCACATAGTACTTAGTACCTCCTATAATTATCTACTTACATATCTCTTTCTCTTCCTATAATGCAAGCTTGAAAACAGAGACTATCTCTTAACTTACTTTTATATTCCCAGCATCTAGGACATAATAGACACACAATAAATGTTTGTTGAACAAATCAATGAATGGATAAAGATGAAGCGCTAAACTAGTCATTCCACAAATACTTTTTAATTTTTTAATTTAAATTCAATTAATTAACATACAGTGCATTACCAGTTTCAGAGGTAGAGTTCAGCGATCCAGCAGTCTTATATGATACCCAGCGCTCACAACATCACACGTCCTCCCCAATGTCCACTACCCAGCTACCCCATCCAGCAGCCCTCCCCTACAGCAACCCTGTTTGTTTCCTATGATTTTTAAAATTTTTTTATTTAAATTCAGTTAGCCAACATATAGTACATTAGACTCAGATGTAGTGTTCAGTAATTTATCAGTTGCATATAACACCCAGTGCTCATCCTATCACATACCCTCCTTAATGCCCATCACCCAATTACCCTATTCCCTACCCACCTCCCCTCCAACAACCCTCAGTTTGTTTCCTAGAGTTAAGAGTCTCTCATGGCTTGTCTCCCTCTCTGATGACTTCCTATTCAGTTTTCTCCCCTCTTACCCTATGGTCCTCTGCATTTCTTATATTCTACCTATGAGTATGTTTCCTATGATTAAGAGTTTATTATGGTTTCTCTCCGTCTATGATTTTACCTTTATTTTTCCCTCCCTTCCCCTATGATCCTCTGTTGTGTTTCTTAAATTCCACATATGAGTGAGATCATATGATAATTGTCTTTGACTTATTTCATTTAGCATAATAACCAATACCATCTAGTTCTATCCACAAATATTTGAATGCATACAATGTGCTAGGCACTGTTCTAGTACAAGAAAGTAGCCAAAACTTTTTGCCTATAAGAAAAATAGAACCTTGCAGATAAGGTTCTATTTTAAGCCTCTTTTTACACTTTATCTGTAGGAACTTCTAAATGAGCCACTTTATTCATGCTTAGAAAAGAACCATTTACCAAATGTTTATAAGTAAGTAGCATTACAACAAGTGACACTGGGAAAACACGATGGACTTTGTCTATGTCCATAAATGCGCTCAAAGAGTCCAGACTCAATTTCATAGTAACCTTTAACAATTTCTGGAGAATGTAACTTAAATAGCTGGCAAAAGAGAAAGAAGTAAATGAAAACAAAGCCAAAGTGATTCTGCCAATAAATACTTTAATGAGAACCGAGGTCTGAAACATACATAGCAGTAACTGCCCTGGCCTATGCCTTCTGCTGTAGCCCAAGTCTGGGGCTAACCAACTACATTTAACCAACATTTGAAAAGAAGGCCATGTTGAATGTCATCCATCAGTATCCATCTTCACAGAAGATACCAATCTGGGGCCAGAGTCTCAATGTTAACACTTCCTCTCAGGGAAAAGTTAACATGGTAAAACAAACACATGAACAATTCTGAACCATCCTATAGTTCTTCCACCAGGAGGTTCCTGGGAGACCAGTGGTTCAGTAAACACAACCTTGTCAAAATACATTAGAACACGGAAAAAGGGAAAAGAGTAGAAAGGCTGGCAGGGCTTGGCTCACATTTAATTCAGTCCTTAGATCTGAAGCCTCTTGAGCTGCTCGTATGTAATAAAAAACTGAAGAGTAAGTCATGGAAGATCACTGGGTTGATAATGAAAACCTAACTAAGTTCTAAAATTGTATATTACATTCTCTTACATTGAGGTATTTAGTCTGTGCTCTTTTGAGTTGCACTTGCTTAAGTCTTTTTAAAAACAATACCTGGCAAATCAAGAATGTACTGAGTTTCTACCATGTCCCAATTATGATTTAGCATGTAGCAATAAAAACAGATTAAAACTAACATACTTATCATCTTCAGGGGCAAACAGGCCGCACACACAAACACAAACATACACACACACACACACACACACACACACACATCACCACCACCACCACCACCACCCCGAAGAACATTAATGGCAACATATAATTCAATGCTAAGAGTAATTGTTACAGACTTTAGGTGATTAGATCAATCCCAAGGAGGGAGAAGAGATACTATCTCCCTCAACCTATAGTCTCCATAACAGCAAGGAACTACTTTTCAACCCTGAAATACTCACCATTATACACACAAACTACACACAATATCCAATTCATCTCTCTGCACAGAAGAGGCACTCAAACACAGCTACAGAAAGGAGATCCACGCATGAGTAAAGAGCCCTACTGGCTTGGATTTCTTCACTCTAAGAGTGTTTTCTGTCTTATTATTTCCCCAGTTATTTTGGTCCCATATTTAGGAGTAGGAAATACGGACCACCTCAGCATGTACTTTCCTTGGGAAAATCCCAACAGGGCTTCCAAAAACTTAACCCGCTTCCAGATTTGGTTGTATGTGTTTTGTTTTAAAGAGGAAATTTTGGTACATCTTTTCTGCTCCCTTATTTTGTACTGGACTCCAGCTGAAAGTCATTTCTCTACTTAGTTCCATCCTCAATGGTCACAATTAGAAAGCTTGAGTTTCTCACTTGACTAAAGGTGTCAATAATCAAATTTACCTGGGAGCTTGAAGCATCTGCTGTCATTCTCATATTCTAAAAGGATACAATGATGTTCCAGGGTCCAAGTCGAAGCCAGTTTGGCCAAAATCCTTTATAGAGTGCAAAAAATCCCTCATGTTTCCACATCTGAGGGATATAATAAAAAGTAGAGTGAATTCCCCTATTTACATCTGACAATGACTTTTATTTTAGTATTCCTTTTCCATGTCCCTCTCCAACAACTTATAGCTCCATGAATGCTGTTTTTCTAAAGACATACATTTTGAATTCATATATACTCTAAATCTACCTACTCATTCAACAAATATTTAAGCACCTTCCAAATACAAGGTCCTCTTTCTTGATGTTTACTATATACTCTTCTCTGGTTTGCTATCATTACTATTATAGCAATATTATTACTAGTATTATTATTATTATTATTATTAATTATAGTAAACCAGAGAAGTAGCTGTGGTAGCCAGCCTCCAAGATGACCCCAATGGAAGCCACTACCAGTTATTCACACCCTTGTGTTACCCCTCCCACAACATCCCAGGAGAGGTCTGTGTCACCAAGAGAATACAGCAGTAGTCTGTCACCTCCATGTTGTGTTGTAAAAAAGACGTTTCATATCAAAAAGCCTTCTGCTTCTTTTTCTCTCTTGAATTGTTCACAGTAGAGAAAGCCATGAGGAGAGGCCCAAATGGTGAAAAAATAAGGCTTCCTGCTAATAGCCACATGGGATCTCTGAAGCAGATATCCCAGCTTCAGATGGCTGCAGCCCTAGCTTGACATCTGACTACCATCTCATGAGAGAATCTAAGCTGAAATCACTGAGCTAGGTTGCTTCTGAATTCCTGACCCACGGAACTGCGAAATAATAAGTGTTTATTATTTTAAGGCACCAACTTTTGGAGTGATATGTTATACAGGAAGAGAGAACTTATACAGCCCCTGACCTCATGGAGTGCACACTCCAGCAGAGCTGACAAACAAATACACAGATTGATGTATATTATATTCAGAAATGATAACTGCTAGTAGGAAAATGGAAGTAGAGTAAGGGAATAGGGAGGTGGGCAAGTCATTATCCTTTGGTTTCATCAGAAACATGGACCACCTCATGTAAATGCTTTCAGGATTACACGAGGAACAATGCAAGTTGCTTTGACTTTAGGTTTCCTGTTTTATACAGTGGGAAGCCCTACACATACCCACTGAGTGGCTGTTAAAATTAAATGACAAATTATGCATACCAAAGGTCATAAACTGGTGATTTGTGCTGAATTCGGCCAACAGAAACAGTTCCTATTTAGTGGACAGACAATTTTGAAATACCTATTAAGTAACTCCCATATGTTAGGTACTATGTCATTGAACATGTCATTCTGCCCTTCCACTGGTGAAGTAAAATCCACCACTATACTAAGAAATCAATATATTTGGATAAGACAATAATATGAGAATCCAAACTTATAAATATCCCCTATATCATCCTATAGATTAAGAATACTCAAGATAATCATCTTTATTAACCACTTTCTTGAGCCAACAGTAAGAGAATAAGGGCACTTTTTATAGAAACAGAGTGGTAATATGCCTGCCCCCAAAGGATTACCAGCAAATGCTGAAGGTCTTAGATCAAAATTAACATTGGAAGTTGTCAAATTCAGTCAAAGCCCAGATGAAGATAACCTAGAATTAGACTACTAAAATGGCAAGGGACCTTAGAGATACAATCCAATATAATAAATATAATTAATTTATATATTGAATTATAAATGGTGTCACTTTCCTGCCTGATGCTCTCCAATGGCTTCCCTGTGGATTTCATTCTATTGTACATTTTCTTCGATGACCTGTAGGATCCTACATGATTCAGCCTCTGCCAGTCTCTCCAGTTTCATTTCCTGCTACTCTCTCTTTCATTTACCACTCTCAGCCACACCAGCCTTCTTTTTTTAACCCTTGAATATATCCAGTTCATTCCCAACTCAGGGCCTTTGTACCTGGTCCCTCTTTATGAAATGTTTCTCTCTCTGATTTTCATGTGGCCACCTTCTTCTCATCATTCAGACCTCTGCTCAAATGTCACCTCCTCCCAGCCTTTTCCTGGCTAGCCTAGCTGAAGAAGTTCCCTACCGTCATTACCAAGTCACTGTGTCATGCTCTGTTAATGTCTTCACAGCATTTACTTCTTCCTGAAATTATATTATCATTTGTGTGTTTATTGTCTATCTCCCTCAACTAGAATATGGTCCCCAGGACAAGAGGAACTACGTTTGTCTTGTTCACCATTATATCCCTACCACCTAACACTGTCTACCACAAGAAAATTTCCAATAAATACCTAAATGAGTATTTGTTGAGTAAATGAACATACAAACACAGTGAGGATCTCTAGCACTCCCATGAGCCATACGAATCTTTAAAATGCTCCAAAACAGTGACCAACTCCTTTAGAACATTAGGATGGGGGGTCCACTTTTGGGCTTCAGGGAGTTGTGTGAAAACAAACAAGAAATTCTGTAGATAACAGAGACAACAGACTACTTCATAAAGTTATGCATCCATTCAATAAATAATTTGCTGGGGATAAAGTGATTAAGATGCACACAGCCCTGCCTTCATGGAACTTATTGTCTAGGGGACAGACAGACATTAAAAGCAATTACAATAAAATGTAACAAGTATAAATAAATGTGATATAATCATATAACGGAGGAGGCATAAAAAGGAAAAACACAATGATAAACACTACAACGTGAATGAACCTTGAAACATAGTAAGTGAAAGCAGCCAGTCAAAAAGGTCACATATCCTATGATTCCAGTTATATGAGACATCCAAAATAGGCAAACCTACAGAGATAGAAAGTAGATTAGTGGTATCTTAGGACTGGGAGGGAGGGAAAGGGGGGTGATAACTAAAGGGTACAAGGTTTCTTTTTGAATTCATGAAAATGTTCTAAAATCAACTGTGATGATGATGGTCACACATATCTGTGAATATACCAAAAGCCACTTTGCATAGGTAAATTTTATGATATGTAAATTAGTTCTCAAAAAAGATGTCTTAAAATATAATAAATGTTGACAGAGCAAGTACAAGAAACTATGTACACATAACCTAGTTCAACAGTCAGGGAAAGCCTTTATGAAAAAGTAATCTGATCTGAAGAATGAATAGGAGCTAGCCAAGTGAAAAGGATATTTAGGCTAGGGTGGAGGCATCTAACAAAGTATGCGGCATGGATGAAAACTTGGGAATGAAAGAAAGTCTACCAGTAGAAATTGTACAAGCCATCTGGAATGTAAACAAAGGTAGCAGCAATAAAGCCGTAGAAGGAAAAATGGGCCAAATCATATAGAGCCTTGAGTCAACCAGAGGCCATTCAAGGGTTTTAAGATAGAGGTGACAGGGTAAGATTTGCTCCTGTTTGTTTCTATGTCAGAGATGAATGCATAACCCCATTCATTAGTGCTCTGGGACTCTTACTGATGAAAAAATAAAGCATGATGTGATTACATATAATGACAATATCAAGCAGTCATTATAAAGAATTTCAACAGCAAGTAAGTGAATGAGCGAGTAAATATAAGCAAAGGCCAATGCCAATATTAAAATATGTTTCTGTCAGTACAACACAACATGGTGGTTATAGTATAAACTTTGGAATCAGACAGACTCTGGTTTAAGTCCCAGATCTACCACTTAATAGGTATGTAATCTTGGGCAAATATTTAGCCACTCTGCTTGTTTGTAAAAACGGAAAACATATCTTCTCCATAGGGTTGCTGTGAGTTAGAGGATATACCACAGTGTGGCACATAATAAGCATTCACTAAATGCTACCTATTACTCTATTATTGCCTTATATCTATTCTTAACCAACCTTCCTGAAAGAGTATTTTACACTTGTCTACTTACCCTTCATTCCTATGTGTTTATCTGTCTCTATGAGAAGTGTCATGAAGGCTGAAACTCTTTGTTCACCCAAATTCAACAGCACTTGGCACATATGACTTAAACATTTTTGTATTCAATGAATAATTAAACACACTCTTCAATGCGATCTAGCTTTTGCAAACATCAACCCAACAACCTCCGCTAGAACATATTAAATCCAACAGATATTCTGTAGTCCTTCTACTGGATCTCTCTGTTCCAGTTGGCATTAAATAAGTACTCATCTCTTCTTGAAACTCATTACTCCCTTAACTTCCATGACTTCTAAGTTTCCTCTTTTGATGGTTATCTTTCTGTGTCTTTCCTAGGTTCCCTACCTGCCAAGCCCTTAGCAACTGGTATTCTCCAGAGTTATTTCCTTGACCCTAACTTTCTCCCTATGCCACCAATTGTCAAGTGGAAGGATAAGCACGGCAGAAATATTAAAGAGAGGCTTTTACCAAACTCCACTCCCCAGAGTCTAAGAATCACTTCCTCTGTGAATCACTATTAATAAGAGTTCATAATACTCTAGTGTGCTAGAAAGGCAAAAAAGTTAGGAGCTCCTCTACCTTTTCTCCTTGGTCTTCCCCTACACAGGTAGGTAATATCAGTACACTACTGATTCCCCAGGCTCTTATCTATATCCCCAAAATCTCACCCGAGTTAAGACCAAGATATCCAAATAGATCCACTGGGTGTTCCTCATGCACTTCGAACTAAGTGTCCAAAACTGTACTGTCTCCCAAAAAAACCTGCTCTTCTTCCTGTGATGCCTCTGTCAACAAGTATCACCACATGCTCATGAAAACAAACAAACAAAAAAACCGTGAAGTTATCTTTGACACCTCCGTACTCCCACACTCCTCTACACCCAGTCAATCGAATCCTGTTGACTTTATCAACTAAATTATTCTCAACTCTATCCCACTTTCTGTATCCCCACTGTAATGTTCAAATTCAGGCTTCATTGGCTCTAATTTAGATTACTATAAAAACCCTTTAATCGACTTCCCTGTCTCTAAGTCAGTGTTTCTCAAAGTGTAGTTCCCAGATTAGCAGCATCAGTATTTCCAGCAAACTGGTACAAAATGCAAATTTTCAGGTCCTACTCCAGACCTACTAAATCAGAATCTGGTGATGGGGCCTCTGGTGAAGGGTCCCAGCCAGCCATCTGCATTTTAAAAATCCCTCCAGGCAATTAGGCTGTATGTTAATGTCTTAAGAACCACTGCTCCAGGCTTATCCCCTTAGATTAATGACTTTCCACCTTAGGTCAACACTACAATCACCTGAGGAGTTTTAAAAAATACTTTTAAAAATACTAAAAATACTTTCAAAATTACTAAAAATACCTTTAACCTAGGTCCTACCCCCAGAAGTTCTGAGTTCATTGGTCTAAAAGGTAGACACGGAGCTATGATTCCAATTGTGCATGGAAGACGGAGAACCACGGTCTCAGATCCAGTCTCTACAAAGCCAAAGTGATCTAATATACAAATCTGACTTGATTAAAATCTTTCAATAGCTCATCAAGTAAAAAGAAAAAAGCCCAAGCACCTCAGCATAGCATTCAATATCCTTTATAACCTAATTAACCCTTAGCCATTAACATGAGAAAAGCAGTATAGTATAGATGTTAAAAATGTTGGTTTGAAGCCAAATGGGCTGAGTGGAAATCCCACTACTGTGAAACCTTGGGCAGGTTAGGGCTTCAGGATCTACCTCATCAGGTAACAATGAGGATTAAGTAAGTGAATATATGTAAGTCTCACTAGGACAGTTTATGATATACAGTAAAGCATTCAATGGACATGAGTTACTATTATTCAAGATGCCACCACCTACAGGGAGCCTATCCTAAACTTCCAAATTAGACTAAAATTCCCTCCCATAGGTCCTTGAGTTTATCACTTACCAAGCCGTGTTAGTTATCTGTTTGTACACCTGCAGTACACCTGTATCTACTAAAATGGTGCCTGGCAGACAATAAATGGTTGCTAAACTGAACTGACAGCAGCAGAGAAACCATACGGAAATGTCGTATTTTAGCTGCAAATTTGCTTTTTGTAGGATGATCACCAGGGATTACATAATACATTTATGATACTTGGCTTCCTACAAACATAACAGCAGAAACTTTTCAAAGGCAAAGTGTAAACAACAGCACAATACTAAACTGAAACTGAGTACCGGATTTTCTATTACAAGGTTTCCATCTTGTCTGAAGCAGGCAAATGTAGGATATTTTAAGTCCCTTCTATCAATAATTCTACATGGTGCTATCAATAAAATTATCGTGTAGTCTCAAGCATTCAAACTGGAATAATAATATGAAGGATCAATATGTATCAGCAGATTGCCAAGGAGATAGCTTTTCTCCCTGGAAATTCCTCTGAGAGGCTATTAAAAATATACATAATGATTGGGGAAGGTATGTGCTATGGTGAGCGCTGTGACATGTGTAAGCCTGATGATTCACAGACCTGTACCCCTGGGGCAAATAATACATTATATGCTAATAAAAATAATATTAAAAATTTTTAAAAATTTAATATACATAATGATTCTTCCATCTTCAAAAGTATACATAGCAACTAAGAATAAGGACTGAATGTCTGAGACATCAAAGAAAATTAAAAATGCAAACTAAGTCTACAGTGTGCATACCTTTAAAATTCCATCCAAAGTACCCTTGTAGAGGTCCACATGTCCCACGATTGCTCTCTGGTTCATCATGCGAGTTCGAACCACATCAACTGGATTGGAAGCCAGAGCCCCAGCCAACCCACACGTAAAGCTGGAACTAAAGGGGAAAACTTTTAGAGACTGCCTCACTTCCAACCATGACTAAACAGAAATTAAGCCAAACATAAATGCATAAATGTACAATGAGTCAGACTCATCAGATAAAACCTAGCACTTGCCCTTTCATTACAATCTAAAAAGAAATATTTTCTAGAGAAACATCACTCAAGCTGTGAATTGTGTAAGACTGATGAATCACAGACCTGTACCCTGAAACAAATAATATATGTTATATATTAAAAAAAGAGAGAGAAACATCACTCAAAAGTTATCCCCATAGGATGCCTGGCTGGCTCAGTCAAGTAGATTATGCAACTCTTGATCTCCAGGCAGTAAGTTTGAGCCCCATATTTACTTAAAATCTTAAAAAAAAATCTTAAAAAAAAAAAAGTTAGGGGCACGTGGGTGGCTCAACTGGTTGAGCTTCTGACTCTTGGTTTTGGCTCAGGTCATGATCTCATGGGCTGTGGAATCAAGCCCCTGGGCTCCATGCACCGCAGGGAGTCTGCTTGGTGATTCTCTCCATCTGCCCCTCCTCTCACTCACTCACTCATTCACTCTCTTTCTCTAGAATGAATAGATAAATCTTTTTTTTAAAGTTATCCTTGGGGGCGCCTGGGTGGCTCAGTGGGTTAAAGCCTCTGCCTTCGGCTCGGGTCATGATCTCGGGGTCCTGAGATCGAGCCCTGCATCAGGCTCTCTGCTCTGCAGGGAACCTGCTTCCCCCTCTCTCTCTGCCTGCCTCTCTGCCTACCTGTGATCTCTGTCTGTCAAATAAATAAATAAAATCTTAAAAAAAGTTAACCTCTTCACTTTTTAATCCAAAACTCAGCCTTTTTTTTGGGGGGGGGGCAACTTTTAAGTCTAGCAAGATCCCTAAGCAGAAAGTACCACACATCATCTATTAGTTATATAAAGTTTTCATACCATAGCATCATACACCAAATGCATTTGAGCAGTAAAGTGTCACAAAAGTTGTAAGATGAAGAGAATGTAGGATGAGATTAGCAACAGTTTAAAGCCCCAAACTGTGGTTTTGTTTCACTGGCCCTATAAATTTTCACTTTTTTCTGATTCTCATTGAGAAAAGTTTGCTTTCTGATCCAAAATTAACCAAAGCAAACAACAGATAAGTTTAGATATAGAGACTATATATGAACAAACGCAAATCCTATAGACATCTGATATAGTTGTAATAGACATTGCTACCAAGTACCAAAGAACCCATAGCATTTGGGATCCCTATACAAGTACTGGAAGACTTTCAAGTTCTGGTGATAAGAAAGAGGTATTTAGACCATCTGCACCCATTATTGATTCTATATAAGGACTTCAGTGAAAGATTCTTTTTGTTCTCAAAATAATGGAAATACGGAATAAGTACAATACATCACACTTACACAAAGTGAGTTAAAATTGTGTCTCCCATCACCCCTGACAAGATTAAGTGCTTCTTTGTAATATCATAGACTGGTAGCTCTACGCCCACAACGATGGCAGCCCGCTGAGCAGTTGGGACGACACCCTGCAAAACATAAGTGATATTACACACTAAAGAAATATACTAGAAGTGACATAAGTCTAAAAGTGAACAAAATAGGTTGGAAGTTGCAAAGTGACATAAAAATCCAAATCTCAAGTACAGAGATCATCATTTCAAATCAATAGCTAATAGTGTAACACTTATAAATCCCAATTCACTTATTGTACTAAAAATAAAATCACTGGGGCACCTGGGTGGCTCAGTCGTTAAGCATCTGCCTTCTGCTCAGGTCATGATCCCAGGGTGCTGGGATGGAGCCCTGTATTGGGCTCTCTGCTCCACAGGAAGCCTGCTTCTCCCTCCCACTTCCCCTGCTTATGTTCCCTCTCTGGCTATGTCTCTCTCTGTCAAACAAATAAAATCTTTAAAATAATAAAATAAAATAAAATCATTGATATGACACCCAAAGCACAAGTAACAAAAGAAATGAAAATAAACTGGACTTCATCACAATTAAACACTTTTGTGATTCAAAGGATATCACCAAGAAAGTGAAAAGACAGCCCGCACAATGGGAGAAAATATTTGCAAGTCATATATCTGATAAGGAACTAGCAGACAGAATGTATAAAGAACTCTTACAACACAACAATAAAAACACAAACAACCCAATTTCTAAAAGGGCAAAATATCTAAATAGACATGGCCCCAAAGATACACAAACGGACAATAAGCATAAGAAAAGATGTTCAACATCATCAGTCATTAGAAAAGGCAAATCAAAATCACAATGACATACTACTACACACCAGTAGGATGGCTATAATAATAATAATTTTAAAAGGTACTGGTGAGGATGTGGAGAAACTGAAACCCTTATACACTGCTGGTGGGAATGTAACATGGGGGCAGCCACTGGAAAATACTTTGAGAATTCCTCAAGGAATTAAATACAGAAGTACTATATGACTCAGCAGTTTCACACCAATTATTATTCAGCCATAAAAAAGAAACGAAGTACTGATAAATGCTAAAACACTGGTGAAACTTGAAAACAGTATGCTAAATGAAAGAAGTCAATCACAAATGCCATATATTTTATGATTCTACATATATGAAATGTCAGAAATGGCGAATCTAGAGAAACAGAAAGTAGGTTAGTGGTTCTCCAGGGATGGGAGGGTTGGGGGACATGGAAGTGATTATTGATGAATATGGGGTTTCTTTTAGTGGTGATGAAATGTTCTAAACTTACACATTGGTGATGGTTGCACAAGTCTGTGAATAAACTAAAAAACACGAAATTACACACTTCAAGAGGTACCTTGCTAGCTTAGTTGAATGTCCAGCTGGATTTCAGCTCAGGTCATGATCTCAGGGCCATGAAATCAAGCCCTGGCTTCCTGCTCAGTGAAGAGTCCGTTTAGGATTCTCTCTCCCTCTCCCTCTGCCCCTCCCCCTGCTCATGTGCTCACACACTCTTGCTTCCTCTCTTGCATGTACATGCACCTTGCTCTCCAAAATAAATAAATAAATCCTTAAAAATTAAATACTAAAAGATAGTGAATTTTATGGTATGCAAATTATCTCAATAAAGATGTTATTAAAAAAAATAAGACCATGAACCAAAAGTCAGTGGCAAGAGGAGAGCTTCCAAGTTTAATTTACAGAATTTTAGAATGTGCAGAAAGACACACCAGGATGACAGCAAAGGTATAATGCAGCCATGGAGAAGGGAAGGCAAAGGGGTACTTCCTTACAAGTCCTCCTGTGGATGCTATCAGCATTTCACTCACTAGCAGAATACCCCTATCACAAGTCATGTTACAACACAGGGCTCCTAGAACACTAAAAGTCAACATTTTTGAAGAATATTAATGACACAAGAAAATGCTGATAACATTAAAGAAGGCAAGACATATAGTATTATTCTAACTTCGAGGGAAAGGATATATGCACAAACACCAAATTTTTATAAAGGATTAGAAGGAAATACACCAAAATATTTTTCTTTATCTGGAATTAGGGTAACAGATAAGTTAATATTTGTTTTTAGGCCTTTCTTATAGTATTCACAATGAATGCTTTATTTTTATAACTGTTTAAATGTTATTTAAAATTGAAAATAATACACCACAGAGACAACTGCTTTCTTGGATACCTGTTATATTAAAGTGCTCAAACATCTATAAATTGCCAAACTCAATTTACAAAATGGAAGTGATATAGTGATATAGCTATGCTATCACCAGGAGACGTCTGATTCTGCTGATTAGGCTGGCTGGCCCAACAGCGCCTTTCTCTCTGACCCTTCCACCTGTCCAACCATGTCAGAAGATGATCTTCACAGAAGACAAACTTGCTGAATAGTTAAGGCCCCAAACAGCAGCCCATGGGCCAAATTCAGGCCATAGACATGTTGTGTGTGGCCTACATAGTACTTCTAGAAGACTGAATTAGCTGTCAACATATAAAAAACAGGATTCCCATCATGCATGACAGCTATGAACAGGGCAGGGGATCTCCAGTTCACCAGAGTTACCATCACTCTCTACAGTCTCTCCAACTCTGATATAAGTGCCAGTTACACTTCGTTACTGCATTTGTGCTGTTCTTTCTTTTTTTTTATGTTATGTTAGTCACCATACAGTACATCATTAGTTTTTGATTCACTGTTTGTGCCCAGTGCCCCATGCAACATGTGCCCTCCTTAATACCCATCACTGGGATCACCCATCCCACCACCCCCCTCTCCTCTGAAACCCTGTTTGTTTCCTGTAGTTCATAGTCTCTCATGGTTTGTCTTCTCCTCTGATTCCCTCCCTTCATTTTTCACTTCCTTCTTCTAATGTCCTCCATGCTCTTATGTTCCACGTATAAGTGAAACCATATGATAACTGTCTTTCTCTGCTTAACTTATTTCACTCAGCATAATCTCCTCCAGTTCCATCCATGTCAATGCAAATGGTGGGTATTCATCCTTCCTGATGGCTGAATAATATTCCATTGTATATATGGACCACATCTTCTTTATCCATTCATCTGTTAAAGAGCATCTCGGCTCCTTCCACATCTTGGCTATTGTGGACATTGCTGCTATGAACACTGGGGTACATGTGGCCCTTCTTTTTTTTCCAAAGATTTTATTTATTTGGTAGACAGAGATCACAAGTAGGCAGAGAGGCAGGCAGAGAGAAAGGAGGAAGCAGGCTCCCTGCTGAGCAGAGAGCCCGATGTGGGGCTCGATCCCAGGACCCTGGGATCATGACCTGAGCCAAAGGCAGAGGCTTTAACCCACTGAGCCACCCAGGCACCCCAACATGTGGCCCTTCTTTTTACTACATCTGTATCTTTGGGGTAAATACCCAGTAGTGCAATTGCTTGGTCATATTTTTGTGGTGGTTCTATTTTTGTGCTATTTTTTCTTACAATGGAGTTAGAAAATAAAATGTTTCCAGTACCTACCCATGTGAAAATCAAAAGAGAAAAATAAAACACTAATAAAGAAGACCATGTGTTTGGCAAACCTATTTCCTTGTTGAAATGAAAAAAAAATTCCTGTATTTTAATATGCAAATACTATGTGTCTGTGTCAAAAGAACACATAATACAATGTACTTCACTTCTTTATCTTATGTGCCTGGATGAGGTAAGCAGCCTAGATCATAAAAGTAGCTATGCTCCATTCCTCAAAATATTAAACACGGAATTACCATATGATCCAGCAATCCCACTTCTGGGCATATACACAAAAGAACTGAAATCAGAGTCTTGAAGAGATATTTGCATACCCACATTCAGAGTAGCATAATTCACAGGAGCCACAATACAGAAACAACCAACCTGCCCATTAACAGACGAATGGATAAATAAAATGTGGCATATACATACAATGGAAGATTATTCAGCCTTAAAAAAGGAAGGATATTCTGATACATGTGACAACAAGAATGAAGCTGGAGGACATTACACTAAGTAAAATAAGTTAGTAACAAAAACACAAATATTATATGATTCCACTTACATGAGGTACCCAGAAAAGCCAAATTCATAAAGACAGATAGAAGGATGGTCGCTAGGGGTAGGGGGAAAGGGGGAGTAGTTGTTTAATGGGTATGGAGTTCACATTTTACAAGATGAAAAGAGTTCCAGAGACTGGCTGACCAACAATGTAAATGTACTTAACACTGCTGAGCACTATACTTAAAAATGGTTAAGATGGTAAGTTTTATGTTACATGTATTTTACCACAATTAAAATTTTTAATTAAAAACAAAGTAGCTATATTCCCCTGACAAAATCTCCCTGTTGTATTTATTGCTGTTTGTCTTTCCCTTAGCATTAGTTTATGAAAAATTTCTAATTAGGTCCATTTTCTGGTTTTTTAAATTAGACTAATCAAAAACGTGCACCCTGTTATCAAAAAGAAACCTCACGGATCATTAATGGATGCTAAGAGCATTAGGTGAAACGTTATTAAATAATAGGATATATGCATGTTGCTAGAATGTCATTGTACAGATTAATCCACTAATTACAAAAGGAAAAACTTATCTTTTATGATGGTAAGATCTGGTGGACATTATCTTACCAAGTAATCAAATTCAGCATGATTAATTGTGGGACAACCTAACATATGCTTCTTGCTGTGATGAAATATGAAATATAGAGTGTCACCTATGAAGTTTTCTTAGCAAAATGTTTAACATGAAACTAATCAAGCCAACAGACCTAACATCCAGTTTGCAGGAAATACAGGGGAAATATTCTGTAAAGAAACTTGGCCTGGTATCATCAATAAGGGAAATTTGAATATAAACTGGGTGTTAGGTATTAGGGACTTGTTAATTTTCTTAGGTGTGACAATGATATTGTTACTATGTATTGCTATGTAGGAAAATGTCCTCATTCTTAGGAGATGCATAATGAACTATTTAGTAGAGTACCATGATGTGGGAAACTTCCTTTCAAATAGTTTAGCAAATTCCCCCCCCAAAACACACAAATGTGTGTGTTTACTATGTATACACATACACACAGATAAAGCAAATATAGTCAGACTGTAACAGTCATTCAATCTGGGTATGTTCTGTTCTTTCAATTCTTCTATATCTGAAAATTTTTATAGGAAGTTGAAGAAAATATAAAGGAAGAAAAAAAACAAAGCTTTCTTCTTTAATAGACTATTAATGGATTTCCCATTCTACTTCCCTCTGCATATTCTACTAGGAGTCTTACTTAGTATTACAATACTAGGTGATTAAAATAAGATAAAAAGTTATAGGAACAACAATAAAAATGAGTAGAGATAAAAGACTGGAAGATAATATGACAAAATGCTAACAGTAATTATCTCTAGCTAGTAAGACTACTGGATTTTTTTTCTCTTTTATAGACCTGAAAGTTTTACAGTACAATTTTTATTTTATAAGGTTAAAAAAAGTCATTTTGGGTAAGCAGAGACTATCATAAACATATACTGCTGTGTTAGTACAAAACTAGCAAAATATATAGTGAAGAACTAAATTCACTGTGAATGTGAACAAACCAAAGGACTACCTCAAATAATATAATAAGCTTCTCTCACACAACCCCCAAACATTAAGCAAAAATAAAGACAACTGGTAAGTTTTGGTCCTTTCATTGGTGTTAAGAGGTTTCCTACCTTATCTTCTGGGTTACCAAGAATCTTAAACAGTGTAAGATGACAATTCATAATTTTATTGCTTTATATAAGAAGTATTCTTTGCAAAGTATAGGAAATGAGCATAAAACAATACCAGGAAAAGAGTACTCACCCTCCACAGACCCCTGGTACCCTCTTGTTGGTATATATCGATGAAGCTGCCAATCATGCTGCCTTGGAACAAGCTCCCCTGAGCTTGCATTCGAATCTAAAATAAGAAGATTCTTATTCTCTGTTTTAACAGAGACCAAAATGAGATGTTACACTCATTTAAAATAAAGAAAACAGAATTTGGGAATTATCAGAAATATTACCCTGCTATTATGATGAAACTAATGACAAACTATATATTTTAAAAATGTAATTTGTGTCAAAATATATTTTATAAAAATTATTTTCATCAGCATCACATTCCTTATACTAAGTCCATCAATTCTGGAGTTGAAAGAAAATATGCGGGAAAGAACGAACAAGTACTCAATGTGGGCAGAAAATAATTCATTTAAAATGATAATAGTTTATGGGGCACCTGGGTGGCTCAGTGGGGTAAAGCCTCTGCCTTCTGCTCACGTCATGATCCCAGGGTCCTGGGATCGAGCCCCACATCGAGCTCTCTGCTCAGCAGAGAGCCTGCTTCCCTTCCTCTCTCTCTGCCTGCCTCTCTGCCTACTTGTGATCTCTATCAAATAAATAAATTAAATTTTAAAAAATATATAAAAAAATAAAACGATAATAGTTTGGTAAAAAACTAGAAACAATCTGCATGTCTAAAAGAAAAACAAAGGACTGTTTGCATAAATTATGATATGTCCATTTAAGGGAATAATATGCAGCCATAAAATTTTATTGTAGAATATCTGTTCATATTGGGAAATGTCAACAATTAACTGCTAAATAGAAGAAGCGTGTTGCAGAGCAGTATGCATGATATGTCATTTTTATTAAAAACATGTAAACTGATGGGATGCTTCACTGACTCAGTTGGTAGAGCATGAGACTTTTTTTATACATTTTTTTAAAGATTTATTTATTTGAGAGAGAATTGCCTATGTGCATTAGCAGGGGTAGGGGGAGACGGAGAGAGTGCAAGAATTTCAAGCAAACTTCCTGCTGAGCACAGAGCCTGACATGGGGCTCCATCCCACCACCCTGAGATCATGACCTGAGCATAAATCAAGAGTTGAATGCTTAAACGACTGAGTCACCCAGCTGCTCTAAGCATGCAACTCTTTATCTCAGGATTGTGAGTTCAGCCCCATATTGGGTGTAGAGATTACTTAAAAATAAAATCTTTCGGGACACCTGGGCCGCTCAGTCAGTTAGGCCTCTGCCTTTAGCTCAGGTCATGATCCCAGGGTCCTGAGATAAAGCCCCAACAGGAATCCTATTTCTCCTTCTCCCCATGCTGTTCCCCTGCTTGGGCTCTCTCTCTCTCAAATAAATAAATAAAATCTTTTAAAAAAATAAAATCTTTAAAAAATACGATGTAAACTTAAAAATATGCACAGCAAAGAGACTGGATGAACATATACACACCCAAATGCAGACAGTGGTTTAAGTCTGAGTAACAAGACAAGTGGACATTTTCTTTTGTGTTTTTCTCCTGCCTTCCACTTTTTTCTACATTGAACACACATTCTTTATGTAATTATTAATAGCAAAAAGGTTTTAAGATATAATTTCATGCTTACAAGACTTTAAATTGAATTCTATTTGTAAAAAGCATGATCGCTGTATTCTGCAAAGTAGCCTTTGAGAGGTGAAAGAAAATAAAGCTAACATTAAAAAGCCCTGAAAGATTTGGTACAATTTCCAACTGACTGCACACATAAAATCATAGTAGTAAGTCACTAAATACTAGTGGCCCAAATGTGGGCCTGATTTTCATGATGTGCAACTCTAGGTTTCAAAAAATGTCTTTGGGAAATCATGAAACAGCATGTTTTTATGTGGAAAGTCAATTGTTACTAAGAGTTTTGAAATAAAAACCTAAACTCAATTAAAATGGAAACTACAAATATCCTCAGTAGGAGACTTCGTGAAGGAGGTGATTCCTGGGCAGGACTGGGACTACGGTAAGGTGGGACACTTTCCTCTGGCACAAAATGTAGGAGGGGCACTCAAAAAACCTCAGTAATCCAGATAAATAATAATACAATATTTCAAAACATGAAATTTATGCACAAAACCCATAATGAACCAAATATTAAACTGTAGTTAACTAAAGATAGGATCCAAAAGGGTGAGATTCAGGTGAGGTGAGATGAATTATACAAAATATTGGTATTTTATTCATCATGAGTAGTTTGCATTCACTTTAGTTTTTGAAAAATATTGCATAAAAATGTTATTTCTCTTAATTACTAAGTTTTTTGTGTCCCCTTCCATTTTTGCATCCAAGGGGAATACCTCACTTGTCTCATTCTAGTCCTGTCCCTGTTCCTGAGCAGACTTGAAGGATAAATTCACAAAGGGGGAAAAGACATTACAGTCAGAAAGAGAGCTACATAAACAAAGGCAAGGAAGTGACACATAATATATCAGAGAAAGAGTTGTCCAAGGATATGGGAGAGGACTGAACAGCTCAACTGTGATTATAGATCCTATATTGGTACTGTCACCATCTAAGTTTGGATTCTCTCCATCCCCAGCACCCTCAGCACTACCAAGGTATAAGAAAGGAAAAAGGAGATTATAGCATTGGTCAATGGTAATAATCATACCAGGCAGGTCAGAGGGACAGGAAATTAAAGCAAATCATTTAGGTGATTAAATCGAGGATCCAGATAGAAGAAAAGAAGCTTTAGGGAGTTAAGTATTATTGTTCTTGAAAAGGTCAAGTGTAATTATATTGCAAATGTTGTGGACTTTTAGGATACAATCAGTTCTCTTCATAAACACTTGCTCTGTACATCTAAAGTGATATAAAAATTCTGTAGCTACATTACTCTCAGTTTAACCCAGAAAGATCATTTCATATCTTTTCCCCATCAACCATCACTGGTTTCTTTCATGTGTGCTGTGTTTTAAGTCACTCTCTCGGTTCTTAAAATTCTCTGAATTGCAATAGATCTCTCTTTCGCTAACCTAGTCGCCTATGGTTTCGAATAAATACAGCACATGTCCTCTTTTCTCACATGCCCGCTAAAATAAATTTCAAAAACTCAGGATCCTCTCAGACATTATAATCATATATTTAGTGCTTTTAATTAATCATAAATTTAAGTCAGTTATTAACTATGTAGAAAATGTGTACCATGAGATAAAATGAATGCTAATATTATTAAATGTTTCAGCTTGTGTTTTGATAAAATCTGAAAGGAGGTCACATATTGCATGGAGCATTGGGTGTTATATGTAAACAACGAATCTTGGAACACTACATCAAAAACTAATGACGGACTGTATAGTGACTAAAATAACATCATCATCATCATAAAAGAAAAAATCTGAAAGAAATTGAATTATATTTTTAAAAATCAACACCATTAACCTATGCTATTCTAGTTCTGAATTCAAAATAATCCCAGCACAGACCAAAATATATCATTTTAAAGCCAAATCTCACCCTTAATGGAAATACAGGTAAGACAAGAAAAGACATATGCACACTATGGTACCTCAATTACAGACTAAGGCACCTCAATTAGCTCCTCCAAAAGCTATATTTTGATTTATCCCTTTGTCTGGTACCCCAGATTACACCTCAGCTCAATATACCATACTAAGATTTGAAGTGGGTGGAGAATATGGCTTTCTTTTATAAAGTGGAGAAAGAACTATTAAAAACAAAAATTCTTATATCAATTTTAGAAGAATACAAATGGAAGTAAGGGATCTGGAAACTGATTGCCTTAAAATTGCATCGCCCTTGGAAACAATCTTATAAGGGTTTACATACTCTAAAGACCAACGGATTAATGCATATCATAATGAATTGACTACTATTTACTGAGCACCTACTATCTACCAAGTATGATAGGCAGTTTACATATATTATCTCTAATCCTAAACCTTATGCAGTAAGTACTTACAAATGAGGAAACCAAGGCTTAAAGCAGTTATTTGCCCAAGGTTTTACAGCAGTGACAGAGTGGAGCCCTAAACCCAAATCTGACTCAAAGTTCATGCTCTTTCCATAACACTTGGTATACATCTAATGCTACCAGCCCTTTCTTACCTTTAGTACATCAGTGGGATTGGCTATAGTGGAAGATATCACTCCTGACACTACCCCACAGATCATATTAATTAGAAGAGTTTCATCTGTAAAAAGGAAAAAAAGTTTGTTTGTACCAAGTACCAGTTTTGAAGAAGAGAGTACTCATACATCAGAGGAAAGGAACCCCAAGCAGACAAATGACTAAGAAATGAACCACAAAGCTTACGAAGCTAAAGAAATTCAAATATTTCTAGATCAAAGGGTGCCTGGGTAGCTCAGTCAGTTAAGCATCTGCCTTCAGCTCAGGTCATGATCTCAGGGTCTGGGGATCAAACCCAATCTCTGCTCAGCAGGGAGCCTGCTTCTCCCTCCCTTGCTCCCCCTGCTTGTGCTCTCTGTGAAATAAATAAATAAAATCTTTAAAAAATTCTAGATCCCAAATCAGTACTGAAACATAAATCATTACTTTTTTAAAAAGTGTTTCTAAAAGACACTGGAACATGTCCCATTATTCTATATACAGCAACTGCCAGTAACCCACATAAATTCAGAATGTAGTATTTCTTCTTCAATCATTTCAAATACCTAAAGAAAATTCTTTTGTCTTTTTCTGGAGACTCATCAACTCTAAAGACTTAGGAAACAAATGTTAAAAATAAAAACTTATGTGTTAACAGAAAAAAATTACCTAAATATTAATTTTGACTGGCTTTGATATCTACTAGCTTCTATTTATTTAAAGAAGATTCTGTAGACATATATGAAAAACCAGTCATTTGAAACTAAATCTGCTCAGCCAAAAGGGGAAAAAAAAGAAACCACAGAGCATAATGTTCTAAAATGAAAATTCTATCTTCACCATGCCTCCTTACCATGAAGAGCCTACAAATAGAAACTAGGTAAACCCAAGTGAAGCATCTGTGAAAGGAAATTATTTTAGGAAGCGAACCATTCAGAATCCTCAAAGAGGCTCCAGAAAAAGTCAATTTAGGACAATACAGTAATTCAAAGGACATTACTAATCAAAAGTCTCTCCAGCTATCCTCAACTATGCAAAAGCCCTAGGCCTGGGGTAAAATACCATTTAGTATGGTATCAAGCTGGAAAAGCTGCAGCAGCCTATTTAGAGACATACGATAATGCTGAATGTGGGTAAGGTGGCCACAGTTACAACAGAATCTAGAATAGTCTAAAATTCCTCCATCTAATAAAAGCTTATCAAAATGGGCAGCTAGAGAATTGCTTATAGCTAAAGTTCTTTTGTTGATGAGGACAGCATTAATTTTCTGGACAAACTTACCCATGTTCCCTCTGTGAAGAGCAGAAGACTTTTTTTTTTCTTTGATAGGAAAAGGGAAAAACTTAAAGAGCAGGTTGCTCTAAACCATCTATCACCTCTGCAAGTATTAATCCCAAACCAATTAGAGCTTGCTTTGTCCTTACAATAACTGTCACCCACTCTCAGGCATCCCATGACTCATGCTTCTCAGTAAGCATGATTTCAATAATTCCTCTGAGTATTACCCCAAAAGAGAATGAGTCTATACTGACCTTCTAAACGTTCTACAAATAATCTCTTCAAGCTTTGGTAAATGCCAATTTTAATGGTGCCATATGATGCCTGTCTTAGTAAGGCAGGGGCAATTCTGCCAAAAAAGAAAGTAAGAAAAAATCAATTATACTCAACATGTACTTGTAAATTATATATAACTAGATAGTTTACTCATTTCCATTACTCACCTCATTCCACCCAACTACATCAGAATATGCATTTTTTCAAGCACCCATGGAACATTCACCGAGAGAGCACATTTGGATTATAAAACAAACCTCAACAAATTTAAAAGAAGTGAAGTCAAATAGAGTATGTTCTCTGACCATAATGGAATTAAACTAGAAATCAATAAGGAAAATCCTCAAACACTTGGAAATTAAGCAACACATTCCTAAATAATCCATGGTTCATAAGAACTCTCAAAGGAAATTTTAAAAATACATAGAACTAAACAAAAATGAAAATTCAACCTATTAAAATATGTAGGATACAGCCAAAGCAGTGCTGAGAGGGAAATTTATGGCACAAAATGCTTACATTAGAAACGAGGGAAAGTCTTGGGCAACCTCTGGGGTCCCTTCCCTCTTTAGGAGATTTGTGCTATCATTTTACTATCACTCAATAAACTTTGCTTTGCTGCCCACCAAAGAAAAAGAAGAAGAATAGAGAAAGAGAGACAGAAAGAGTCTCAAATCAATAATCTAAGTCCCTAACTCAAGAAATTAGAAAAAGAAGAGCAAAGTAAACCCAAACCAAGCAGAAGGGGAAGAAATAATAAAGAGCATAAATTAATAAAATTAAAAACAGAAAAAGAGAGAAATATCAATAAAACAAAATGCTCTTTTGAAAAAATCAGTATCAGGTATGAAATGGACAGTACTATAAATTCTGCAGCCATTAAAAGGATAATAAGGTAATGCTATAAACAACTTTATGCTCATAAATTCCAACAACTCAGAAGAAATGGACTAATTCCTCAAAAACTACAAACCACCAAAACTCAAAATGAAATAGATAAAAATACGGGAATCATCAAAAAAGATGAAATAGATAAACTGAATAGTCTCATAACCATTAAAACATTTTAATTCATAATTCAAAAGTTCCCAAAAAGGAAACCTCCAGGCCCAGATAATTTCACTGAGGAATTCTACCAAGCATTTAAAAAAATCAACACCAGGGGCTCCTGGGTGGCTCAGTCATTAAGTGTCTGTCTTTGACTCAGGTCATGATCCCAGGGTCCTAGGATCAAGCCCTGCATCAGGCTCCCTGGGTCCTAGGATCAAGCCCTGCATCAGGCTCCCTGCTCAGCGGGATGCCTGCTTCTCCCTCTCTCTCTCTCCCTGCTTGTGTTCCCTCTCTTGCTATCTCTCTATTAAATAAATAAAATCTTTTTTTAAAAAATCAACACCAGTCTTACACAGTCCTTCCAGAAAAAAAAGAGAATGTTTCCCAATTCATTTTTTTTTAATTTCTTTTCAGCCTAACAGTATTCATTGTTCCCAATTCATTTTATGAGGTTAGTATTACCCTGATACCAAAACTGGACAAAAAGAATACAAAAACAGAAAAACTACATGCCAGCATCTCTCAGAAATTTGGATGCAAAAATCCTTAACAAAATATTAGCAAACTAAATCTAGCAGTGTAGAAAAAGAAGTATACACCATTATTCACCTCATGGAGAATTTTTTTTAATTTATTTTTGGGGGGGTTATATGGTATCATTTATTTTTATTAAATTTTTTTTAATTTAAATTCAAGTAATTAACATACAGTATATTATTAGTTTCAGAGATAGAGTTCAGTGATTCATCAGTGTTATATAATAACCAGTCCTCAATACATCACATGTCCTCTTTAATGTTCATCATCCAGGTACCCTATCCCCTCCCCAACTCCCTCACAGAGGTTTTTTAAAAGATTTTTTTTTATTTGACAGAGATCACAAGTAGGCAGAGAGGCAGGTGGGGTGGGGGAATAGGCTCCCACCTAGCAGAGAGCCCCAATGCGGGCCTCGATCCTAGGACCCTGAGATCATGACCTGAGCTGAAGGGAGAGGCTTTAACCCACTGAGCTACCCAGGCACCCACGGAGGTTTTTTTTTAAAAATCAGCCTTACTTCCTCACAGTTGTAGATACATCTTTAATCTATCAAGGAGGTACCAGAGCCAAGATTTCACCCTATTTAAGTTCTGCTTATAAACTGAAGACATTCTCACTCATACCTCCTTTGAGAACCTTCCAAATTGCAGAACTACACTTTAGTAGTTATAAATAGAAAGACGACAGCAGCTTGGATGGTTCTGATTTTTAAAATGATGACTAAATATGCATATTTCTGACATTATTGCTTGCTATTAGAAAAAAACAATCTTGTGATCATCCATGCTGATTCAAGAACAAGGTGAAACAGTTGATCCATGATTCACTAGCTTCAGGATGTATTACTTGATTTTTTTCCCTAAGAAAATTCTATTTTAAAACTAAGTCTAACACAGGTTAATAACAAAATTGATGTCCATTCTCTGAGCAATAAACTGGTAACCTGAATGCAGGAGTGACCTAGGAAATTGGCAGCAGATACATGAGAAAACCACAAACCTACAGCTAATTAAAAGTTGACAAATAGATGGGTCTCCCTCTCTCTCATTCTGCATTTCATGTTTAACCTGCCAGAACAGTATTTATTTAAAGAGGAAAATTTTAAAAGAACTGAGTATTTGGCAACTCAGGAAGAATATTACAGAAATATATACAGTGAACTGGTGCTGCTATTCACAGTGGCCATCGATGACTCTCAGGAAAACAGGAGAAAGCCAATGCTGCAATGAGATATCCATTTTAAAACGTATCACTTAAAGCCAGATGAACACAAAATCCAAAGCTCAAGACCTGTAAGCAAGTGGAATATAAACTGGCATGTCAATATTGAATTACAAATTGGTATGGTGAATATGAAGGGCACACACTATCAGACAGCTGAAATAAATGGCTTCTTAAAAAGTATTTCCCTTCATGAAGGAAAGAATCCACTCTCACCCAGAATACAGAGCCAATACACCTTCTTCTTTATAGATGCGGAACAAGGCATGAAACATTCCCCGGTATTTTATCTCTTTAAAGCGAACATCAATGCTTTGGCCTTGAACTTGAAGTCGCGTTTTGGTCAGGTCCACAGGGAACGTTCCTATAAAGGAACACACTGATTTATAAGGTTTTCCAAAGACTCACAGTTAAAATTTTGGCCGAATTTAAGTCAATGACAATTTTAAAACATAAGACAAAGTCCTCCTTATAATACAATGGGGGTATCTCTGCTAGAAGTACCACTGTCAGAAGAGTTGTATGTGGTAAAGTAAAATACACTGTACTGTATCTAGGCAGTAGGACTGACCCACAGTATAATTGAAACTGTGATATAATAAAGTGCTTTAAGATGATCCTAATATACTATAAATACAAAATAATTTAAATGATGTTTTATTCATCTGTAACATACAATTTGGCATTTGTCTCTTCCTCTGCCCACCATCTCATCTCTCTACTTCTCCTTCATAAAATCTCCCCAAATTTTCACAACAAAGGTAAGAAAAAATGGGACTGCTCTTCCAGGCACCCTTATATACTATTAGAAAGTTTTGTGGCTTTTTTTTCTTTTTTTTTTTTTGTTTACAAGAAACAAATAGTTCCTTAATATTATGAAAGATAATGGCAAAATCCTATTTGGTCTACTCATCTTGGTTCCCAGGTAAGTTGGGACTAATACCAGCACAGTGCTTAGGAAATTTCTTTAACCAACTTCTTTTAGTAAATCAACATACAGAAGTGGTGATTACGTTGACAAAATAAGTTCCAGGGAATATTTCGAAGTCTAAAACTAACAAGGTGATTATGTAGCTCTGGTCACTGATGACCTTAATATCGCACCAACACAGTATTTGTCAAGGAAATCAACAAAGATTAATGGATTAGAGTGACGTAAGAATAGTTTAAGAGAGAGAAAATTTGTAAAATGAGAAAACACAATCTATAGATATTTCAAAATTAAAATCAAATAGCAAAGAATCTAGTTTGATTTTATTAGTCAATTTTCTTCCAAAATCTAACGGAGGTTTGAAAAAAGAACTTTGGATACTTACTAAGAAAGTTATAAACAACTTAGCATTAAGGAAAGACCATTAGTACAAAAATTTAGCAGAGACCCCTGTATTAACTAACTCCCTTTATCTTTTCATATTACTTAAGTCTAGAGAAAATAAACAAATCACTAAACTATCAAAAGAGCTTCTTAAGTTCAACTTTTCTTAATTTCATTCACCATACCATTTGTAGTACTTTCTCAGAAAATATTACTTGATGGCTTAAAGATGATAGTTTTTAAAACAAATATAATAAGCTTCTTTTCACTTTTTCTCTAGTTTTCACCAAAAATAACTGTCACCATAAGCTACCATCTATACCATAGAAGCAGATTTGTCAGTTTTCACATTCTTACCAAACTCAGCAACAATAGAGGCAAGGCCGCCATATACAAAGGGTTTCCAATTCAGACCAGACATCTCATGGCTTACAGTGGCACTTTTCTGGTGCTAAAAATAAACACAGATCAGAACAAGGCACAAGAGTGAGGAGCATTTGTTAGTGTCTGATCACATTATTTATACCAACAAAATTGACAAATAAAACAGATGTGGAGGAAAAACCCTACCAAGTGGAATGAAACAAAATGAGGAATCCTGTTTTATGTGCTGGATGATCATGAATGTGTTCTTTACTGCCACTCTGTATGGGTAGGCGTGCAATTCCCTCAAAGATCAACTTGTGCCCTTCATTCTCTCCAGTTTCTTTAATTTTATCATGTCCCCACCCAAAGAAGAGTTTTCAGTCCATCCAGCACAACCAACTTAAACATTCAACTAGAGAATTACAAGTGAAGGAACCTGGTGTTCAAACTATATAGGCAGAGGCATCTCATAAAAGCAGTTCATGGTATTCTGTTACTTTGAATAGGTGCAAAGCAAAGGCTGACACCACTCCCCTCTCACGTTCTTAGCCCTCTCATCTCTCCACTAAACGTCAGGGTTTTAGTTCATCTAACTACTTCTAGCTATACACAATTTCTCCCCTCAAAGCCCAAGCTAAGTACTTTTTCATCTTCCTTCTGGTTCCCAGAGGACTGAAAATATGAATGTCTCTCTTCTCTCTGACATTTAACGTACACTCAACTAGTAAATTTCTTTTTCCCTGGCCTTTTAAAGCACATACATTCAAATATGGTTTTTCTTTGATGTTCAGACTCCTTAACAATGTATTTCTACTCCCAGCTCCCTTTCCTTCTTCCCCATCCCACCCCCATTACACCTGTCATCTTCAATCTTTTCATTTTTGTTTTTCCTGCCACTCTCTGCTATTTCTCTCTTGGATTTTTTTTCCATAGCTCTGCCCTTTAGATCAGTGGTTTTCAAATTTAAGGTGCACCAAAATGATCTAGAAGGTGAATTAAAACATAGAGTGTTGGGCCTCACCCTCATATTTTCTGATTAGTGCCCTGGGTTTGGCCTGAGAATATGCAAATTTCCAAATAATGCTGGTGCTTCCACACTTTAAGATCTACTACTGTTCCATGCATCACCTACTAAATCCTGGTCCAGCTGGAAGTAATCTCTTTTAAGATGGACTCTGAGGTAGTTACCAGCTGCATGTACCAGGCCTCTAGAAACTAGTAGTTTAACCAACCGGATGGGAGTAACCGTGTATAGGGCTTGTTTTCCAAAGAGGAGTGTTGTTTAGAGTAGCGACATTCTCGGCCTACTTAGGCCTGTTGTAAAGCTGTTGGAGAAGTAACTCCACAAGTTCCGTGAGTGGAGATGTAGTGCTCAAGTCACATTCTACATTAAAAGGTTGTAACAAATACAAAAAAAAAAAAAAAAAAAGATGGACTCTGAGATTTCTTTTAAATTATTCCTTTTCCAGAACTTCACAGTATGTATGCTACTGAATTTTAAATACATCCTCAAGTGCTTTATGGTCAGGAATAAAGACTCAGAAGTCAGACTGCCTAGGTTCAAATCCTGACACTAATACTTACTAGCTCTGTGACCAAGTCACTTAACTACTCCATGCCTGTGTTTTCTGAACCATAAAATGGGGATGATAATAAACACTATCTTATAGGGTTGTTGTGAAAATTAAGTGATACATGTAAAATACCTGGAAAAGTACCTGGCACCCAGTGCAAATATTATTTTTTTTAAGTTTACTTTTTTTTTTAGCAATCTCTACACCCAACATGGGTTAGAACCCACAATTCCAAGATCAAGGGTCACACGTTTTCCAACTGAGCCAGCCAGGCACCCTCTAGTTCAACTATTAGCTATTATCATTACTACATTTTGGAAAGTACTCAAATTTATATTTTAACAGATATTACTTGCTGCCCACCACCCCCACTGCCCAATCTGAGGTTAGCACCATTGAATCACAGTCTCTTTTTAAGAAAGACAAGGTTTGCTTTATTTCCACAAAAGGAAAGCTCTGTAAATAAGCACACATGAACAACTTCCCAAAGAGGACAGTAAACATGCAGACAAATATTTTAGTAAGAGGCCACAAAAATAATTATGGACACTTCCTTTAAGCATAGTGTGATCAGCCAGTCCATCTGATATACAGAGTCTGGAACAGATAGCTTTTTTGGAGGAAAGTTGTTGAAAGAAATTCTAAAAAGCAAAGTAGGACTAGGCACTTCAAATACCAGCTGCAGTCTGAAATGAGTCTTAAGTACTAAATATTATTTCACTAACATTTTCAGCTATGAGCACATTTTATTACAATTGATAGTAAAACATGACACACATGGTGAGAGGGTAAGCACAGAAAAGCAAGGACCAGGGCATATCCCCTCACTTAGTCAATGGAGAGGGCATTCCCCCAACCCAACAATTTAGAGATTTACCAAAATAGTCAAGCATTTCAAATGGCTGCTATGCTTCTCTCTGAAAGCTTTCTTTTTACAATTTCTTTCCACTCATCTCATTACAGAGAAAGCCTCTATCAGAACTTTACTACCTGCCACCCAGACTTTCAATAAGGAGGATGTTCCCAGGGTTCAGGGACCAATAATAAATCAGTTAAAGGCAGGGGGCAGAACCATAGTAGGGAACAGAATTTTAGATCAGTCAGCCCAGTGGTTCTTTAATGAAGTTTTCACAATTGAGGTGAAATGAAGAAAATAAGAGCACATAGTGCTTTTTTCTTCAGCCGAATGTGTTTGATTTAAAGGACTATATATTAGGAAATCATGTTCTTCCTCCTGGAGAATTTTTAAAATCACCTTTCCTGTATTAAATGCAGTTGGTAGTTGATTTTTTAGTATTCTTCTTAGCAAAATAAGACTACCTACCTGAATTTGTGCCTCCTCCCCCACACTTTCACTTAAATGTTATTGGTCCATAAAATCCAAAAGTCTAGATACCACTGGCCAAATTCAACACTGCTACCACTCCCCCATCTGTCAGTAAAATACCCTTTCCTCCATGTTAGGAAAGAATCTTGTTACAAAAAAGTCCTTTATAGCTTTAATTAGGTCTGTTTTTAGACATTATTTCTTCATACTGAGCCAAAAGTCTGCTTTGCTCTAGTTTTCACCCATTTGGGGAGGTAATATTAAACTATTATTTTTCCCTATTGGGGTTCTTCAAGTATTTAAAGACAGCAAGACAACTATCATGTTCTCCTACATCTCACCTTTCTCAGTGTAAACATCCACAATAATTTTCATTATTCACTACATTGTATGTCATTTACTACAGCTGAAAATTGCAGTCACTTCTGCGGAGGCCATATTACGCTACTGAAATCATTAAAATGTCAGCTAAAACCTCTAAGTCTTTTACATAAGGCCGTATACATGCATGCATGCCATGTTATATCTATTCCACGGTTGTGCAATGTTTTTTGAACCTTCATTTACCCCCTTCTATATCTTAATTTCAGGCACACAGGATGAGGTTTCTCTTCTAGTTGCCCCATGTTATTTTCTCTCTTAACTAGGTAAGATCCCTGAAGGCAAACACCATGTCTCAGAGTACTTTTCATAAGCCTTGCACAGAATTGGGTAAATACTTGGTTGATTCTAGTGAAATGTCCTTTATCTATGTAGGCAGTGTGTATGAAAAAGATTATGTGACAAATTAGAAAGTTAACTTGCTAGACCTGAGCAATGCTACATAATTTGTACACAACATCTTGTTTTTACTCATCCTCAGAGATTCTCTAATTCTCTTCCCTTGCCTTTTTGTAGAGAATTACTTGTGTGAAAGACCTTAAGCATGCTAAAAATGATTTTTACTTCTGGGGGCTATCCCCAGATATGGGTAAAAGGAAAGAAGTCACATCTGTCTTAAAACAGAAATATACTACTTTAAATATTCATCACATAAAGCAGCCAATGAAAAATGTCTTTAAAATGCAAACATGTGTTCTGAAGTCTAAGGAAAATCTGACGGCTTAAAGAGTGAGAAGAATGTCTTAGAACACAAGTTACATAGCACTATGCTATTCCAAATATCTGGTCAGATAAATCTGGGTACTTTTCTCACCTTCTCCTTTAAAAAAGAGTGGGCATTACAGATTCTCAGGCTTGGGAGGTAATAATGCAGAGAGAAGCAAATATTTATTGAAGCCATACTAAATGCCCAAACCTGCAACATGCTATGGATATAAACGTCATGTTAAAAAAATAAACATAGGTTCTAACATGGGACAGTATCTATCATTCGACTTATCTTTCCTGGATAATCAAGGACACTGGGGTGGGGATAAAGTTGTACGAAATATAGTACTTGCCTTTCAATAGCTTATAGGCTGGCAGAAGAAATCAAAGTAGTTCATTAGAGAAAAAATAAGTACTAAATTATATAGTACAAACTACAAGAGCAGGAGTATGGAAAAGGAGACAATCAGCATGCGCCTGAATAATCTGAAAGGCTTCTGGAGGTGAGGCTTAAAATGGGCCTTCCCAGAGTGCAGGTAGAATCAGGTATAGGTGTAGATAAGGGAGGGTGGAGGAGGAAAACCGGATGAACAGAGACACAAATATGGAAAAAGCACAGCATTTTGAGGCAGGCATTAGTACAGTTTGCTCTGAGAAGGAAGAGGGGAACCTAATGGGAACAGAGAATTCCCTTAACAGACTGAAACAATTATCAGACAAGAAGTACGTCAAGGAAAAGGTTACACTGAAAACCTTAAAGCCAAAATGGTGAGAGGGATACTGTAAGTTTTTGAACAGGGACAGGACATGAGGATATCCACATTTTAGTTAGGCTACTAGGGCTGCAGCAAGCAGTGGATTACAAATGAGAGAGGCAAGGAAACTTGCTTAGGATGGTATGAAGTAAAGCAGACAAAGTAAAAGCAGACAACATGTTTGTTGGCAATAAGGTTAGAGATAAACTTCTAAAATGAAAACACAAAGGAATTTGATGATGTAGAGAATGAAGACAAGAGTTCAAAATAACTCCAAGCATACCTAGCCTGGAAAAACCAAGAAAACACCAACAGAGAACTACAAACGTCCCTGCCGTTACCTTGTCTGAGAATCTAATTCATGCTGATAATGGCTGTCATCCCCATTAGTTAGCTGAACTGCATTTTAATAGATGCCTTCAATGCCTTGACCTCAAGGAGTGGCAGGGGGTAGAAACTGAAGGGGAGCATCTTTAAACAGCATCCCTCACACTAACACAATGGAGGTGTTTGCTTACTCCGCTTATAATCACGGCCGCCGTTGCAAACTTCACCCTTAGAAAAATTAGGATTATTCCAGGAAAGATACCCATTCACCCTCTGGGTAGCAGGATCTTGCCAGTTCCTCGGCTGTCAGAACGAGTTCGTGGAGAGAAGGGAGGCGCCTGAAGAAGGCGGCCTCCCAAGGGGGTCGAGGAAGCAGGGTTCAATCGAAGAAGTAAAACCACCGATGCCAGAAGAGTGAAAGACAGGGAAGGGACTCAGCTGAGGGGAGAGAGAGATCAAAGGACCGTTAAGCCCCTCCCAGGCCGGGAACCAGGCCAGCCCGGCCCCGCGCGGCCTGGCGCGGCCCAGCCCCGCTCCCCTGCCTGGAAGTCCAGGAGCTCCCCCTCACCTGCTCGGGCTCATCGGACGACTGGGAAGCCGAGGCTCCCACAGTCGGAAACGCCACCGCAATGCCAACCCGGAAGCATTGAGACCAACGGAAGTAACCAAGTCGTCGCCCCGGCAACGGTGGCACAGGCATTCCAACACCACCTCCTCAAAGCCTAAAAAAGAAGGCGCGAAATGAGAGGTGGGAACGACAGGGGTCTTAATGGGGGATGTCGAGCCGGCTTCGGGTGCAAAGACACAGAAACGGCAACCTTTTAGGAGGTGTAGGGAGAGAGAGCTAAGGCGTGAGAATTTGGCAGCTTCTGCAGCTCACATACTCGCCAGTCGGGGGCAGAGATGTCGCCTGGTTACCTTGTCACCACCCACCACGTGCGTACGAGGGCTAAGAAAGGGGCGGGGGTTAAGAAGCTAGCCGGCAGCCAACCTAAGAGCGACGCGAAGGGCGGGGCAAACGTAGTGAATGGGTGGAGCGGGACGCCTGCGCGCAAAGTACGAAAAAGGAGGGAAAGTGAGGGGGCGGGGCAGAGAACTTAAAAGTAGGAAAACGAGGGAAAGGAGTGAACGGTATTTAATGAGGTGCTCTAAGGCGGAAAGAAAATAAAGATCAAGTAAATAAACCGTGGCAGCGAATGGGCGCCAGGTATTTGGGGCTGAGGAATCAGACTCAGGCTCTGTACTCAAAGCACACAGGGGAAGAAAAAACAGATTGGAAACGGAGACTGTAAAAACTTAGAGATCACGAATCTAAAGAGTAGAAAAGCTAACGGGGGAGTCCAAATAAATCCATACCTCACAATCAGCCAGAAAATGACGAGCAAGCCCGACGTCCGCTTTCTGGCTCCAGCACCTGGGGACCGGAAGGAATGTTTGCAAAGCACTCTGGGTAATTCTGTTGACCAATGGGCTACATTTGATTTTTAAGCCGCTCACGCGAAGGTTCCATAATCACGCGAGACACGAAGGTTCCATAATCACGGGAGACGCGAAGGTTCCATAATCACGCGAGAATATGAAATAACGCAGTGCGCGTGTTGAGTGTAAGTAAAAGTGGGTCAATGCAAGGCAATGACCCTAAATTATTGTTGAATTAATAAATATTTGGAGTACTTTGGTCCAAAAAGATTTTTCTCGTCTTAGTTAATACTTAGGTTTTTCCTCCCATTAAAAAATTTCTTCAGGCAGCACACATATTACCTGATGTGGAATGCTTACCAAGGACAGTGCCGAGAGCTTCATGTGCAGACAACTACTCCATGAGATAGGTACTATTATTTTCCCCTTTGATAAGAAAACTGAGGTCTTAAAAGAGTAACTCAGTATTGGCAGGGCTGGGACTCAAATTTAGGTCTGACTTCAGAGCTTAGGCTCTTAACTGTCATCTATCCTGCTCTCAACTTTAATAGTACCCTCATTACCCTCAGAAACTTTCTTACTAAAAATAGATAATATAAAAAACATGTACATGCCTTCTGAAATGCGAATTCCCTTCAGTTTACATCTCAGCAAAGCACTCCCTTCCAGCCAAAAAGGGCTGTAGCTTAGAGTCCTTCTTACTTGGAAGAACTGTATTCTCCATGTGAATATTATGTCTCCAGCTGTGTCCTGGTCCTGTCTCTCACATCCAAGTCACTGAACTTTATAGAATTAAGGCTTTCTCTGTGAGCAAATCACTGTCTTAACTTTCCTACAAGACTGCACTTTTGCCTCCTCAGCCATTGCCACCACCAGCTAATCTCACTGACTACCCACGAAAACTTTGTTAAAAGCAGTTTCATTTTCAGATGACTTATTTTTTTAAAAGATTTTCTTTATTTATTTGAGAGTGAGAGAGAGCATGAGAGGGGAGAAGGTCAGAGGGAGAAGCAGACTCCCCATGGAGCTGGGAGCCCCATGCGGGACTTGATCCCGGGACTCAAGGATCCTGACCTGGGCCGAAGGCAGTCGCTTAACCAACTGAGCCACCCAGGCAGCCAGATGACTTATTTTTAAAGTTCTACAATAGATGCATTAAAAGGAGTATTTGTAGAAACATAAACACATACCATACTTTTACTTAGCACATTTTCTATTTGATTGCTTAGTTTGTTTTCAACATTTTTCTAAAACAACATAAAAAAGATCTAATCCTCATTATCAAAGTTGGCCATTTTCCTTTTTAATTACCTTCTATTTATAGTCTCTGTCTCACAGACCAGTACTTGATTATACTCTGTCTTGTGTTATGCCTGAATTCTTATCTTTCCAGGAGATATTCAAGAGGATAGAATCCTGGAATCGTCAAGTTGGAGAGATACTTAGAGGTATCTTCTATAATATTCATTATGTGCAGTTACCCAGTCTCTGCTAGAATACTTCCAGTACAAGGAAACATTACAAGTCAGCCCATTAAGCTACTGGATAACTGTTAGGAAGTTCTCATTTATGTTGAACCAAAACATGTTTTCCTCTTTCTACTCTCCCAAGAGAAACACTTAGTCTTAACGAATGAAAAGAGTGTTGTGGGGCTGCTGGGTGGCTCAGTGGGTTAAAGCCTCTGCCTTTGGCTCAGGTCATGATCCCAGGGTCCTGAGATTGAGCCCCACATCCGGGGCTCTGCTCAGCAGGGAGTCTGCTTTCCCCCCACCCCCCGCCTCTCTGCCTACTTGTGATCTCTATCTGTCAAATAAATAATTTAAAAAAGAAAAAAAAAGCGTGTTGTATTTGGAGCCAGAAGAAATCTTTTTTATTAATTAAGGTGAAGTTTACATCACTGATACAATATTATGTCTATTTTATCTCAATAAAAGTAAAAATGAGCAAAAAAATAAATAAAATTGAGAATATTTTTATTTATTATAAAAGACATAACTAAGACAGTGAAAAGGCAAGCTACAGGTTGGGAAAACAGACTTCTAATCCATGTAACCTACAAAATCTCATATCCTGTATAAATAAGGAACTCCTAAACTTGCAATAAAAAGATAGGCAACTCAGTATGTATGTATGTGTGCACATACATACACATATACACACAGTAGAATATTATTCAGCCATAAAAAAGAATGTGATCTTGCCATTTGTGACAATATGGATGGCTCTAAAGGGTTTTATGCTAAGTGAAACAATCAGAGAAAGACAACTAACATATGATTTCACTTATATGTGGATGTAAAAAAAAAAACCCAAAGACTCATAAATATAGAGAACAAAACTGGTGGTTACCAGAGGAGAGGGGAGAGGGGAATGGGAGAAATAGGTGAAGGGTGTTAAGAGGTACGAGCTTCCTGTTATGAAATGAGTAAGTCACGGAGATGAAAAGTACAGCATAGGAAATATAGTCAATAACTTTGTCATAACGTTGTATGGTGACAGATGGTAAGTACACTTATCATGGTGAGCATTGCATAACATACAGAATTGTTGAATCCCTATGTTGTACACCTGAAACTAATATAACATTGTATGTCAATTCTACTCCAATGATGAAAAAATTTTTCTTAAGTCTGCATACATGTAAAAAAAAAGACAACTCAATTTTTTTAATGCGGAAAATACTTGAGAGGCACTTCGTAAAAGAGTATATCTAAATGACATATAAGCATATGAGTAAGTGTTCAACATTATTAGTCATCTAGAAAATTAAAATCACAATACACACCCACTAACATGGCCAAAGTTAAAAGGACTGACAGTACAAGGGGTTTGGCGGAAAGCATCTCAAATTCTCATACACCACTGGTGGAAGGATATATGTTTTCTATTGCTGCATAAAAAACTTTGCCACAAAGTTAGCAGCTGAAAACCACACATTTATTGTCTTCCAGTTTCTGCAGATCAGGAATCCAGACAGGACTTAACAGGGTCCTGGGCTCTAGGTCTCAGGAGACGCAATCAAGGTGTGTTTATCTCAAGACGATTAGGGAAGAATTCGCTTCTAAGCACACCCAGGTTGTTGTGAAATTCACTTCCTTGCAGCTGTAGCACTGAGGGCTTCAGTTTCTTGCTGGTTGTTGGCCAGAGGCCACTCGAAGCTGTCCTGCTTTCCTACAACATGGCCCTCTCCGTGGGCAGTTCACAATACTGCCACTTGCTTCTTCCACGCCAGCAGGAGAATAAGAGCCCAAAGATGTGGTTTTACCAACATGGACTATAGTGGGACTATTATTTTTCTGTGATGAAGTCTACACTTATTTTTCAAAATTAGAATGGTTTCTTTTTCTGATTTAAAAAAGTACATAGTCATTATAATACATTTAAACTGTACACAGAAGTAGAAAAAAGAAGGTAAAAATCACCCAAAACCCAAACAAAGGCTAATACTCTTAACAGTGTGGAGAGCCTCCTCCTAGTCCTTCCTCAGTGCATACACATAAACTTATACTGTCATTCTTGGGATGTAAATGTTTCTGTCACATGTTCTTACAGGGTGGCCTCTGTGCTGAAGTCAGTGTCCCCTGCTACCTCTTATGGTCCTCCTACATTTCCCCAATTAAAAAAATTATTTATCTTTGTAGAAGGAAAAAGAAAATATGAAAACCATAAACAAGAGGCTAAAATGAAAAAAAAAAAAGGAAAAGGAAAAAAAAGGAAACGTCATCCCGCTACCCAGATAACACCATTAACATCTCTATATGTTTCCTTCTAGTCATCTCCACTACTCAGATAACACCATTAACATTTCTATGTGTTTCCTTCCTGTCTTTCCATCTTTTACATAACTGTATATATACCTCATAAACCTTGCCTTACCTCCTGGCTTCTCAAAATCTCACTTCTCTACTCATTCCCCCTGTCCCATTCAGGACAGCCAACCTCTCCCTCCATTTATCCTTCCTATCAGCTTCATGTTCTCCCCAGGGTACAGGGGAAGGGAGAAAATCTTCTAACCCTGTGTCACCCTTCAGATTCCGCCAGATCACCTTCCGTTCATAGCCCTTAATTTTTTTTCCTTTAAAATTTGTTTAACAATATTTTACTTAACCCACCCAGTATATCCAAAATAATATCATTTTGGAATGTAATCAGTAAAAAAGTACCAAGATATTTCACAGTTTATTTAGAGAATAAATTTTTGTGTATTTTACATGCACAGCCCATCTCAGTTCAGACTAACATTTCAAGTGCTCAACAGCCACATGTGGTGAGTTGGCCACCATACTGGACTGCAGAGATCTAATTCATTGCTCCATTCTCCAGCATCCTCTCTGCCCAATCCCCCACACCCACCAAGAATCATCTAGCACCCAGCTACCCAAATGTGGCAAATTGTTAGCATCAGCATCACCTGGAGCTTGTTAGAAATGCAGACTCTTAGGTCCCACACAGGATTTACCTAAATTTGAATCTGCATTTTCACACCATGTCCAGGTGAATTGTTTACACATGAAACTTAAGTCTTTCTGGCTTCCATTATCAAGAAACTCCCCATCCCATCCCTAATTTTTAAATTAGTTCCCTTCTTTAAATGGTTCTAATCATTAGGAAAACATTTGTTCTTCCTTTATTGAGGGTTCTCTGTAAGCCTGTCATTGCATTAAGAACTTCACATCAATTATTTCATTTAAGCCCAACACTCTATGAGATGGTTGCCAATTTTGACTCCTTTTGTTGTTGTCACCATTTATTGCAATAAAATATACAAAACATAAAAATCTGCCAGTTAACCATTTTAGGTGTATAATTCAGTGACATTAACTACATTCGTAAATTTGTGCAACCTTCACCACATACCTCATATAAGTGAAATCATACAGTATTTGTCTTTTTGTGTCTGTTTTATTTCACTTAGCATGTTTTCAACATTCACCCATGTTGTACACTGTATCAGAATCTCCTTCCTTTTTACAGTAATTATTCCATTGTATGTATACACCACATTTTGTTTATCCATTCATCTACTGATGGACATTTGGATTGTTCCCACCTTTAGGCTATTGTGAATAAGGTTGCTATGAACAGTGGTATACAAGAATCTTTTGAATCCTTGCTCTGAATTCTTCAGGGTAAATACCTAGGAGTGGAATCTGGGATCGTATGGTAATGCTATATATTTAACTGAAGGAACCACCATCCTGTTTTCCACAGCAGCTGTATCATTTTATCATAGCCTTTAAAAAATAGGAGTGATCATATGTGGAATATAAGAAATAGTGCAGAGGATCATAGGGAAAGGGAGGGAAAACTGAATGGGAAGAAATCAGAGAGGGAGACAAACCATGAGAGACTTTTGATTCTGGGAAACAAACTGAGGGTTGCTGAAGGGGAGGTGGTTGGGGGATGGGGTAGCTGGGGGATGGACATTAAGGAGGGCACGTGATGTGTTAAGTAAGCACTGGGTGATATACGCAACTAATGAGTCGTTGAACACTGTATCTGAAACTAATAATGTGCTATATGTTGGCTAAGTGAATTTAAAATAAATAATGAACAAATAAATAAAATTTAAAAATAGGAGTCATTGTGGTTATTTTTCGCATTTTTCTGAAAACTGGACTATAGAGAGAAAAAAGATTTTTTAAAAAAATTGTAATCTCATTATCCAATGAAAGTCTTCACATATTCATACAGATTCTTCCAGAATTTCTTTTTATGACAATTGTTCCTTAAAATAAAAGTTGTATGGGGCACCTGGGTGGCTCAGTTGGTTGAGAATCTGTCTTCAGTTCAGGTCATGACCCCTCGTCCTGGGAGGGAGCTCTGCGATGGGGCTCCTTCCTCAGCAGGGAGTCTGCTTCTCTCTCTCCCTCTCCCTCTCCTCCTCCCCACTGCTCACATGTTCTCTCTCACTCTCGAGTAAATAAATAAAATCTTTAAAAATAAATAAATGAATGAATAAAGGTTTTCTTTGTTGCCATGAAATTCTAAACATGCTTTTGAAGGAACAATATTTTAGAAATGTACTTGCCTTAAAAATATACCATTTTTCAATATGCAGCCATCAGAAATTATGTTTGTGAGGACTATGCAATCATAATTATAAGCTTTATCTTCTAGTGAGTACCTACAATATTCCAGAAACTTCACACATGCTGACTATAATTCTTACCACAACCCAGTGTAAGCTTTACCATGGATGGGCCAGGTTTTGCCAGCTGTGTGGTCTTGAATAAGTACCCAACCTCCCTGTCCCTACCTTGCCTCATTTGTGAAAACAGAGAACCTTCTAGAACCTGCCTCTGGAGTTATTGCGCAATCAAATGAGGTGATCCACATAAGGCGCTTGGAACAGAGTGCTCATTATCAGCATTCAAGAAATGTTCACCAACTAAATTCCAGGTTCCCTGACAATTTAAACATGAAAAATAAAATTGAACCATGAAAGTAGTAGAAGAAAGTGTAGGTGAGCACTTTTGTAATCTGGGGGGTGGGCAAGACCTTCTAAGTGCATTATCAGAGGCAGAGGTAATCAAAGCAAAGGATTATTAGAACTGAACACATAATACAAATCATGGCTGAGAGACAGAAAACACCAAAAAGCTAGAAGATAAGCAATAATTAGGGGGAAATTTTTAACTAATTTGACGATTAAAAAGGTCTTTAATATACACTAAGCTTCACAACTAAAAAAAAAAAAAATACAAACAATGGTATTTTCCTGGAAAAGTAGATAAAGGATAGAAATAGACAAGCAAGACAGTCCAATGTGGCCAATTTATGCCTGGGGACATTTTGATGAGCCCTCCTGGCACAGCTGCCCTGACATCTGACACAGCCACCGGCTTCCACTGTCGCTGTCACGGCACACCCCTCACCCTCCCTCTCTCCTCTATCTCCAGTCCAGAGAACTCTCACTTTGTAGTTTAGTTCTTTCTGCATTATGTACCTGTTCTTCCACAAACTGTTATTTCTAATAAAAAAGAAAAAAAGAAAAAAAGAAAAAAAATTTGGACAGGGCTAACCTCCAAGAGGAAACTAAAATCATCTTTATAAGAGAAGCTTTTTAGGTTTTTTAAAAATATTTTATTTATTTATTTAAAAAAGAAAGACATGGTGAGAGAGGGAACAAAAGCAGGGAGGGAGAGGGAGAAGCAGGCTCCCACTGAGCAGGGAGCCCAATGTGGGCTCCATCCCAGCACCCTGGGATCATGACCTGAGCCGAAGGCAAATGTTTAGCGACTGAGCCACCAGGTGCCCCAAGAGAAGTTTTATGATATTAAATATAATGTTTGCATACTCGAATCCTGAGAGAAAAGTTGAGAATTTCATTGAGAATTTCCTCTACATTCTGACATTCTAGAGCTGAGAATAAGGAATCTTACATGTTCCAAATACCTTCCTTCTTCCCCTCCACTCAATGTCAATAGACAGGTAGATAGATAGATAGATAGATAGATGCAATTTATTCATATAAATTTATTCAAATGGTCAGGAAGGCCTTCTCTAATGTGGTAGTATTTGAGGAGAGGCATGAAAGAAGTGAGGGAGTAAGCTATGAGGATTTCTGAGAACATTCCAGGTAAAGAGAACAACAGGAAAGGCCCTGAAGCAGGAGGTATGTTTGATGAAGCTTGAGGTCACCAGGGTGACTAGAGCAGAGGGATGAAGGGAAAGAGCAGTAGGAGATGAGGGCAGAGAGGTCATAGGTTAAGAGAGATCAGATAGAGCTGTGTATATTACAGTAAAAACTTTGGATTTTATTTTAAGAATCTGGGGAGGTTGACATAATAAGGAGAAAGCAAGCCTACAAAAAGCAGAGGTGTCTATCCTTTATATTTTTTAACAAAAAAGAGAGTAATTTCCATTAAAACAAATGATTCCTAGTTATATGTGATTATAGACCAAACGGTGCCCAATCCCTAATCATCCTTCACTTCCCCATCACTGAGACCTTTACCTCAAATGGGCAGGGTTAGCAATAGGGAATTTGGGTGTTAGGAGGAAAAAGTTAACATAGCAGGTTTGGTGGTTTTCTCCTTGCGTGTCTCCAAGAGGACAAGGATAGACCCTTAGGCAAGCCATGAGAACATATCTGTCAAAGTGTTCTTTATAATACCAAAGGATTCCTGTCTCACATTTAGGTCTTTCATCCATTTCGAGTCTATTTTTGTGTGTAGTGTAAGGAAATGGTCCAGTTTCATTCTTCTGCATGTGGCTGTCCAATTCTTCCAACACCATTTGTTGAAGAGACTGTCTTTTCTCCATTGGACATTCTTTCCTGTTTTGTTGAAGATTAGTTGACCATAGAGTTGAGGGTCCGTTTCTGGGTTTGCTATTCTATTCCATTGATCTATGTTTCTGTTTTTGTGCCAGTACCATACTCTTTTGTTGATTACGGCTTTGTAATAGAGCTTGGAGTCTGGAATTCTGATGCCACCAGCTTTGCTTTTCTTTTTCAACATTCCTCTGGCTATTCAGGGTCTTTTCTGGTTCCATACAAATTCAGATGCCCTTTATTTCTTTTCATTGTCTGATTGCTGAGGCCAGGACTTCCAGTACTGTGTTGAATAGCAATGGTGATAGTGGACATCCCTGCCATGTTCCTGACCTTAGGGGGAAAGCCCTCAGTTTTTCCCCACTGAGAATGACATTCGCTATGGGTTTTTCATAGATGGCTTTTATGATATTGAGGTATGTACCCTCTGTCCCTACACTGTGAAAAGTTTTAACCAAAAAAGGATACTATATTTTGTCAAATGCTTTTTCTGCATCTATTGAGAGTATCATATGGTTCTTGTCCTTTCTTTTACTAATGTTATGTATCACGTTGATTGATTTGCTGATGTTGAAACAACTTTGCAGCTCAGGAATAAATTCTGCTTGGTCATGGTGAATAATTCTTTTAATGTACTGTTGGATCCTATTGGCTAGGATTTTGGTGAGCATTTTTGTATCCATGTTCATCAGGGATATTGGTCTGTAATTCTCCTTTTTGATGGGGCTTTGTCTGGTTTTGGGATCAAGGTAATGCTGGCCTCATAAAATGAGTTTGGAAGTTTTCCTTCCATTTCTGTTTTTTCAGAACAGTTTCAGGAGAATAGGTATTAATTCTTCTGTAAATGTTTGGTGGAATTCCCCTGGGAAACCATCTGACCCTGGGCTCTTGTTTGTTGGGAGATTTTTGATTACTGCTTCAACCTTGCTGGTTATGGGTCTGTTCAAGTTTTCTATTTCTTCCTGATTCAGTTTTGGTAGTTTATACATCTCTAGGAATGCATCCATTTCTTCCAGATTGTCTCATTTGATGGCATATAGTTGCTCATAATATGTTCTTAAAATTGTTTGTATTTCTTTGGTGTTGGTTGTGATCTCTCCTCTTTCATTCATGATTTTATTAATTTGGGTCCCTTCTCTTTTCTTTTTAAGAAGTCTGGCCAGGGATTTATCAATCTTATTAGTTCTTTCAAAGAACCAGCTCCTTGTTTTTTTTTTTTTTAATCTGGTCTACAATCCTTTTGGTTTCTATTTCATTGAATTCTGCTCTGATCTTTATTATTTCTCTTCTGCTGCTGGATTTAGGCTCTCTTTGCTGTTCTTTCTCCAACTCCTTTAGGTGTAGGGTCAGGTTGTGTATTTGAGACTTTTCTTGTTTCTTGAGAAAGGCTTATATCGCTATATACTTTCTTCTTAGGACCACCTTTGCTGCATCCCAAAGATATAATACCAATGGACTGATAATTCTTTTGTGTGCACCTAGAGTAATAGGCCATGCCATGCCATCTTGTTAAGATTACATTTGCACAAACACAAAGATAGATGATGCGAACCTGGTTTTGTTGTTGGGGTCAACACTGTTGAGGTCCCGAGTCTCCTGCTCATGGCCAGTTATCAATAAGATGTACATATGTGACCAGCCCTCCCATCTGTGACCCAAACCCTGAGACTCAAAATGGGCTTTACTGGGCATAGATATTCTACATAGATCATTGGATTTCACTGCTATAAACCATTAAAAGGGAAACTAGAAATTCAATGAAAATGAAAACATAACAACATAACAAAAGCAGTGGAATGCAGCCCAAGCTGTATTTAGAAGAGAATTTATAGCACTAAATTCCTATATATAAGAAAAGAAGAAGGGCTTCAGATCAGTGACTCCAGCTTTGATCCTCATGAGCTAGAAACATTAGAAGAAATTAAACTAAAAGTAAGAAGAAAGGAATTATTAAGATAAGGGCAGAAATCAATGAAATAGAAAACATGAAAAAATAGAGAAAATCAATGAACCCCAAACCGGGTGATTTCAAAAGATCAACAAAATTTATAAACTTATATCTAGTTATATCTAGTTTCTCTCTCTGACAAATAAATAAACATCTAAAAAAATTAAAAATAAATAAATAAAAATAAAAAATTTTTAAGATGTGGTTCATATATATAATAGAATATTACTTAGCCATCAGAAATGATGAATACCCACCATTTGCATCAAAATAGATGGAACTGGAGGGGATTATGCTAAGTGAAATAAGTCAAACATTGAAAGACAATTATCATATGGTTTCACTCATATGTGGAACATAATGAATAGCATGGAGGACATTAGGGGGAGGAAGGGAAAACTGAAAGGGGGGAAGCAGAGGGAGAGACAAACCAGAGAGACTATGAACTCCGGGAAACAATCTGAAGGTTTCAGAGGGGATGCAGTGTGTGGGGATGGGTGAGCCCAGTGATTAGGGAGGGCATGTGTTGTAATGAATACTGTATGTTATACACAAATAATGAATCATGGAACACTACATCAAAAACTAATGATGTACTGTATGGCAACTAACATAACATAATAAAAAATAAAAAATAAATAAATAAATAAATAAATACACTTTTTGTACCTTAATGGACACTACCAAGAAAGTGGTAAAAGAACCCACAGAAAGGGAGAAGACATGTGCAAATCATATATCTAATTATAGTTTAGTATCTAGAATGAAAAACTTTCATAATTCAACAAAAACTTAAACAATCCAATTAAAAGTGAGTACTACAGGGACACCTGGGTGGCACAGGTAGTTGAGCATCCCACTCTTGGTTTCCACTCAGGTTCTGATCTCAGGGTTCTGAGATCCAGCCCCACATTGAGCTCTGTGCTCAGCACAGAATCTGCTTGAGATTTTCACTTGAAATTCAGCCCATTTCCCCCCCCCAATAAATAAAATCTTTTTTAAAAGATTTTATTTATTATTTGACAGAGAGAAACACAGTGAGAGAGGGAGCACAAGCAGGAAGAGTGGGAGAGGAAGAAGCAGGCTTCGTACTGAGCAGGGAGCCCAATGCAGGGCTTGATCCCAGGACCCTGGGATGATGACCTGAGCCAAAATTAGATGTTTAACTAACTGAGCCACCCAGGCACCCCTAAATAAATCTTTTTTAAAAATAATAAATAAATACAAGTGAGTATTACCAGAGGCAGAGATGGATATACTGTGATTATGAAAGGGAGAGAGGTAGATTTTGCAAGAGGACATACAATTCTAAACTTTTATATACCTAATAAGAAAGCTTCAAAATACATGAAACAAAAACTGATAGAATATAAATGAAAAATAGACAAATACACACTTAGAGACTTCAATACACCTTTCAATAATTGATAGTAAAGTAGACAGAAAATCTTTAAGGATATATAAGACTTGATACTGTCTACCAACTTGGGGCGCCTGGGTGGTTCACTTGGTTAAACATCTGCCTTCGATTAGGTCATGATCCCAGGCTCAAGTCATGATCCCAAGGTCTTAAAATAGAGCCCCACCTCGAGCTCTTTGCTCAGCAGGGAGCCTGCTTCTCCCACTCCCTTGGCCTGCAGGTCTGCCTACTTGTGCTCTCTCTGTCAAATAAACAACAACCAAAAAACCCACTGTCTACTAACTTGACCTAATAGAAATTTGTAGAACACTCAATGAACAACAGAACATACATTATTTTCACAAGCCCAGATAAGGTTTACCCAAATAGACCATATTCTGGGCCACAAAACAATTTACAACACATTTAAATAGTATTAGAATTATAAAACTTATGTTCTCTGAACCCAATGAAATTAAATTAGATTTTATTGGGTTAGATTAAATCAAATCAGGATACCAAAGATTTCTGGAAAATCCCCAAATATTTGAACCTAAATAATGAACTTTTTTTTTAAAGATTTTATTTATTTATTTGACAGACAGAGATCACAAGCAGGCAGAGAAGCAGGCAAAGAGAGAGGAGGAAGCAGGCTTCCCGCTGAGCAGAGAGCCTGATGCAGGGCCTCGATCCCAGAACCCTGGGGCCATGACCTGAGCCGAAGGCAGAGGCTTTAACCCACTGAGCCACCCAGGTGCCCCGAACTTTTTAAAAAGATTTTATTTATTTGGGAGAGAGGGAGAGAGATAGGAGAGAGAGCATAGGGGGGTTGGGCAGCGGGAAGGGGGAGAAGGAGACGCCCTGCTGATCAGGGAGCCTTGTTGCTGGGCTCCATCCCAGGACCATGGGATCATGACCTGAGCTGAAGGCAGATGCTTAACCGACTGAGCCACCCAGGTGCCCTGAATAACAAATTTTAAATAACACATGGGTCAAGGAAGAAATCAAAAAGGGAAATTATAAAGCATCTTGAATGAATATGAAAACAGCAAAAGGGGCTACTGGGTGGCTCAGTCATTAAGTGGCTGCCTTAGGCTCAGGTCGTGATCCCAGGGTCCTGGGATCAGGCTCCGTGCTCCACAGGGAGCCTGCTTCTCCTTCTCCCTCTGCCTGCTGCTCCCTTACTCCCTGCTTGTGCTCTTTGTCAAATAAATAAATAAAATCTTTTTTAAAAAGTAAAAGAAAACAGCAAAAATTGTGGGATGCAGTTAAACCCATGGTTAAAAGAAATTTTATAATAGTAAATACTTGTATTAGAAAACATTAAGGATCTTGAAACAATGACCTCAACTTTCACCTTAAGAAACTAGAAGACAGGGGCGCCTAGGTGGCTCAGTGGGTTAAGCCTCTGCCTACGGCTCAGGTCATGATCCCAGGGTCCTGGAATCGAGCCCCACGTCGGGCTTTCTGTTCAAAGGGGAGCCTGCTTCCTCCTCTCTCTCTGCCTGCTTCTCTGCCTACTTGTGATCTCTGTCTGTCAAATAAATAAATAAAATCTTTAAAAAAAAAAAAGAAAGAAACTAGAAGACAAAGAGCAAATTAAATCTAAAGTAAGCAAACTTAATTCCAAAGTAAAGATGACAGAAATCAAACACACTGAAAATTAGAAGGAAAAAAAAAAAAGAAAGAAAAGCTGATTCTTTGAGAATGTCAATAAAATAGATAAACCTCTATAGACAGACTGACCAGGGAAAAAAAAAGGACCCAATTAACCAATATTAGAATGGATTAAGAGAAAGAACATAAATTATACATCCTACAAATATCATAGCAGGTAGACTCTAAAAGAGTCCCTATTTATGCTTGTCTCCTGGTATTCATGCTCCTGTGTGATCCTCTCCTGTTGAGTGTGAGCTGAAGTAGTGATTTTCTTCTAATCAACAAAAATACAATAAAGGTAGTGTGATATCACTTCCATGACCAGACTATGACTACCATCTTATTATAGTCTCTCTGTTGCTGGCTTTAATAAAGCAAGTTGCCATGTTGGAAAGGCAGCATGGCAAGGAACTGAGGGCAACCTTTTGCCCACAGCCAACAGAAAATCAAGGCCCTCAGTCCAACAACCCACAAAGAACTTAATCCTGCCAACAACCATGTGAGTTTAGAAGTGAATCCTTCCCCCCAGTCAAGTCTTTAGATGAGGCTCTGGCCCTGGGTTATAGCTTTATGAGAGACCCTAAACAGAGGACCCAACTAAGTTGTGCCTGGATTCTGGGTCTGCAGAATCTGTGAAATAATAAATGCCTGTTGTTTTAAGCTGCTAAGTTTGCAATAATTTGTTATGCAGAAATAGATAACTAATACAAGTGTTAAAGAAATAGTATCAACAACTTCATGCTAATAAATTTGTGAACTTTGATGAAAAGGAAAAATGGACAAACTTCTTAAAATACACAAACTATCAAAACTCATTCAAGAAGAAATCAATAACCTGAATATTCCCATTAATATTATAAAAATTAATTTATAGGGGCAACTTGTTAAGCGTCAGACTCTTGATGTCAGCTCAGGTCATGATCTCAGGATTGTGAGATGAATCCAGACATTGGGTGGGCTCCCTGATCAGCAGAGAGTCTGCTTAAGATTCTTTCCCTCTGCCCCCCCCCACCTCCCTGCACATGCACCTGCACTCTCTCTCTGTCTTTCTCTCAAATTAATAAATAAATCTTTTAAAAAAGCAATTTTCAGTTAAAAACTTTGTCACAAAGAAAACTTTGGGCCCAAATGACTTCACTGGTGAATTCTTCAAGCACTTAAGAAATAATTATAATTCTATACAAACTCTTCTAGAAAATAGAAGATAATAGAGTACTTCCCAACCCATTCTATGAGATAAGCATTACTGTGATACCGAAATTAAAGACATTATAAGAAAGAAAACAAAGACCAATACTGCTCAAAAACTTAGATGCAAAAATTCTTTGTGAAATTTTATCAAATTGAATCTAACTATATATACAAAGGATACTTCATCATGACCAAATGAAGGTTTATCTGAGGAATGCAAAGGAGGTTGAACAATCAAAATCACTGTAATTCACCACATTAACAAAAGAATAGAGAAAAAACATATCATCATCTCATTAGACACTGAGAAATCACTTGATGAAAGGCAACATCTTAGCATAAAATATCTTAAATAAAATCTCTTAGCAAACTAGGAATAAAAAGGAATCTTCCTTAATCTGAAAAAAGGTGCATGCTCTCTCTCTATCTCTAACAAATAAATCCTTAAAAAGAACAGAGAAATCCAGCAATAAACAAATCTTTTTAATTTTGTTAAATCCAGTAATACACAAATGTATTTGATAATGGAGCTCTTTATTTGCAAATTAGTAATTGTCTATGAAACACACTTTGGAAACCATGATTTTGTTAATCACTTTTGCTTTACTTGTGAGGAATCTGATACCCAGAGATGATAACTCACTTAACCAAGACCACTTGTCTAATGATGTGTCCAGGCACAAATTCTCTACTCCTTGTATTATGCAACAGATTATCATTTTCATTAGGTATGGGTTATGTCTTGAAGGTTTCATAAGCAAGTACTGCTTCTACTTCTGTCCTTCCACTACTCCGGGGCCTGTCCCTATTATAGCACTTACCATCACATAGTACAGTAATCTGTCTTCCCCATTAGACTGAGCACTCCCTCTGCCCAGGGAATGTGGACTGATCATTTTTGTTTTGCCCAGTTAGTTCCATGACTAGAATAGAGCAGAATCTCAGTAAATGTTTCATGAATAAAAGGACTTGGGGTTGGGAAAGGACTTCCATGTGAACAGCCCAATAACAAAAGTACAGATATCTAAGAGAAGAGTATAAGACTCCAAGCTGGGGGGAAAAAAGATATAGAGGAACAGTCATATAGGGGAGGGAGACAGGATTGGAGAAAAATTAAGAACAGTATTCTTACAACAAGGAATCAGGAAAGTAGACCCAATGAGATATAATGGTGTCACCAATGCACAGAAGATATTTGGTTCAGGACAGCTGGTGTGTTATTGCATAATCTCTAAATAATTAGCTGTACTAAATGCCAAGAAAATGTTTTGCTCCATGCCAAAAAAGAAACACATTATGACATAACCACATTAAAATAATTCTTTCAGGGGCATCTGGCTGGCTCAGTCAATAGAACATGGAATTCTTAGTGTCAGGGTACTGAATTCAAGCCCCACATTGGGATGGAGCGTGCTTTAAGAAACAGATAAATAATCATTTCAGTTGGATAGCACTGAATATCTATCATAAGTATCAGTTCAACATGTTAAGGGAAATCATTTCAAGCTTGTTATTCTCAAAATAAAAATCAAATATATGAAAACAAAATTATATCACAAAAAGAACATTATTGATCACAACAAGTTCTTAGCATACATAAGCTCATTTAGGTCAAATAACTACCCTGTAAGGTAAACATTTCCCTGTTCATTTTAAAAAGATTTGAAGAGGGGTGCCTGCGTGGCTTAGTCAGTTAAGTGTCTGCCTTCAGCTCAGGTCAGGATCCCAGGATCCTGGGATCAGTCCTGCACTGGGCTCCTTGCTCAGCAGGGAGCCTGTTTCTCCCTCTCACTCTGCCTCTCTCCCCTGCTTGTGCTCTCTCATTCTCTGTCTCTCTCTCAAATAAAGAAATAAAATCTTTTTGAAAAATAATTTAAAAAATAAAAAGATTTGAGGAACTAAATCTTCTCTTCCAAGAATCTACATTGTCATAAGAATCCAGGTTGCCCAAATTCCACCCCCCAATAATTTCCAAAACCAAAGTTGTTCTAATGTGTTGAATTTCTCCAGTGACTTTAATTTTAAAGATTTTATTTATTTATTTGAAAGATAGGCAGTGAGAGAGAGCATGAGCAAGGAGAAGGTCAGAGGGAGAAGCAGACTCCCCGTGGAGCTGGGAGCCTGATGCGGGACTCGATCCCGGGACTCCGAGATCATGACCTGAGCTGAAAGCAGTTGTCCAACCAACTGAGCCACCCAGGCGTCCCTCCAGTGACTTTAATTTTATAAAGAGAGTTTAATTTTCCTGACTCACATAACCTCTTGTTGAGCATTTTAAAATGATAACTGTGCATCATATTGTTCAGAACAAACTGTAGGAATTCAGAACAGCTGCCTCTCTAAGGAACATCCAAGACTTTTAAGAGTTCCTAATATGGGGTGCCTGGGTGGCTCAGTGGGTTAAAGCCTCTGCCCTCAGCTCAGGTCATGATCTCAGGGTCCTGGGATCAAGCCCCACATCGGGCAAGGAGCCTGCTTCCCTTCCTCTCTCTCTGCCTGCTTCTCTGCCTACTTGTGATTTCTGTCTGTCAAATAAACAAATAAAATCTTTTTTTAAAAAAAGAGTTCCTAATATGGGTTTTATATCATGATCTCAGGGTCCTGGGATCGAGCCCCACATCGGGCAGGGAGCCTGCTTCCCTTCCTCTCTCTCTGCCTGCTTCTCTGCCTACTTGTGATCTCTGTCTGTTAAATAAATAAAATCTTTTTTAAAAAAAGAGTTCCTAATATGGGTTTTATATCAAAATCAATTTGTAACTTTTCACGGGAAGAGAAGAAAAAGAGGAATGAACGCTTATAGAGTACTTAATAAATTCCAGATATTGTGATAAACACTTTATAAAGCTTCCTGGATATAATTCCCATATCCTCCTTTTGAGATAAAATGGACCTTGCTTCTGGAATGTTTATAAAAAATTATGAGTTTTAAAAGTTTAAAAAAAAGGACACAAACAAGATAAATGTTTAAGGATGGAAATTAGTCATACGTAAAGCAAACTTAAAGACAGCACTACTACAGGAATAAAATCTAATTTAGCTTTAAATATAAATTTCTATTCACTTATATCATTCATTAGCATTTTAAATAATAGTCCACAAATATAAGAAAAATATACTGATACTATTTCCTAACACCACTTGGAAATATTAGGTATGTTCTATTCTAGAAAACCTGTCACTTAGATGAGAGATCTTAAGATTAAGTTTAAATGGTGAAGTTTAGCCTATGATCTTCACTTTGGAACAAAGTAAATTTCATTACATTTACATTTACATAGATGCAGACAAAGCCGTGTTCAAGAACTCTGTCTCAGGAAAGATTCATTTTAACACAGTTCTATATAGAGCAGGTGTTGGTCCTGCCTCCTACTCAACACTTAACAACAAAATTCAACCCATTGAAAGTAAGGGCAGGCCCTCTGGTTTGAGATGATATAGTTTTTTAAGTCATTAAATTATTCCCCCCCACAACTGCCCAAAATTCTGGAGCAGTCTTAATATTAAGGTGCCCAGCTCAAACAGCTGGAAATTCCAGCCCTGTACTGGCTTTCCCATAACTGACATTTCAGGCATCATAAACTATATTAATCTGATCTTAGGAGGGGAATGGAAAGGGATGTTGAAAAAAATTAATATTCCTTTTGCATATGAGACCCTATCCCTAAATTCCTAATAAACAGCAAGATCAGAGGGTGACTCATAATTACACAGTTATCCTTTTTAACTGGTTAAATCAAATTACCCATCTGGCATTCACATTTAAAATCTGCAAGTCTAGACATTACATCAAAATTTTGATGTCCAACATGGGGAAGCTGGACTCCGGCCCCAAGAACTACCACCCAAAGCAGATGGGAGTTCTCGCTACCTAGTCTCCACATCGCCCTTTTTGCCTTTTTCTTTATTTTTCTTCTTGTAAACTTCAAAAGAACTCCAAGATGCCGTGGAAAATTCTCGTAGGGCGCTGAAGTCCAGCAGGTCGCTGAGCTGCTTATTGATCTTTATGAGCGGCCATGCGCTGCTGCCCTGATTCATCTTTGGCCACTTCGAGGAGGTCCTAAAGCTGAGAAGAGGGGCTCAGTAGGAGACCACCAAAGCCCAAAGTAGAGAGTGGGGAGATGAGACAGGGCGTCAGGAAAGAGGAAGAAATTTGGGGGCGCTGGGCTGACTTCCCATGTCCCCTACTCTTTCCCAACGCAGTGTGAGCAGGAAGCGGGAGAGCCCTGGATGGGTGAAGGCTCAATTCGGCGTCCTGCCAGCTGGGCGGCGAGAACAGACGAGAAGTGACCCGGTCGCCCCGCAACGACAGAATTGACAAGTTGCAGGGAACATGTTTCCCGCAGCCCCGGGTCTGAGTTGCCTGCTTACATCCCCAGGCAGGTCTGTAGTCGGATAGCTTCCCTCTGCAGGTCCAAGGCGCGCTGTTAAAAACAGCCATCGACCACTAGTGTCACTCTCGCCTGGTCTTCTGCTTTTGCTGCCCTGTCCCCGAGCGACCAGCCCTGGACCTGCAGAGCCCACGAAGCTCGCAGCGCGCCAAAGCCACGTGCTCTCCCACTTGCCCCAGAGCCCCGGCATCCGCCCCAGCCGAGTCCCGCCGCCCGAGGGCTCGTGACAGAGAGTTGCCGCCCGGCTCAGCTCGCCAACGTGGAGACAATTCCGAGTTCTGCACCCTGCAGAGGTGCCAGGGCCTCCCCCCGCCTGAAACTGCCTGCCACCCGCAGGCCGCATCCAACCACCGGGATTAATGTTCCTTTTGGCTGGGATCTACTTTGCGCCAAAGGGCTCTGGGTCCGAGCGAGGGCGGGCAGAAGTGCCCCTCCCGCGGGAACTGAACCGGTGGGTCTCGGGCGGGCAATTGTTCCCTGGGGTGGTCTTAGCCCGGCATTGGCCTCGGCTCCAGCTCTGGCGCCCTCTATGGCTGGAAAAAAAGGAGGGGGGGCTAGTTAACCCATTAGTCCCCAGCTCGCTGGCATCACCTGCGCTGAGGAAGTAGGGTGGGGGGTGGGGACGCGGGAAGAGCGGACCTGAACCCGGAGGAACTGCTGTGCGCGCCTGGACAAAGCCCTCAGTGTTGGGAGGCGGGGCTGGAGGGAGAGGCTTGCAGGCCCCAGGGGAACGTAAAGCGGCGGGCGTGGGCATAGTCTGCCTCCCGCTCTTCTCACTCCTTACTCCGCCCCGACACGGAGCGAAGGAGAAGCAGCTGCGGACGCATCTGGATCCGTTGCCCGTGGCACGGCTGGCTCTCGTCCCCCAGCAAGCCGCGCTGGATGCTGGAGATTCACGCCCCGGGAGGCTGCGCTGCGCTTGGCGCTGAAGATGCGCGCATGGGGGAAGGGAAGCCAGGAGCTGTCGGCCCATCTCGGCCCACTCTAGGAGTAAGTTTTGGTTGGTCAAATTCGGTGCAGAACCCAACGCATAATAAAGGGCAAAACCACCCTTGAACTCCACAAAGCAGTGGGGGGTTCATGTTTCCAAACGCTACAATCACCCAACCCCTTCCGTGCCCACAAACCCTGTCCTCCCATCCGAGTCCTGTTCAGGGCCACAAGACTGCGCAGTGGAACCAGTCTGTGGAAATGGATCAGGCCAATCCTTTTCATGTCACAGAGGTGAACAAGACAGGTCTTGTCACAAAGCCACTATCTGGCACAAGTTTTGAACTTGGCTTTAGGAAGAAGCCTCAAACGGAGAAAGAAAACATTACTAAGCCTCTATATTATGTTCAATTCGGGGAGGGAAGTAAAGACTTCTCCACTGACAGCCAGTCACTTTTTTGGTCAGTGAATGCAATAGAACTACTAAGGCTCAAGCAGAAGAAACAGTGCAGAGAAAGAAGACACACCAGAGTAATAAATTCAAGGAAACAGTCATAGCTGAGGGCAATACCATGGCAAGAAGGAGCCATTGGTACTCTGAACTGGATGAAAATAGGAAGGTAGATTCAATGGAAAATATATGGATATATTCCTTACAGAGGAAAGTGTCTGGAAGGGAAGGCAATTGTAGCTTGGGGGTGGGGATTTCCAAGATATCAATGGCTACACCAAGACCCTGAGACAGACCCTGTGGTAACTTCCCCAATATCCTCTTCTCCTTGTTGGTAACCACCTCCTGTTCTTGAATGTTACATCCCTGCCTGACTCCCTTCTGATAAGTGTGATTCCAATCCTAGGGAATTAGCACAATTCAAATCCAAAGTAATCAGCACAATCCCATTCCCTGCCATTGATTGGCTATGAGCTTGACCCAGCTGGGGACAGTGAGTGTAGCAATTTCCTGGGGGATTTGGGAAAAGTTTTTCTTTCATGTTCTGGAGGAGTTTCAGAGGCAATCGCCTCTACATGTACTCAAATAAACAGGAAGCCCCTGATATTGTGAACAACCATATCTCAATCTCAACATAACAAAGAGCCAATCTAAAATAAAGCAGACCTCAAGAAAACAGGCAGAAGGAAATCTGACTTTGGTGCCATTTTTTATCCTCTGAATAGTGGATTTTTCATATCTATTATGGCCCATAATATTTTATTTTATACTTTCTTCTCCTTATTAGACTGCAAATTCCATCCAGGTTTGAGCTGCCAGGCCTCATTCTATTTTTTTTTTTAGATTTTATTTATTTAATTGACAGAGATCACATAGTAGGTAGAGAGGCAGGCAGAGAGAGGTAGGGAAGCAGGCTCCCTGCTGAGCAGAGAGCCTGATTCGGGGCTTGATCCCAGGACCCTGGGATCATGACCCGAGCCGAAGGCAGCAGCTTAACCCACTGAGCCACCCAGGTGGCCCTGCCAGGCCTCATTCTAAAAGATACAACACAGTAGACACTTCAGAAATTGGGGCTGGAATGATAACTATCAATCACATGACATTATAACAGAAATAATTTTTATGCTGTAATTCAGTCTTTGCATGTGTCATTGTTAATGTTTTTATTGACATATTTTATTACTCCCACCAATGGATTTCCTATAATAGCTCTGTCCACTCGGGACTGGAGGGAACAATATGGTATAAAAATTAATAACAATGAAGTTCATGCTTTTAGTTCACGACATACCAATCACCACTAAACTAAAATCCAAGACTGAGATCTATTCTATCATAAGCCAGGTTTAGCATTACCAACAGTTCCAAAATGGAAACACATAAATATCCATCAATTGATAAACACATTAACAAAATATGGTATAGCCATACTGTGGAATACTATATAGCCATAAAAGAGGATAAAATACTGATAAATGCTGCCACATAGATGAACCTTAAAAATATTATGTGAAGGGACGCCTGGGTGGCTCAGTTGGCTAATCCGCTGCCTTCGGCTCAGGTCATGATCCTGGGGTCCTGGGATCGAGTCCCGCATCGGGCTCCTTGCTCGGCAGGGAGCCTGCTTCCTCCTCTCTCTCTGCCTGCCTCTCTGCCTGCTTGTGTGTACTCTCTCTCTCTGACAAATAAATAATAAAAAAAAAATCTAAAAAAAAATATTATGTGAAGATGCCAGGCACAAAAGCCACATTTTGTGTGGTTAAATTTTATGAAATGTCAAGCATAATCAGATAAAGAGAGACAGCAAGTAGATTAGGGGTTTATTAGTGCTGAGGGATGTTAGCGTTATTATGGCAATACTCCCCAAATTAACCTCTAGATTGAATGTAAGACCAGTCAAAACACCACCTGCTTATTTTCTTTTCTTTTTCAGAAATGGATGAGCCGGTCATAAAATTCATATGAAATCACAAATGACCCCAAATAGCCAAAACAAATTTGAAAAGAACAATGTTGGTGTCCCATGTCTCCATTCCAAAACATTCTATGAAGTTACAATAATCAAAAGAGCGTGGTCTTGACATAAAGACAGAAATACATACAAGTGGAATAGAATTAGAGCCCAGAAGTAAGCCCAGACAATTACGGTCAATTGATTTTTTACAGGGGTGCCACAACCATTTAGTGAAGAAAATTAGTCTTTTCAATGAATGCTGTTGGGACGAGTGATACCCACGTACAAAAGGATGATTTAGTCCCCTGTCTAATACTATATACAAAAATTAAAACAAGTCAAAGACCTAAAACTATGATTTTCTTAGAGTGAAATATATGCATAAATCTTGATGTTGGATTATTCCGGTTTCTTTTTTTAAAGATTATTTATTTATTTATTTTAGAGAGAGAAAGTGAGAGAGTGCACAAGCAATGGGGATGGGAAGAGGGAGAGGGAGAAGCCGACTTTCCACTGAGCAGAGAGCCTGATGTGGGGCTAGATCCCAGGCCCTGAGATCATGACCTGAGCCAAACGTAGCTGCTTAACAGACTGAGCCACCCAGTTGTCCCAGATTATTCAGATTTCTTAAATATGACACCAAACACATGACTAACAAAGGAAAAAAGTAGATAAATTGCACTTCATCAGAATTAAAAATGTTTGTGCCTCCAACGAAACTAATATAAGTGAGAAGACAACCCACAGAATTGAAGAAAATATTTGCAAATCCTATATCTCATACAGGGCTAGTTCAGAGTACAGAAATAACTTTCCAAACTCAACAACAAAAAGAAAAACAATCAACTTAAAAACAATCAAATTCAAAGGACTTGAGCAAACTTTTCTCTCAAAATGGCTAACAAACACACAAAAAGATGTTCAGCATCATTCCAAGGCAAATAAAAGCTACAACGAGATACCATTTCACATCCACCATTATAAGTACTCAAAAAAAGAGAAAATAACAAGTGTTGGTAAGAATATATATACACACATACAATGGAATACTGTGCAGCCATCAAAAGAAATGAAATCTTGCCCTTTGCAACAACGTGGATGGAACTAGAGGGTATTATGCTGAGCAAAATAAGTCAATCAGAGAAAGACAACTATCATACGATCTCTCTGACATGAGGAATTTGAGAGGCAGGGCGGGAGGTTTGGGGGGCAGGGAAGGAAAAAATGAAACAAGATGGGATCGGGAGGGAGACAAACCATAAGAGACTCTTAATCTCACAAAACAAACTGAGGGTTGCTGGGGGGTGGAGGGTAGGGATAGGGTGGCTGAGTTATGGACACTGGGGAGGGTATGTGCTATGGTGTGTGCTGTGGAATGTGTAAGACTGATGATTCACAGACCTGTACCCCTGAAGCAAATAATACATTATATGTTAATAAAAATAATTTTTGAGCTCTCTGCTCAACGGGGATGCTGCTTCTCCCTCTGTCTGCTGCTCCCCCTGCTTCTGCTCACGCTTTCTCTCTCTGTCAAATAAATAAATAAAATCTTAACAAAAAAAAAAAAGAAAGACACTTTATTCTTTTTTATTTTCCGGGTTTTAAAATTATGAGTTGGTTCCCTAGCATTATTTTAGAGTATCAGTCTGACCTAATGCACTGAAATAGATTTGATACAGAAATTATGAAGTGTATTTATAAATTTGCCAATCTAAACAATTTTGGTATAACAGTTCACAATTGATTACTACTTAATTTTCACTGGAGACTGTTTCTAAGAGTTAAAATTCTGCTAAATGTAATTAAGACTGCTAGAAATGATAAGAAAAGAAACTCTATGTAGGGAAGTAGGAAATGTGTAAGATAGGTATAAGAAATGAGAACACATTTTGTTGAAGGAAAAAGAAAGTTGTAGAGGGTTTGTGAAGGGAAATCTTTGGAAAAGAATTTTACATGTGGTCAGGACTGAGATTGAAATAAATGGATTTTAAACATACAAACAAGCCAAACAAATGTTTTCTTTATTTTTTAATATTTAATGAATATCTAGTTACTTGACTTATTTATGGCCTGACTCATATATTAGTGTGTATCATTAACCTATTAGAAACATCTGCCTCGGAAAAAAAAAAAAAAAAGAAAAGAAAAAAAGAAACATCTGCCTCGGGATGCCTGGGTGGCTCAGTTGGTTAAGCAGCTGTCTTTGGCTCAGGCCACAATCCCAGAGTCCTAGGATTAAGCCCCACAAAGGGCTCCTTGCTGAGTGGGGAGCCTGCTTCTCCCTCTGCCTTCCACTTCCCCTGTTGTGCTCTTTGTCTCCCCCACTCTCTGACAAATAAATAAATAAATAAAATCTTTAAAAAAAAGAAGAAGAAAGAAACATCTGCCTCTAGAGTGGGGCTTGCAAATAATGAACTAAAACGTGGCAGAAAAAAAAGAATAAAAGGTGATAACAAACATGAAATAAAATCTCTTAAGGAAAATATGTATACTTAGTCCCTAATACTCATTAGTCCTTAAGAATGTTCTGCTTCCTGGAACAATAATCTGTTGATAGTCCCTGGACAGTTCATCACCAGAAAGCAAGGTAAGACTTGGTAGGAATAAGATAACTGAAAGCTTTTTGTTGTTAAGCTTCACTGGAGGTGGCTTACTTCTTATTCATCTCTGCAAGAAGCTTTTATTTATAAAAGTACTCCCTTATCCTAAGAATTATAAACAGAAAGTCCGTCTCTCTCAACCACCCAAAATTCCCTGTTTGGTTTGTTGGTGATATTTGTATTGGCTGAAATGTTGGAGTGAATTAAGCCATCTCATATATATCAAGGTAATTTATATATATATATATATATTTAAAGATTTTATTTATTTGACAGAGATCACAAGTAGGCAGAGAGGCAGGCAGAGAAAGGAGGAAGCAGGCTCACCGCTGAGCAGAGAGCCCGATGTGGGGCTTGATCCCAGGATCCTGGGATCATGACCTGAGCCAAAGGCAGAGGCTTTAATCCACTGAGCCACCCAGGCGCCTCGATATATATTTTGAAGTACAAAAGTTTTCTTCAGGGGCGCCTGGGTGGCTCAGTGGGTTAAGCCGCTGCCTTCGGCTCAGGTCATGATCTCAGGGTCCTGGGATCGAGTCCCGCATCGGGCTCTCTGCTCAGTGGGGAGCCTGCTTCCCTCTCACTCTCTCTGCCTGCCTCTCTGCCTACTTGTGATCGCTCTCTGTCAAATAAATAAATAAAATCTTTAAAAAAAAAGTTTTCTTCAATTTTGTTTTTTTTTTTAATTTTTAAAAGATTTTATTTATTCATTTGACAGACAGAGATTATAAGTAGGCAGAGAGGCAGGCACAGAGAGAGGGAGAAGCAGGCTCCCCACTGAGCAGAGAGCCCCATGGCGGGCTCCATCCCAGGACCCCGAGATCATGACCTGAGCTGAAGGCAGAGGCTTTAACTCACTGAGCCACCCAGGCACCCCTAACTTTTGAACATGATGCTTCTAATTCCTATTGATACATTATAGAATCTCTCTCTTTCTCAGACGGAATGTTTGAAAGCTATTTTTCTAAGACTCCTAGACATGGGCAACAACTGTTTAGGTGGAAAACGAAGCATTCTCCAGAGAAACACTAGCACGTATGTTCAAATTTTTTAAATTTACCACGTGTTTTATTTACTTTAAGACTCATTTCATCCATATTTTGAAAGAAATGTAAGTCAGGTTCTATGAAATAAAGGTGTTTTTGATCAATTTCCATTAAGTAAAAGTAGTTGCAATTCATAGTGTATTTGGAGTGGGGGGAAGACTTCATTCTATGGAACAGTTGATGGGGGAAGCCACTTGCCCTTCAAATTACAGAGATCCCAGGCATGGACTGCTTACAACAGAACTCAGTGTGCTTGAATTTATGTAGAGCTTACATGTTCTGCTCTCACGCTGTCTATAATCTACCATACCAAAACAGAAAACTGGTTTGCATGCATTTCTGTAGGCTATGTTAATTTTTCCTTTTGTTCATTTTGATAATTGCTGGAGAAGGGTATATGGATGAGGGCAGTAGCCAGATAAAATAGAGAACATGCTTATACTAAAATTTATTTATTGTTTATCTTGAAATTCAAATTTAACTGGGAGTCTTATATTTTTGTTTGCTAAATCTGACAGCCCTACTTATGAGTAGTGACTGATTTTCAGAAATTAAAAAGTGGCACTTCTTTTTTTTAAGATTTTATTTGCTCATTTGACAGACAGAGATCACAAGTAGGCAGAGAGGCAGGCAGAGAGAGAGGAAGGGAAGCCGGCAGAGAGCAGGCAGAGAGCCCAATGTGGGGCTCGATCCCAGGATCCTGGGATCATGACCTGAGCTAAAGGCAAAGGCTTTAACCCACTGAGCCACCCAGGCGCCCCTAAAGTGGCACTTCTTTTTTATTTTTAATTTTTATTTAGAGAGAGAGACCACTCAAGTGGGGATGGAGGTGGGAAGGATAGAGGGAGAGAGAGACTCACAAGCATCCACCTTGCCAAGTACAGAGCCCAACACCAGCTGATCCCTCAACCCCCAGATCACACCCCAAGCAGAAATGGAGTCGGATATCTAATTGAATGAACCACCCACGCACCCCTAAAGCAGCACTTCTAGACTTTAATGTACATATAAACTATCTGGGGGTGCTTGTTAAAAACAAGATTCTGATTCTGAGAATCTGCAGCAGGACCAGAGGATTTGCATTTTTAACAGCCGCTGATAATAATGCTGGTTTGCAGACCACTATTTGAGCAGACTGTGGTGGAAAATTGAGTGTGTGTGTGTGTGTGTGTGTGTGCACGCGCGCGCACGTGTTTTGGCTGCCCAGCATCTGAACTTACTTTCTGCTCATAGGGAAATCACCGGTATATGACTCTTGGAGGAAAGTAGAGCCTGATTTCCACTATGGAAGCTGATAGAAGCTGTCAAATATTCATTTTACCAGCCTGCCTTGCAGCCTGGATTTAGTTGTATGATTTACACTGGATCAATCAGAAGCCCCTACAATGTGATCTGAATCAAGAATTAGTGTCACATAAAAACTATGACAGCAGTGAGTTCTCTCTCTTGCAAGAGCCATAGTTGTGGCCAAAATGAGTTCCCAGAGCAGTAGGGATGGTGGAGGAAGGGGCAGAGTTCAGCATGGGCAGGAGCATCAGTAACAGCAGTCCTCTTGCGGGCCTGAATGTGCAGCATGATTCTAGGCATTGTACCTGACTGCATAGCTCTGAACTTGGTTCCTAGTCCTTATAATGAGTCTGTGAGCTGCTCAATTCCTTTCCTACCTCAGTCACTCAGAATTGATCTTTGTGGCTTGAAACGAAGACCTCTGTCTGATCAAGCCAAAAGATCTGCCAAAGGCTAGCTGGTTTGTATGGTCCTGTCAGTTGGCAGTATATGTGTGAGATACTATCAGGTCACCACTCCGAGTCATCTTTGCCTCACAGGGTGAGCTTCATTCCAAGAGAGAGGCAACCTCCACCCATGGGAAGTTTATCTATTTCTTGGCATAACATTTCTATGTCTCTTCTTTTATATTCTGGTGAGGATTAGTCTTGGCTTAATAAGACAAGGTTCATATAACCACCCTGTCACTAACTGGTTATGTGATTTGGACAAACCACTTAATCTCTGTTTCCTTAGCTGTTAAAGGGGGACAAGCCTGCATGATTATACTGATGCCTTATTCACATTATTGCCTAAGTATTGTTTTTCTGCAACCTTATTGAGATACAAGATACACATCATAAAATTCACCCATTTCAAGTGTACAATTTAATGACTTTTAGTAAATTTGGCAAGTTGTCCAACCATCACCATAACCCAGTTTTAGAACATTCCATCATCCCAGTAAGATCCCTGAGGCCCATTTACAATTAGTTAATCCCCATATCCACCCTCAGGCCTGGGCGACCACTAATTTACTTTCTGTGTCTATAGCTTTGCTTTTTCTGGCCATTTCAAATAAATAGGACCATTCAATCATAATTATTTGCTACATAGGTTTTTTTTCCGGCTATATATGAGTTCCCAAAAGGCCTGTGTCTAAGAGAAGAAATCAATAAAACTGAAAACAGAAAGACAATAATTGATGAAACAAAGAGCTGGAGCTTTGAAAAGATCAGTAAAATTGACAAATTTCTAGCAAGTCTGACAAAGGAAAAAAGGGACAATTACCAATATCAGGAATGAAACAGGCAATACCACTACAGATCCTACAGACATCAAAAGGATAGAAAAGAAATATTACCCAAAAATCTACAAACCTGTATTTTAGAATTTAGATGAAGTAGACCAGTTGCTTGAAGATCACAAACTACCCAAAGTCACTAAAGACAAAAGAGATACTCTAAATGCTCCTGTAACTACTAAGTAGTACTAATTCATAATTTAAAACCTCCTCAAAAAGAAATCTCCAGTCTCAGATGGTTTTACTGAATAATTATATCAAACATTTAAATAGAAATAATACCAATTCTACCCAACCTCTTCCAGAAAATAGAATAGGGGGCAACACAATACAAAAAAAGAACTTCAGAATAATATCTGCCATGAGCTTAGACACAAAAATCATCAATAAAATACTAGCAAATAAAATCTAACAGTTTATCAGAAGAAGTTTACGCCACAACACTGCGGGATTTATTCCATGTACAAAAAGCTGTTTCGACATTTAAAAATCATTCAACGCAACCAACCATATCAAGAGCCTAAAGAAGAAAAATCCTCTGACCGTATCAATTGACAATGAAAAGTATTTGTCAAAATCCAAACTCCATTCAGAATAAAATCTCTCAGTAAACTAGGAGTAGAGGGAACTTCCTTAGATTATAAAGTACGTATACAGAAACCTACAGCTAATATTATACTCAACAATGATAGAGCATCATACTTAACTGTAGAAACTGAGTGCTTTGCCCAGGGAAGCACAGTGCGCCCATGTGGCCCCAAGAGAGGATCTTCAATCCAGTCCACTCACCTCCCTCTGGCCCAGCCTCTGGGCAGTGTAGCAGCCTGAGAGAAAAAATTGTCGTTTTGCAGCAGGGGTCCAAGGCTCTGGGGTCCCAGAGCCCTCATCTGCTTGTCCAGTGGGATGAGTGGCAGGAGATTAGCCTGGGACTAATGCCGAATCTCTTCACTCCACCCCCACACTTGTTCCCCTTCCCACTCGGCATCCTTTCTTCCACAGCGTTTCTCTTTTGAACCTCCTCCAGTTCTGTACCCGGTCGTCTCAACACCTTGATATTTCTCTCTACAGAGAAAATGAATAAACAAAGAGGGTGTTTGTTAGAAGAGTAGTTAGCATTTCTGTCAAGGTTTATACTAAACGTTCCACTGCTGTCCAGGCTTTCTTAACAGATTGCATTTAAAGCGATGCCATGGAGACTTCTCAGTGAGAGGGGAGAAAGAATGCGTCTCTCCTGATTCTTTAGCGACTCTGTGATGAACCCTTTCAACATTCTTGAGTGTGCTCTATTAAGAGAATCTTAAACTGGTGAATTCCTCACTTGGTTTTCAGCTGTGGTCCATTCAGAGCATTTGATACATCGTTTACTTTTTATATCTGGGAGGGGGGAGAGCAGCACCACTCCCTCTACACACATTTTCAGGCTTATGAGCCACAACTGATGCGTCCATTTGAAAGAGGAAAATGTTATTGTGCCTTGTTTTCTCACTTGCATTACATCCTCCCGAGACTGTGGCTGCCCTGTAGCCCGTGGTATTCCTGAACTTGATTGCCATGGGTAATCAGCAAGCTAGTGAGAAAGAACAAGGAAAGTGATACCAAACAAGTACATACAGGGACATTAGAACAATGGCTTCAGAGCCTGAGGACTTAGTGGACCACTCTAACTTTGCACAGACACCCTCTGGGACCTTGGCCAAGTTAGATCAACTGGATGTATCTTCACTTCTTCTTGATTAATTAAATTAAGTTAAATTAAACTCTTCTTACCATTCTTTATCTCACTAGTATGTTATAAAAATAAACTTACATAATTGGAGTGAAAATATTCAAGGTTTTGTTAGGCAAGGTAAGGGAATGGTGTGTGAAAGGAGCTCTCTGAATGGAGGATTCAGTAGAAGAAAGCCATTTAACTTTCAGTTTACAAGTCATTCATTTAATTAAATTCAATACGCATCTATTAGGCAGTAACTCCGTATATGCAGCATTTGGGGCTGTGTGATTTTCATAGGAGTTATAAACCAAAGGTGCCATACCAACACCTGGATACTCTGACCTTCACTTATGCCTCTGCCAGTTCCCAGCCCTGAGTCTGGCCCATTTTCATTCTCTTTCAAAGGCTGCAGAGCATTCTAGACACAGGCACAAAATGGTGTGGAAGTTGGGGCCCCCCACTTGAGCCTAAGTTGTGGGTTGAGATTCAGACTTGTCTGATTAATCCAGTGACTGAGGAACCTCCTGGGAGAGCACATGTCCTCAAGGAAGAAGAAGCCAAACACAATAAGCTTGAGCCAAAAACAAAGACTAGGTCATCAGAAGGGAGAGATCCCCTGAGCCCAGTACTATCTCCTGGCCCTTGTCTGAGTCCAGAGGGCAGTGAGGTGGGATGCAGTGAAGAGAAAGAAGTGGGAAGGGGGCTATAAGTAAAAGCTGAAGTATCTGTTTCAAGCTTTTAAATCCCAAACTTTATATTTATCACACATGCTCTCATTTCTTACTTTGCTTGAAGGATTGAGGCATCAACACAACTGCAAATAATAGAATACCTGACTAGAAGTGACTTTTTTCAAAATAAGAAATGTATTATCTCACAAAATTTTATGGGAAGATGATTCCAAGTTGGTTAGTTCAGTGGTTCAAGTACATAATCAAAGATCCAAGGGGACTTCTTCTTTCTCCTCTGCCAACCTCAGCATAATGGTAATACCTCCTGTCAGGGCTACACCATGGCTTCAGCATTCCTGGGCATCAGATGCAAAGGGAGACACCCAGCAAGGAGGGATGATGCCTCCCAGCTCTGTGATTCCTTCCCTACGCCCTCTCTCTCAACAAAGGAAGGACAGACCTTTCAGGAGTCCTATAGCAGAATTCCCCTTGGGTCCCATTAGGCAAAATTGTGTCATACACCCATCCTAAACTAATTCCTTGTCAATGGAACAAGACTAATCATAATCAGTTCCTCATACCAAGGAGGAAAATCACCTTCCCAAAACATGCAACAGAGAAGGCTCCAAAAACATCAAACTTTTCCGGGGATAAAGAAAGGTAACTGTGGCTTAAGTTCTCTGTGCCTCAAGTTCTTTCACCTTCCCTCTCCTCCACTTCAAAGGTTTATACATACTCCCTTCTACTGTAAAATGTTTGTGGATCTACCCCTCTTCATCACCTGCATATTGTTCTGTCTTCACCCAGATTCTGTATTGTCTCAATCTGAGAGGTAACACCCCTCTGTTTCAAGACCTGACCCTCTGTGTACCTGATAGATCCTCAACCTTGCTCTTGTCCTAGCCCCTCACAGTGATTCCTGAACCACACCTACAGGTTGCTCCAGCTGGCGCTCCATCACTGAAAATCAGAGAAGATCTGAAGACATTTCTTTTGTCCCGGAAAAATACAGATTTAAATATTCAAGAACATAGGGATGCCTGGGTGGCTCAGTTGGTTGAGCCGCTGCCTTGGGCTAGGGTCATGATTCCAGGGTCCTGGGATCAAGTTCCGCATCCTGCTCCTTGCTCGGCAGGGAGCCTGCTTCTCTCTCCGCCTCTGCCTGCTTATGCGTGCTCTCTCTCTCTGATAAATAAATTTTTAAAAAATCTTTAAAAAATAATAAAAAAATAAATATTCAAGAACACATTCAAACCCTATGAGGTGGGACAGGAATAAGGGTAGAGAGGCGAGGACCAAGAACATGCTTTATTGTTTCCTACTAAGATTCTATACCCAAGGATTCTCTGCCCACTCTGGTATGTAGGAGTGTCATGTGGTGTCCACAGCCACTTGACTGGGGTCTGTTTTAGGGCTCCCTCCTTTCCCCACAACCACAATCCCTTGGAAATTGAGTTTCACTCTAATTTTCTGTGTCCCATCCTGGAGATCCAAAAATGACTGAGAATGACTTGGCTTGAACTTGAAACTTGTTTCATATTCTTACACTCCATTGATGTGTTTATTCATTCAACAAATGTTAACTCTGTTTCAAAAACTATGTGCTGGGGAGACACTGGTAAATGAATTAGCGTTCCCAGCCTTCATGGAGCTTACATTCTGGTGGAGGAAATTTTTTCTCTCACAGGACTTGGCTTGAAACTCATGGCTCTCTGGCAGGGACCAGAATGGAAACAAAACCTAACACCAATGCTGAGTTATTAACCCAATATAGTATAACTCACATTTTAATCCTTCACAAACAACTGCTATTATTAGTCTAAAGTATTTTGATCTTTGTACAACTCATATGATATAGCATTTTTCACTGAGGGCATTGTTTCAGTCAATTACAGTTTCAAACAAGATAAACACTGTAGGGCAATGTACTTGTGGTACAATATGCTTTATTAACAACATGCTTTGTCATCTGAGTAGGTTAGGCCAAGGAAAGATGATTACAGCAAAAAAAGGACCTTATTATCTGATCCAAGTTTATGTGCCATCAAAGTTGTTACCTTCTCTCTGTTCCTGGTCAGGAATTGATCTGATTATTTAACAGAACAGTTTGTAGATGATTTTTTAGGAGATAAAGTATTTACTGTTACCCACCCCCTTTTGGCTACCCTTACCGGAGAACATATTGTAAAACAGAATTTTATTTTCCACTTTAATGTTGCAAAATTCACCCAAGTTTATCATTCACATTTTTGCTCAGAAAAAAAAGTGTTTCACAAAAAGTGCTACACTATATGGAGATACAATACTGCTGCTTTATATTTTCTACTTACAGGAGTTTTGCTTCAGATGGTATCATGAACCCCGGCTTTGAATTTATTCTGACAGTGTCCAAAGTGGAACTAAACCAGTTCAGAAATATGAGTCGAGGAAATGGACATGAAATGAGAACATTTAAGTGAAAGATGAACCCCAGGCAATCTGAATGAATTCTCCAGCACCTTCGTTCAGGAAAGAAACTGTAAGGGTCTTACTTCATTTACAATGAAGTGTATGACCCCAAGCAAGTCACTTAATTTATCTTTTTCTTGATGTCCCTGCTTTTACAATGACCAATAGTGCAACTGCACTTACAGGAAAAAAGAGAATTAATTACACCATTTCTGAAAGGTACTTGATAATTATCAATCAATTATCAAGAGGAATTTACTGAGCCTTGGGTGTACTCACCATTATATACCCAAAGCTTAGTACATACATTATGTGTAAATACTCAAGAAATCTTTGTTGCATGGATGAATAAGAAAAAGAATGAATGAATGAGCCATTTACTGAGTGCCAGGTCCTGTTCTATAGAAGATCTAAGATGCATCCCTGCCTTCAAGGAACCAATAATCTAATCAAACAAGACATGTATACATAAGTTATTTAGCAATTTAGGGTAGTGAGTACTAAATGAATGTTATAGTTCATCATCTTCAAACCAGAATTTCCAGATTCTCTGTTTCATTATGAATTCTTCCCTAAAATTTATCTGCTTGAGGATGCACCTATGATTTTATTGCATAGAAGTACTTGAGGATGGTTAATTAAAGACTTCCAAATATAGAAATATATGTCATTAGTATAAAATTCTGTAGACAAGCATAATTAAAATATAAGGTAAACAGGAAAAAAGAAAGATATAAAACATTTCCATCACTCCCAAAGTTTTCTCATGCCTCAGTCTTGTGCATTTCTCCCTCCATTCCCAACTCCAAGCAACCACCGATTTTGCACATGGTCACTGTAGGTTAATTTGCATTTCTAGGATTTTAAAAAAATGTTATCACACACTATGTACTCTCTTTTCTGGCTTCTTTAACTCAGAGTGGTGATTTTAAGATGCATCTATATTTTTCCATGTATTTATTACTTATTCCTTTTTATTGATGTAGTCCATTGTATGGATATGACCCAAGTTCCATTGTATACCGCAATTTGTTTATCCATTCATTTGTTTATAAACATTTGGGTTGTTCCTAGCTTGGGCTATTATGAATAAAACTTCCATGAACATTTGTGTACAAATCTTAATAGAGACATACGTTTTCATTTCTCATCGTGAATACCTAGAAGTGGAATGCCTGGGTCATATGGTAGGTATATGGTTTTTTTTTTTTAACTTATGGTAGGTTTATTTTAAATTTTTTTATTTGAGTATAGTTTGCACACAACATTACATTACTTTCAGGTGTACAACATAGTGATTTGACATATTTATACATTATGCTATGCTCACCACAGGTGTAGCTACCATCTGTTACCGCACAATGCCATTACAATATCAGTGACTGTATTCCTTTTGCTGTGCCTTTTAGGCCCCTGACTTATTCATTCTTTAACTGGAAGCTTGTGTTTTCTACTCCCTTTCACCCATTTTGCCCATCTTCCACCTCCCTCCCCTCAACCATCCATTTGTTCTCTGAATTTATAGTTCTGATTCCGCTTTTTGTTTATTCATTTGTTTTTTTGATTCCACAGATGAGTAACATCATGTGGTATTCGTTTTTCTCAGTACGACTTATTTCACTTAGCATTAATACCCTCTAGGTCCATCCATGTTGCAATGAATGGCATTATCTCATCCCTTTTTGTGGCTGCATTATATTTTAGTGTTGTGTATGTGTGTGTGTGTGTGCACCACATATATAAATAGCACATAGTACATATATAGCATATATGTATATATTTATATATACCACATCTTCCTTATCCATTTGTTTATCATTGAATACTTCATATCTTGGCTATCACAATAAACATAGGGATGCATATATCTTTTTGAATTAATGTTTTCATTTCTGGGGGGCAAATACCCAGTTGTGTAATTGTTGGATCATATGGTATTTCCACTTTTAATTTTTTAAAAAGATTTTATTTATTTATTTGACAGACAGATCGCAAGTAGGCAGAGAGGCAGACAGAGAGAGAAGAGGAAGCAGGCTCCCCGCTGAGCAGAGAGCCCAATGCGAGGCTCGATCCCAGGACCCTGAGATCATGACCTGAGCGGAAGGCAGAGACTTAACCCACTGAGCCACCCAGGCGCCCCTCCACTTTTAATTTTTTTGAGGAAACTCCATACTGTCTTCTACAGTGACTATGCCAATTGACATTTTCTCCAACAGTGTACAAGGGTTCCTCTCCCTCCGCATTTTTGCCAACACTTGTTACTTTTGGTCTTTTTGATTTTAACCATTCTGACAAGTATAAGGCAATATCACATTTTTGTTTTAAGTACCATGTTGAATAGAAGTGGTGATAATGGCATCCTTGTTCCTATCTTAAAAAATAGTAATTCAGTCTTCCACCATTAATTATGATGCTATGTGTTGGTGTTTCATAGATGCCCTTCATTCATTTGAGGAAGTTCCTTACCATTTCTAATTTTCTAAAAATGTTTGTCAGGGATAGCTACTGGATTCTGTCGTGTACTCTCTGCATCTATTGGAATCATCATATGGGTTTTCTCCATCCTGTTAATATGGTGAATTACACTGATTGATTTTTAGATGTTAAATTAACATTACATTCTGGGATAAGCCCTGCTGAGTCTTGAAGTATAGTTTTTATATGCTGTCTGTTTTATTTGTTAATGTTTTGCTAAGAAAATTTGCCTCTACATTCATGAAGGATATTGATCTGCAATTTTTTAAAAATGTTTTTCTTTTTTAAAAGATTTTATTTATTTATTTGAGAGAGAAAGCAAGTACAAGCAAAGGGGAGGGGTGGAGGGAGAAACGGACTCCCCACTGAGCAGGGAGTCCAATGCAGGGCTTGATCCCAGGACCCTGGGATCATGACCTGAGCCAAAGGCAGATACTTAACCGACTGAGCCACCCAGACACCCCTTAAAATATTTTTCTTATGTTTTGATATGAAGGCTATGACAACCTCATAAAATGATCTGGACTGTGTTCCCTCTTTTTCTGTTTTCCTGGAAAATGTTTGTAAGATTGGTGTTATTCAGTAGCGAAGCCATCTGGCTTTTTTTTCCCTAACAAATTCAATTTGTTAAACAGATAAAGTGATATTCAGAATTCCTGCACCTTAAGTCTATTTTGGTAACTTGTATTTTTTCAAGAAATTTGTCCTTTCCATCTATGTTGTCGAATTCTTGACATAATGTTATTCATAGTGTTTACTTCTTATTCTTCAGTGTCTACAGGATCTGCGCTGACAACCCTTAGCCATAATCATAATAATTAATATATATATATTTATCATGTATGTTAATATGTAATAGATTTATTATTGTTAAAACAAATTAATAAATGATTTTTTAAATTCTCACACACTTTACTTAACAGAATTTGACTTAAGAAACACCAGTCCAAGACAACATGGTTCAAATTTCAGTTATCACCATATATGGAAGGGAATACTATGCATATTTTATTTATTTATTTATTTATTTACTTACTTACTTATTTGAGTGCAAGAGAGAAAAAGCAGTGCAAGTAGGGAGAGGGACAGAGGAGGAAGGGGAAGGAGAGGGAAAGAAAATGTGAAGCAGATTCTATGCTTCCATGCTGAGGATGGAGCCCTACATGGGGTTCAATCTCCTGACCATGAAATCATGACCTAAGCCAAACCCAAGAGTCAGACACTTAATGGACTGAGCCACCAAGATGCTCCTATGCACAATTTTATGTGAACAAGTTAGATAACCTGGATGAAATGGGCAAATTCCTAGAAAGACACAAGTTATGAAAATGAATGCAAGAAGAAATAGAAAATCTGAATAGGTCTATAATAAGGAAAGAAGTTTATCTAGTAGGTCAAAATTTCCCACACAAAGAAGTCCAAGACCAAAAGGATTAACTGTAGAATTCTACCAAACATTTAAAGAAGAATTAATACCAGTACTTCACAAATGCTTCTAAGAAATAGAAGAGGATGTGATGCTTCCCAACTCATTCTATGAGGTCAATGTTACCCTAATACCAAGACCAGAAAGAGACATCATATAAAAAAGAAGAAAAAGAAAAGGAAATTTCAGACCAAAGTCCCTATGGATATAGACTCAAAATATCCTCAATAAAACTTAAATAAATGGAAAGACATCCTAGATTCATGGGTTAAAACACTTAGTATTGTTAAGATGGCAATGCTATTCAAGTGATCTATAGATTAAATACAACTTTATCAAAATTCTAACTGGCTTTTCTACCCCCAGGAATGGACAAGTTGACTCTAAAATTCATGTAGAAATACAAGGGACCTTAAAATGACAAAAAAAAAATCTTGAAAAAAAAAAAAAAGAACAGTTGGGACGCCTGGGTGGCTCAGTGGGTTAAGCCTCTGCCTTTGGCTCAGGTCATGATCTCAGGGTCCTGGTTTCGAGTCCCACATCGGACTCTCTGCTCGGCTGGGAGCCTGCTTCCCCTCCCTCTCTGCCTGTCTCTCTGCCTACTTGTGATCTCTCTGTCAAATAAATAAATAAAAATCTTAAAAAAAAAAACAGTTGAAGGATTCACACTTCCTAATTTCAAAACGTAGCACAATGCTGCAGTAATCAGGGTGTGTGGATGGCTCAGTCGGTTGAGCATCCAATGCTTGATTTTGGCTCAGGTCATGATCTCAGGATTGAGGGATCAAGCTTTGAGTTGGGCTCTGCACTCAGCAGCATGGAGTCTGCTTAAAATTCTCTCTCTCCCTCTCTCTGCCCCTTGCCCCACTTGCACGTGCTCTCACTCTCTAATGTAAATAAATAAATAAATATTTTTTTTTTAAAAGCTACAGTAATCAAGACAGTACAGTACTGGTATAAAGATAAACATAAATGTCATTGGAATAGAATTGGGATCCCAGAAATAAATCTTTGCATTTATAGTCAACTGATTTTTGACAAGAATTTTTAACTTTCCATACTTGTTATTTTGATTATTCTGTCTTTTCCTGTAAAGATTATTTTCAGGACCGGTAGCAAAGGGCAGTATAGATGAGGAAGAAGAAACTAACCCAAATAGAAGAATTGGTAGGATTCAGTGATTGACTGAACTTACATGTGTGTTAAGGAACTACTGAAGGAAGATTTGAAGTCTGGGTAACTTGAGAGAGGGACCACTGGTGCCATAGAACTTTTGAAGGTCTATTGGGAGAAGAAACTTTTTTACTCTTCAGAATATACATGTTTAGAAAATGTTTGTGCAAGTGGTATCTTGACGGATGTTTTTCTTGTAGATGTATATTTTCTTAACATTTTAATAACGATTCTAGACATTTATATGACAAGAATAACGAAGAGTTAGATGCGAAGCTATATTATTTAAAACAAATTTGGTGAAATTAACCAATAATTTAAATAATCTGACTTTTATTCCCTTTTACTCATCAAGTTTATGTCTTTGCCTCTCAGGTACAGTACTTCTTTTTATTGGTGTTCCTATCTCCTACACACAAGGAAGACCTGGAATTCACATTTTCATGGTCTGCAGCCCAAATTTCAAGATTGCAACTCAGGTTGAACAATGAATTCACTAAGGAGATCGGCATCAGCGTGGGACCCTTACCCTGGCCCTCCACCTACTGCTGGTGGCCCAGAGCGCACAGCCAGAGTGCCTCTGCCTTCGAGAAAGTGTAAGACCATGCACATGTCCGCACCACCCTCCCTCGTCGGTTAGAAAAGAAACCCGGATGTGCAGGGGCGGGGAGGAGTTGGCGTCTACCCATGAGGCAGTGCGCGTAGTTATATACTTTTGCCTTGGTCTGAGGCGCTCATTCCGCGCTGGGAGTCGCCGCAGCAGCCACTATTTCTGTGGCCGCCGCCTAGCGTCTTCGCGCTCCTCCCTTTCCTCCTCCTCTTTCTCCTCCTCCTTCGAGTCCCAGTCACGGCGACCTGCTCTGCTCACGGTAAGTGATCCCCCCGCCCCCGCCTGATTCTCGCTGAAGCCGGCAGCGGCTCCGCCACAAGGCTGTGGCGGCATTGCTCTGAGGGTGGCGGCGCCGGCTTGGCTCTGAGGGGGGCAGGTTGAGGGTCCGGATGCCGGCGTGTGTTGCTAGGATCGCCCAGGGAGCGGGGGAGGGGACGAACTTGGCGGCGCGGTGGCGGGTGGGCCACCATCTTGCGCCAGCCCCGGCGGGGGCGGGGGCGGGGATCTCGGAAGGGTAGCTGCTCGGCGGCAGGGTTTGGCGGCCCTCTCAGGATTTGGGGGCCCTCTCAGGCCGTTGGCCGGGCGGGCCGCCGCCGCCTCCTCACCACTCAGGGCCTGCGCGTCTGTCAGTCCTTAGCCTGGTTTTGGCTTTTCTTTCTGGAGGCAACTCCCTTTGGTCTTTTGTATATTTGATACCAATGTTTGGAGAGACCCGCCCACCCTCAAGTCTCTTCGGTCTTAAGAGACCAGAGAAGGTTCTGAACTTTCTGGCTTCTGGGCCCCTTGGGCCCCTCCTTTCAGTCCTGGTTCCCCCATCCAGATTACTGGTCATTCAGTGCTGATACCCTTGTTCTTGCCAAAGGGACTGTGCTGCTCGTTGTAGAAATCGTGCTCCATTCAGTTATTGTTTAGGAGAAAAGAGCTCTAAGGAGAAACATGGAGTTAGATACACAATTTTTTAACAGTGAGCTTTGCGCATTTTTCTGAGATGGAAAAATTATTTCATTTGGGGGTTTTATCCTTTTCTAGACACAGGGAGTTCCTCTTGTTATCTCAGTATAAGTGCTTTTTGAAGGAGAAATCATAGAAGAAAATGTCAAGTGAGGCAGCTTCTGCAAGCACAGGAGATCTTCATCTAAAGGATTGTCTTTGTTTGCAAAGATTTTTTAGGTTTTTTTTTTTATCTGTGAACTTAAATTTTGCCTTTATCGTTTTCAAGTGTGGACTGGATTTTAATGTGTTTTTGTGCCGTTAAAAATAAAATTGAAACCAAGAAATAGAGTTTCAAACTACAAAAGTCTCCTCTTAACATTTGTGAGATGTCTTGTTTTGGGGGTTACTGTAAAAACTCAAGCTGTCTACTTAAGCAGAAACTTCACTGGGCTTATGAGGGAACTGGTTTGCATATAAAATTAAGTTAGGGCTGTGTGCCTTGGTGCTTTAACATCGGTACAAATTCCACTATAATTGCGTTTTTCATTTGTATATTCATTGATAATCGTTCCTTTTGAGGTGAGCTGTGGAGTGTTGGTAGAACTGTTTAGAAGGTGAGAAGACAGCCTCAAGGAGAAGACTTCCCCTGAGGCCACTTGGTTAGGAAGTGATAGAACCAGTTCTTGAACCTAGGTCTTCTGACTTCTCCAATGCTCAGTTCACTGTATCATGCCTCACTTCTCATGGGAATGAGGTGGTCAAAGAGAATAAACAAGGACACTTTACCTAAAAAAAAAAAAAGATATTTTTCAATTCCCCTTTCCTTTATATTTTCATTTAAGATCTTCATATCTTTTCAACTTTTTAGTATTTAAATGATATCATTATTATTTCCAGCCAGGTTGAAATGTTGAAGAATAGCCCATTCTTCCAGTAGCCCAGTTTTCCATCAGAAAAAGTTGTGATGTTGAAGGGCTCCAAATTTCAGCTTCCCTGTTAACCCACTTTCCTCACTTAAGTTTTCTACTCCAGTCTGATTCCTTCAGCCCAATGTTTTACTACCCAGCACCAGCTTTCTTAGTAAAAAAGAAGAGTTAAGTGGAAAGAGTATATAATTAAGTATTCTTGCTTCTCTCCCATTTGTTTTCTTTATTCAAGAGGACATTTAGAACCATACCAAAAAAAAAAATTGTTGTTGCTGTTGTTATACTGATTGCACAGGAAAAATATTTAGATGAAAAGTGTGTTTTGTGAATAGAAAGTAATCCATAGTTTTAGCGACTGGATATAGGAAACATTGAAAACACAGTTTGTTATTTCAAAAGTAACTTTTCAAAGAACAGAGATACTTATGATATATTCACTAATTAAATATATAACCCTGAATATTTTTTTCTGTCCTCCCGCTTCAGAGAGGGACTTGAAAATGTTTGGTTTTCATAAGGTTTTAAATAATGACTCAGGAAGACGTGGTTTACTCCGTAATTTGTATCAAAAATGTGTTTTTGATTCATTCTCTGCAAAGCAGTTTTCTTTTAAGGAGTGGTTTTATTAATCCACAATATGTCAAGGAAAATAGTGATCACTATCATCTGGATAAAGTGGACCACTTTTTGTTTTATTTTTTATATTTTAAGTCCTTTTACAAATAATTTACATAAAAACAAAGTGAAATCAACTTTATTAAAAATTTAATAAGGATTGAAACATGGTGTACGTCTTTGTGTATATTTGGAAAAAATACATTTTGGAAGCTGATAAAAGAATTCGGCTATCTTTTATTAAACAGATATTAAAGACATTTACAAAATGTATATCAGTGCCACTTTTCTCATTAAATTTTTTGTTTTAGAATAGTTATTTTCATTAAAAATATTTATATGAACATATAATGGGCTTATTATTACTTTAGATAAATTAATACATATTTAATTTTTTCTCATTTTCAATTTCTAATATGGTAAGTATCAATAGATATAATCCATATAAGCAAGCTCATTTGGGTCTTCAAGTTTTTTTTTTTTTTTAAAGATTTTATTTATTTATTTGACAGAGAGAGATCACAGGCAGAAAGGCAGGCAGAGAGAGAGGAGGAAGCAGGCTCCCCGCTGAGCAGAGAGCCCGATGCGGGGCTCGATCCCAGGACCCTGAGATCATGACCCGAGCCGAAGGCAGCGGCTTAACCCACTGAGCCACCCAGGCGCCCCTGGGTCTTCAAGTTTTAAGAATGCAAAGAGGTCCTGAGACATCCTGAGACCAAAAAACGAGAACTACTGATCTAGTGTACGTTATTGGTGACAGTATCTTAACAGTTCGTTGTTTTTTTTTAAAGACTTTATTTATTTATTTGAGAGAGAGAGAGAGAGAGACAAAGAGCGCATGAGAGGGGAGGTTAGAAGGAGAAGCAGACTTCCCATGGAGCTGGAAGCCTGATGTGGGGCTTGATCCCAGGACTCCCAGGGATCATGATCTGAGCTGAAGGCAGTCGCTCAATCAACTGAGCCACCAGGGACCCTTAAACGGTTTTTTATATGAACTAGAATTTCATTTTCTTTTAATGTTTATATTCATCAACTTGTAATATGAGTTCCAGTAAAGAAGGAAAAGTTGAATAAAATAATGTAAATAATTTTTCTTGTGCTTTATTTAATCTTCCTAATAGTGCTGCAAGGAAGATACTACTGTTTTTACTTTATAGGTAGTAAAACTAAGCTCAGAAAGGTTGATTAAACATCCTATAGGTTTGGCAATTAGATAATGGTAGATTCAAAATTCCCAGTTATTCAGCCGCTATGTCATGTGTTTTCATTGTCGTACTCTACTCTTACTTGACATTTTCCGTATTGGATAAGTTTTATTCCTATAAAATGCGAAGTAATTAATAAATACTTCCTGAGGTTACTTTAGTTATTAGTGTTTACAAATATCTTATGAAGCTTATATAAAATATTTATTAATTAATTTGGCTTTGAAAAGCCAATTATTTGTCTTTTCTGCAGATTATGCCTTTTATATATGATGTGCAATAAAAACAAATTCTTGTAGGTAAATTCTTTACCTTGACTATGATATAAAAATTACTTTGCAGAAAGTAAATTTTATAGCACCCCACCCAAAAAACTAGCATAAAAGAAAATGTTTTAAAATATAAGCAATCTTTGCAAAGTATTATTCTAATGAACTTTAGTCATAGTGCCAACTAGCTACTTTCCACAAATAGATGAAATCTGAACGTTGACAGAGAAAACAATTGAAAACCTAAATAAAATAAGGGGAAAATAGAGTTATTAAAGAAATATCTTCTCAAAATATGCCAGGACTTCATGTGTTCAGACTTTCAAAAAAATAATTCCCACAATATAAAATTTTCTTAAACAAAGAAACAAAATGGTGAGCCTAGGTTTTCCTTCTAAATTATATGTGATTTGTTCCTAAAACCTGGTTTGAGAGTTTGAATTATTTAGATGTCAATGTAATTGTCTAAGGAATCAAGGTATAATGCAATGTTTCTTGCATTTGAGTACTGTAGCAATTAATTTCTGTTATAAGAAAACATTTTCATAAACATCTTCCTACTTAAAATGTTTAAAGTATTTCTAGAGCTCTTACACAATCATAAAATTATAATCAAATCGATGCTGTTTGAATCAACTTTAATACATTGAGTGAATAATACCTTTTGATGAAACAAAATCACTGCCTACTTTTATTGCATTTTCATACCTATCTAAACAATGGCAAGATTTTTCTATTTGAATCTTTTAAATACCATCATTTTTATAGCTAGCCATACTGTCATTTGTCAATTTAGTGAAGATGCATCGTTTAGATATTGTCTTCCTATGTTCTTTAGTTTGTTATTAATCAGCAGCAGTAAAAGTGATAGTACTTGATGAAAATGCAGTAGTAAAGACAGACAAAAACAGCAGTACTGATATGATCCAACAGTTTTCTCTTCTGCCTATTTATCTGAAGGAAATGAAAACACTAACTCAAAATTATGTTTGCATCCTCATGTTCATTGCAGCATTTTTTTTTACAATAGCCAAGATATGGAAACAATCAGTGTCCATCATTGGATGAATGAATAAAGAAAATTTGGTGTATCAATATAAAAGGGACTCTTATTCAGCCATAAAGAGGAAGGAAATCCTGTCATTCATGACATCCATGGACCTTGAGGGCTTTATGCTAAGTGAAATAAATCATACAAAGACAAATACTGTATGATCTCACTTATATGTGGAATCTTAAAAAAAAAAAAAGGAACTTATAGATACAGAGAACACATTGGTGGTTGCCAGAGCTGGGGATTAGGGATGGGTGAATTTGGTGAAGATGGCCAAAAGTTACAAACTTCCAGCAATATAAGCCCTGGAGATGTAATGTATATCTTGCTGATTACAGTTAATAAGATTGTATTGTATATTTGAAAGTTTTTAGATAGCAAAACAATATATTGCTTTAGATAGAGCTCTCTTGCACCATCTACAATATATCTTTTCCCCAGAGGTCTATTAGTTTGAAAAATATGGGGGTAATAAGCCACTGGTAAGTGTGTTATTACTCTTGAATGCAAGTACTAGAAACCTCACTCAAGGTAGATAAAACCAAAAAATGAACAATTATTCCTTCTCTTTTTTAAAAAATTTTTAAAAGATGTTTATTTATTGATTTGACAGAGAGAGACACAGAGAGAGAAGGAACACAAGCAGGGGGAGTGGGAGAGGGAGAAGCAGGCTTCCCGCTGACCAGGGAGCCCAATGTGAGGCTCCATCCCAGGACCCTGGGATCATGACCTGAGCCAAAGGCAGACGCTTAACGTACTGAGCCACCCACGCACCCAGTTATTTCTTCTGTTAACTGAAAAGTCTAATAGTTAATTTACTTCAAGAATGACTAGCTTCAGGTATTTAAATGGTATTATCAGAATTTTAATGTCTCCCTACCTTGCCCTCTCTTTCTCTACCCCAGAATCTTACGGCTTTTCTGTTTTCTTTGTTGGTTTTTCTCTTGGACATTCTTTCTCCACATAGTGACTCCATCACTCCCAGGCTTATATCCTACCAGCATATTATTTTCTTAACTTTATTAAGTTTATTAACTTTATTAAGATAAAATTCACGTAATAGGGGCCCCTGGGTGGCTCAGTTGGTTAGGCTTCTGACTTGATTTCAGCTCAGGTTATGATCTCAGGGTCCTGGGATCAAGCCCAGCATTGGGCTCCATGCTCAGTGGGGAGTCTGATTGAGATTATCTCTCTCTCCCTCTCTCTGCCCCTCTCCCCGCCACTCCCACATTCCCTCTCTAAAATAAATAAATACATCTTTAAAAATTCACATAACCTCTAATTCAGCCATATGAAGTATACAGTTTAATGATTTTAGTATATTCACAGTGGCATGTAACCATCACTATGGTCAATTCCCAGAAGAAACCCCATATCCACTAGGAGTCACTCCCCACTTCCCCCCCCAACAGTCCCAGCCCTAAGCAACCACTACTGTACTTTCTGTCTTTATGAATTTGCCATTTCTTGACATTTCATGTAAATGAAGTCATGTAATACATGGTCTTTTTGACTGGCTTCTTTCACTTAGTATGTTTCAAGGTTCATCTATGTTCTATATGAGTATTTTATTCCTTTTATGACTGAATATTATTCCATTATATAAGTATATCATATTTTGTTTATCCATTCATCAGTTGAGTGTGTGGGTTGTTTCCACTTTTTGGCCATTATAAATAATGCTGCTATGCACATTCCGGTTTACAAGTTTTTGTATGGGCATATGTTTTCAATTCTCTCTCACTTGGAGTGGAATTGCTGTGTCATATGGTAACTATGTTTAACTTTGTGAGTGACTGCCAAAGTATTTTCCACAGTGTCTGCACCATTTCATATTCCCACCAGCAGTGTATGAGGGTTCCAATTTCTCCATATCCTTGCCAACACTTGTTATTATCTGCCTTTTTGATTACAGCCATCCTAGTAGGCATGAAATGCACATAACATACAATTTACCGCTTAACTATTTTAATTTATTAACGTTTTTTGAAAATTTTGTAGATTTGAACTCTTAAAAGGTAGGTGAATTTTAAGTATATAGAAACTGAAGCCAAAAATATCTAAATAGTAATTATAACCATTTATACAGGCAGCCTCAAAAAACTGGATTGTATTCCAAGAGATCTTTCGTTACTTAGAATTCATTTCCCCCCCATAGGAACAGTGTATTAAATATGGACATAGTATTCCTACCTGAGTCAACAGCTGAAGTGGAGAGTTCTTTGCCTATTTTGCAAATATGCCTATCTTGGTGCCAGCTCTGAGTTGCAGAACCTAGAGACCCTCTGAAGCTGCTATTACGGAAGCTCTAAGATCTTCACTGCACCTTTTGCTGTGTATTCCATTTCTTTGAGAGATGACTTAAATCTCCCATATAATTCCTTGCACTGTCACCAAAACTCTGAAATTATGACTTGAGAGATTTTTGTGTGTGTGTGGTGATAGTTTTGGAGGGCTTGAATACTTTATTGGATAGTGCAGCTTTAGATGAAGTTATGGTTCTAATGGCATCTGGGGATTTCTCACTTCTTGGAGCGTTTGTAAATGTACCAATTGCAGCTCCTTGGTGGCTGTTACAGGCCTCAAAATCCATCTCTGCAGTCATAGACAGTGGATATGAGTTGTTTATGTAAACTGCTTGTATGTTTCATACTGATTTTAGGCTATTTGTGCTAGTAGATATTTTTATGAGCATTTAATAAAAGTGTTATACCTGAGTCTCCATAGGCTATGTAGTTGTGACTCTTAAAAAAATTGTGTTCCTGGTAGCAGTAGGTCTTTAATGCTAAGCAGGAATTGACATGTATTTATCTACTTGACATATGCATTACCTTAATTCGGTTTAGATTTCTATTCAAATAATTGAGTAAAAAGAGATTTGAATAGTCAAACCTCAGACAGAACTAGGGAAATTTACTGAAGTACAGAATTCACTTGAGATCCTTATGATAGTAATTCAAACATTCATACCAATAACATCTTCTGGAGTTAAAATAGGTTTTTTCCTTTGGTCTAATTCAGCCCAAATAATTATGAATTGAAAAAAGCAAGAAAGCTTGCTTTTATCAGTCTGAAAATAAAGACAAACGTGAAGACTCAGCTCTGTTCATCCTAATACTTTAGATTTCTGATGACTAATTTTTTACATTTTTGTTTTATAACTGAAATAGTTTTTTTAAACACATTTATTTTGTACGTAAGGAATATGCATGTATGAGAATTCAGAACACAAATTCCTGCTCTAAAGAAAGCAATTCAGAAAACAATTTTTGATAATGTTTAATACAACAGCTTTTTTTAAAAGCCCAAAGAACTGTAGATATATTAGACTGTAACCTTCTGAAGGCAAGGATGTGATTTATTCATCTTAATTTTTCCCTCTAGAACTGAGCACATCACTTTGAGCACAGAAGGCAATGAGTAATTATTTTTTAATGAATTAATCTATGATGAAGTTTATCCAATTAATTTTCTATTCCTTACAGTTAGTGTTAACAAGAAATAAAAATATATAAACCAGAAGTTTTTTGTATGTGTTTTTCTTGTAATAATTACATTTATTTCTGAAATATGGATAATAAGTCATGGTTAAAGAGTAATGTCATTTAGCATGTCAAAATTGAGATTGACTAAAACATGTAGCACAGGGTGATTATTCATATTTACACAGAGGTGCTTTTCAAAACTTATTTGTAATTTAATAATCCATCATATTTCTTCAAATAATAAATGCTTAATACATTCAGCATTTTATTTACTAGATTTTCATTTACAATTAGGTAAAGTTATTAGCATATGTATATCAAACATATCAAACTCAAAAGGTAAGCTTTTTGTAGGAAAAAATGATTAAATATGAATACTTTTAACAAATCCACCCTAATAGTAGTATCTTTATTTTATAGGGCAGAAAACTAAGACTTAATTTGCTCTTCTCTGGAGTCATATGGTGAGTTTGCTGGAGATCAAAATTAGAACCTCAAGATTTCTGAATCTCAGGTTTCACGTTTCAATATTTGGTGTTAAAGTAACTCATAAAATTGATTGATGTCATTTGTTGGTGCCTAGGTGACTCTGCAACTTGATGGACGACGACAGCCCTTTTCAATCAAAAAGTAAGTATTGCTGCTGCAAATGGTACTAGTATGCATGACTTTTGTACTGATGACCTTGCCTCATGAGAAAAGGTAAAAGAAACAGAATTATGTACATTTAAAAATAACACTTAATAAAAAAACACTTAAATTAAGGTAATACTTGCTTGTAGTAAAAAAGAATATACAATAAAAATCTCAGTAATGTAGAATGAAGTTTTTCTTCCTGATCTCCAGAGATAACTGCTGTTACTGGTTTGGTATATGTAATCAAAAATTTTTTTCTTTTTTTTCTTTTTTTTAAATTTAAATTCAATTAGGCAAGGTAGAGTACATCATTGGTTTTTGATATAGTGTTCAATGATTCATCGGTTCAGTGTAACACCCAGTGCTCATCACATCATGTGATCCTTAATGCCCATCACCCAGTTATCTATACCCCCACCAACAAACTTTTTTCTATGCATAGTCAAAAAATTTCTAAATAAGACCATACTATATATGCTATTATGTGCCTTTAAAGAATTTTTTACTCAATCTTTCTTGAATATATTGACAGTGATAGTACCTTGTTAAAAAGAATGAGGAAGACCTGTGGGTCAGATATGGTATCAACAGGGATAAAAATTATTTTTTTTATTATCTGTATACATGAGTGTCCCTCATTTTTTATAAAATTTGGCATTGCCTGACTGCCTTGTTCCTTAATGCACTGTTTATCATGTTAAGTGCTGATGCTTATCCAGTAGACTACTCTGTATAGGAGGAGATACAAAAGAAGAAGAAAATAAGTTCTTCACTCTGACTTTGGATCTTACTTTGGAGTTAGACATGTACAGTAAAAACATAAACATTAAGAGGGGTGCCTGGGTAGCTCAGTGGGTAGAACACCTGACTCAGTCTCAGGGTCATGAGCTCAAACTCCACATTAGGTGTGGAGCTGACTTAAAAAAATACACATTAAGAAATAGCAGTTTGAAATCATATATAGTAAATCTTGAACTGAGTTGCATAGAATACCAAAGTAGTAAAAGGTGGAAGAAAAATATGGTCTACTGGTTTATTGAGGAAGTTGTAACTGAACCAAGTTGGGAATTAAGATTTTGTTGAGTATTTGCTGGAGGTTAGGTTAGGTACCTTATATGATATTTTTCTCAGTCTACGTTGCCACTTCTATTAGGTAAATATTGTACCTAGATTAGAGGTGAGAAAACAAGATCCAAGTAATTTCTCTAGAGTCACGTGATTAGAAACGGTGCAATAAAGATTTGAACTATTCAATTTGATGCCAAGTCCGTGCTCCTACCATACTTGAATAACGTGGACAGTATACGGTAAGGGGGAAGAATATTTTAGTTAGAATAAACACTACAAAGCAGGTCTCCAGGGGACACAATGAGGATGGTGTATTCAGGTATTCAGAATATGCAAATGTTAAACTGTGAGTTACTCTCTTAATTATTTGACTTAGACCATTCTGTATATGTGTTTTTGAAGCAAAGTTAGAAAAGAAAGTTCATAAACTGGTTACATTTGGAAGGTGAAAAGTTTTTGTTCTGTTTTGTTTTATGTTTTGTTTTATGTCTACTTATCAGTAGACCACTAAACACTAAACAGCATTATGGCAAGGAATTATTTTGGCATCCCTATATAGACGAAATTAAATTTAAATAATTTTAAAGAATAGTTGCCTATTTGTTATGGTGTTTCTTTTGTAAGCCATCCCCAAATCATTGTTTTAACACACTAATTTTGAGCCAAAATTAGAATTGACATTTAATCTAGTAAAATTACCTTTAGAAATGATTACATTTAAAAAATAAAGATGCTGTTGTCTAAAAAAACAGATGATTATTGTCTAAGCCAGAATCCTGGAATTATTATTTTGTTTTGTTTTGTTTTGTTTTTAGTTGTTCCTCCATCCATGTCTCACTCCACGTATCTAGTACCACTTGCATCCATTCCCATTGCTACTGTATTAATTTAGGGGCTACCTTAATACTTTTTTTAAGATTCTATTTATTGGAGAGAGAGAGAATGTGTGAGCACAAGTGGGAAAGGGGCAAAGGGAGAGGGAGAAGTAGACTCCCCAGTGAGCAGGGAGCCTGACCTGGGGTTCAATCCCAGGACCCTGGGATCATGACCTGAGCTGAAGGCAGGTGCCTAACCAACTGAGCCACTCAGGCACACCCCACCTCGCAATGCTTTTTTAAAAGCAGAACAATACATGCATAGTTTAAAAAAATAATCTGAAAGTTATAAAGTTGCATAGCCACAGTTATTTGAAGGATAAGAGTGAGAGAGAGTGGTATGCATGTGTTCTGGGCCTGTTACTCCCTATTTTTGCAAGGAATTCACTTTCGATAGTTTAGTTTTCTTTTCTAATAATTATTTTCATATTTCTAAACATTTTAACATTTTTTTAAAGATTTTATTTATTTGAGGGCACCTGGGTGGCTCAGTGGGTTGAGCCTCTGCCTTTGATTCAGGTCATGATCTCAGGGTCCTGGAATCAAGCCCCGCATCAGGCTCTCTGCTCAGCAGGGAGCCTGCTTCCCTCTCTCTGTCTCTGCCTGCCTCTCTGCCTACTTGTGATCTCTGTCAAATAAATAAATAAAATCTTTTTAAAAAAGATTTTATTTATTTGAGAGAGCGAGAGTGAGCACAAGTGGGGAGAGGGGGAGAGGCAGAGGGAGAAGCAGACTACTCACTGAACCGGGAGGCCTGATGGGGGGCTCAATCCCAGCACCCTGGGATCACGACCTGCCGGAGGCAGATGCTCAACCAATTGAGCCGCCCAGGTACCCCTCCATATATCTTCTTTTTTTTTTAAACATATACACATACTGCTATAAGTCATCATTTTTTGCCATTATCTAATAATTTTTCTATCAACAGAAAATGATGATTTTAGTTTTCTTACACTTACGCCTCCCTCCACGCATCTCCCACTGCATTTATTTCTCAGTTTTAAATCATATTAAATGTTTTTATTATAATGACCATAATAAATATTGTTCACTGATGAGTATAGTACTATGGTATTAATATGAATACATTCCCTTTTTCTCTTTTTTGTGTATACCCAGATATTTAGACATTTAATTTTTTTTAAACTTCACTAAATTTTGTTTTATTTTTTATTGACTAAAAAATTTTATTTTATTTTATGTTGACTAAATTTGCTAAATTTTATTAAAGCCTATAGCCAAGTCTTCTTACACCCTTCTGTAGCCTCTTAACTCAATTTTTCTACATGGTAAAACTTGTCAAGTAATCTAACATTTTAATTTTTGAATCTGTGTGTGTGTTTGTGTATGTGTGTCTGTCTGTCTGTGGTCTCCTGGAGACATTTCTCCTGGGAGTAATATTCTCTTGCTCTGCTCTGGCTGGTTATCTAGACCTATTGAACAGCTATTATCCTGGGACCTTCCTTTGTCTTTTTATTGTATTGAATGTCATGTTTTCTGCATTCTGTATCTTCCTCCTTTTTTTTTAAGATTTTATTTTTATTTATTAGAGAGAGATCACAAGTAGGCAGAGAGGCAGGCAGAGTGAGGTGGGGGAGCAGGATCACTGCTGAGCAGAGAGCCCGATGTGGGGCTTGATCCCAGGACGCTGGGATCATGACCTGAGCTGAAGGCAGAGGCTTTAATCCACTGAGCCACCCAGGCGCCCTTATCTTCCTCCTTCTTAAGTCCCATATTTTGGTGGATTCTTCCTAAGAAAGAGTGAATGGGGGTAAATTTTGCATGATGTTGGTGATCTTTATTTTTGATGAAGAATATGTACTTCATGCTTGATGAAAACCTTGGCTGGGGGCGTCAGGGTGGCTCAGTGGGTTAAAGCCTCTGCCTACGGCTCAGGTCATGATCCCGGGGTCCTGCAATCTAGCCCCACATCAGGCTCTCTGCTCAGCAGGGAGCCTGCTTCCTCCTCTCTCTCTCTCTGCCTACCTCTCCACCTACTTGTGATCTCTCTCTCTCTCTGTCAAATAAATAAATAAAATCTTTAAAAAAAAAAAAAGAAAAGAAAACCTTGGCTGGGGGGTAAAGAATTCTAAAATGAAAATTATTTTCACTAATACTTTTGAAAGCATTATTCTGACTCTATCTCTCTATCTCTGTCTCTCTTGCTGATTTTAGGTTAGTTTTCCTCTCCAACGTTCTCAAGTCTCATGAAATATTCCTCTACTGTAGATTTTTTCTTGACTTTTGTGCTGGGTCCTGGTAGAACTTTTCAATCTGGACACTTATGTCCTTGAGAACTAGAAATTTCTTTTGTATTTTTCCTTTGATTACATTCCCTTTCCTTTTTCTTTATTATTATTCTGGAGCTTTTATTAGGTGTATTGTACCTTTTTTTTTTAAAGATTTTATTTATTTAACAGACAGATCACAAGTAGGCAGAGAGGCAGGCAGAGAGAGAGAAGGGAGGAAGCAGGCTCCCCGCTGAGCAGAGAGCCCGATGCGGGGCTCAATCCCAGGACCCTGGGACCATGACCTGAGCTGAAGGCAGAGGCTTTAACCCACTGAGACACCCAGGTGCCCCATGTATTGTACCTTTTTTTAAAAAAGATTTTATTTATTCATTTAACAGAGAGGGAGAGTACAAGCAGGGAGAGCAGCAGGTAGAGTGAGAGGGAGAAGCAGGCTCACTGCTGAGTCAGGAGCCAGATGTGGGACTCCATCCCAGGACTCTGGGATTATGACCTGAGCCGAAGGCAGCCGCTTAACGAACTGAGCCACCCATACGTCCCTGTACCTTTTTTTTTTAAGATTTTATTTATTTATTTGACAGACAGAGATCACAAGTAGGTAGAGAGGCAGTCAGAGAGAGGGAAGGGAAACAGGCTCCCTGCTAAGCAGAGAGCCTGACTCGGGGCTCGATCCCAGGACCCTGAGATCATGACCTGAGCCGAAGGCAGAGGCTTAACCAACTGAGCCACCCAGGCGCCCCTGAACTGTACCTTTGAAATTGATTTCTAATCTCATCTATTTAGTGTTTGTATATTTTTTGTCTTTTAGTTCCATTTGTGGGACAGTTACTCAACTTTGGCATTTGGGTTTTTGGGTTTTTCTTTTACTGAATTTTGACTGTCTTATTTTTAAACTTTTTATTTTCTGAATGTTACTTTTTATAACATTTATGCTTTTTATAACATTTATTTCTCTAAAAGTGCTAGTTACATTCTAATAACTTTTGCATTCTGTGCTATATCTGTTTTATTGTTTTGGTCTTTCACATTGGAGGTTTAGTCATACTTCTGGTATTCAGTGGTTGTCTATCCATATTTATTTAGGAAGCACTGAAATGCTTCCTCGCTACTCTGAGTGCTTGGTCAGCACTAATAGGCTGGTGATATTCACAGTATGTTCTTTGCTTAGTTTCTTCAGGTAAGAAATGTCTAATCTTCCTGGGATGGAAAAAGCCTCACTTAAGTCCCCTATTTTCATTCTTGCACTTCATCCCTGCTTTGCTCTGTGCCTGGTGTTTATGATCTAGTTCAGTTTTTCTAATGTATCTCCAACCTGTTGCCTCTTAGCTTATCTCCTTTTTGTTACTGTAAAAGTTTATGGGTTTTTCAGTTACAGTTAGGTACAATCCTTTAATAGATATAATCATATTCTGCTCATAAAATTGAAACTCCTTTTGATTGGATTTATTTATTCTTTTTTAAGTTTTTATTTGAATTCCAGTTAATATACAATGTCATATTAGTTTCAGGTTTATAATATAGGGATTCAGCACTTCGACAAAACACCTGGTGCTCATCACAAGTGTACTCCTTAATCCCCATCACCTATTTCAACCATCATTTCCTGCCCCCAGCTCTGCGAGCCCTCAATTTGTTCTCTATAGTTAGGAGTCTGTTTCTTGGTTTGCTTCTCTCTCTTTTTTTCCCCCTATGCTCATTTGTTTTGCTTCTCAAATTCTACATGTAAGTGAAATCATATGGTGTTTGTCTTTCTCTGACTTATTTCACTTATCATAATACTCTCTAGCTCCATCCACTTTGTTGCAAATGGCAAGATTCAATTCTTTTTATGGCTGAGTAATATTCCATTGTATACATATACCACCTTTTCTTTATCCATTCATCAGTCGATGGACATCTGGGCTGCCTCCATAATTTGGCTCTTGTAGATAAGCTGCTATAAACATATGGGTGCATGTATTCTTTTGAATTAGTATTTTTATATCCTTTGGGTAAATACCTAGTAGTGCAACTGCTGGATCATGGAGTAGTTCTATTTTTAACTTTTGAGGAAACTCCATACTGTTTTCCAGAGTGGCTGCACCAGTTTGCATTCCCACCAACAGTGCAGGAAGGTTACCCTTTCTCAACATCCTCACCAACACCTGTTGTTTCTTGTGTTCTTGATTTTAGCCCTCTGACAGGCGTGAGATGATATCTCATTGTAGTTTTCATTTGTATTTCTTAAATGATCAGTAATGTTGAGCATATTTTGTGTGTCTGTTGGCCTTCTGTGTATGTCTTCTTTGGAAAAATATCTATGTCTTTTTTAAAGATTTTATTTATTTGATAGGGAACACAAGTAGGCAAAGCAGCAGGCAGAGGAAGAGGGAGAAGCAGGCTCCCTGCTGAGGAGAGAGCCCAATGTAGAGCTCAATTCCAGGACCCTGGGAACATTACCTGCGCCGAAGGCAGACACTTAACTGACTGAGCCACCCAGGCACCCATCTATTCATATCTTTTGTCCATTTTTTAATTGGATCGTTTTTTGGGTCTTACTGGTTTTTTATAGATTTTGCATACTAACCCTTTATTAATATTTCATTTGCAAATATCTTCTCCCATTCTATAGTTGCCTTTTAGTTTTGTTGTTTCCTTTACCCTGTAGAAGCTTTTAATTTGATGACATCCCAGTATTTTATTTTTGCTTTTGTTTCCCTTGCCTCAGGAGATATATCTAGTAAGAAATTGCTACAGCTGATGTCAAAGATATTACTGTGCTCTCCTCTAGAATTTTAATGGCCTCCTGTCTCACATCTTTCATCCATTTTGAATGGTGTGTGGTGTAAGAAAGTGGTGCAGGTTCTGGGGTGCCTGGGTGGCTCAGTCAGTTAAGCAGCTGCTTTCAGCTCAGGTTGTTATCCCAGGGACCTGGGATCGAACCCTGTATTGGCTCCATGCTCAGCAGGGAGCCTGCTTCTCCTCTTATTCTCCCTGTCTGTGCTCTCTCTCTTTGTCTCTGTCAAATAAATAAATACAATCTTTTTAAAAAAAGAAAGTGGTCCAGTTTCATTCTTTTGCATATTGCTGTCCAGTTTTCCCAACACCATTTGTTGAGGAGACTGTCTTTTTCCCATTGAGTATTCTTTCCTTGGCTTGATTATTCTTTTTTTATGTTTCAAATTTTTATTGGATTTGGTTATTCTTAAAATTTATTGGCAACTACTAATAACTACTGTTGTCTCTTACTTAGCCAGCTAGCTTAATTGTACTAGTTTAGATCTTAGAGATTGAGTTGAGTTTCTTACTTTTGCTACCATGTGCTGATTGCAAATATCAATTCAGTAATTAAAATTAAGATTATTAAAGTATATCTTAAATATCATACTATGCATTGCAAAAAAGTTATTTTAAAAAAATAAGGTGGAGGGGCGCCTGGGTGGCTCAGTGGGTTAAAGCCTCTGCCTTCAGCTCAGGTCATGATTCCAGGGTCCTGGGATCGAGCCCCGTATCGGGGGGGAGCCTGCTTCCTCTTCTCTCTCTCTCTGCCTGTCTCTCTGCCTACTTGTGATCTCTCTCTGTCAAATAAATAAATAAAATCTTTAAAAATAATTAAAAAAAAATAAGGTGGGTTTCTCTTCTTTCGGAAATTAGATAACTCAAAAATGGCAGAACTCTTTATGGAATGTGAAGAAGAAGAGCTGGAACCATGGCAGAAAAAAGTAGAAGAAATTCTGGATGAAGATGATGATGATGATGAGCTGATTTTTGTTGGAGAGATATCAAGTTCAAAACCAGCCATTTCAAGTAAGCATTTATTTTAGCCAAGTAAAGTTTTGTAAGTTGCTGTTTCTAATAGAAAAACCTGTGAGCCGTCTTATATGTCCTTGTTATTCTGCAAGGAGTTGGAGCATATAGGTCAGTAAGAATTTGTGAGAATCGCAGGGAGGATGTGGTTGGGGACTTGAGTAAAGTGAGAGGTTAAAATATCATTTGAGAGAAAAGGGAAATGTTAACTAAGTTAACTAAAGGTTAAGATTACCATATCAGCATTATAGGCCTTCTGAAATTGGAAATCTTAAGTTTTAGGAGAGCTAAGTAGCCTATTCACCTGTTTGTTAATTTTTGTTTTTCTTCCTTAAGCCCAAACACACCTAGAAAAGGAAATGTTTGGAATGCTTTGCTTAAAATACTAGAACAGTAAATTGGCTTGTGTTAGTCTCTGATGGGGGTTCTCACATCCAGGCAACTGCCTCATCACAGTGTCACCTTGAATCGTGGCTACAAAATGAACAGGCACTGCATGATTATACAGTCTCTAGTATATGTACCAACATGGGGTATAGTTTCTGGCCACACCCATCTTCCAACGACTCCTGATTATATTCACGAAGCAAGGAGGGTCTGGTCTTTAGCCACTGTACTTGTACAACGCAGGCAGTTAGCACACTAAATCCTCATGGCTTTCAGGCAGAACATGTCCAGTAATTTTGTAGATTGTTAGATTTCAGTTAGAGTTAGAATTGCCATTGTGATAATATTGATGATATTGATGACACTTGTTAAAATGTCTAATAAAGGGATGCCTGGGTAGCTCAGTTGGTTAAGCAGCTGCCTTCGGCTCAGGTCCTGGGATCGAGTCCCACATCGGGCTCCTTGCTTGGCGGGGAGCCTGCTTCTCCCTCTACCTCTGCCTGCCATTCTGTCTGCCTGTGCTCGCTCTCTCTCCCTCTCTCTCTCTGACAAATAAATAAATAAAATATTTTAAAAAATGTCTAATAAAAATGTGCAAAGTGCACATTTTACACTTAATGTAAATGTAGTGTCTTACACTACTTGTAGTGTTTTACACTGTACTACCTTTCTAGCAGAACATGTCCAGTAATTGTGTAGATTGTTAGATTCTTCTGCAAAGGAACAACATACTGAATTTCAGCAGAGAAAGAGGAGATAGATTCCTTTTCATTATATTTACTTCTTTTAAGCCAGGAGAATTTAGCAAAGAATGTACCTAGCATACCAGTGTTTTCTTACCTACCATGGCAGTGCATCATATTGTGGTTAAGAGATGAGTTTTTAATTTCTTGAAAGCCCTGTTCTTGCATCTCTTAACTCTAAACTTCAGATAGCACTTCTGTTCAGTTTTATCAGAGCTAGAATAATTTAATTCTCAATATCATTTCCTGTGGCAAACTGAGAGGTGCTAAGTGGAATGTCACTTAAGTTATAAAATGAGGTAAATATGTTGGCATGTTTGTTGCTGATAGTGGAATAGAATATTATAATTATTGTTTCTTATTTACTGTGATTATTTTTATCCCAAAATATTGTGATATTTGAAAATTATTATTCAGATCATCTTATTGAAAGCATGGCAATTCAAGTTGGGTTTATGTCAACTGCAGATAATGGCTAACAGTACTCAACTGGAATAATGTGTATTAGTTTTAAGTGATTCTATAAAAAGAAAGTTGACCCCAGTGAAATTTCTTTTCTAAATGAACTCAAAATCTATGTGATTTTATTGCTGTTTTATGTGTGAGCCATAAAATTCTTTTGTCATATGGAACATGAGCTAAATATTTCAGCTTGTAGTGTTGTGACTACAGTCACCAACAGTCTACAGTGTAGTGACTACAGTCACCAAAAAGTACTATAGGTTTAACTCTTTAATGGCTTGAGTAAATACTGTAAACTCTGAATGAAAACAATATCAAGTTGTTTGAGCAGATTTTTCTCCTAGAAAACTTCTGTAGTGCCTCGTCTTAGAGAATTGAATTTCCATTATCATAAAACAACCCTACTTTTGTGTGACCCTTTACTTTATAGAATTATTCTATGAGATCTGTTTCTTTTCTATCAGGAGGGGTTAAAGGAAATTTTTTTGAGGTTTTATGGGATTTTTTAAATGTTTGTACCTTTTCCTGATTAGCAATTTTAGGCGAATCTCTACTCTTCCAAATTTTTATTTGATTCCTCAATAACCCAGAAGTTATGGGTTGACATGGCTATAGGAGTGAGCACTGATTCATAGGGTCATGTCAGGCTCAGATTGACTTTTGGTATAGTAGTAGATTTGAGATACTCTGGTAAACTCTAGATTAAATTTAGTCTGCAGTCTTCAATAGTGTTCCTCTCAGAACTCTAGAGGAGTGGTACAGATAATGTGACCAGCTTATCCATAATGAAACTTCCAGACTTTTAGGGGTATGAATGTAGCATGGGAATTAGGGAAGGGTTTGATCTGGGGTCACCATTAAGAGAAAGAAATATACTTAAATTATTAGTTGTATGTGGATATATTTTTGGAAAGTTTTTTATTATTTTAATTTACACTTAATTAAAATAATGAGTTTTAAAATAAACATATTTTTATAGATATTTTGAACAGAGGTAACCCCAGCTCATCTTCAAAGGGAATAAAGAATGAGACAGTCACTCAAGGTATAGTATTATACCATTTTAATTTTAAAGTGAAACATTTTAACAAAATTGGTTGTATAGAAAAATACTCAATATGTTGTGTAATTTTAAAATGCAGGTGTTACTGATCCATTCAAGCCTACAAGTCAACACTATAAAGATCCAACATCAAATCCAGTGGCTGCCTTGCCTAGATTTCATCCTGAATCTAAGTCTTCACAGAACTCTGTTATTGTTCAGAACGTGTCTAAACCTGTAAGTGTTTCTGAAACTACACAATTAGCTCAGGGATGCATTGGATATTACAACACCCAGTTAGAATTGTGGACTAGTCAGCATTCCGTTAGAAGCACGATCACAATCACAGTCTGAAAATGTCACTATCTTTATGACAGCTCAACCCAAACCCAAAGTAATAACTGTAGGAACTAACCAACTTTTCAGTGTATCAGGTTATATGCTTAAATAGGTATAATATTGAAAACTAGACTGTCTAAAGGTGAGTAAAAACATTATCAGTAATGAATGTTGCATAATGGCAAAATTCTTAAGAGAGTAAACAGAACCAGGTATTCTTATTGGGGAAGATTGTTTTGAGGTCATTGTTGCTGTTTACTCTGAAAACATAGTTTCATGGCTTAGCTTTTAAAACTTTTTTTTTAAAGATTTTATTTATTTGACAGACAGGGATCACAAGTAGGCAGAGGCAGGCAGAGAGAGAGAGGAAGGGAAGCAGGCTCCCTGCTGAGCAGAGAGCCTGATGCAGGGCTCGATCCCAGGACCCTGGTATCATGACCTGAGCCTAAGGCAAAGAGGCTTTAACCCACTGAACCACCCAGGCGTCCCAGCTTTAAAACTTTTAACAGCAGTAATAGTTAATGATAATATTTAACATTTGTTATTCTATTATTGTGGGTAAGTCTTTATTCTAAATGTTGTATGTAAATTAATATCATTTCATTCGTATTATTTCTCTATGAGGTAGGCACAGTTATTATCCCCATGTTATAGTTAAGGAAACTGAGACTCAGGCTAAATAATTCACTCAAGGCCATATAACTGGTAAATAAAAGTTGGATCTGGTATTTCAGTCCAGGTTAGCCTGGAAGTTTTATTTTATTTTTTTAAGTTTTTATTTATTTTTTTTGAGAGAGACAGGACATAATCAGGGGGAGGGGCAAAGGAGAGAGAAAAGCAGATGATGCAGGGCTCGATCCAAAGACCTGAGATTATGACCTGGGCCAAAGTCAGATGCTTAACCAACTGAGCCACCCAGGTGCCCCAGCCCAGAGGTTTTTAAATATGCATACATGTATCTGTTCATAATTTAATTTAAGCATTGCTGTACATAGAAACACTGCCTTAGAGCAACGTTATAGTTATAGATCATTGGGGTTCCCTGAGACCCTTTAAGGGATTCGTGAAGTTAAAACTTGTGATAAACTGATACGTTTCCTCTCTTCACTCTGTCAGCATTTGCACTGATGATGCAAAAGCAGTAGAGGGTAAAACTGCTGGTCCCTTAATATGAATGAAGGCAGTGTCACCAGACGGTACTAGTAGTTTTTGTATTAGTGACCATCAAGCACTCACAGTAGAAAAATTTCACTTTCACTTGAGAATAACCTTGAAAAAGTAATAAATTGTTACTAATTTTATTAACTCTCAATCCTTGGCAAATACACTTTTTTTTAAATACTCTATGTGATGAAGTGGATAATATGCATAAAAGATTTCTGTATGTATAGTATGAAGGTTTTCTTGAGGAAAACTACTTGAATTGCAAACTGAACTAGCTGCTTTTTTTAATAGAATGCCATTTTTGCTTGAATGGATGGTCGACAGAGCACCATGTGTTAATTATTGCTAAACAATCGGGGCACCTGAGTGGCTCAGTCAGTTTAGCATCTGCCTTCTGCTCAGGTCATGATCCCAGGGTCCCAGGATCGAGTCCCGCATTGGGCTCCTTGCTCAGCTGGGAGCCTGCTTCTCCCTCTCCTTCCAGCTCCTGCTGTTCTCTCTCGCGCTCTCTCTCTCTCTTTCAAGTAAATAAATAAAATATTTTCAAAAAATTATTGCTACATAACAATAGTATCAAAAACTTAGCAGCTTGAAGCAATATACCCTTATCTCGTGGTTCCTGTTAGGAGTCAGGTCATGGCTTTACTGGGTCCTCTGCTTCAAGATCTTACAAGGCTGCAATCAAGGTGTCAGCCAGAGCTGCTATATCATGGTCATTGGCAATACCCAGTTCTCTATGGGTTGTCCGACTGAGGGCATGAGTTTCTTGCTGCTGTCAGCCAGAGAATGCCCTTAGTTCTTTGCCACATAAGCCTTCCTAACATGACTGATTGCAGCTTCAAAGCCAGCAAGGGAAAGTGAATCCTCAGCAAAATGGGCTATATAACATAATCATGTACATTCTGTCCCATTTGCCATATTCTGTTGGTCAAAAGCAATCACAGGTTCCACCCACACCCAAGGACAGATTACACAAAGGTGTAAATATCGGGAGGGAGTCATGGGGGCCACCTTTAGAATCTACCATGCAGTTTTTCGTGCTTAAAAATGTACAAAGCATGTCTGTCATAGAAAAAAAAAATGGGGGCACCTGGGTGGCTCAGTGGGTTAAAGCCTCTGCCTTCGGCTCAGATCGTGGTCCCAGGGTCCTGGGGTCAAGCCCCATGTCAGGCTCTCTGCTCAGCAGGGAGCCTGCTTCCCCCTCTCTCTGCCTGCCTCTCTGCCTACTTGTGATCTCTGTCTGTCAAATAAATAAATAAAATCTTTTTTTAAAAAAATGATTGTATTCTTCCCAATGATAAGATTTGAGCTTTCAAGCAAAAATTAGATTTTTGTGGGGTACCTGGCTGGCTCATTTGGAGAAGCATGTGACTTTTCATCTCAGAGTCGTGCATTTGAGCCCCACATTGGGGCTTTAAATACAACCTTTTTATAAATTATAGGGGCACCTGTATGGCTCAGTCGGTTGAGCTTCTGCTTTCAGCTAAGGTCATGATCCCAGCATTCTGGGATCAAGCCCCGCATCAAGCTCCCTGCTCTGTGGGAGCCTGCTTCTCTCTCTCCCTCTGCCTGCTGCTCTGCCTGCTGCTCTGCCTGCTTGTGCTGTGTCTCTCTCTCTGTCAAATGGATAAAATCTTTTAAAAAATAAAATAAAAACTCTTTTAAAAATTAGATATTTGGAAAACTTGTATCTACATTCTGAAAGAATTAATAGTAATTTGAGTCCTGCAGTAGTAGTCCAAGAAATCTAGATTGAAGATGAAAGAATTGAGTGTTGATTCCGTCTATTCCTAGCTAAAGCATTGTTATAAATCCTCAGTGGGCCTCACTTCCTGCATTTTTAAAATGAGAATCTTTATCCAAACCACTGGCTCTCAAATTCGGATCCTCTAAGCAACCATGGACTGTTTTTAATAAAAACTTAATAGGTGTACCTGATAATGGCAGGCTGCCAGAAATACTAAAATTATTTTATTCTAACTGGAATCAGACTGATTCATTGGTTTCTCATGCTATCATAAGCTGTTTGGCATTTAAGAAAAGCAAAAACAGGGGTGCCTGGGTGGCTCAGTGGGTTAAAGCCTCTGCCTTCAGCTCAGGTCATGATCCCAGGGTTCTGGGATCGAGCTCCACATTGGGCTCTCTGCTCTGCGGGAGCCTGCTTCCTCCTCTCTCTCTCTGCCTGCCTCTCTGCCTACTTGTGATCTCTGTCTGTCAAATAAATAAATAAAATGTTTAAAAAAAAAAAAGAAAAGCAAAAACAGGGGCGCCTAGGTGGCTCAGTGGGTTAAAGCCTCTGCCTTCAGCTCAGGTCATGATCCCAGGGTCCTGGGATCAAGCCCCACATTGCATCGGGCTCTCTGCTCTGCGGGGAGCCTGCTTCCTCCTCTCTCTCTCTCACTCTGCCTGCCTCTCTGCCTACTTGTGATCTCTGTCTGTCAAATAAATAAATAAAATCTTTTAAAAAAAAAGAAAAACATAAAAAAGGGGGAACATAATTATTTACATAGAGATAGATGAAAATTATTCCTACCTTGGAACTAGGGAAGGAGAACAATGGAGGGAGTGGTACCTTTCATATTAAAAAATTTAGGAACTAGAGCTCATTCAAACTCAGAATGTTTTGTTTTTCTGGGCATGATTGTTTAATCAAAGCTCCTCAATCAGTTTCCCAAACCTAGGAAGCTTTAAAAAACAGTTTTTGTCATTTGATCTGGGTTGAGGCCTGGGTATGATAGTTTTTTTTTTTTTTTAACTCTCTAGGTGATTCTCATGTGAGCCAGGGTGGAGGATGATGGATCTATATTTTCAAATAAATTGAGAATCCTACATAACACTTACATTTTTCAGAGAAAATTCCCTTTTCTTCTCTTTACCACGACTCTTTGGGGCAGTCTAGAAGATAATTATTATTCCTTTTTATGTCAGTGTGTTATAGCTTAAGGGCACAGGGTTTTTTGTTTTGTTTTGTTTTGTTTTTAAGTAGGCTCCATACCCACAGGACTTAAACTCAGGACCCTGAGATCAAGATCTAAGCTGAGATCAAGAGTCAGGTGGACACCTGGGTTGCCTGAGTGACTCAGTCAGTTAAGCTTCCGGCTCTTGGTTTTGGCTCTGGTCATGATCTCCCTACCCAGTATGGAGCCTACTTAGGAAAAAAAAAGATGAGTGGATGCTTAACTGATGGCACCACCCAGGTGCCCCAAGGGCACAGGATTTATAATCACGGCAACCTCGGTTCTAATTCCAGCTTCATAACAAGCTGGGTTGTATTGGGAACCTTACTTAACTAAACTGAACTTTAGTTTACCTATTTATAAGGTGGGAGATAGTATTAGGCCTATTAGTACTGTTGTGATAACTACCTGATATGATACATGGACTAAAAGAGTCAACTACATTTTAAATAGACAATAATTGGCAGTTATTATTTCGGTTGGAAAGGCGAAAACTTGAATCTCAGAAGTGACTGGCCCAAGGTTCCAAAGTTAAATAAATAAATCCCATTCTATTGCCTCTCGTACCTCACTGTTGTATTTGGTATCTTTCTGAACTATTTTATGATATAAAAAATTCCCAATTGGAAAATTATTTTAATAACTTATTTGTTGACTAATATGTCTGCTCTATGAAATGATGGTACTTAATTGGCCAGAGTTACCTTGGAAAAGGTTTAAAGTATTAATTTTAGGGGTGCCTGGGTGGTTCAGTTGGTTAAGCAACTGCCTTCGGCTCGGTCATGATCCTGGAGTCTCAGGATGGAGTCCTTCATCGTCTCCCTGCTCAGCAGGGAGTCTGCTTCTCCTTCTGACCCTCCCTCCTCCCATTCTCTCTCTCTCTCTCATTCTCTCTCAAGTAAATAAAATCTTTAGAAAAAAATAAATATTAACTTTATTTGGAGGAACTTCTGTGAAAGAACTATTTGGAGACTTGCTAGTGAATTTTTTCATTTGTAAGTGCAAATATTTGGAGAAAATACTTACCTTGAAGAAGATTATGCTTGGTTACAGTTAAGTCATAAAGTCATCATTGAGTCATAGCCATTTTATATAATACATGTTAAGGCTCGAATGCAGAAATCTGCCTGTAGTGCTCAAATTCTAGGAGTGGAATGGTTTGGTTCAGTTAAATATCTGCCTCCATAACTTCTTACTAAGCTCAAGTAAACAGAAAACTTAATAACAAAGTAAAATTCTTAAAACCTGATTTTTTTCAACTTGTAAGCACAAAACATGCAAGCAAGACTCTTATATTCCTATTATAAAGGTACTGTGTATAGGGGTGGTAGTTAGAAAGGAAACAGAAGACAATACATACTGTACTTTGATTTTGTTTTTTACAGGTGGTTAGTGTGGTATATAAGAATATATCAATCAGAATTACATTTTGTACACAGATATGAGCTCCTCTTTTTTCACTGAACTTCATATTGGAAACATTTTTCTTTGTTTTTGGTTAGTTTTCAAAAGCATGATGTTGCATTATAGCCTATCATTTATTTAACCATTCCTCCATTGTTGGACATACAGGTTGTTGTTTTTTGTTATAAATAATGCTCATTAAATATTTTCACTTCCTTAGTATAAATTCATGTAAGTGGAATATTTGGGTCAAAGGATATGAACTTTTTAAAGCCCTTGATAGATATTGCCAAAATTTTCTTGCGGAAAAGTTGTACCAAAACATGTCTACTTTGCCAATAATATTGTCATTATTTTGTAATATTAATTTTTAATTTCAAACTAATTTCAGATTTATAGAAAAATTGCAGAAGTAATCCAGAGAGTTCCCATATAACCCTTACCCACTAAATGCTAACTTAAACAGAATAATAATTATCTTAGTGTTTTATAGCTTATTAGTAATTGAATTATTAAGGTGTTTATAGTATTGTCATACATTTAATTTACTTTTCTACAAGCTTATGAAACAAAGTAATTATAACTTTTTACAGGATTTTACAAAGAATTCATCACAAGTTGAATCGGATGATTCTTCAGAGTTACTATTTGACTTGACCCAGGATACGATTCCACTGTCCCAAGAGGGATCAACAATTTATATCGAAGGTTTGGCTTAGCACTTTTTTTGAATATACTAAAAAGAAACTTGATGAATATAGATGTGGAATGAATTTATGTTTTGAAACCCATACCTTCATATTAAGTCTTTTATATACCATAAAATAGAAGCTAACACTCCCTGAATGCATTTCTTGTGTGATTTCTTTTTTATAAATTTGTATTTAATAATAGAATATTGTATTTCTTTCTATTAAGTTAGCTAACATGTATTTTTTTAGCTCATTCTCACTTGGAACCAGCCATGGGCTGAAAAATCTTAATATAATTTCTGTGAGTCCAGGAAGTCTCCTAATGACCTAATACTATCATATAAAAAAAAAGTATTAATCATTTAGAAGGCCATTAGTATGAGAAAAAGTACATGGTTATAGTTGATTTTTTTTAATAGGCTGGTGTCTTTCTTTCCAAATAAATGATGTCGATATGGATAGTTAAATATGATTATAGAGTATTATTATAAAAAGAGGGAATTTTAAAAAAGAGTGGGAGTATTACAAAAATGGTGATTTGTGCACAGTAAGTACTTAGTAAATACCCATTGAAGGAATAATGTGAGTTTTCAATTGAAGAACTACAATTCTTTGTATACAATAACAAAGTTCTTCATTAACTCGAAATAAATTAGTATATCATGAAAGAATTTTATTTAGTTGAGAAATTCCCCATAATCAAAGCAATTGCTGTTTGTATATGAGTAAATTTGTTATATTTCAATAATTGGACAGAGGTACATAAGGCTTTTTAATGTTTAAATTGTTTACTAACAAATTTATATACATTTACCAAACCAAAATAGAAAAAAATTATAGTAATATGTTTGCCAAAAATATTTTCCCATTTTGATAACATGTGGTCTGTTAATCACCTAATTGTCATTTATCTAATTAGTAAAATAACCAAGAGCCCGAATAAATGAGGTAAAATAGTTGTCTGAAATCTGATTTTATAATGTACATGGGTCTTTATTCAGAGAAAAACTCTGAATTCTTAAAGATTCTAGGGGGTAAAGACAGTGATGCCTCCTCTCTCTGTAAGTTGTATTGCAGGAAGTAGAACTTTGCCTTGATGGGAAATAGCGTTGTAGTCAATTAGGAAGGTGTGGGTTTGAGCCTGTATCCTAAAGATTTTTGTGGCCTTTATCGAGTCACTCTTTACACTTCAATTTTCTCATTTTATTGAAATACAGACTTTTATCTTTCTCAGATAATACATTCATTCTCCAGACCTGAAGTCACCATTTGGAGATACAATTTTAATTCTTGCTCTACTTACCTCAGGCCTTTTTTGAGGCTCAAAGGAGATAAGTGAGAAATGAAAAATGCCTTAAACCTTTAAAGGACTTGACAATAAACAGTTCTTAGAATGATAATTATGAATGATAATATGTATTATGTGTTCAGAAGCATGATTAATAGACTCCTGTCAAAGATGATGACAGAAGGTTCTTGGAGAAGTTTGGATTGGAACTTGATTTTGAGGAATGAGAATAGGATTTTTATTGGCACTGTTGAAGATAGTGAACAGCACAAGCCAGAGGCAATAGAAATAAACAAGTTAAAGGATTAGAATTTAAAACTATTGAGCTTAGAGTGATTTCATTTAACTTGGAGATTTACTCATACTTAAAAGAATTATATACAAAACAGTCTATTTTATGATACAGCCTGCTAGAGAACTAGTTGCCAAAATACCAGCACTTACTGGTTGTTTAAGTAACCTAAGCATCTGAGAAAAATGTTAGTGATGATACAGATCACAGTCCCAAGTGCCTGTAGTATAGCTGTCAGTAACCATGTGCTAGAAGATGGAAAAAAATCATTTCTGTTAACTCAAAAGAATGACCCACAAATTTGATAGAGGAGTCCACCAATGCAGTGCTCTCCTTTTCTATGTATTTCTCTATTCTACGGCTTTTCCTATTAATGTACAGTTGGGAGCATTGAAATATGATGTGCAGTTTTGGAATCTTTATCACAAAGTACAATTTTATGTTATTTTCGAAAGGACTTGTGCTGTGTCTGGTTTTAGCCTAAATAGCCCCACTTGTTTTGCAGATGCCCTGAATTACATGATACCTTAGCCTTTAAGGTGATGGTTTTCAAACTCAGAACTATCTTTAGTAATGAAATCTCTTCAAACAAAATTTTACGTAAAAATCTAATTTTTTAAAAAAGGTAAAAGGAGAGCTTTTCTATCTGACATGCTTAGTAAATTCCCTAAGGCAAAACCATTAGCCTCAGGGGAATATAGTTTGAATACCATTATACTAACTTAAGACTTTTCATATGAACGAGCAAGGTATTATTCAAGATTAGTTGTTTGTACTTGGTTCATAGGAAATAAATGGATAATTTAAACCCATCAGATTGTTAGTAAATGGAAAAAGAACCAACTCAGAGTTTTCCATTAGACATCTTAGTTTTTTAAGTATCTTAAAGGGTTTCTCTGAATTTTTAGAACAAAGGTTGTTTTGTTTCCAAGCCTAAATGTATTTAAGCATCTAAAGGTAAATTCATTTGTGGGAACTGAGCTTGGAACATTCTGTGTTTTCATTTTTTTTTTCTTCTTTTGCTTCAGATTCTTTTGGTCTGACTTCTTTTATACCTATTTATATATTATTTCAAAGTATTTTTAGAATTTTCTTGTATAAAAAGTTTATTCCGTGAGTTGTTCAAATATATGTAGTTCATAATAGCTGTTTGTACAGTTTTTCTACCTATTAATCCCATAATCAAATCATAATACCCATAACCAAAGCAATTGCTGTTTGTATATGAGTAAATTTGTTATATTTCAATAATTGGACAGAGGTACATAAGGCTTTTTAATGTTTAAATTGTTTACTAACAAATTTATATACATTTACCAAACCAAAATAGAAAAAAATTATAGTCTGACTATATAAATTTTTCTTTTGTGATCATACAGATTTTGATCATTCTTTGTCATTTATATGATATAATTCAATTATATTATCTTTAATTTAGCTTCAAGGTGTTTTTACTTAAATTCAAATATAAAGCCATTTTAGTAGCATTTGTAGGCAGTGTTCTATACTAAAGTATTTACAAATATTTTTCCCACTATTATTTTAGGTATAGATGAAACTCTGCCTATATTAAAACGTTCTTCTGCTTCTAAAGTAAACAGTGTTACTCCAAAAAAGCCAAAGACCAGTGAAAGTGTTTCTGATATAAGTCCTTGTGCTTCATTGTCTCTAAGTAACTCTCCTCCAGTGACATCTTCCCATGTTATGATATCAAAAGGTAAATATAAATCTGGCATATAAAATAGAAATTATATTATTTATACATAAATTTTAGAAATTGTGTTGAATTTTTAAACGTCTATTACTGGTTGTTTAATGTTTAAAAAAGAATTTGAGTCCTGAAAATTTTTAATCTATTTTAGGTACAAATACATCATCTGCTCACTATAAAACTGGAACACCTTTTTTAAGATCCTGTCCAAAGTGCAATGTAAAGTTTAATCTTCTGGATCCTTTGAAATATCACATGAAGGTAAAACTTTTTCAAAATTTGTCTTTTAGGGGGGTGCCTGGGTGGCTCAGTGGGTTAAAGCCTCTGCTTTCGGCTCAGGTCATGATCCCAGGGTCCTGGGATCGAGCCCCGCATCGGGCTCTCTGCTCAGCAGGGAACCTGCTTCCCTTCCTCTCTCTCTGCCTGCCTCTCTGCCTACTTGTGATCTCTGTCTGTCAAATAAATAAATTAAATCTTTAAAAAAAAAAAATTTGTCTTTTAGGGACTCTGAGTGGCTAAGTCAGTTAAGCATCTGCCTTCAGCTCAGGTCATGATCCCAGGGTCCTGGGATCAAGTCCCACATCTGGCTCCTTGCTCAGCAAGGAGCCTGTTTCTCTTTCTTCCTGCTGCTCCCACTGTTTGTGCGCTTTCTCTCTCTCTCTCTCTCTCTTCCTCTCTCTCAGACAAAAAATAAAATCTTTTTTAAAAAGTTTAAAAAAAATTTTGATTTTTAAAAATATTGACAACTCTCTGAAAACATTAAGGATTGATATGCAGTAAATGCCAGTTTGTCCAGGTATTTAGATAAGAAATCTTCTCATTGGTATTTCTATATAACCTAAGCAAAAATTTATATTCATGATGATTATCTTTATACAAGATTTTAAAATCTTTCCCAATCATGAAATCTTAAAAAAATAGGCTTATATGTACTATAGTATATGCATATTGTATTTTGGGGGGGGTATTAGAGAACACCAAGTAATCTTTGATAATTTTATTAGATGTGATAGTGGCTTTATCAACCATAAAATTACTGGTAAAAGTATCTGTTTTCTGGAGCTGGATGCTGAAGTAAGGTGAAAGTGACAATGTGTGGGAGTTGCTTTACAGCTAAGGATGCTAGATCAAAGCTTTAGTTGTTGCTTTGTCTAAGAGAAGTGACTGTCGTTGAATTGATTTCTGAGGCTTGAGAGAATACATTAAACACAATATGTTGTACTTTAAGAAATGGAATAAATAGACCTACCTCCAAGCTCTTTAAAGTATTATATCTAGAAGACTTTGTAGAAAGTCTGGTGTTTCTCTTAGTAACAGCCCTAAGAGTATTTGTGGGTGTTGGAGTTTTCCCAGATAAATCATTTCTTTCTTGAATCTTAACATTTCTTTCTCTTCATTTCTGACATTTTGCCACTTGTAGAGCAGATGTCAATGGCAAATCTCATTTGTAAAATCATTTGCCCCAACCAGCAGAAACGGTTCAGGGGTAGGGGAATCCTCTCCCTCTCTGGGGCAGCCAGTAATTACATTGCTCTATTCAATCCCAAACGATTCCCAGATAAGTGAGTCCCGTGCATCACAGCCACCAGGTTGTGCAGGGGCTGCAGCCTTTGTCCTATAGGGTCCCCAGGCCGCTGGCACTCACCCGTGGCACTTGAATCTCTATGCGTATTGTACAGCACCTGGGTGGGTCAGTCAAGTATCTAACTTGATCTCCACTCGGGTCTTGATCTGATCTCACCGTGGTGAGTTCAAGCCCTGCATTGGGCTCCACACTGGATATGGAACCTACTTTAAAAAAAAAAAAGAATCTGTGCATATTGTATTTTTTAAAATTTATTTATTTTTTTAAATTTTTTTTCTTTTCAGCGTAACAGTATTCATTGTTTTTTGCACCACACCCAGTGCTCCATGCAATCTGTGCCCTCTCTAATACCCACCACCTAGTTCCCACAACCTCCCATCCCCCACCCCTTCAAAACCCTCAGATTGTTTTTCAGAGTCCATAGTCTCTTTTAACTTTTAATGAAAATAATATATTTTTCAGGATATTTTATTGACTAGGTAATGCCATTCTTCAAACCTCTTATAAAGCAGGCATTTTGTTTGGTGCTTATTCTTTCCTGTAACTTAAAAATTCCTTTTTTAACATGATTTTTTGTCTGGTGACATATGCATGTCACATTACTCAAAATCTCAGTCTTGCATTTTAATGTTCAGCACTTGGACATAAACTCATAATGGTAGAGCATTTCACAAGAAATGATAGTGTTAACTCAATCCAGAATGTAGTTTGTATAGTTGTTATAAATTCTAGCTTTATGTTGGCATAGGAAGCTCTTGAAATTCGGTTTTGGGTAATTTTTGAAGTACTAATGAAGTATGAGGTCTAAGTATTATTCCACTTAAAATATTTTGGTAGATATTGCAGTGTTCTGTTTGTCTGTGGAAAGATAATCTGTATTCTTCTTGCATGCCCAAATATAAATGGCAAGAAGGGAGAAAGGAGGCAAGAAAAAAGGCAGTGCAGATTATATTCAAGAAAGAGGGGATGAGAAGACTGCAAAGCAAAGAAGCAACTTAGGAAAAGTTAATTGCTTGCTCTTTCAAAGATTGGCAGATTTTTCATTGAAATTCAGCATTTTACAAAAAATGTAGAAAGAAAAGAATTGTAAAATTCCAAACACAATTTCTTTATTCTTGGGCAAAACTGTGTTTGATCTATCACCTTTTCTACTTCCCTGAGTGTGGGAAGTGGACTTTGGGTTTTGGTTTTATATAAAAATTAACTTTTGCCAGTGTTTTCAATCTTCATATCTTTGTGATATTATATACAGATACTTGATGTTTTTTATCTTTTTAAATTTTTTATGTTATAATATGTATAATATATAATAATATAATATATATTAATATATAATATATTTTATATGTTATAAACATATATGATTTTTCATTAACAGATTTAACTCTTTATTAATGAAGGTCGAGAATCAGACACCACTTTTAAATTGTTGAAGGGTACAGAAAATTGAACAAGTCACCAGTAAAATAATCACTGTTTACAAAGTGAACACTTCCATTACAAGACTACAGCTCCAGAAATAGAACACTCGAGTGTACAAGAAAGAGTCACTTCCCCAAATTGTCCTTGATTATGACTTCTAGTTTTGCCTAGTCTTTAGCTTTAAATATGTCCACTTTTTCTTGTTTCTTCAACATCATGCCTTTGAAATTTATCCATTCTGTTGCAAGTAACAGTGTTCCTTCATTAATATACTTACTACAGTATTTTTTATATTTATAAAAAATTTTTATAATTTTTTATATTTATAAAAAATAGTGTAGCAGTGATCCTTCATTAATATACTCACTACAGTATTCTATTTATAAATATAAAAAATAGAGTTATCTGTTTTATTATTTTTTAAAAAACTTATGTTATTTTTTCAGTGTTCCAAGAGTCATTGTTTATACACCACACCAAGTGCTCCATGCAGTATGTGTCCTTAATACCCACCACTAGGGGGCACCTGGGTGGCTCAGTGGGTTAAAGCCTCTGCCTTCAGCTCAGGTCATGATCCCAGGGTCCTGGGATCCAGCCCCACATGGGGCTCTCTGTTCAGCAGGGAGCCTCCTTTCCTTCCTCTCTCTCTGCCTGCCTCTCTGCCTACTTGTGATCTCTGTCAAATAAATAAATAAAAATCTTAAAAAAAAAAAAAAAGAAAAAAAAATACCCACCACTAGGCTCACCCATCTCCCCAGCCCCCTCCCCTCCAAAACCCTGTTTGTTTCTCAGAGTCCACAGTCTCTCAAGCTTCGTCTACCCCTCCGATTTCCCCCAATTCACTTTTCCTTTCCTTCTCCTAATGTCCTCCATGTTATTCCTTATGCTCCACTAGTAAGTGAAACCATATGATAATTCACCTTTTAAAATTAACATATAATGTTATTATTTGTTTCAGGGGTACAGGTCTGTAATTCATCAGTTTTACACAATTCACAGCACTCACCATAGCACATACCCTCCCCAGTGTCCATCATGTTTTGCATCATAGATGGAAAGAGAAAAGGCTGAGTAGTTTAGTTACCTTTAGTTTATTTAATTTGAAGGGTAATGAAGTCATGTGATTCAAAAAGTATAAGAAGGTGGGTGTTCATCATTCTTTACCATAAAGGAAATGAAAATTAAAACTACAATAAAATATCACCTAACACGTGTCAGAATGGCTAAAATCAACAGCACAAGAAACAAAAGGTGTTGGCAAGGATGTGTAGAAAAAGGAACCCTCATGCAGTGTTGGTGGGAATGTGAACTGATGCAGGAAACAGAATGGAGGTTCCTCAAAAAGTTAAAAATAGAACTACCCTACCACCAGAATTGCACTATTGGGTATTTACCCAAAGAATACAGAAACACTAATTCAGAGAGATACCTTGCACCCCCATATTCATAGCAGCATTATTTACAATAGCCAAGATATGGAAGCAGCCCAGGTATTCATTGATGAATGAATAAAGATGTGGAATATATACACAATGGAATATGAATCAGCCATAGAAAGTGAAATCTTGCCATTTACAGTGACTTGGATGGAGCTAGAGAGTATGCCAAGAGAAATGTCAGTCAGAGAAAGACAAATACCATGTGATTTCACTTATATGTGGAATTTAAGAAACAAACTTGAGCAAAGGAAAAAAGAGAGAGACAAACCAAGAAGCAGACTTATAGAGAACAAACTAATGGTTACCAAAGGGGGCAGAAATAGCTGAAATAGGTGATTAAGGACTGCACTTGCGATGAGTACCAGGTGTTGTGTGGAAGTGTTGAATCACTATATTGTACACCTGAAACTAATATAACACTGTACGTTAACTAACTTGAATGAAAGTAAAAACTTTAAAAAAGAAGATAAAAGAAGGTACACAGTGAAGAATTCCACTTCATCTATTTGCGTAGTTCCCAGTAGGACTTGCAAAGGAAATCATTTTTTACTAATTTGTTTTATATCCTCTTTGACTTAATTTCTGAATGTATAAGCACACATGAGTGTTCTTATTTCCATTTTATACACAAATCATAGCACATTATACCTTCTATACCTGAAAAAAGTAGCAAACATACTCTAAAATGTAGCTTTTATTTCTTGTAGCATTGTTTGTCATTAAAAAAATAAGTGAGACTTGTACATTTTAGCTTATGCTTTGTTTTTAAAGGTTTTGCATTTATTTGTCAGAAAGGAAGAGAGTGTGCACACAAACAGGAGAGCAACACGCAGAGGGAGAAGCAGGCTTCCAGCTGAGGAAGGAGCCCAATGTGGGACTAAGTCCCAGGAACCTGGGATCATGACCTGAGCCAAAGGCAAAGGCCCAACCACCTGAACCATCCAGGCATTCCACTTATGCGTTTTTATATATCAGTTAAATTTACATAATAGTACAGTAAGGATTTCCATTTTGAAAAAAAATGTGAATTTTAGTTTATTTGTGAATGATCTTTTGCTGTTACTATAGGTAAGGAGATCGGTATACCACAAAGATAATCTTTTCTTCCAAAGGAAGAATTTTTAGTGTTAAACATTCTATTGATCTAAGACACTGTACTAAGCTTTAAGGTATTATTTCATTTAATCCTTAGAAAATTCTTTAGGCTGGATCTTTTTCTCATTGTTTTATAGCCAATTAATTGGCATAGCTGAAATTGAAACCTCAGTCTCTTTGATGGCAAAGCCCAGGTCCTTTTCTCTCCATTTTGAAAATTGTATGGGCTGCTTTCTTGAATGTTACATAGAAACTTGAAAATAAGGGATCTGATTTCTTTTTGGAGTATGGAATTGATAGTTATCAATCAGATCTAACATACTACTATGTTAAGAGGTTCCTGTGTCTTCATTTATGTTCATCTGTTTGTTCTGTCATTTTTTGAGTAGGTCTCAAAGTCTCAAATTACCACTATTTTCTTTGATACCTTCCAATTCTGTTTTATGGCCATTACTATTTAGGATATAGATGGATATATCTCTTTTAACTTCATTGTAAATGTATCCTTTAGCATTTTTATTAAGTGTTCCCTTTTTGGCCTGGATTCTGTTTTGTTTGACATAGTTTCACAACCCTTGTTTTCTCATTCTTACCATTTGCTGTTATATTCTTTGTTTAACTTTTTATTTTCAAGCCTTCCAAATCACTCTGTTTGGGGTATATTTCTTAATTTCACAGAGTCATTTTTTCTTTTGTGATCCTGTGTGAAATTTCTTTTTTCAGTAGCTGAGTTAAACCCACCCATTTGTATTCATTGATAGGATAGATTTAATTGATCTGATAGGTTTGATTGGTCTTGATTCTGTCATAATTTTTTGTTCTTTATTTTTCTAGGTTTTTCACTTTGTGGTTGCTTTGTGAGTATGTAGTTTGGGTTTTTAGAAAAGTTTATATTTTTAGGGGCGCCTGGGTGGCTCAGGAGGTTAAAGCCTCTGCCTTCGGCTCAGGTCATGATCCCAGAGTACTGGGATCAAGCCCCGCATTGGGCTCTCTGCTCAGCAGGGAGCCTGCTTCCTCTCTCTCTCTCTCTGCCTGCCTCTCTGCCTCCTTGTGATCTCTGTCTGTCAAATAAATAAATAAAATATTTTTAAAAAAAGAAAAGTTTATATTTTTGCTCTCTAGCTATTCTTAAAGAATTCTTCTAGTGAAATTCCACAACTGAAAATTGTATATAATAAATGAACTAGTTTTATCTCATTGAGAATTAAAAGTTTATATATGAAAGTATCCATATTAGGGTCAGTTTATATGAGGTCTTGATTTTATTCATGAGGTTGATTTCCCCTTCACATATTTCAGCATTCTAGATAGAATGTGTTGAGGTTTTTAAATTATAACTTAACACTTCTCTTTTTGTGTCCCATACATTTTCCACTACCTTGAGTCTGGGGAATGGCAGGTTACCTGTGCTCAGAGTCAAGTTCCAGCCAGGCTTTACCAAAATACTACTGTATTATTTGATAATTTAACGTATACATAATGGCATATAAAACTACCTTTCCGGGACACCTGAGTGGCTTAGTCAGTTAAGTGTCTTCTTTTGGCTCAGGTCATGATCCTAGGCTCCAGGGATCGGGTTGTGCATTGGACTCCTTGCTCAGTGGGAAGCCTGTTTCTCCCTGTCCCTCTGCCTGTAGCTCCCCCTGCTTGTGCTTTCTCTCTCTGTGTCAAAAAAATAAATGAAAATCTTTTAGAAACATAAAATAAATAAAATAAAATACCTTTCTTTTTAAGCTATATCTTGACATATGAAGTGAATGGTTTGAGGCCAAGGATCAAATTATTAAAATATTTACATCTGAAAATTGAAATTACAAGGAAAATGGTGTTAGGTATATAGCCATCCCTGGCCTCAGGTTTTTAATTTGTTTTTGAAGTTATTTCATTATTAAGGTAAGAGATGTTTGAATTTTTGATTGTTTGAATTTTTTAGACTTTATAAAGAAAGAAGCCAACATTTTGGTGACTGTCTCTCCAGATATATTGCCAAGCATAGTTTTACATAAGCTGGCCCTAGTTATAAACACAGAATCATTTTTTTGGTATCTAATTTTTTGAAGAGACCTAAGTAAACCTTACATATATTTTTTTTTCTCTTTCAGCGTTGTTGTCCAGACATGGTAAATAAATTTTTGGAAATGATTAAAGCAGAACTTGCTATTACTGAAAATAAAAAAAACGGTGCAGAGAAAGGAAAATTGATCATGTTAGTTAGTGACTTTTACTATGGAAGACATGAAGGAGCTATTGATGATGAACAGAAGACTTACACAACCTTTAAATGCTTCAGTTGCTTGAAAGTTCTTAAAAACAATATTAGGTATGTAAATATTTATTTCTCTGTCTGAAAATTGGAATGCTACTGATATAAATATCATATCTTTATTTTCCTGTGCTATCCTAGATAAGCAATTTAACACTTTCTACTAGGAATAAAAGCAGATTATCGTGTCAAAGCTTTTGTCTTTTATTGTATTTTAGGGGTTTGACACTTGGATCCCCTTCATTGTATTTCTTTAATACAACTTAAGGGCAAAATTTATTTTAACTTAGAGAAAAATCACTTGTCTATATTTATCATCAAACTCATAATTTTCAATGAGGTATTATTATTAAGCTTCTTTTGAATCTGCTTTGCCTATCACAGGAAGAACTACTTTATCCAGTTTGACTTCTTCCATATTAGTCTTATTTAATGTTCTAGTTTTTCAATTCGTATTATCATCTTTATCACATTAACCTTGCAGAGAAAGTGACACTTTTGATGATCTTCTTTAGAGAAGTGCCAGTTTATGAAACATGTCTGCTTTGAGTTTATAATTTAACACATTTTAAAAGTACAGATTTAATTTTCAGTTTTGAAGATTTTGAAGATTTATATGTGTATGCTTTAAATTTTAGGAACTTACACTTTGCAGTCTTTGAGGAATATGGCATATTACGTATCTACAATCCTAAGTAAGATAGCAACCAAAACAAAACAAGATATACTGATTGGTATTTTTCATTGGTTATGTAGTCTGACATTGTCTTTTCAACATTTTATTATAAAAATTTTCAAATATTCCTCAAAGTTGAAAAAATTTTACAGTAAACATCTGTATAATTACCACCTTGATTCTACCATTAACACTTTACCTCAGGTGTACCACACATCTGTTCACCAATAGACTCTATCTGATTTACTTTACATTTCAGAGTAAATTACAGACACCAGTATACTTCCCTTAGATGAGGTAGTCATATGTATGTATATTGTACCACACACATATACACACATGTATGTGTAAACTTTTAAAGATATTTACCATTGATAACTATCCTTTGTAACTAGCATTCTTAGGTAACCTATAGGTCATTTCTAAGCCTAGCATTTATTTTGTTGTCTGATGAATTCTTGAGTCCAAGATAAAGTACATAGAAAACCACTGAAATGCATTGTAATATAAACCTAAAACAATTATGAATGTTACATTTGTAGTGCCTTAGAGTTTTCAAAGACCTTTCACATATATTTATATGAGTTTTCATACTTCTTTACCTCCTTTTATCAAGCCCTAATAGCCATTAGTTGCTAATGGCCCAGTAGCTTAAGAGAAAAGAATTGTGCTTTGATATGTAACACTGAAAGAGTGTTAGGATAGAACTCTGTGACCTGCGTCCATATCTTTACCTTTTTACAGTAAAATACATCAGAAAAGAAAATTAATAAATTCACTAAAATTCATAGAAATGTGGGTCTCTGTTTAAGTTCCTTATTATATTTAAATGTTATATGATATTTGAAGTTCTTTCAGCAATAGTGTTTTGTTTTTTCCTGTAAGATTAGTCCATTTACTATTTAACATGAAGTTTCCCCTTTTTTTTTTCCCATTTCAAAGGACTGGTTACACATTATCAGAATATCTAGAAATTTTAAGCTAACCATATTTTATAACATTTAGAAATTTTGTAGCATTTTTGACATATTTTTAGTAAATAAAACCTGAACAGTAGACTCTGTGTAACCAAAGAGGTTAATGTGTGTTAAATAATATTTTACCTTAATGGTAAAATCTGGGATGGCAAATTGATGGTTTTTAGAGGATGATAGAAGCTGATAGTTCAAGATTTCTACTCTCTGCCCTGTCAAGATATTGTAGGATTATTTTTTCCTGCATTAAGTGTCAGTAAAACCAGTTAGGGCTATTTTATTCTGAGAATAGTTTTGTGAGGGGGTTGCTTTTTCCCGCATCTCCATCTGCTGGTTTGAGAAACATGCACTGCCGATGGGGGCAGTGTAATAATTGAGAGATAGCTAGTTAGTTAACAGATCACTTTATACAGATAGATTTTATTACTTAAAGTTATGAGCTGGGACGCCTGAGTGGCTCAGTTGGTTAAGCGGCTGCCTTCGGCTCGGGTCATGATCCCAGCATCCTGGGATCGAGTTCCACATCGGGCTCCTTGCTCAGCAGAAAGCCTGCTTCTCCCTCTGCCTCTGCCTGCCACTCTATCTGCCTGTGCTCACTTTCTCTAACCAAAAAAAAAAAGTTATGAGCTGAAAGGTTAATGGTTTATGACCTTTATATGTAAATATTTAGCCAAAACTAGGACTTTTTTAAAAAACGGATTTTAAGGGACGCCTGGGTGGCTCAGTGGGTTAAGCCGCTGCCTTCGGCTCAGGTCATGATCCCAGGTTCCTGGGATCGAGTCCCGCATCGGGCTCCTTGCTCGGCAGGGAACCTGCTTCTTTCGCTGCCTCTGCCTGCTTGTGTGTACTTGCTTACTCTCTCTCTCTCTCTCTGGCAAATAAATAAAATCTTTAAAAAAAAACAAAACGGATTTTAATAGAGATGATGTTAAAATTAAAGGGGGTGGTTACCTGGCTGGTTTAGTTGGCAGAGCATGTGATTCTTCATCTGAGGGTCATGAGTTCAAGCCTCACATTGGGCATGGAGCCTACTTAAAAAAATTAAAGGAGAAAAAACTATTTCAGAGTGTACCATGAGCAGGAGATGTAAAAAGGTAAATGTTAAAGCCTGTGTATTATGATTGCTACCTAGGTTGATGACACTATCACTTCAAGATTATATCCTTTTGGGACTCATAATGAATAACTGTTAATATTTGACTCAGTATTAAAATTGTTACTTTGAATAACTTTACTTTGAAATTTAGTAAAAAGTTTTAATAAGCGCTCTGAAATAGATCTGCCTTTTTATATTTTAGTCTCTGCCACTGAAGGTCACAATTCCTTCTTATAAGAAACCTATTAGGGGGACGCCTGGGTGGATCAGTGGGTTAAGCCTCTGCCTTCAACTCAGGTCATGATCTCAGGGTCCTGGAATCAAGCCCTGCATCAGACTCTCTGCTCGTCATGGAGCCTGCTTCCTCCTCTCTGCCTGCCTCTCTGCCTACTTGTGATCTCTGTCTCTCTGTCAAATAAATAAATAAATAAAACCTTAAAAAAAAAAGAAACCTATTAGGGAATCTGATAGTGGAATGTAGAGCTAAAAAGTGGACTGTGCTTCAGAGGGCATGGTCTATGAAAAATGAAGTGTTTGTGCTCACAGTAAACCAGCACTATTAAATAAAACAAAAAGGTTCTTGTAATCAAGAAAAATTCTCATAATTAAAGGTATTAAAAGTGCTACTACTTGCATTTAGAAACCAAAACACAAATAAAAATATTAATTTGTCATTAGGCAGCTGACAACCTATTGTATATCTTTGAAAGATTTCTCTCGGGACTGTGTAGGTGCTTTCGGTGATAGGATTTTCTTTCTGTAGGGATTTTATTTTCAAATGTAAATAGTACTTCATGTAGGGAAAAGAAGCCTGTTGTCCTTTACAAATTTTTTTAAGGTTTTATTTATTTATTTATTTATTTATTTATTTATTTGAGAGAGACAGAGATAGCAAGAGAAAGAGACAGAGAGAAGGAGCGAGGAGAAGAGGGGGAAGCAGACTTCCCTCTGAGCAGGGAGCCCAACTCAAGACTTAATCCCAGGACCCTGGGATCATGAACTGAGCTGAAAGCAGATACTTAACCGAATGAGCCACCCAGGAGCCCCTTTTTACAAAATTTTTAAAATCTGAAGTAATGAAGCGTTCTAGCAAATTAGTGGTATTTCATATGAACTGTATAAATGGATTGTTTTAAAACAAAGATGCAAAGAAAGATGTTTACTGAGCCACTTAATGAAAGTGATTATTGGGACACCTGGATGGTTCAGTCAGTTAAGAGTCTGCCTTCAGCTCAGGTCATGATCCCTGGGTCCTGGGATCGAGTGCCGCATCGATCTTGCTCTGCCTGCCCCTCCCCTTACTTCTGCTCGCTCGCTCTGACTGACAAACAGATAAATGTGATTATTTCAAGTGCACACTTTTTAAAGGACTCTAAGGCTTTGGAGATATTATTTTGAGTACTACAACTGCATTTTTACCATTTAGGTTCAAATCTTTATTTGAGAGGTTTTTCCCCTTGATTATAAATCTGAATATTTGTACCTGTTGACAATCACTTACAGGTTTATGAACCACATGAAGCACCATTTGGAACTTGAGAAGCAGAACAGTGAGAGCTGGGAAAACCACACTACCTGCCAGCACTGTTACCGTCAGTATCCCACACCATTCCAGCTGCAGTGTCACATTGAGAGTACACACACTCCCCATGAGTTTTCTAGTAAGTCACAATTTTATTGAAGTCTTGAACAGTAATTTTTTTTGGTCATCTAAACTATGAGGAATCCTTAAGAATTCTGATTAGAAACCTAAAAATGAGAAATGGACTTGGGATTTGAGGGCACAGTTTAAAAACAAGTTTTCACTTATATAAACTTTTCAATAGAGTTGCTTTTTAAAACTGAAGTCCCTCTTGTACATAGAAACTTCCTTTGCATAACTCATGCATTCATTATATATAGGGGGCTAAGTTAGGGTTCTCTGGTTTGCAAGTATGAAATCATTAGTCTTGATTTATACTCTCATAAGAAAAGTAACCGCAATGATAATTAAAAATCACAGAGTCTGGGGTTAGCTAGGATTTAAATTCCAGTTCTGCATCTTAATATAGCTGTGAGATTTCAGGCAAGTTACTTAATCTTTCTGTGCCTCAGGTTCCTTATCTGAAAAATGGGGGTAAAATAGCAGTATTTTGTCAATGATGGTATGAGAGGTAAGCTAATATAAGTAGAGTCCGTGGAAGAACGTTACAGAGTTAACACCTATGGAACTGTCGGAGCCATCACCACTGTTACTATTACTACTTATTGCTATTGTGGATGTACAAAATGAATCTTTTATTTATTATACATCTGTAAAATGGTAATGTTTTTTTTCCTACTTTCAGCTATTTGCAAAATCTGTGAATTATCATTTGAAACAGAGCATGCTCTTTTGCAACATATGAAGGATACTCATAAACCCGGTGAAATGCCATATATTTGCCAGGTACACATACATTTTATCATGTACTCAGGTTCTTGTTTTAGTTTCATGTGCTACAAAATAGTATTATTCTATTGATCTTTTTAATAACTGTTGGAATAAAATGAATTACTAAAATCTTCAATAGTGGAAACTCCCTTGATATAACTCATATACGTGTTGATGGTTTTGGACTTGGACTAGAGGCTATGGTTTACTGACCCCATACTAGACAAACAAAATACTCTGCTGGAGAAGACAAATATGTGGATTTTCTTACCATGTACAGAAGAACATAGACATGGCAGAGAAATAGGAAATGCTGTTAGTTATGGGGAACTTAGCTAAATGCTTTGGAACTTGTATTTTTCCAGAATTTGAAGTGGTCCCCAATTAGATAGCAAGATAAGAAAAATTGCCGCTTGCCATCCTGGATGCTGTCTAAAATCAAAAGAATATTCTATGTAGCAGGAAAATCTTTCTCGGACAAGAGATGTCAGAGTTTGAAAATTCAAGCAAGTTAGGGGGGATAATAGACCTGAAAAGAAGGAAATCTGGTTATATTTAGGAATATATCCCTAAACTTCAAAAGATAACTTTTCTGTTTCAAGGATTATACTTATTATTTTCAGTGCTAGAATTCTTGGTTGTATAGGCAACAGAGCTGAATTAGTAGTGCATGATATTCTTCTTAAACGAATGACTTGTCATTGCTACTTTGATGTAATTGTGTTTCAGTTATGAACTTTGAAGTTAAACTAAACCGTCTTTGTATTTCTAGGTGTGCCAGTTTAGATCATCAACATTTTCTGATGTAGAAAGTCATTTTAGAGCATCTCATGAAAACACTAAGAACTTGCTATGTCCATTTTGCCTCAAAGTTAGTAGAATGGCAACTCCCTACATGAATCATTACATGAAGCATCAGGTGAGATTTAGCAGTTATTTGCTCATTTTGTCTTAGTAAAAAGGTAGATATATAAAACTTTGAGCATTGGTTAGATTTGTTCTAAAAGGAAAGTTAAGTGGTTCCAAATGACACAATTAATTTACAATTTATGCTGAATGACTTGTGAAACTTCCACTTCTTTTCTTTGTCTGCCTCCCAGTGGTGATGAGGCTCTTGACTAGTGAAGTTTCAGAAGCTTAGGCAGAAATAGGAACCCTGGAGTGGAAGGGAAGAGGAAAGATGGGTGAAATATTTAAGTTGACTATTTCAGGGGTCTAAGAGTGGTGAAAATGGGAATGATTTTGAAGGTAGTTAATCAAGAGCAAGAAAGAGGAGGTGTTGGAACTAGGGATCAAGACTGAGGACTCATTCTTTTTTTCTCCTCTTCAAACTTCATTTCCACTTTATAGCTCACTTTTCATTATGAAAAGACATGTGGTTGTTATTAGCAACCCAGAATGGTCTTTTGTAGCAGCGAGTGACAAAGAAAACAGCAATGACACTTATTTCTAAATATGTGAACTATGCCAAAGAGCTATATTTAGGTTGTAACTTGTTTCTGGATGATTTTTGCCAGTTCTGCTATGTAATTTCTGGAATACCAGTGTTAGTGCTTGCCCCTTTCTCTTGAATTCTCATTTTATCCTTGCTGGGTCTTTTCCTGACGCAATTAGACCATCCTTTAGTTAGGCTGAAAACTTTGATGAAACAGTAAGCCTATTCTTGAGTGTTTGAAAGAGCAGCAGTACCTTTGCCAAAATTAGAAGTCAGTGAGTTTACTAAATGTGATTATGTAATCAAGTTTTGTCTCCTCACTGATCAGCTCATTACATTTTCTTATTATTGATTGCATTGTCATGGCCAGTTTACTCAGCATTGGTGCTAACATGGTTTTCAGTTCTAGTCATTAGATGATCATGAAATCAACTTGTTAATTGAAAAAAATTTACAAAATTAGAATATCCAAGTACGTTCAGAATCACCTATGTTATGACTGGGATGGTTCCAACATGCTGGCATGACATCTCACCCTTAAGAACCTCAGGTAAAATCTTTCTATTCTGGAGTTTCCCCAACAGTTTTCCATCAGATGTTAATAGATGTCCCATTCTAAAATTGCTCCTGGGAAAAGAAATTCAGTAAATGGCTAGATTTATAAAATTAACAGTTGTTGGTTTTTTTTTAAATTTTAAGATTAGAGCTTTTAAAATGCTGGAAAACCTCATAAATCTCCAAGGGAGGGATATTGTATAGACTGTCCCCAGTACTTATTTAACCATTTATTTGCACAATACCTATTAACATTTCTTGAGAAATAGTTTGGAAAATGCTGGTCTTGGTTCTCTATTCCATCTTTTGACCTTTGATTTTGAAAGGAAGAATGAGATATAAAACAGCTCTAACTACTTCATTATGAAGCTTTTAACATAGTGCTTTCTGCCATGCTTTCCTGAGCTCCAGAGTGAGGTATAGATATAACAGAATAATAGTATCCTTAGAAAGGTAAGAAAGAGATGGGTGGACCTGGTATGGGGACTGTCTCTCTTAAAAGTGGTTTACCTGATCGGTAGTCACTCTTCATACCCTGAATTGTATGTCTTCACTTGCCAGGTGTATAAGAAAGAGTTAACCCAGCAGGTGTGAGTTGTTCAAATCCTGTACATTTTCAGAAGGGTCTACTTGCATACTTCCATAATTGGCCCTTGGCTAACTCCTGGAAACTGAGCCTTTGTTATTAATTGATGAGTGTTTTTCATGTCTGGAACCTAGCCAAATTTCACCAGCTTTTCTAGATCATTTGTACAAAAAGTATGATTATGGTGAACACCTTCTTTTCCTCTGGGAGACTGAAGATTTGGTGACTAAACCTTATAAAAAAAAAACAAAACTCTGGCCTCTTAGACTCAAGAGAGCTTTCCTGGTAAAAAGCACTTCATACATGTTGCTGCAGTTAGTTGCTGGGGGATTGACTGAGTCATGTCCTGGGCAACTCCATTGGGAGAGGGTGCTTGGAAACTGGTGCTAGTATCCTCCAGACTCCACCCAATGCCCTTTAATCCTGCTCTGTATCCTTTCACTATAATAAATCATATCTATGAGTTTAACAACTTCTAAGTCCTATAAGTTCTGGGAGTAGTCTTGAGGACTAGTGGCCCAACATTGGTGCCCAGTTTTTGTGAGTTTGGAGTACCTAAGAGGTAGGCAGTCAGCAGTCAACAGAGGAAAGACTCTATTTTTTTTTAAGATTTATTTATTTGACAGAGAGATCACAAGTAGGCAGAGAGGCAGACAGTGGGAGAGGGGGAAAGCAGGCTCCCTGCTGAGCAGAGAGCCCGATGTGGGGCTCGATCCTAGGACCCTGAGATCATGACCTGAACCAAAGGCAGAGGCTTAACCCACTGAGCCACCCTGGCGCTCCGAAGAAAGACTCTATTAATCAGAAGGATCATCAAGCATTTTTCAAAGCACTTGCAGTTTACATAGTTGTTCACAGAAGACTCAAAAACCATATAACTGAGCAAGATTATACTTGTAATTGAGGTAATGGAAGTGTGATTTTAGATATTAGGAATTATTGAATATATGGCTCATTTTATTCTTTTTAAAGACTTTAGTTGTAACCTTTTCCTAAAAGGAATATATTATCATGTCTGAAGTGATTTTAGAGCTAAAATACAGTTCGCACAACTTTTAAGAAAGGATGAGGGACCTTAGATATGTCAAGTATTCTTACTAGATCTTTAAAAAAATCAAAAGTAAATATATACAAATCACGTGCAATATGACAGTCACAGTGTTTTTACTTCCATTATTTTGTTTAGTCCTCTCAACCACCCTATAAAACAGGTATTGATCATTTTCATTTCATCAATGAGGAAACAAAGATTTAGAGAGAATAAGTTACTTGCCCAATGTCATATTCTCTAATAAAGGGCAAAGCCAAAAATAGACTTAAAGCCCAAGGTTTTACTAGAGTCCTATCTCTTATTGAAGCTAGGTCTCAAAGCAGATGTTACAGATAGTCAGAATTAGCCTTCAAAATTCTTCAGATCACCCAAACAATACAGTGTGTTTGTCAGGATGTTCAACTGAAACAAGTTATTCTCTGTCCTTGGAACACATCACCAGTTTTTTGGTTGAATGTTGTATTATTTAAAGAAGTACCATATTATCCTCCTTACCACATCTCAAGCATACATGCATTAAGATACGCAAGACTTGAGTCCAACTAAGGGCATAGTAGCTTAATGTCTCCCATCCCAGGGTGCTGGGTAAATGCTCATTCAATGAAATGGCAGACATTTTCAACTAGTTAAATTGTGCCTGCTTCTCTTGTGCACGTTCTGTCAATCTCTTGCTGTCTGCCTCACTATTTATTTAACAAATATTTATTGAGTGCTTAATATATGCTAGGGGCTGTTTCACAGAAGTGAGCAAAGCAAAGTTTGTGCTCTCTGGAATTTGCATTGTAGTGAAAAAAGTATGTGTATTATGTCTGAATGTTTATGTGTGCCAGCTGGTGATAAGTACCATGGGATGAAAACATGTGAGGGCTGTGAGTGCCACGACTTAGGAGGTGAAGGAGCCATTTCTGTTTTTTATATGGGCAAAGAGAACCTCTCCAGAGAAAATAAGGGGTTAGCTATGTGGGTATCTGGGAGAGAACATTCCAAGGAGAGGGAACAGTAAGTAGGCAGTGAGGTGAGCATATATCTAGATGTTCAAGGAGCAGCAAGAAGGCCAGTGTGGCCAGAGTATGACAGACAAGTGGGAGGAAGAGTAGTAGGAAAGAAGATCATACCAGTAGAGAGCAGAGCAGATGGCGTAGGATCTTGTGAGCCAGAGTTAGGATTTTGGTGTGGTATGGAAAGCCATTGGCGGCTTTAAGCATGTGAGAGATGACTCTGGAAACTATGGAGAGAATACACTGTTAGGAGGAAAGAGTGGAAACAAGAAGGCAGGAGGCTATTGTTAGAGTCCAGGTGAGTGGCTTGGACTGATACTGTGGCTGAACAGGTGATCGTGAAGGTAGAGCTGACAGATTTTATTAATGGGTTGGTGGATGTGGGGTGTGAAAGACAAGAGTTAAGAGTAACCGAGTTCTTTTGTCCTGAGCCACTACCAAGAATGGTGTTCCGGGGCACCTGGGTGGCCCAGTGGGTTAAGCCTCTGCCTTCGGCTCAGGTCATGATCTCGGGGTCCTGGGATCGAGCCCCGCATCGGGCTCTCTGCTCAGCAGGGAGCCTGCTTCCTCCTCTCTCTCTCTGCCTGCCTCTCTGCCTACTTGTGATGTCTGTCAAATGAATAAATAAAAATTTTGAAAAAAAAATGGTGTTTCCATTATTGAGATATTGGGAAGACTAGGCAAGGAACAGATTTTTTTTTTTTCAGGGTGAACAGGGGAAAATTTAGAGTTCAGTTTTGTCCATGTTGACTTGAAATACCTATTAGATATCAAGTAGTGATATGGAGTAGGCAATTAGATGGATACTATTTAAAATCGTGAAACTAGATGAGGTATAGGTACCAGCAGAGAAAAGACTTCCAGGAACTGTGCTCTGGGGAATTTTCTTTCTGTCCTGTTATCTTGCCGTCTGTTTCTTGACTGAGATCTTTTTCCCTTTCTCCTCTCTTTTAAGCATGTATTAGGTGAGTAATCTGTTTACATTGCCTGTACCTATGATATGATCTAATGCACCATACTTTAAAATTGTCTTAAAAATGAACCTAAAACATTAATATACAAACATATTTCCATATTGCTTTGAAATTTTTAAAAAAGATTTTTTTTTATTTATTTGACAGAGCACGCACAAGCAGGGGGAGCGACAGGCAGAGGGAGAAGGGGAAGCAGGCTTCCTGCCGAGCAGGGAGCCCGATTTGGGACTCGATCCCAGGACCCTGGGATCATGAGCTGAGCCGAAGGCAGATGCTTAACTGACTGAGCCACCCAGGCGCCCCTGCTTTGAAATTTTTAAAGAAATTTTATTTATCAAATGCCTGCTGTGCTCCAGTAACTGCTAGCTACTTTCGTTTATTTTAACTCATTTGCTTCTCCTAAATGACTGTTTTGTGCTTAACATAGAAATAGTGACAGACCTTTGGAGATGTAGCTTTGGAGAAAACATTCTTTTGCATTTGTATGTTCTAAATTTACATATAAATATAAAATATATTTTTAATTAGTGAGAGCATATACATAAAGACTGTAATTATTAGTATATACTAGAAGACCCACTAGTTGTGAGCCAATGACTTAGAGCTCTCTTGGGTCCCAATTCCCACTGATAAAATAATAATAGGCCTGAGTTTGAGAAGACTTAGTCAAGGGGTTCTCTGACAGTAGATTGGGATCAGTTGTTCTGATTTGTACTTCTGCACCTATGCTGTTCAGTATCACAGCCACTAGCCACCTGTGTCTATTTAAATTTAAATTAATTAAATTTTTTGGTTATAAGAATTTCAACTTTTTATGAAGCAAATAGAAGTTTTAAAAATTAAAAATAACTTGGTCTTTTCTAGGATAAAAATATAGTATAACTCGGGACGCCTGGGTGGCTCAGTTGGTTAAGCGGCTGCCTTCGGCTCAGGTTATGATCCCAGCGTCCTGGGATCGAGTCCCACATCGGGCTCCTTGCTCAGTGGGGAGCCTGCTTCTCCCTCTGCCTCTGCCTACCACTCTGTCTGCCTGTGCTCATGCTCTCTCTCTCTTTCTCTAACAAATAAATAAATAAAATCTTTAAAATATATATATATATAGTATAACTCATTTTCATGGTGTCATGTGTTTGAACGGTTTATACTTCAAATTTATAATTAAAAAAGCTTTCATGCTACAAAGGTATAGGACTCATCACATTTTAACGTAACTGATACAGTTTTCATTTTGATTGCCTATATGGTAAGAAATGCTTTTTTTTTAAGATCTTTTTTTTAAATTTTTTTAGTAAATGGCTACACCCAATGTGGGATTCAGACTTAAAACCCTGAGACCAAGAGTTGTATGCTCTACTGACTGAGCCATCCAAGCACCCCACAAATACTTTTGAAACACAAATACTAATGCAAGCAGTGTTTTTAAAAATGAAATAATACTTTGGCATTATTTATGATGGGATATGGTAAAATACTGGTTTTTAAAAATTATTTAGCTGTTACAATTTAGAGCAACTTCAGGTTCCAGGATTTGTGGTAGTAGGAGTTATTATTTCTGATAGTATTTTTAATTTTTTTTTTTTGTAAACAGAAAAAAGGAGTTCATCGTTGTACAAAATGCAGACTACAGTTTTTGACCTGCAAAGAGAAACTGGATCACAAGACCCAGCATCGGACCTTTATAAAGCCTAAAGAGCTAGAAGGATTGCCTCCTGGTACAAAAGTGAGTTTTAAATATGCTATATTTTGGGGCGTCTGAGTGGCTCAATGGGTTAAGCCTCTGCCTCCGTCTCGGGTCATGGTCTCAGGGTCCTGGGATCGAGCTCTCTGCTCAGCGGGGAGCCTGCTTCCCTCCCTCTCTCTGCCTGCCTCTCTGCCTACTTTGAACTCTCTCTGTCAAATAAATAAAATCTTTAAAAAAAAATTTTTTTTAAATGCTGTATTTTAACATTTTGTGTGATAATACAAGTAAATTCCTGCCTGGCTTTTTCTATAATACTAAAAATTAACTTCTGCTTGTCATTAAGATTTAATTTTAGGTTTTATCTTTTTTATTTTATTTGTCAGAGAAAGAGAACACAAGCAGGGGGAGTGGAAGGCAGAGGGAGAAGCAAGCTTCCTGCTGAGCAAGGAGTTCAATGCGGGACTCGATCCCAGGACTCCGGGATCATGACCTGAGCTGAAAGGAGACACTTAACCGACTGAGCCACCCGGGTATCCCTTAGGTTTTGTCATTCTTATGTTTGGAAAGAAAAACTAATACCCATTGTTTTTTTGAGTTAATTGACACATGCTACATTGGAGCACATCCTTTATAGTGAGTGCAGCTAGATTAACTGTAGACTAAGTCAGTGAGTTGTCTATGGGTCCCTAGCATCTAACATAGTGCCTTGAATGCCATCCTTTGTTGAAGCTGGTATTATTGAGTCTACTCTCCATTCCTTATATATTCTGTATACAGGTCCCTTATTAGAAATATGACTTGCCAGTTGCCTGGCTGGCTCAGTTGGTAAGTGCCTGCCTTCAGCTCAGGTCATGATCCCAGGGTCCTGGGATTGAGTCCCACATCCAGCTCCTTGCTCAGTGGGGAGCCTGCTTCTCCTTCTGCCTGCTGCCCACCGTGCTTGTATGCTCTCTCCCTCGCTCTTTCTCTCTGACAAAATCTTTTTTAAAAAAAGAAATATGGTTTGCAAATACTTTCTCTCATTCTGTGAGTTGTCTTGTCAGTTTCTTAACATTGTCCTTTGAAACACAAAAGTCTAAAATTTTTATGAAGTCCATTTAATCTATGTTTTTCTTTGGTTGTTGTGCTTTTGCTATCGTATGTAAGGAGTCATTGCCCAACCCCAAATCATGGAGATTTACTCCTGTTTTCTTCTAAGAGTTATAGTTTTAGCTCTTAAAATTGATACCTTTTGAGTTAATTTTTGTATCTAGTATGAGGTAAGGGTCCAAATTCATTCTTTTGCATCTAGATATCCAATTGTGCTGGCACCATTTGTTTGATTAGACTAGTGTTTCCTCCACTGAGTTGTTTTGGTACCCTTGTCAAAAACCAATGGACTAGGGGCACTGGGTGGCTCAGTGGGTTAAGCCTCTGCCTTCGGCTCAGGTCATGATCTCAGGGTCCTGGGATCGAGCCCCGCATCGGGCTTTCCGCTTAGCAAGGAACCTGCTTCCCCTCTCTCTGCCTAGCTCTCTGCCTACTTGTGATCTCTCTCTCAAATAAGTAAATAAAATCTTTAAAAAAACCAATGGACTATAATGTCGAGGCACACAATGAATTTTTTAATATTAATGCAAGGATTAATTTTCTAAAATGTGTATATATATTTTGCCCTCTTTTTTATAGGTTACTATTCGAGCCTCAATTGGACCGCTTCATTCAAAACCAGTTACTTCATCTCCCAGTAGTAGCGTTCCAAGCACTTCTTCTTTTCAGCTCTCACCTGCAAAGTCTAAAAGTACAACTGCTAAGAATCCCACAAAATCTAATGCAAGTAAATCTAAGGCAAGTAAGCCTCATGCAACTAAACCTAATGCCAGTAAGCGAGGTAGAGGCGCATCTAAATGCAAGACTAAAACCTCTTACAAGCAAAAGAAACAGCGCAACAGAAAGAATAAAATCAGCATAGCTTTGAAGAACCTAAGGTAATATCTTCTATTCCTGATATATAATACTAATTGAATATGAAATATTAAAGGTTTGTTTTAATATAATTTATCATATCACAAAGGTCCTTTACGTGGTTACTTCTGATCACTTGTCTGACATAAAGGCTAAGCAGATAATAAAAAGGTACTCTTTACAACCGCTGAGCGGAACTGGAATTGGTGTTCATTGTACAATTATCATCAATTACACTAATCTATTTTGTGCTTATACCTTGTGATAGTTGAATTGATTAATGTGATCCCTTTTATTCCAGGGAAACATTAACTGGTATTTAATTTTTGACACTCATTCTAGCTTATTGTTTCCCAAATCAAATTGGAGCAACTTCAAATTATGTCTCTATTTAAAGATGTTAATTTAAACATCTTAGCTTCAGTTAATAAAACGTTAATAAGGGTTTGCTTTATTACTTTTGTTTCATGATATGTTTTCATCTTTTTTTTCCTGTCTCTATAAGGTGTCGTCGGGGAGTTCACAAGTGCATTGAGTGTCATTCCAAAATAAAAGATTTTGCAAGCCACTTTTCAATATATATCCACTGTAATTTTTGCAAATACAACACTAACTGTAACAAAGCCTTTATAAATCATATGGTGAGGTAAGTTAAACACGTGTACCACCAATCAACATTCCATTTAAGATGTTTGTTTTTTTTAAAACTTAAGTTGTCCTATTAGTTGTCACATCAAGGAGCTAAAAGGATTGACTAATAGGAAACTTCTAGATATTACTTAACATTTTTTCCAGTGTAATAAATCACGAAATTAGGGGGACAGAAATTTTTAAGAACAGTTAGACCAATGAAATTAGAGTATGTTTGTTTGGTGAATTTGTTTTTTGAGTTTGTTTTTCTAAGTCCTTTAAAATGTGATTATTCTCAAACATAAAATTTTTAATGTTTTCAAAATATTTATCAAATAAATACATGGAACGACATAAGTGTTATCCTCTTCAAAGCACTTTGAGAGATTCCAGGTTTATCAAAGATGGTAAGAATATTACTGGTGCTCACATGAGTGTACTCTCCCCTACCACTCCGTCCCTTCTCCCCCTTCCTTTCAACCATCTTTCTGTCCGTTAGTCTTTCAAGCCATTTATCTTTGTATTCATTCAATGAAATGTGAAATGAGAGACTATAGGGATATTCTAGTCATGATGCTACTATTAGAATTCCTTTTCATACATCAATTCAGTTTGTATTATTTTAGTGCCTACCATGTACTGTAGTCTTGAGAAGGACTTCTGAGACCACATTACTTTCATTTGGACCTCATTAGTAGCAGCTTGCTTTATTCTTTCAAGAAGGATACTTTTTTAATACATAAAATTGTTCAGATATAAATATGCTAAGTTGATTATTCAAACTGAGGTAGTTCCATTTATTTTCAGTCAGAAATAAGATATAACCAGTAAAAGTGGTTTTCTTGCAGATCATAACAAGACCTCTGTTACATGTTCTACCCCCCTTCTTTATCACGGTCCCAACTCCGCTCATTATATACAATATTCATTCATTTTGAATTCTCGTTACCTCATGATTTTTAGAGTCTTGACCCTTCTTTTCAGTCCAGCAGCACCAGTCTAACTTCATATCAACCTCACCCTTAAGGTCATCTGTTTTGAATGTTGTTTGCTTTTTATCCTAGAATCCTTTACATCTTCAGACATGTTTAACCTTGCTATCCATGAATCTCTTATCCTTTTCGATCTTTTGCTGTGTTCCTTTCCAAACTACCAACTGCACTTGATTTAATTAGCTCTGAATTTGTGATTTTTAACTTTAATTTAGTTCTTTGTTTTTAAAAAATACCTCTTTGTTGTTGTTTTTTTTTTATCTACGACATCTTTTTAAATCGTTTTCAATACCCTTAGATTTTATTCTAGTCTCTTGGTTTTTAGTCTTGTTCCTACTAGTTACTCAGAGGTCATCCTTTTCATTTTTACCAAGATTAACTTTTTTCTACCTCAGGTTTTTCTCCCTTTATCCAGACATTAATCTCAGAAAAAGACATTTCTCACTTTCTGAAAGCAAATCCTGCCCCTTGTGTCTTCCATTTTCTCTACAGCCTTATTCAATTAATTTGTATCTTCATTTCATCTCTTTCCTTCTACCACATTCCTTCTGCCTGCACATATTTTCAGACATTTTTTTAGGATGAACAAGATTTGCCTTCACTTTGCATATTTTCTTGTCTTCCTTTTACTGTCAACATTTTAAAGAGTTTCTTTACTGTCTTATTTGCTACTTCTTTATCCTTTGTGATTTGAGTATCACCCCCACCTATTAGTTAAAGCTGCCCCTTTAAAAATTATCAGTCAGTCATATCCTAATCACTAAATGTACTCACTAGTTTTCATTCTTACTTTTCTGTGACTTCTTTAGAATATTTGATACTTTTGATCACTCACTTTTGAAAATCTTCTCCTCCACTTCTCTTACTATGTTACCATCATTGTTTTTCTTCCCTTTTGGCTACTCCTCTATTTCATTACCTTTTCTTTTTTTTTGCCTCAGACATTTTTTTTCCTTTTAAGTTTTTCACTTAAATTCCAGTATAGTTGACATACAGGGTTAACATTAGTTTCAGGTGTACAGTATAGTGATTCAGCAATTCCATACATTACTCAGTATTCATCATGATAAGTGTGCTCTTACTCCCCATCACCTATTCCACCCATCCCCCACCCAGCTCCCCCTCTGATAACCATCAGTTTGTTCTCTGTCCTTAAGAAAAAAAGCATTTGCTTTTTTCTTAAATTCCACATGAGTGAGATCATATGGTGTTTGTCTTTCTCTGACGTACTTCACCTAGTATTATATATATCATCTCTAGCCCATCCACATCATTGCAAACGGCAAGGTTTCATTCTTTTTATGGCTGGTACATACAAACACACATACACACACCCCACATCTTTATCCATTCTGGACACTTAGGTTGCTTCCATAGTTTGACTATTATAAATAATGCTACAATAAACATAGCAGTGTATGTATCCCTTTGATTTAATGTCTTGCATGTTTTGGGTAAAACCCCAGTAGTGCAATTATTGGGCCCTAGGGTAGTTCAGTTTTTAACTTTGAGGAACCTCCATATTGTTTTCCACAGTGGCTGCACAGTTTGCATCCCACCAACAGTGCATGAGGGTTCCTTTTTCTACATAATCTTGCCAATACTTGTTGTTTCTTGAGATTTTGATCTTAGCCATTCCGACAGGTGTGAGGTGATATCTCATTGCAGTTTTGATTTGCATTTTCCTGCTGATGAGTGATGCTGAGCATCTTTTCATGTGCCTATTAGCCATCTGGATGTATTCTTTGGAGAAATGTCTGTACATGTCTTCTGTCCATTTTTTAATTGGATTATTTGGGTTTTGGGTGTTGAGTTTAAGAGTTCTTTATGTATTTTGGATATTAACCCTTTATTTGATTTGTCATTTGTAAATATCTTCTCCCATTCGGTAGGTTGCCTTTATTTCCTTACCTTTTCTTTTTTTCAACTCTTTTTGCCTCTTTACATTCCCTTTCTTGGTAATCACTCAGAATTTTGCTTTACTTGTCAACTGTAAATCCTCCAGTTTCAGTGCTGAATTTTGCTGAGATCCATCTCTTTATCAGTTTGATAAAAATTATTGTCTTTGACCCACTGGTATCTGTAAAGAACAAAATAAGTCAAACATTATTGTCTGCCTGGGATCCAAATTACCATCACCCCAATACTCTTTAAGTTCAGCTTGTCTCAAGGTATCATTTGCAGAAATGTGGCGCATCGGCTGAAAATAATACACTTTAAGTTTCTGAAGACTTTGGTGCTCTCTTGATCTGCCACCATTCATAACGGCTTCCTGAACGTCCACATTCTGCAATTTACCACTCTGCCTCCCAACTACTGCAGTTCTTTCTATACCTTGGTTGCGCTAAACCAGGCCCCAGCAAATCTTTCTCTCAGTATACTGCTGGGAAGAATGCTCATATTTTGCAAATTGAAGTATAATTAACATACAGTTACATTAGCTTCAGGTGTACAATGTAATGATTCAACAATTCTATACATTATTCAGTGTTCATCAAGATAAGTGTACTCTTTTTAAAGATTTTATTTACTTATTTGAGAGACAGCCTAGACAGAGCACAGGTCGGGCAGGGGAAGGGCAGAGGGAGAAGCAGAGAACATTTGCAAATTTCTTCCCCCATTTAGTAGGATGCCTTTTTGTTTTGCTGACGGTTTCCTTGGCTGTGCAAAGGCTTTTTATTTTGAGGGCAGCTGGTAGCTCTGTCAGCTGGGTTTCAGACTCTTGATCTCAGCTCAGGTTTTGATCTCAGGGTGGTGAATTCAGGCCCTGTGCTGATTTCCACACTGGGCATGGAGCCTACTTAAAAAAAAAAACCAAAACTTTCTATTTTGGTATAGTCCCAGTAGTTTAATTTTGCTTTTGTTTCCCTTACCTGAGGAGCCATATCTAGAAAAATGTTTCTACAGCTGTTGTCAAAGAAATTACTGCCTATGTTTTCTTCAAGGAGTTTTATGGTTTCAGGTCTCACATTAGGTCTTTAATCCATTTTGAGTTTATTTTTGTGTGTGGTGTAGGAAATTGGTCCAGTTTCATTCTTTTGTATGTAGCTGTCCAGTTTTCGTAGCACCGTTTTTCAAAGACACTGTCTTTTCCCCCATTGTATATTCTTGCGTCCTTTGTCATAGATTAATTGACCATGTAAGTATGGGTTTATTTCTGGACTCTCAGTTCTGTTTCGTTGATCTATGTATCTGTTTTGTGCCAATACCATACTGTGTTGATCACTACAGCATTCTAGTATATCTTGAAATCTATAATTGTGATACCTTGAGCTTTGTTCTTTTTCAAGATTGCTTTGGCTGAGGTGCCTCCTTAGCGCAGTAGGTAGTGAGTGCATCAGTCTCATAATCCGAAGATTGCTTTGGCTATCCAATATCTTTTGCAGTTCCATACAAACGTTTGGATAAATTTTGTCTAGTTCTGTGAAAAATGTTGGTATTTTGACAATCACAAATGCTGGTCTTTTATTCTGTGCCAAACACATGGCTGCCCCAATGGAGCTTTAATTCTGCCCCTAAATTATAGGACATTAAATTGGAAAATATTTTTATGTTTCTTAAACCCATGGTCATTCTGTCCTCCTGCCTCACATTTTCCATAGCTTCTTCAACTGTCTTCTAGGCCTTCAATACCATACTATCCCAAAATATTCCCATTGGCCTTGGATTTCCTTTATAACCTTTTCCTGATTTCCAGTGAGGCCCAACCTTCTACTGCATTGTCATCACACACATGGAGCACTTACTTATTATTAGCCTCATAAAGAACTGGAAGTATCCGCTTCTACTTTTCTAAGGGCCTTTGCCTTCCCCCTAATTCAGTGGCATCTTGCTTCCTTTGTTGCCTCAGGTACCTCCCCGTTAATGGTACACCCTGACCCAGTGTGGACTTCTGTTGTAGACTTGAGCTCTGTACCTACAGAGTCTTACTTTCTTAGAGGCTGAGTACCTTTATTCGCAGTCCACACCAACTCTGTAGCAAGTCAGGCCCCCCAAATTAATCTTCCCGAACATATAGTTTGTTTCATATTCATATCGTTTGTTTCATATTCAGTCTCTAAAGTGGTTTTCCTTATTCTTTGTTATTCCTTGGACTGCCCCCTCTCCCTCCCTCTCAGTTTACCTTCTTCTGTGAAGAATCTAATCACCACAGTCACTCATAGCAATCATTCCTTCCTTTGAGTTCTGTACCATTCAGCTATTCTGCCTTATATTAAATGTGTCTGTCTTATCTACTTGGGAGAGCAGTTCTTTGTACACAGCATGGTACCTATTCTGCAGCTATTTTCATGGGATTATAGCTAGCCAGTATCATTTTTTTCCTATGCATACATGGTATGCTGGTGATAGTTACCATTTGTCTAATGATGATCATTGACCTGGTGTGTTGGCTGTTTTGGGTCTGTCAGTGCAAGCTAGGGCAGCTAGTGTTTCTCAAACTTTAGCTTGCATAAGAATCACCTCAAAAACTTGTTGAAACTGATTTCTGGGTCTCACTGCCAGCAATTAATTCAGCAGGTCTAGAGTGGGACCTGAGACTTTGTATTTCTGATGAGTTCCCCGGTGATACGGATGCTGTTATGAACCACACTTTGAGTAATACTGTGCTATGCCAGTCCTGACTAATCCTGCCTGACTTTCTAATACAGGAAAGCTTTCCTTATCAATTTAAAAGGGAGTATAGGGATACCTGGGTGGCTCAGTAAGTTAAGTGGTTGACTCTTGATTTTAGCTCAGGCTATGATCTCAGGATACTGGGATCAAACCTCATGCCAGGCTCCACACTCAGCAGGGAGTCTGCTTGAGGATCCTCTCTCCCTCTCCCTCTGCTCCTCCCCCTGCTCATGCACTCTCTCTCTCTCTCTCTCTCTAAAATAAATAAATCTTTTAAAAAATAAAAATAGATGTGGGTATAAAAGCTATTGCCATTGGCTGCAAAATTTGGTTAGTGTTTTTTTGTTGTTGATGTTTTGTGCATAGAAGAAGTGCTATTTTAACTCATGAGTTCTGCTTTGCTTTCCCTAAAGGCTCTCCTAATAATTGCAAAAGATTCTTTAAATGTTTCCTTTTACTGATGGTAGGTAAAGGTAATGTAATTTAGCCCAAGTAGCATTTACTTCAAGGATCATTCAGATCTCCCCACTTGCTAAGTATATTAAGATAAAGTGATAAAAAAAGATAAGAAAGTGGTAGTTATTCATAACAATTTTTATTAGAGCAATATGCATTATTAGCAAATACCTTTTAAATTGTTTTCAACTCTCAATAGTTGTAAAGATTTAAGTTGATGCTCTTTGCTTATTTAACTTTGAGAAGTTTTTTGGGTTTTTTGTATAATGGTGAGGGTACCATTCACTTAAGAATATTCTCAGGGAAATATGTTGTTAGAAAATACACAGATAAAATGAAATGTAAGATAAAAACTTGAATTAAAACAAGAATAGAATTTAATAATTTAGATCATTACCTTTTAATCAAAACTAAGAAACTAAAAATGGACTTGGAAATATGGTCATAAAATTATTATGATATATTGTATAATAAAATCTCATTTGTCTGTTGTCTCTCCAGCTCTCATAGCAACCATCCGAGTAAACGGTTTTATATTTTTAAGAAGCATTCTGGAACTCTCAGGTAACTAGTTGATCTTTTCCATTCTCTCTTTTGAAAAATTACAGTAACTTCTTTTTAACCTGATGCTTAAGTATGTAGTTTGGAAAATGAATGGTTACTACCAGACATAAGACAGTTCTATTCATTATATCATAGATCAAAGAGGAAGTAAACCTATGTTTTCTGGCTAACTTTGTTTCAGTGGTATTAGGCATTAAGATGAAACTTTCATGGATTTGCATTATAAAATAAAAAATAAGGCTCTCCAACAATATTTGAAGATTAAAAAGATGTTTAAGATATCTAGTAAGTTGAATAACACTGGTTTTGATCAATATATAGCCTTCATAATTCTTAGGGCTTTTAAAATTTTGAAATAAGAGTGCACAACCTGTTTACAAAAGGAATTGCTGATGAACATTTCTAGGCATTGATAGTTAACTTTTGATTATACTACACACCATTGGCTCATAACCCACTAAGCATCATTTTTTCCCACGTTCTTCTGATTTCTTTTGACTTCATATTCCTTTGTTTTAATTATTTTGCTCACGTTGTCATTGCTGTTTGAAATTACAGTGCCAAGATCTTGGTAGCACCAGGCTAAGACAAAGACTTAAGTTTAGCCAGTACTTATTTTGATGCTTTGGCTTAGTGGGAAAGTGGAGGAAGGGATGATAGATCTCAGGATCTTTGTGTCTATTATTCTTTCTGCTTTATTGACTCTTCCCTAGATAGCTGCATGGCTAGCTCTCTCAGCTCCTTCAAGTCTCTAGTCCAGTGAATGAGGCTTTCTTTGACCACTCCATTTAAAATAGCATTCTTTCCCCAGGGCCCCATTCCCACCAGTCCCTATCTCCCTTTATTGGTTTATTTTTCTTCACTTTTTGCTTTCCAGCATGTTGTATATACTTCACTGTTCTGTTTATCACCTGTGTCTTCTCACTAGAATGTGTATGGTTTGGATATTTGTCTATGCCAGATGTTTTACTGAGCATTGAATAGTGCCTGACACATGGTAGGCTTTCTGTAAATATTTTGAGTAAATTAGTGTATATGTTGAAAATTACATAGGTGGATGATGTTGGACCAACAGCTCATAGGCAAAGGAAAGTTTGATTCTATTGTAAAAATATATTTGTGCTATTTTAAAAATATTACTAAATTCAAGGAAGTAGAATTTTACTGAAAAATTTTATAAGAATGAAAAGGATTTATTAATTTTAAAGATTAGAGAATTTAATTTGATTTTTACCTCACTGTTGTCAAGCTCAGTTGTGTGCTTGCTGCTTGATTCTTGAATTGATTCTATGACTTTAAAGAGCAGAAATGCTTTTTTCTTAACTTGGGTGGGTCTCATATTTAAATAGAAAGTTGAGGGGCACCTGGGTAGCTCAGTGGGTTAAGCCTCTGCCTTCGGCTCAGGTCATGATCTCAGGGTCCTGGGATTGAGCCCCGCATCGGGCTCTCTGCTCAGCGGGGAGCCTGCTTCCCCCCCTTTCTCTGCCTGCCTCTCCGCCTACTTGTGATCTCTGTCAAATAAATAAATAAAATATTTAGAAAGTTGATTAATTTCTGTGTATGGGGCTTAGCATATTTATAATTCTATAAAACAGTAAATTTTGTAATTACTATTTTGTTAAAATACAATGTTCATTTTTTATCACGCACCTATTACTTACACAACACAATGTAGCAGTTCCCCTTAAGTTGACAGTGATGAAGAAGGCTTGGTACCAACCTTCAGGGAATGTACAATTTATGATAAGGTGTGAATATAAGTAACTACAGTAATATAAGAAGGTTCATAATAAGTGCTGTGTTAGTTACTGATTTCACAGGGAGGAGAGACTTCTACTAGAAGAGGCACAAGGGCATTCTAGTTGGAGGAAATAGTGTAAGTAAAAGTACAGAAAGGAAAGAGCAGAAGCCATACGCAATGAATGACCAGTAGTGCAGTTTAGATGGAGCATGAAGTTTATGTAACGTAGTATTAAGATCAAAGTCTGGGGGAATAGTTTTGAGCTCAGATCTGGATTGTGTAATCCTTGAAAACTAAGCTAGGGAGTTTGGACCCTTTGGGGAAATTCTTGGTGTTTTGTGTAGAATCAAGGAAGATCAGTGTGGGGGATATATGAGGTAAAATGTAGCTACCTGAGACACATGGACTGTTTAAGACTATTATGGTAGTTAAGACTGATTTAATAAGAATCTGGGTTAAGGTGATGAAGTTTATCACACTGTTTAAGAACATGGACTCTGGGGCACCTGGGTGGCTCAGTGGGTTAAGCCTCTGTCTTAGGCTCAGGTCATGATCTCAGGGTCCTGGGATCAAGCCCCGCATCAGACTCTCTGCTCATCAGGGAGCCTGCTTCCCCCTCTCTGTCTGCCTCTCTGCCTACTTGTGATCTCTGTCTGTCAAATAAATAAGTAAAATCTTGAATAAAAAAAAAAGAACAGACTCTGGAATCAAAGGGCTCACTTCAATCTAATTTTGGCCTTGGTAGGTTATTAAACCCGATCCAGTCCTTTATAAAAGAGGAATAATTTTAATATCTACCTCTTTGGTTTGTTGTAAGATTTAGATGATATAATATGTCTAAAACCCTCAGCCCAGCACAGAGTTAAGTGCTCAATAAATTGTTAATATGATAAAATATTTGAAATACTGACTCTTTTTTAAAAAGATAAGTTTGAGCCTTTGGTTGGGAGCATGACATCATCAGAGAGATTAGTTAGGAAGAATGGTTTTCAGGGGTAGGGAGGAAAGTACAATTTCAGCTTATGAAGATCATTTTTGATGTGCCAGCATGACAGCAGGTATAAATATAAAGCAGGCTGTTAAGACTAGAGCTGCAATAGGAGCACCTGGGTGGCTCAGTCAGTTAAACATCCAACCCTTGGTTTCAGCTTACCTCATGATCTCATGGGTCTTGGGATTGAGTCCTCCTCAGCAGGTGGGTCCTGCGCTCAGCGGGGCAGTCGGCTTGAAAGATTCTCTCCCTCTACCTCTACCCCTAATCTCTCTTAAAATAAATAAATCTTTAAAAAAAAAGGCTAAAGCCACAGTGGGGAAGTCAATCTAAAGTAGGCTACTGGTTTTTATTCCCATCCAAGTATCCAATGAACTGTAAAAGCATGGTTATGCTTGTTAACTGACAGATAATAACAATAATTAAAGTACATGATTAATTTTTAAAACCTTCCCATTTTTTCTAATTTTATCACCACTAAAATAAGATACCAGATTATAGGCTCCACAGAGTTTACCCTCTTTTTTGTTCACTGTTGTATTCACAACACCTAGTAGTATGGAGTGTGTAAAGAAGGTTCTCAGAAAATGTATATTGAGGGGCTCCTGGGTGGCTCAGTCAGCTAGGCGAAGTGTCTGTCTTTGGCTCAGGTCATGATCCCAGGGTCCTGAGATTGAGCCCCACATCAGGCTCCCTGCTCAGCAGAGAGCCTACTTTTCTCTCTCCCTCTGCTGCTCCCTCTGCTTGTTCTCTCCCTCACTCACTCTCTCTGTCAAATAAATAAAATCTTTTAAAAAATGTATATTGAATGAATATTATATCCTTGCTTTTCAGATGGACAAAGGCACAGAAAGAATGTGACTTGCACAAGCTATACAAATTGTTAGTGGAGCCACAACTGGGTTTTAGGTCTCTTAACTCCTGTCTTTTAGCAACCAATATGAGAGGGAACAGTTTACAAAGCACTGAATGTTAGCATAACTTAAACATGACTCTGTCATTTTCTAGAGTATCATTTCAGGTAAATCAGGTTTATATAACAAAATTGGAAATTGATGGTCATGACACATAAAAACCAAATCAAGAGTTGTTACATGGAAAAATAATAATTGAACTTCTAGATGGACTTTCATAAAAGATTAAAAACCTTTGCTTTCTTTTTATCTTCATAGGGGCATTACTCTAGTGTGCCTTAAATGTGACTTCCTAACTGATTGTTCTGCTTTAGACCGTATGGCTAAACACTTGTGTCAACGCAAAACTCATACTTGCCAAGTTATAATAGAGAATGGTATGTATATATAATTGTGTTTCTTTGAATTTCTTTTTTTTTTAGTAACATAAATTGTATTATTTGTTTCAGGGGTATAGGTCTGTGATTCATCAATCTTACACAATTCACAGCATTCACTATAGCACATTCTCTCCCCAATGTCCATCGTCCAGCCACCCCATCTCTCCCACCCCCTTCCCCTCCAGCAACCCTCAGTTTGTTTCCTGAGATTAAGAGTCTCTTATGGTTTGTCTCCCTCTCTGGGAATTTCTGATATTTATTCCAGTATTCTTGATCAGCCACAATATGGGCTCTTCTGTATTAAGTTAATAGTCTTACTCATTATCTATACCATTTTAAACGTAAAACACTTCTAATTTCAGTTCCCGAAAGTACCTCAACTTCTGAACCCAATTCTGAACCCAATTCTGAACCCACTTCTGAGTAAGTTTAATTTTCATTTAGTGCATTTTTCTTTGATGGATTTTAGCACTGTTGCATTTTTAAATGTATCATTAATAGAAATGAAAAATATTAAAGTATTTTGTTTTTGTTTTTGTTTTTAAAGCCGCTTGTTGAAATAGATTCCTGCTCTATGGAGCTCGTGCAACCTGGTGCAAGACAAGTTGGAATTTCCTAAGTTCAAAGTTCTGAAGTGTTTTCTTACACAAAGGCAGTTTCCTAAGTTCAAACTTCTGAAGTGTTTTCTCACACGAAGGCGGTTAAACAGCCAAGTTCATGACACTAGCTCTGATTCAGCTCTTTTCAGCTTTCAGATGGCACTAGATTCTTATTCCACCTTATCTTTGTGTCAGGTTAACATATCTTAACATATGCTTTTTTCTCCAGTTGGCTCTCTCCAAAAATAACTTTTGTTGCTATGGTCTTTTTTTGCTTTGCTTAAAATAATTTGTGTTTTTCTCTGCTGTACTTGCCTTCAGAATATTGCATTCCAAATGACATGGCTATTCATTTTCTTTGTCTGTTTTGTCTGGTTTCTTAATTTCATTTTTAGGTCAGATAGCTGTCTTTTTCCTCTTTCCTTGTCTGTCATTGTTCTATTTTTCGTATTTTTCAGATGCAGAAGCAACACAGAAATTTCAAAAAATGTCCAGGATACTCCTGGTCAGTGTCCCCCTTCGATGGACACAACTGATGCCTGTTCTCTCTTTCCAAGGAATGTGAATTATTTGACTGTGAGACCTCCTTTAGATTGTGGCCTTAAGAAATCAGACCTTGGGGAGAGTCCCTTCCTTCATGACTGGCCTCCCATAAGGCTGATGCTAATTTGGCCAGAGATGACCTCAAGGCCCGCCAAATTGAGCACAACTTCCCACTGGGGGCTTTGGTTCTTGAACTTATATTTATGGGTTCATTCTAACCAAGAAAGACCCATCAAATCTATGCTTCAACATCCAAGTTGAAGTTTAAACATTTTGGCTGCTGCCCTTTAATATTTGTCTAGTATGCATGCAGTCCAAGGAATATAAAAACTGGTTGTGTAGGAAACCAAGGTTACTTTGATGTTCTTGGAAAACAAGTTTCTAAAGTTACAGTTCCAAAGTTATAGTTATTTGTACCGTCATTTGAAATTTTATCCAGTATTAACCGTAGGAGTTTTCAGTGATACTAATATTCAGATTTTTTAAAGTTTAATTTTATCTTGGTTTTATGTTGTCCTTCACCAAATTTATTAATGTGTGTTTTGTTATGTCCACTTTTATCTCTCCTCTTTAAAACTTTTGTTTTGTGTTTGTTTTGTTTTGTTTTTAAGAACCTCAAGAAATTCTTTAGAATTCTCTACAAATTTCATGTAGCTACTTATTGATGGCTTCTAGATTTGGGTAATTATTCAGACCATTAGACATTACTACATCCTCTGTCTTGGGACTATCATTATCGTAGTGATTATGAGTTTAAAGACATAAAAAATTGGCAAAAAACACTTCCTACAGACCTTAAAATAAATTTTAAAGTTATGTTTCTGTACATCTAATACATATCTTCTTAGCCATTAATGTAATTCCTTTGGATAAAGATAATATATTCAGAAAATATTGGGACCAAAAAATGCACTTGTTTCTTGCCCATATATATATAGATGTATATTTTTTTTATTTTGGTGTTTGTTTATTTTGGTTACATTGAATATAGATTTGCTGAACAGTTTGATGTTATTACTTATTTTTTTAATAAAATTTGTATTGGTAAAGTGCCTCAGGAGTTATTCATGTAAAAGCTGTAGATTTTATCATGTTAGTAGGAGCATTGCTTTGCTTCTTACATGGAAGCCTGATTACTTGGCCTACAGACTGAGAGCTTTACCAAGTGCATCTTGCAGTCTTTCCTCCAGCACAGTTATAAGCTCACTATGTATATTTTACTAATTTCTTGAACTTCAGAGACTGGCAAAGTACCTTTGTGATCTTTAATAACCATTAAGGTGGTCAGGCTCTGAAGTTGTTTGACCCAGTCATGAGTTGTTTTTTCATCTTAACATCAGAACTTCTTGTGCTTTGTACTTACAGTTGTACTTTGAAACTGTCTTAGTCCCTTTGGGCTGCTATAGTAGAGTATCACAGACTAGGTATCTTATGAACAATACAAATTTATTTCTCACAGTTTTGGATACTGGAAAGTCCATGATCAAGGCACTGGCAGATTCAGTGTCTGATGAGGACCCACTTCCTGGTTCATAGAAGGATATTGCTGTATCCTCCTGGCAGAAGGGGTGAGAGAGTTCTCTGGGGTCTAATTTAGGAGGATACTAATCCCACACATGAGGGTTCCACCCTCTTGATGCAGTCATCTCCCAAAGGCCACACCTCCTAATACCATCACAATGGGGATTAGGTTTCAACATATGAATTTAGACATTCAGCCTATAGCAGAAACATATTGAAAACCAGTTTCAGTGACCAGCTCTTACATAGTCTACTTCTTGTAATACATAGTCAAAAAAGTTGAATCCATTAGTTTTCATTTTCCAGACTGATTTCTGCTGTAAATGATTTTCCAAAATCTCCAAAAGTGTCGTTTCTTAGTAGTGTTTCTACTACTACTTGTTTCTTAGTAGTAGACTTGGCAATGTTCCAATCTTTATTTCTGTGTCAGTCCCCAGAATGTTTCTTCATCTACCATCTATCTATCCATTTTTTTTACTTTTCAAAAATTGTAATGAAAATATATAACATGACTTTTGCCTTCTTAATCATTCTCAAGTGAAAAATTCAGTACTAATTACACCAAGTTTGGTCCAGATATAAATTCTTTGTGGTTTCAATATAGATTCTCTTTTTATATACAGATATTTCCTCTGGCTCTGTTATATTTTGAGAATATGATAAACCACATTGTTGCTGTAGCAGTATTTTAGGGGGGGGTACATCTTTTTGTTCTTCCATAGAATTCTATTTCTGACAGTATGTATTAGGTTTGTTTTCTTGAAGTATAATACTCTTAAAGTTCTGTGTCCTGTAGCACCATTTTTTTTACTTTCTTTAAATAAAACATTTCAAACAGTAAATATTAAGCTTGCTTATTATAGCTAGTTAGTTGACTTTTGCTTATTATAGGCAGTTAGTTGACTCATTTGGTGCAAATGAGTTTTAGTTTGACATTTTGATCCCATTATCCCCAGGCTTTTCTAACTAGTTCTTTCACTTGATTCAGAAATAGCCCTCTCTTGTGTTTGTGCTTTTTAAAAGGTTACAGCTGAATAAAATGTGTGATATGCTCAGTTTCAATCCGTCCCCATTCTTAGAAAACCTACTTCTGAACAACAGAGACAGTTTCTTGCTCCTTTTTGCCTCACTTTGCCAAAACATCTCTTTGGGCCTCACTTACTTGTTCAGCAAATACTTATTAAGCACTTACTATGTGCCTAACACTATTCTAGGTGCTGGAAAAGACAGACTGAAATCTCTTCCCTGGTGGAGCTTACATTTCAGTGGTGGAAGACAAGACGTAAAAATTAAGAAAATTAAGTAGTATGTTAGATGATGATCAATGCTATGGAGAAAAATAAAGTGGGCAAGGAGGATGGTAAGTATGGGCTGGGGTTGGGAGGTTGCCATTTTAAATTTGGTGGTCAGGATAGGCCTCTGTGAGAAGAGGACACTGAGTAAAGACATGAAGGAAGTGAGGAAGTGGGCCACTGGATTATCTGTTGGAAGAGCATTCAAGAGAGAGAACAGCAAATGCAAAAGTCCTGAAGGGAAAACTGAAACCCTCACACATGGCTGAGGGGAACATAAAATGGTTCAGCAACTGCGGAAAACAGTTCAGCAGTTCCTCAAAAAGTTAAAACAGAATTACCATATGACCCAGGAATCCTGCTCCCAGGTATATATCCAAAAGAATCTAAAGCAGGGACTCAGATACTCATACATGCATGTTCATGGCAGGACTATTCACAGTGGCTGAAAGACGGAAAGAGCCTTAAGTATCACCAACAGATGAAGGAATAAATAAATTGTAGTGTATTCATACAGTGGAGTGATAATGAGCCATAAAAAGGAATGAAGTACTGATTCATGCTACGAGGTGGATGGACATCAAAAACATGCAAGGTGAAAAAAGCCAGTCGTAAGAGATCACATATTGTATACTTTCCTTTATGCGTAATATCCAGAATAGATAAATCCATAGAGATGGAGAGCAGTTTGGTGGTTGCCAGGGGAGGAAGGGGCAATGGGGAATGGGGAGTGACTACTTAATGGGTATAGCGTTGACTTTGGGGTGTGATGAAAATGTTTAGGAACTAAATAAAGATGGTTATACAACATTGTGAATGTACTAAATGCCACTGAATTGTTCACCTTAAGATGGTTGACTTTTTAATTTTTGATTTTAAGGTATGTGAATCTTACCTTTAACAAAAAAAAAACAATCTTAAGCTTAGCAAATTAGGAATATGAAAAAACCTTTTTAACCTAATGTAATAAAAATCAGCTAACATAACAATGAAAGGTAGAACAAGTCCTGAAGTAGGATCTTGCCTACCTCAAGGAACAGCAACAAGACTGTTGGAGCTACAGTAGAGTGGGGGGCTGGACAGGGGAGGGTGTAGTAGGAGATGGGGCCTGTGAGGTAATGCCTCCTAGGCAATTGTAAGGATTTGGCTTTCATTCAGAGATAGGAAGCCATTAGTGGATTCTGAATGGAGAAGTCTTTTCTACCTTGGTGAAAAACAAAACAAAAAAAATCTCTCTCTCTCTTTTTTTTTTAAGTAGGCTCCATGCCCAGCGTGGACCCCAGTGCAGGGCTTGAACTCATAACCCTGTGATCAAAACCTGAGCTGAGAGCAAGAATTGGACGTTTAACTGACTGAGCCACCAGGTGCCCCCACAAAAATTCTTTATTATAGTCTTAACATTATCACCCTAGCTTCTGTCTTAAGAACAAGCTACAGGGGACCAAGGGCAGAGTCCGGGAGATGAGCTAGGAAGCTATTGTAATAATCCATTTGGGAGTTAATAGAGGTTTAATTAGGATGATGAGAGTGTAGGTGATAAGTGGCTCAATTGAGGGTATATCTTGAAGGTTGAGCCAATAGAATTTGCTGATGGTTTGGATATGAAGTATTGGAGAAAAAGTGTTGTGGACGGCACAGTCATTATTAGCCTAAGCAACTGGAAAGGTGATGATATTAACTGAAACGGAGAAGACTAAAGGAGGAGCAGATTTGGGAGGAAAGATGAGGACTTTGATTTGGGACATGTTAGCATTTGGGTTGCCTGATAGATATCCTAGTGGGAATGTCCCAGACATCCTGATGTGTGAGTTTGGAGTTTAGAAAAGTCCAGGCTGTCAGTAACCTTTAAATTTATTAAAGAGTCACAAGACTATGAGATCACCAAGGAATAGAACAGGGATAGAGAAAGGACAAGGTCCACAGACCGAGCTCCAGGGTATGCTAACAATAAGAGGTTAGAGAAATGAGAGGAAATCAGCAGAGGAGACTGAGGAGTGGCTGGTATAAATTATTAGGAGAAAATGAATTCAGAGTGCCACATACGACCATCCCTAAGAGCAGAAACAGGGACTCTTTCAACATTGAGAGAACAAAATACCCCAATTACTCCTAGCCATGGTTAACTCCCCTCCTGGACTCTTATAAAAGTAACACTCTTCTATTTGTCCAAAAGAAAGTATCTAGATCTGGAATGAATGTCCATAATTTATAAATGGTCTGCAGTGTAAAGGTGCCATGGCCAAATAAATGTAGGAAATACTGGATTACAGTTGCATAGATTCTTTATTATGGGATTGTTCAAGCTACATGTGATCTGTGGTTCTCTAGGAGAATTTAGTGAGCACTTACTGGATCCTGGAATTCCCCCCACCCCCATCACTTAATAACTTCTAAACATTCATCTCCGGAAGATACAATGTAGAGAATGCTGACCTAGATTAATGTCTGATTTTCTGAATTGAAAAATAAAAAATAGTTGAATGAGGGCATTGACTAAGATGAACTTCGAGACATTTCATTCATGTTCATGAGTCATTTGTAAGGTGGCATATGTAGCTGGAGGCTAGTGATATCCATTTTCATAGTCTTAGAAATCATATCAGGAAAAAATCGTATGCTCATTTTAATGTCTGTAAGATCTCAGAAATACGTAACTGGAACAGACCAGTAATTTGTGTTGGAGGGCATTGTCATCTTACATCATTTCAAACTCCAGAAGCTTCAGACTCTTACCATAATAATGTCTAGTGTCTCTCTACAACTTATGTTTAGCTTATCTATCCACCTACTTGCCTACTTTTCTTGAAACCATTACTATCTTCAGCCTATTATTAAGGAGTTTCTTACTCTGTAAAGTTTACTTGCTGCTTAAACTGCTTCAAAAGATCTTCCTTGATACTAAGATTATGAGCTTCAATACTGGACTCCAGAGTAAACCCTCCCTATACCTTCAAGGGGCAGTGTGGTTGGGGGGGGGGGGCTATGAGTCCAGGCTCTGCAGCAGACTGCCTAGGTGCGGTGGGGTTCCTACCCTACCAATGACTAAATGCATGTGACTTTGAGCTCTGTGCCTCATTTGTAAAAATGCAAACGACAGCGCCTACTCATAGGGCTGAGGGAATTAAATGACTTCATATCGTGTGTATAGCAGTTGGAATGGTGATTGGCACACAGGAATGTAAGTCACCATGGTTAAACTATTGCTGTTAGTTCATTACCACCCTTCCTGATTTTATTTTTCTTTTCATTTTATTCAGATAGAATGGACCTATTCACCCTATTTTTCTTTTATTCATTCATTCATTCATTCATTTAATTTATAGAGAGAGCGTGTGTGCAAGAGCAGGGGGAGGGAGAAGGAGAGGGGATCCCAAGCGCACACACTGCGAATATGGAACTGGAGGCAGGGCTCAATCTTAACGACCCTGAGACCACAACCCCAGCTGAAATCAAGAGTCAGATGTTTAACCAAGTGAGCCACCCAGACACCACCACCCTGATTTTCATTATGACCTTCCTACAGTCATTTCTGGTAATCTTCCTTCCTTGACCCACTGTGTCTTTCTGGAGAGTCATTGGTGAAGCACATAGTACTAAAGGTTGGTATACTGTTAGATTTGTCATGTCTCAAGCTCACCAGAATTCCATTTTTATGAAATGTCTATGAATGCTCCTAAGTTTGCTTGAGTCATAACTGCCTTTTTAAATAGTATTAATGTAATTTCCCTAAATTATCCTGCCTTTTCCTTGACCACATCATGGTTTGCCTCACACTCACACACCTCACTTCTCTGATTTTGAGGTCCTTCTGCAGCCTCCTGTCACTTTGTTTTTTGACTCCCCACCCCCCCCCCGAAAAGCTTGCTGTCCTCAACAAACTCAGAGAGGCCAAGGTGTATCTCTTCTATTGTTTGTAATCCTTCACACTTAAAATGCCAATTTATCCATATTGCTGTGATGTATGCTCGTGTACATAGAGCTAAGCCTTGAAATAAGACAGTCTTGGATTTAAATCCCGATTTTATGTCTAACCAGTCGTGTATCCTCAAACAACCTCGAGCCTCAGCTTTCTCATCAGCGAAAGGTCTGTAATGATGACTTCCTCACAAGTTTGCTATAACAATTAGAGTGTGTGTATGTGTGTGTAGGATTTGGCACTGGCTTGACAAAAAGTAGGCATTTGATAAATACTGCTGCTCCCACCACTACCACTCATGTTAGTGCTCTTCCTGCGGCTATTCCTGCTTTTGTCGCTGTCACTGCTATTACCACTGCTGAGAGGAGACCCTGGAAGCTACTCGTCAGTGAAATCTTCTCCTTGACAGTTTTCCTGGCAGTCCATCCGCACTGTGGTTATTTGGAACTTTGTGTTCTGTTCCCAGGTCTTGCAATACATTTCCCTGAACTGCTGGGTGGAGGCTGTTCTATCACAGCGCCTCAGTTACACATGGTATAATTCCCCTACCTTGGGAATGAGTGTAGTTCCGCATAAAGGCCATGAAGTGACACTGCCTTGTTGAGAACTAGTTTAGCAGCCAGTCTGCTTTGGAGAAAAACATGTCTTTTGGGATTAGAGAATCCTTTCCTTATGGGAGGCTTTTTAGTAATTATTACCAGGAATTCATTTCCAGGAATCTCGGCTACTTGTCCAATACTATTAATTTTGCGGGAAAGTGTAATTGTAGATACCAACAGAAAAGTGGCCTTTTTTTTGTAGGACTTTGAAATGATTAAGAAGTTCCCTTTTTTCAGAGGTTAAAGATACTGTTACTCAGTCTTGGAATTGCCCTGTTTGCCCCTTATCTCCTTCCCACTTTCCATCTTCTCCAGTATATCTACCTGACTAAATTAATTATAATGTAGAAGGAACATTTAAGTTGTACAGGTTTCTTTTCTTCATAAAATTTTTGAGAATACAATGGGATAATTCTATCTAGCAAATCTTCAGAGCCTTTGAGCATAAGAATTCTTTTAAGGTTTGTTTATTATTTGAGAGAGAGAGAGTGCACATACACGCAAGTGGAGGGGTGGGGCAGAGGAAGAAGGAGAGGGAGAATCACAGGCAGACTCCTTGCTGAGCGCGAAGCCTGATGCCAGGCTCAGTCCCACAGCCCCGAGGTGATGACCTGAGCTGAAACCAAGAGTGGGATGCCCAGCCAACTGAGCACCCGAGCACCCCTGTAGCATAAGAATTTTTGAGTGAATCAGTAAATATCTCAAGCTTAGAAAACTAGGCTATTTAACCAGTTGTTTTATTGATTAAATCAAATGTCCTAAAGACCACAATGTGAAGTGATTTTAAACAGTTGTCATTCTGAAAATAGTATCAGGAAGTACTGACTTGTTCATATTACAGAAACACTATCCTCCCTGCCCCAGTTTAGTCAAATCTGAGCATTTTCATTAATAAAAGATATGCATGATTTCAAAGCTGACTTCTGATCTGCGGACAAATAGGTAATCCTTATTCAGAGGCCTAAAACTGCATTATCTTCATAGGTGGCTTAAAATACATGTGGACATTGAAAAAAAATTAATGCGTGATCACACTGTTCGTTGTTCACAGGAATGGAAAACTGGAAAGCATCTTAGGGGTCGTTTCTTCCCAATTCAAATGGTGCAGGAAGCTCTTCTAAAATACCTCTTTTGAACAAAAACAGTTCCGATTGTTAGAGCCAGCCCATTCCTAGTCTTTCCATCTCCCTATCCTGCCCTCCCATCCAGGGGAGTTTGGTCCTTGGTTACCTACTCAGTCCCTGTCCCCAGGTTCTGGGCCTTTACCTGAGCAAATAGTGATTAAACCAGTTCAAGACCTGGCATCTACCATCAACTCCCAATTCATCTACTACTTAGTCCTAAATGGAGCAGGGGTGGAGCCCTTAGTCCCAGGCGCAGGAACACACCCTCCTCTTGGGCTTAAGAGAAATAGAGAAGAATAAGAGAAGTTAGCATTGTGACTAGCTCTGCAGTTAGATCTTGGTCATACCCTGCTCTAACCATGGGCAGCATTATGACCCTGGGCAAGCTACTTTGATCATCCAGTGCTTCACAGCTTATTGTGAGGATTATACATGATAGTCCATGTTAAGCACATAACTGAGTACTTGGTGTATAGTAAACAATGTTGGGCAACAGGGTGGCTCAGTTGGTTAAGCATCTGCCTTTAGCTCAGGTCATGATCCCAGGGTCCTGGGATCGAGTCCCACATTGGGCTCCCTGCTCAGTGGGGAGTTTCTTTCTCCCTCTGCCCCTCCCCTCTCCTCATGATCTGTCTCTCTCACAGTCTCAAATAAAATCTTTTTTTAAAAAGTTAGCTGCCATGGGGCACCTGGGTGGCTCAGTGGGTTAAGCTCCTGCTTTTTGCTCAGGTCATGATCTCAGGGTCCTGGGATCATGCCCCACGTCGGGCTCTCTGCTCAGCGGGGGGCCTGCTTCCTCCTCTCTCTCTGCCTGCCTCCCTGCCTACTTGTGATCTCTCTCTCCATCAAATAAATGAATAAAATCTTTTTTAAAAAAAATTAGCTGCCATTTATAATTGTATTATTTCAGTTGGAGGAATAGAGGTTGAAAACTAGGCTAGGTCTGATATTCTTCCCATATAATGACCTCCCTGGAAGGATAGGCAAAATCACAATACCTGGGGTGCATCCTCTTTATCTGAAACATTGGGATTTCCATCTGGGATTGGTGGGTAAGGATCAGGTGTGCCACATTTCTTATCCATTCTTTACCTGACGCTTCCTCCAGTACTTCAAAATTAAATGCAAAGAGTCACAGTACTTACTTTATCACTAGGAAAGGGATTAAGTACCAGCTATAGAGTCAGCTCAGGTCCTGAGGTCCATTTTGCAGTTCATTTCAGCTGGTGTAGAGGAATATTCTTGTGCCCTCAATGGTATCTTCTACGACTCTCAGGGTTCCTTACCTACCCAGCTTTAAAATCTAGCTCCCTGGGAAGGTGAGGTGCTTTGCAATGTCTCTTCTTCCTCCTTGCTGCCATGCTAGTAGGTCCTACCAGGGTCTGCAGATTTCCCTTGGGAGAGGTGAGCCCTAGTTTCGGTAGAGGTAGCTTACTTTGTAGAGTAACCCTTAACATGAGATCTCCCCTCTTAACAAATTTTAGGCATTCTTACCACACACACAAAAAATAAGGGCACAAAGAAACTTGGAGGTGATGGATATGTTTATTACCTTGATTGTGGTAATGATTTTATGGGTATGCCTATGCTCAAACTCATTACATTGTGTAAATTAAATATGTTCAGTTTTTTATATATCACTTATACCTCAATAAAGCTATTTTTTTAAAATTAGTAACCCTTCTAGTTTCAGGTGTCTATGTGCCCAGACTGAGACCAGGATTAGCTCCTTCTGTATGGGCTTCCAACCGAAGAAATGGTCAGTACCAGTCAGAAAAACTCCTACTGGTATACACTTTCCAAGCTTCATGAATTTTAACCAGCAGAGGGCACACAGCAGATGTGCAGTCTCTATTGAATTATCAATCTGTGTCTTGTATGGAGTGGTCCTCGGAGCGGCTGGGTTCTGTGATAGCCCAGATGACTAGTTTTGAAGCTCTGGCTTGGGAAAGGCAGTTTCTGATTTGAGAGTTCATCAGGAAACCTTGGGGACACCCGGCTACCCACAGAGAGAGAACATGCGCCAGAAAGAAGAGACCTGGGAGGCCCATGAGAAGCAATTATGGACATTCCTGAGCCCTGCCCTGAGATCTAGTAGATCAGAGTGTCTGGAGCTAATATCCCAGGAATCTGCATTTTAACAGTTTGCCAAGTGCGTTCATGCAGTTGGCTATGAGCCTACATTTGGGAGTTGCTAATCTAAGGGAATTTCTGGGACCCTTATCTTGGTCCTGTTGCCCCAGCACCAGTTGTTAGGGTCATGGATTTTCAAGGGGACTTGGAGTCAGAACAAGATCTGAAACCAGTGCAGCCTAGGCCAGACCTTCCAGAGAAAACAAGGCCTCTCTCCCAGTGCCGGCATGAGGGATGGTGAGTGGAGGAGAGCCTGTAAGTTAAAGCAGTGACTCTGTCCCCTCAGGTGTTACAAGAGGATAATCACTGACCTCTTTCTGCATCTTCCACTTGAAGTTGCTAGAGAAGCTGAGCCTTGTGATCCAGGGAGCTCTCAGCACATCTCCATACCCTCCATCCCCACCCCACACACAGGTTGGGCTTCTCCAGCTATTCTGGGCTGGGTATCCCTCCTGGCCACTGCTCTAGGTGGTGGTGCTCAGAGCAGCTTCTGCTCTTGGGCCCCTGACTGAAGGATCCCACTGAGACAGTCCTCAACTTCATTGAACTTGGCCAAAGCAAGTCATCAGGCTGAATCTGGGGGCCTGAGCAAATGCACAGATACTGGGAGAGGGATAGTTTTGGGGGTAGGGGACCAGTGACAATACCCTGCAGCCCCAAAGGCTGAGCAGCAGAATCCAGCTGTCTGTGTGGTTCCCAGCTCTTGTCCAAGGCAGGGCTATCTTGGGACTTCTTTAGCTCAGAGCTGACAATTCCGCTAGCCACTTGGGCTTCTTGCAGAGACCTGGTCGGGGCATCCCATTCAAGGAGGAATGTTCCCTCCTGGATATTGAATGACCTGCTTGCCAAACCCCCATGGGTCAGTGGGACCAGCTAGAGTGAACCCGCAATCCCTGCAAGGATTCTGGAGCTTGGAACTGGCTAGAAAGATAGTATAATATCATAGAAAGAACCTAGACTTAAGTAAGACAGATCTCGCTTTGCCACTCTTACTATATCGGACAAGTCACTAAATCTGTCAGCACATCTATATTCATATATGTAAAAAGGAAATCATTATCCCCACCTCATAGGGTTGAGGGAGCATTAAATGAGCTAGTGAAGGAACGTAGTGTTTTAGCACAGAGCCCAGCATACAATAGGCATTCAAATGTTGGTAGTTATTACTCTGGGTCCTGTCTCTGTTACACAGGTGAAGACTCAAGGGCATAGCTCTGAAAAGTAAAGAAGAGCTATACAGGAGACATCCTGGCCGTCATGGATCATTCCAGAGACATAATGAGGCTGAATGCGAGGCCTGGAAGTACCTCACTTCACTTGATTCTCTCTGCTTCTCATCACCCTCACGACAACAAGGGTGTCACGGTTCTCTGGCCTCCTGAGTCCCCTCCCTCTGGTTGCATTCTGGGAACAGCCCATTCCCAAATCCTTTTGCTCAATCTGATGGAGGCCTGAGCACCATTGTGCACCCTGCTGATGCCAGCAGAAAATTCTAGGGCTAGGAGACTGGGTGAAGCCTGGAGATTCTCAGGATTCTCTGTTCCCAGGTACCTGGGGGAGAGCACAGTCATTACTGCAGGAAAGGGCAGGATCAGGTAGGATCGGTGAGTGCCTCCTAGTCACAGCAAAATTACCAGAGCCTTGGCAGGACCAAAAGATGATAGTCTCGGGAAAGTTCAGAGTCTGGTTTTTCAAGATGGGGGCGAGCCAGCATGGAAATGACAGCCCTGAGGTGCATAGTCAGGAGTTACAGACGAAGGGTGTCTATTCCTCTCAGAGGAGCCCAGAAAAGTAGAGGCTTTTCCCTCTTTCTTGCTGGTCAGCAAGCCTGCTGAATCTTTGCAAAGGTTACTGGTTCTAGATTATGCTAAAACTTTCCACTGGCTTCCCACTGCACTTAAATAAAATCCCAGCCAATAGATCTGCCCTTACCTACTTCTCAACCTCTCCTCCCATATTTTCCCCCTTGCTCACACTAGACTCTTTGCTGTTCCTCAAACATGCCAACCTCACTTCTGCCTCAGGGCCTTGGCATTTGCTCTTTCCTCCACTTAGGGTTCTCTTTCTGATGTCATTCCTGGTTGCTTTGCTTCATTTGGGTCTCAGCTCAAACATTATCACTTCAAAGGTATCTTTTGTGTTCACTTTGTCTAATACATTGCCCTCCCACCCACTTCCTCACTTCCTATCCATTTACCCTATTTTATGGCCCTCAGACTCCTTATTACTCTCAAATTCTCTCATTATGGATCTCATTTCTTTTTTAGTATCTACCTCCTTTATGAGAGCAGGATTTTATATTGTTCATCTACATATCCCAAGGGCTTAGCACACTGGCTTATAGTAGATCCTCAATACATGTTTGTTGAATGCCTAAAAGGTGTCAGAGGCAATTCAGGTCTAGAAGAGGCAATCCTGGTTAGAGGACTTGGAATGTTATTTGTCCCTGTTACAGCAAAGAAGGTCCTTGACCAACACAGGTCAGGACCCAGACTGAAATGTCAACGCACTAGAATGGACAAGTGTACCTGCGGCCACTGAGAGATGGCCCGGCCCTGCAGCCAAGTCAGGAGCCAAAAGACACCACAAGAGCAGTCCTGGGTAAGGAGCCAGTATCTGAGTCTGAGACAAGACCCAAGGTGGTTCTGTTGGGGAGAAGCATAGCAACAGGGGTTTCAGCAGGCAGTTCGCCAACAGACAACAGGCTCCCAGCACCTTGGGTGAGATTTCAGGGTAGGGCATTGGGAAGGGACAACTAGTAAGAAAACACAGCCCTAACCAGGGTACAAGGCAGGCTCCAAAGGTGGATCCAGGCAGAAGCCAAGTGATGAAAACCAGACTGGGGGCTTAGCCTGAGGCCAGGTGGGGATTGGGGTGGAGATGGGGTGGGGAGTTAGCCACCTCTGGAGGAAGAGCATTGTAGGGACAACTAGGCAAGACCAGGCAGGCTACTTTGTTTGGGTGGGAAGCACATCTGGTATGTATTAACTTTCACTGGGCCGACGGGGAGGAGGACGGGAGACAGATCTGAATTCACCTACCAGAGGAAAGTGCTTGGGGGCTGTCAGCCTGGGACCCTCTTTCTGTGGGCTTCTGACAAGAGAGGAGCCTTACGGAGCACCCCTGAAACAACGAAGTCTACCTGGGGCTATGGTAGCTATGCCGTCATAGCCATTCTTAGTTGCTTTAACAATTGGACAAGGGGCTTTCACATCCATAGGACCAGACATTTTGGAAATAACCTACAGGACTCCTGCTGGAAAGCCACCAAAAACTCCCAGTGACTCAAAAAGCAACAAACTGTCCTGCATCTTGTGTAGGCTTCCTCATCCTTAGCTCCCCACTAGGGCTGCTCAGCTCTTGTCCTTTCACTCAACCCCCAAAGTCACTTTGTCCCAGTCCCCTCCTCTTTACCAATCCAAATGTAACATTTTACTCAATATACAAAATAAGGTCAGTTATTTTTCAGTGACTCCTTCCTAATGTTGAGTACATAACACTCTCAATTCCCAGAGCACAGACTCGAACTTGGTGAGGTCATTGTCTAATTTTTGTTCACAAGTAGTTCGTGTCTTTTCCCACAAGATCAGAGGGTTTTTGAACATAGGGGACAAATCCTTTTCTTGCTGTTTCCTCCATAGCACCCAGCACGGATCTGGGGGCATAACAGATTGTTGGCTTGAGCCCTGCCCTCTTCAAGAAATACCACTCCGGGTGTCAGAGACTGTGTGGTAAAATATGGGAAGCAGGATTTAGCTACTTTGGAAGCAACTGAGCCCCTTGGGAAATCTATACTTCTTATTTTTAAGCTTTGGGAGATAAGGAGAGAGCCACCTACTCTCGACATCCAGGCAACCTAGGAAATATTTATGAGTCAACATCTCCTTTCAAGACTTCTCTATCCTCCACTTCCATGGGCGCCATAGAAAAACATATCTGGCCTGTATCCCACCCCCTCTGGGTGTTTTTGCCCACTGATAACACTGAGTGACAGAGCGAATTAGTCCTGAAGAAGTGACTCAAATGATTCAGGTGACATAGAAGGCTGGTAGGGAGGGTGCCTTGGCCAAGTGTACCGCTCTAGGAGGGCGGGCTGCTCTTCTACTCAGCACAGTCAGAAATGTCTTCCTGGAGGAAAGCAAGACATGAAGGCATGTGATAATCTATACAAATTTTATTTTAATATCAATTTGTATGGAAACAAGCAGGTGTCAGCGTTAGGCGGGCACGGAAAAAAAGGGAAAGAAAAAACTCCAGTAATAATGGATCTTGTATTTACACCATTTGGTTTCAACAGGGACAGGAAGTCTTACTGTTAGCTTCCTGTGGGAACTCCAGTTTCTGCACCTTCCCCTGCTGCCTCTCAGCATCACGATAGAGCAGGGATTTCTGAGCCTTTAATCGGCAAGCCAGGCACATGAAAATTGACTCCACATTCTGGCTCTCTTTGGGGTCCTTGGCTGAAGTCTCAAACAAGAGCATGTTGTGGGCATCGGCAAATTTCAGGGCTAAGTTGGAGGGCACCTGGATCTGTTCCCTCAAGTCACACTTGTTGCCCACAAGCACTTTGGGGACTAGTGGGGGCACAGCATGCCCATTGCATTCTTGGATCCACATCTTGAGGTTGGTGAAGGACGTCATCTTGGTGACGTCATAGACGAAGACCACTGCATGCACATTGCGGTAGTAATGCTCCACCATGCTTTTGCGGAAGCGTTCCTGACCTGCTGTGTCCCACACCTGAACCTGGAAGATACAAAACCCATATGTGGAGTCAGTAAAGAAAACAAGAATACATAGAAGAAAACTCGATTCTGTTATCTTAAACGTGGTAAGAGGGACGCCTGGGTGGCTCAGTCAGTTAAGTGTCTGCCTTCAGCTTGGGTCTTGATCCCAGAGTCCTGGGATGAATCTGGAGTTGGGCTCCTTGCTCAGCAGGGAGGCTGCTTCTCCCTCTGCCTGCTGCTCCCCCCTGCTTGATGCACTTGCTCGTTCTCTCTCTGACAAATACAAATCTTTAAAAAACAAAAATGTGGTGAGAAGCCCTGACACAGACTGGCAGAGTAGACATATCAAAGTGTAGAGAGAAGTTTCTCTCAGGGTTTATAAAATTTTTCTTAAAAGTTCCAGTTGAGGGGCGCCTGGGTGGCTCAGTGGGTTAAAGCCTCTGCCTTTAGCTCATGTCATGATCCCGGGGTTCTGGGATCGAGCCCTGCATCGGGCTCTCTGCTCAGCAGGAAGCCCGCTTCCCCCATCTCTCTCTGCCTGCCTCTCTGCCTACTTGTGATCTCTCTCTCTCTCTCTGTCAAATAAATAAATAGATAGATAGATCATTCTAGTTGAAAATCTTGAGTCAAAAAATCTTAAGGCACCTGGGTGGCTCAGTTGGTTAAGCGTCTGCCTTTGGCTCAGGTCATGATCCCAGGGTCCTGGAATTGAGCCCCATGTCAGGCTCCTTGCTCAGCGGGACCCTGCTTCTCCCCCAGCTTGTATTCTCTCTGTATGTGTCAAATAAATAAATAAATAAATGGTTTTTTTTAAATCTTAAGGCTTTTATTTGAAAAATGAGTGTAAATTGGTGAACTTTTCTGGAGGGCAATTTGGCAATATTATCCAGAACCTTAAAAATATTCAAAATTCTTCAAGCCAATAATCTCACTTCCAGATATCTATATGAAATAGCAGAGATGTGGTCAAAATTCTGTACAAAAGTCTTAACTGCAGTATTATTTATACTTTTTAAAAAACAGGAAATAATCTAAAAGCTCAGTAAGAGAATAGCTAAAGTGTATGTACATATCTATACAATGGACCATTATGCAGACATTAAAAATGATGTTTTCAAGGAATAAATGGTGGAAATTTTCAAAAAATATCAGGAATGAAAAAAGCAGGATACAAAGTTTTCATGTACTATGGTTCCAGTTTTTCAGAAAAATATTAAATATAGACCTATGCCTAGGAAAGACTGGAAGTGTACTTACCAGGAGATTAATGGTTATTTATGGGTCATGGGTGATAAATGATATTTTTTTTGTATTTTCCAAATTTTCTACTAAAAACATATCACTTTGTCTTGCGGTTTTTGCATGACTTTTTAAAGTTAGTGTTAAAAATCTCACCTCTTAGCTTATTTTAGCTTATTGTTTGGTATATAAAAGGTAATTTAGTTCACTGGATTTTTCTTCTGCCTCTCACCTTTTGGGATGAAGGCCAAATTATGAAGGAAAAATGCTGATATCAGTAACAAAGTTTCCAAAGATGCAACTCCCAAGGGATACCCTCGAATTGACACACATTCAGCCCCATCTATTTCCCTTTATACATCCAAAGTCTTGGACAAGAGAAATTCATACTCAGAATGATGGTCCCAAGGCCCTATATAATTTTCAGTTATTAAAGAGAATTGGGTTATGGTCACTAATTGACTACTACAGCTCTTAAAACCAAGTATAGCCTTTATTTGGAGTTAGCAGTCAGTCAGTCAGTATCTGGTAAATATAATTGAATCTCTTTGCTGAATGAAGATCTTACAGGGCCCCAGAGTCCTCATCATTTTGAACACCAGTTTTCATTGTCCAGGCTCCCCTTCTCCTCTAGGGACATGACTGCCACATTCCTTTGGCATGATTGTCAAATTCTCCCATTCTATTTTGATTTTCATGTCTCTAGGCCAGACCCTCCTCTCCTCACTGCTGGACTACAGCAGAGTCTTTTGGATTCTAGAAGTCTCCACTCCAGTGCTTCCTACATACTGCTTCCAAACTATACTTCCTAAAACCCTGCTCCTATAAGCATGACATCCCCCTCTTCAGGAAACCATGACAGCCCTCTTCTGCATGTGGCATCAAATGGAAAAATCTCTGTCATAATTTGGCCCCATCCAGCCTGGTTTTGGACTGTTGGGCTACACCCAGTTCATTCCCTCGTGCTAGTCTGTCCTTCCCCAGCAGAAACTGGGCACCGCCTCATCGGCCTGCGTCTCACTCATCCTTCAAGGCTCAGCTCACATCTGCCTTCTTCCTAAAACTCCACTTTTCTCCAACTTCTCTTTAATTTTCTTTTCTTAAAACTTTCTATTGCACTTTGAGTCTGTACCACACCATTTTTTTTTTAAGATTTTATTTATTTACTGTGGGTGGAGAGAACAAGCAGGAGGGAAGAGGTGGGGGAAAGGGAAAAACAGGATCTCTGCTGAGCAGGGAGCCTGACACAGGCCTCAATCTCAGAACCCCAAGATCATAACCTGAGCCAAAGGCTGATGCTTAACGACTGAGCCACCCTGGCACTCCAGTAACACACCACTTAGAATATATTATTTGTTCTCTGGTTATTTCATCAGTGCTCTTGGCATTTCTCCACCCAAACTTGTAAGCAGTTGTTTTTCTGCATCAGATCACTTGTCACCATTGTTGCCATCACCATCATCATCATCGTCATCCTCATCATAATCATCATCAAAAAGCAGTACTGGCCTGAGCCACCAAAACTACGTATCTGCCAAGGTGATTTCAGAGAGAACATTCGAGTTTGGTTAAGCCGAAAAACAGGTCCTTGAACACTGATTTGCATCAGAAAGCAGAGACAGAAAAGATTTCATTTCTTCCACCTTGCCAGTGCTCTGAGCAGGGAGAAAGGGAGAGCGGGCCAGGAAAGGAATAGAGGTCAGTGGGAAGAGAGCGGGTATAGCACAAGAATATCATTACCGCTTGGCTCCAGATCCCCACCCCCACCCTCCAGTAGTCCTAACTCCTGCCTCTGAGTAAGGCTGAATCCCGACCAGCCCTCAGGCATGTGGCAGATGCTTTAACACCATGAGCTCAGAACTCTAAAAATACCTGCCACTAGCAGGAACACGGGTGGGCGTGTGTGAGGTGTTTGGGGCTGAGTAGGTTGGCTGTTTGGCTTTTCTTTGGCTCCAGAATTGTATACCCCATCCAAACTGCCGGAGCTGCGGGGAAGACCCTTTCTGCTATAGACCTCCCTCACCTTTCCAATGCCATGAGGAGCCCTGAAGCTTTCGTTTGGAGGCTCAGAATTTAAACTGTAGTACTGCTCCCACTAAACCTCCTTGTAAACCCCACCCTAAAGTTCTCTGCACCCCTGTCTATGGCCAGCAGTGAGCCAGTTAGCAGGTTGCTCACAGCAGAAAATCGGAATGGATGGTGTGGCCTCAGAACCATCAATCACAAAGGGAGAGCACAGCAGCCGGATGGCTGCACACAAATGACCTCATTTTGTTTGGGGGTTTGGTGTCCGCGTTCTTAGCATCCTCCCAAACCTCCCATCCCTGCCAGACAGTGAAAACATCTCCTTACGCTTCCCAGGGGGTACTCTCGTCCATTCTTCCTTTCCTGTGGGCACTGTGTCCGCACAGTAGCCAGGGGTGGTGACTGCCCCTTAGCCACACACTGCTCCCCATCTTCTGTCCTCTCCAAAGCCTAGTGGGGGCGTAGTGGAGGAAAACCAACTTGGGCACAAACCTCAGCACAGTCTCGTGCTATTACTAGTCAAGTGTCCTCAGTCAAGTTACTCTATCTTCAGTGTCCTCCCTTGCAAACTGAGGATAACCTCAGCAGTCTTGTGGAGATGCTGTAAGGATTAGTGTTTCTTGTAAGTACAAGACACAATGCCTAATACACATTCTCCCTTCCTCCCTGGCCCAAAACCAAGTCTGGTCTGACAACTAATTGAGCAGGTGCTATGGGAAATGCAGCAGCAGTAGCCTTGGAATTGAGAGACCTGGTTTCCACCTCCTTTACTTAGTAGTGGAGTAAATGACTAGGCAAATTAACACACAAGAAAGAGCGTTTGCAAAATACAAGTGTTCTGCAAGTGCCAGTTGTTGCCATTGTCTCAGAAGACCCATTGGCCATCCTAGTGGCACCAGTCCTTGGATCCACTGTTCTCCTCCTGGAAAGCACGGGAAGTTTGGTTTCTTGATGACTGGCTAGAGCCAAAGCAAAGGCAGCCACTTGGGAGGGGGAGAAGAGAGTAATGCTAGCAACATGCCATGGGTGGCTTGGGGGTAGGCCCAAAGTGACAGGGGTGTTCGAGGAGGGTGGAGGGGCGCAGTGTGGGGAGCTGCCAAAGATAAATCTAGTCTTTTAAACCATTTTCCTGGGGTTATCGCTGCCTGAGCAAGTTTCAGCAAGTCCCCCACCCCTGCACGTGCTCTTAGCTGACATGGGTATTTCTTTTCCCTGAGGAACATATCTGGCATCTTTCTATAGATGAGAGATGAATGTCCTTTTGTTGGAGGCCGGTGGGGGAGGGTAGAAGTAGAAAAAGGGAGACAAATACATCTGTAACCTTTGGAGGATGCCCGAGTGGATGATGGGAAAAGTCTAAAACAAATCTTTTTTTGAACTAGCTGGACTGTCCCATATGCATCTAAGATACACACCCATTCACACAAGAGACTGACACAGAGAATGGCAAAGGAGGAGAGAGACAAAGAGAAACTCACGCGCAGAAGGAGAGGCAGCAAGGCAGACAGAAAACACACACTGATAGATAATTAGCCATTAAGTGAACTGCCAGAAGATGGAAGTTCAGAAGCCCTAAGGAAGACATGATGTCATTCTGACTGCAGGCAGCTTCTGAGGGAACACTTAGCTCAGCCTCCATCCGCTCAGTAATGTAACACAGGAAGGTGTTGGTCCAAGTGCTCCCAGAAGAAGAGAGTCCGCAGTCCTGGGCAGCACCTGCCCACAGCCATGGCTACATGCAGTTTGCCTGGTCTGGAGGGCTAGGGCAGAGGGGGTGCCCAGCTGTTGGGGGGGACCAAACTAGCCAGAAGCATGGGTAAATTCCATGAGAATTTACAAAGAATGGCTCAAAAATTAGTTCTGAGCCTCCCCTCTCTTACCTCCCCATTCCATCCCACACACACTCCTATTTGGCATTTTCCAGTGCTTTTAGGCTGAGGCAAGCTCAGCATGATTGAGCTAAACCTGTAGGAGATGGACATATCATGTCAGTAAAGGAAGCTCCACTCTTCCTTAGGGGTCGAGGAATGCCTCCACACTTCCTAGGCTGTCAGGAAGAGCTGTGATCTTTCCTACATCATGCCCCTCTGTGTTCCTGTCACAGGTAACTGCATGGGTTGGGCACACCATGGGACTAGCCCAAATTGCGAGAGAAGAGCACTGGCCAGGGAATGGGGAGACCTGAGTAGTAGGCCTGTCCCTGTGTGATCTTGGGCAAGTCACTTTCCCTCTCTGAGCCTCAGTTTCCTATCTGTTAAGTGAGGACATTGGATTAGAGATTCTTTAAGGTCTCTTCCATCTCTGAACATTCTCTGATTCTCCACATGCAAAGGGAGACAGTCAAGATGCAAAAAGTAAAACCCAGGCACTCAATTCGGTATCTGGGGTGGAGCTGAAGGAGACGTCTTGAAGGCTCCTCAGTTCTAGGGCTATAACCCTGGGCCCCTGGCCTACAAGAGCCCACAAGGCTGGCTGCCCCGCCTGCCACCACCCTCTGAGCACACTGCCCTGGGCCAGAGATCACCCCCAGAGCAGAGGGCAGTAGTAAAGAGCACGGGCTCTGAATCCATGCAGAAATCCTGACCCTGTCCCAGGGAAAGCAGGGTAGTGAGACAGAGAAGTGCTTGGGCTCAGCGTTCAAAGACTGGAGCTCCGATCCAGGCGCCTTTTAGGCAAGGTATTTAACCTACCTTTGGTCTCTGCATCTATAAAATAGGAATGATAATAATAGCCTGATTTGCATAAGGCAGCTGTGAAGATCAAATTAGACAGTTCATGCAAAGCGCCTAGCCGGGGCTCTTGGTTTAGTAAATAAATAGCAGTTGTTGTTATTATTATTATTACTATTATTATGAACTCATTGGAAGCTTTCCTGGATGTTCATGTTAACCAGGAAACACTGGATTATAAATATTGTGATCAAAAGGGGGCAGGGATCCATGGACTGGAGACACCAAATGGGGCTTTGAAGCCCTAAAAATGGCTCTGGTAATTATGAGAGCAGCCCCCAATCCGATAACTCAGTCATCCATCCCCCTGCACAGGTTGGGACCTAGGGAGACAGCCCAGTAGAGGCCACACCCCACCCCTGGGCCGAAGGAAGAGCCAGCAGAGACCTCTCCACCATTCGTCTGTGGATGCTGGCACTTGCGGCCTCCCAGCCTCTTATCTCTGGCTATGGTCTAGGGCAACTTCAGCCTGTCACACTGCACTTCTCTCCCTCCCCCAAATGGGAAAGGCTTTCACAGTCACCTCCTAGCAGGGGTTTTGCATTTGTTCCCTAAAAATCTCCAAGCCAGCCAGAGTGTGGGGCAAAATCTCCTCCTCTCTAGATCATGTGCTAGCTGCTGCGCCCTGCCATCTTCCCACGGACATGCTGCTCTCACCGGCTGCCTTGGGCCCTGGCTGCAACGGCTTCACAGGGGACAGGGTCACCCAGTCCCTACCCCCGCCCGTACCCTGAGCTTCTTCAGAATCTGCACTCGGAGGGCTCCTCTGTGAGCAGTGTCACAAGGCTCTGCCCTCTTGAAAATATCATCTTCCCAAAAAAGCCTGTATTAAGCACTTATCAGCACATGGTGTTATGCTGAGCTCTGTATCTGGTGAGTCACACTGTCACAGGCTCTGTCTGCCCTCTGGGAAAAAGCCTGGAATCTTTGGCCAAGACTGTGAAATCCAGTTTCACTAAATACTGGGGTGTTAGAAGGGAAGGAGTCTTAAAAATCTCTCCAAGGCCACTGGGCAGTGGCCCTCTTCCACTTCTTTTGCCCTTCCCATTTCCCACTTTCAGGCTTCCTCCTCTCCTCTCCTCTCCTCTCCTCTCCTCTCCTCTCCTCCCATCTTCTCTCCTCCCTCCGTCCCCCAAACTCCCAAACACTTCCTTTTTCTGCCATATGAATTTCAGGTAGACTTATTTCCCCTCTTTTAAATCCAGAAAACTCTTTGCCTCAATGGGACACTTGATTTTAAGCAAGCAATAGCATTAAGTGTTAAGGTCTTTGAGGGTTTAAGAGCACATCCATAAGTATATTCCCACTTTGGATTTTTAAAAAAGGCATGTTTTAGAAATTCCAGAATCTTAGAACCTTGCATGAAAGAAGTTAGACACACCACAGAAAGTCCAAACGAAGTAAACCTCAACAGATGAGCTCTAGGAAAGGATAGAGACAGATAGCTACTTTTGACTTAGAAAGGAAATGTAGAAATTCCCTTCAAAATGCAAGGGACAAAAAGGTCACTATCTCAAAACAGTGCCCTATTTTCCTGACCCTAGGACTCACTTGTTCTCCAGAGCTCTCCCTTACCAGGACTGAGCTGCCCATCTTCCTGACGTCTAGTGCCTTGGCCCAGTCTCTGAAGCCATTTTAAAACACATTCATTCAAGAAATAATAATAATAAAATAAAACATATTCATTTTAATAATCAAGGAATCCAGAGCTATGTACAGTTCAGAGGGTTTCATCCTTCTCCCTAATACTACTCAGCCCTTCTCTTCACATCACCCAGAAGAGGGGCCTTGGGGTCACTTGGGCTCTTTGACCAGCAGGAGGGATACTGACCTTCACCTGATAGGGTCAGACCATAGCCTTGAGAAAAGCCCAGCTGTGGGCCTAGGGGAGTTGGCCTTTAGTACCCAATGCCTTTTGAGGTACATTCCTGCCCATCATCCTGCCCCCTGTGCTCTCCTGTCACAGGAAGCTGCCCTTGCCATGTCCTCCTTCTGCACATAGAAATATTTCTGCATATTGAACTATTTCTGTCCTATCGGGTTTCTACCTTTTCTGAACTAAAGTGAGCATAAGTGGTCAGACAAGAATATCTGTACTTAGCCTACTTGATAAATAAACTAATGAGGGGGGAGGAGCAAGACACTTTTCCTTGGCCTCCAGATAAGTTGCTCTGCATTTTTACAAAGGCCTGCTGAAGACAATACCAACAGAATGAGTAATGAAGCAGTTCATTCATTGGGTATCACAGACAAATGAAGATATCATTGGAGAGAGACTGCTCCAAGAGAACAAGTTTGTTATGTGGGGCTGGTGGTGTTATGCAGGGCTCTATTTTGAAATAAAGGGGTTCTCATTCACTACGGATTTCTGTCTTTTCCCCCTCTCTAATGCCTCAGGGCTAAACCCAAGTAGGTTCTTGCAGCCCATTTGCACCCAAGAGGTAGAAGAGACCTCAGGATGTGTAAAGGGCTTTGGGATCCATCCCACAGACCAGAACCAAGAGATGCCTCATGCCTCCCTCTGCCCACAGGTGCCACTGCTCCTGGCTCAGGGTCAAGGATGGTATCAGACAAGATTTTCCTGTGGCAGATGTCAGGCAGGGGCAAAGGGCAGGAGTGTAACCACTCCCGCCAGCCCTAAAAAAACAAAAAAAAAAACAAAAAAAAAACACACAAACAAAAAAAAAAAAGGGTGAGGTGGGAACCAGGCCACTGAGAGAGGCGAAAGGGATCTGAGGAGCTGCCAGGTCTTGGGCTCAGCCAGCGGCGACACAACCACGCGCTGGACGTTTACAACCACCAGAGCGATGCCTCAGCGGAGGCCCCCTCCCAGATCCCTCCCTTCCCGGACCTGACCGTCTGGATCACCTTGATCTTCTCGCCCTCGATTTCCACTGTCTTCTCCCTGAAGTCCACGCCAATGGTGGCCTCAGTCTTGTCCGGGAAGGTCCCCCCGCAGAAACGGAAGGTCAGGCAGGTCTTGCCCACGTTGGAGTCCCCAATCACGATGATTTTGAAGATGCGAATTTGCACGTACTGGTCCAGCGACGAGTCGAGCTCCAGGGACGCCAGGCCAGTGGCCGAGGCGGGCTGCAGGCTCCCATGGCCCAGGATGGGCTGCGCCATCTCCCCCGGACCGGACCCGGGCCCCAACCCCCCTCGAGGGCTCCACACAAAGAAAACGGCCACGTTAGTGCGCTCGAGGCGAGCGAGCTTTGTGCGTGTGTGTGTGCGTGTCTGTGAGTGTATGTCCGCGCGTGTGTGCGTGCGCCGGTAACGTGTGCGCGCGCGCGTGAAGGGGGTGCCTCTCTCCCCAGGCCCCCCTCCTCCGTCAGCGCACCCTCCTTGCAGCTCACAAAAGCCGGCGAGCGGGAGAGAGATGGAGGAGAGTGGGACGGCCGCGAGCCGCCTCCTCCTGCCTGCGCCCTCCGACAGGACGCTCGGGCGGGCGGTCCTTTGGCGCTCCCCAAGCGCCTGCCGCCGCGCCTTTGCCTAGACCCTTCCCTGCCTGGACCCCAGGGACACACCGGAGGGAGGAAGCCTAAGGAGGGAAGGGAGGGGGTGAGGAGAGCGGCACACGCCGCCCCGGGAAGGTCTTCCTTCCTCCTTGCCCCCATTTATTTTATAGGTTGCGGGCTCCCCGCCCCCACGTCTCGGAGCGCGCGGGGTCAGTGGGCAGGGAGCACAGCTGGAGAAGACAAAGAGAGCTGCACCCTAAGGCATCTCTGGAGCACTTCGGCCCCGAAGCGGCACGACTCGGCGGGGGCGTGGGGAGGGGCAGAGATACCGCTTTCACCTCCCGCGCCTCCTCGGCCCCCTCCAAAGCCCTGGGATAAAGGGATGCTCTGTCTTATTGAGTAAGCAGGTGCACTCGCGCGCCCTAGGGAGCCAGGGAGGGCGCTGCCAAGATACGCCCGTGGGCCGTGGGGGCCAGCCAGCTGACAGGAGGGAGCTGGGGGCACGGGGTGTGCGTGTGTAGGGGGAGTTACTGTCTCTGTCACCGACTTGCCAGATGTAGGGGGGCGCGTGCCAGGCGCCAACCTCCCCTCATCACACCACGAGCACCCATCCTCTGAATGTTCAGGAGAGCGGCTTCCATTGGCTGTCGCAGTCGGTTGTGTTTGGCTAGCCAATAGGGAAGTCCCGCCGCCGGAGACGGCCAAACGCGGGGTAGGAGAAGGGGGGAAGCTGGTGGTGGCAGCGCCAGCCAAAGGGAACCTTGTTTCCGGGGCTAACCGTTACAGACCCAGGTGGAGGGATCTTGGGACATGGCATAAACCTCACAGTGTCTCCCATAGGATATAATGTCCATATAACCATAAGTCCTTCCAGAATAGTGGAGTTTCTAAAAGAATTGGAAACCCCTAGGAGGGTTCACCCCTCTGCAACTGAGTGTAGAGCAAAGTGGTTGGGTCTAATTTGCCAGAAGCCTAGATTATGCTTGGAAGATGATAAATGAACAGAACTTTCTTACGATATTAGGGGGCAGCTTCCCAAAGCTTACTAAGCATCACACGTCTTGGTGGAGACCTGCATTCCTTCTCTTGAGGGTGATTCAGGTTCAGAATTTACTTGTTTGAAATCAACTTTACTGAGGTACCAATTAACATACAATAAAATGCACCCATTTTTAGCTTTTAAGACTTTATCCCTCCTCTCACACATTTCATAGGCAATATTGACATATGTCAGTAGCACCGACATATGGGTTATTTACTAATGCCAGCAGAAGTCAGGGATTCCAGCGGTGCACATGAGCTGCCATCTTATTTGTGTGTGAGGCTGAGCGGCCAAAGAGACAAACGTGACCAATTCCCTTCCCACTATGAGAAAAACCATTCAGTGACTCGGTCATATATCTGTAAGCAAATTGGAATGTGACTGCTCAGCCAAGTTGAACTTACTCAGAATGGCTGAGAAAACTTGGGGTCTTCTAGTTAATAAGCTGTTTAGCTGAGTTAGCATATTTACAGATCTTTCCCAATATATGTGAGTCACCCATTTCTAAAACCCTAGATTATACTATTCAATATTAAAACCATCTTGAGGGGTGCCTGGGTGGCTCAGTGGGTTAAGCCTCTGCCTTCAGCTCAGGTCATGATCCTAGGGTCCTGGAATCGAGCCCCACATCTGGGAGCCTGCCTCTCCCTCTCTCTCTCTGCCTGGTTCTCTGCCTACTTGTGATCTCTCTGTCAAATAAATAAATAAAATCTTAAAATAAAATAAAACCATCTCAAGAAGGATTTAATCTTAAGTGGGTAATCCAAGGTCATCATTATGAACACCAATTATTATTGTACAGTGTGAATAGCAATCTCATTGTATAGTATTTTGGTTTTTTGATTGGCTGATACCTAAATACAGTTTGCTGCATCATTCTCCTCTGTATTTGTAATGCTCCTGGTGATCATTATCTACAGAAGAGTAGTTATAAAAGGGGGGGAGGGTAACTATTAATTAGGCATACCCACTAGGCAGAATGGAAAGAAGCTTTGCCAACTCATAGCCAGAATCAATGCTAACTTTCTGAGAGATACAAAAACTGTTACATCCACATGAGATTATTGAATCTCATCTGATGTGAATCAGATGTGCACTTCCAGCAAAAACTTGTAACTGAGTCTGAGAGTTTATATTATAGCTCTAAGGTAGAAACACTGATTTCTGGAAGTATGGTATCTTAAAATGGCACCATGACCTTATAATAAAAATGGCTTCTTACTTATGTGGGGTGAGGTTTTGGGGACATTTCACTTATATTTCTGGAGTTAGTTTGTTGTGTGTGTATTGTTTTTGCAAAAAAAAAAAGATGAACTATAGTTTTTAATTAATTAGATTTTTTAAGAGATTTTTTTAAGTGCCTCATTGCACCTATTGCAAAAATAAATGTGCTATACAGCACCTTTTCTTTGTGTTAATTGTGCATCACTAAATGATTGTCTTTCAAATATACCCAGCCCTTTTCATAGGCACCTGATCATCATGATTTTGACAGGGTTTTCCAAAGCCTTTTTCACCAACAGATATGATTAATTTTGTATTCCATGTTTATTGTTGTTATTGCTTTTAGAAATAGCAAGAAATATCAATGTCCATGAGGCCTTTAATGTATTAATATAAATAATTTTACCTTATTGTGAAATTGATATTTTCAATATTTATCCCCCAAAACAGCCCTAGGTAAAAAGTCACCCATTACCTGCACTTCTGAACGTTAAGAGAACCCTGATCTTTTTCACCCAAATAAGACTGTTTCCTGAGTTAAACTTCCTAAAATGAGGTCTTGTGATTTCATTCTCTACCCCTATTGCACTAGAAAAAAAAATAAAACTTCATCACCTACAAGATTAGAACCAAATTCTCTTGCCAGGTCAGCTCTAGCCCCAGAATATTAACCTGTACTTATCTACTTCCTAGTATGTATTCTCTGCCCTTATCCCCCCAAAATGTGCTGGGGCTTCTTTGTTTTATACCTCTAAGCCTTTTAAACAGCATGGTGCTTCCTCTAAAATACTTGACAAATATTAGCTCATTCAATTTTCATAACAACAACCCTAGGAGATTGGTAGATGAGGAATGTGAGGCACAGTTAAGTGACCTGCCCAGGTGATAGCCAGGATTCAACCTGGGCAAGACTGGATCCAATGTCAAGGGGTGCTTAACCACTAAAAATATTGCCTTTGGTCTCAATGTATTCACCATCTGAAATGTCATTGCTCCTCCTCCACTGTCTATTTGAATTTTACTATACATCCCTCCAGACACAGCTCAAGTAACACTTGCATGAAGTCTTTCCTTAGCTACTCCATCCTATACACTTTCTCTTGCTCTGGCACTTTAGGAAACACTCTGTATTGTTTAAATGTTAATATGTGTCATCTCCCCAACTAGTAACTACTTCCTATACTTTCCACATGCCCCAAAGACCCTTACATAGTATAGTCCAAGTGGCAAGTACTCGTTAAATACCTGCTAAAAAAATATGTAACCCCAAACTTTGAAAGAGGCCTATGTTCATGTTTTGCAAAGAGTAAAAAAAAAAAAATTATTTCCAACTTATCTTACATTTGGGAGAGTCAGAACACCTATTTACACTCAGCCCCTCACCCTACTCCTCCCACAACTCAAAAGTCCTGCTTAGAATTTCTCTGCAAAGGACAAATTCTTTTTGCCAGCATCCTTGCTCTCATGCACAGAAGCCATAATAGTAAGAAATTATCCGCATCCCCTGATACAGCATCGAGGAATAGAATTGCACAATATAAAAAAACGGTACGGGGAAAGAGAGCAAGGAATGATTACTTCTAGAAAAAGGGGCTAGGTGGGAAAGTGCCAGCAATTTGCAAAAGACGGAAGTGCATTCCAAATCTGGGAAGCCAGGTGTTCTGGCTTGGACCTCATGGAAAGACTGGAAGTGGAATATAGCCAGAGAATCCGGAAGGCTTAGTACCTAGTAGCCTAAAACAGGAGAACAAAATGTGGTACTATGGCCAAGCTTTGTAAGGTGTTGTTATCAGTTCCCGCCCTCGACACAGCGGCAGCACCGGCCACAACCGCCAAGCAAAGAGGCCCCATGGCTCCCTCCTTGGACAGCTTTCTAAACTCGCTCAGCGGAAAGCGATGCTACCAAGCCGTGGAAACTGGCTAACACCTCCCGCCGCGGTCTTTGCAACCGAGCCGGCAGCAAGGCGCAGGCGCAAATCTCTCGCCGTAAGAGCCAATCGCAATGCGGCGCTGAGTATTACGCCTGCGCAGTAAGCCTCCAGCCGCGCTTCCCCTTCCCCTGCTCTAGCAGGCCAGTTTAACTGGCCAATGCCCTCCCGGAGCTGGAAGGAGGAGCCTGCGTAGAGTGCGTGTGAGGGGAGCTGGGGGGTGGAACGGGCTGGGGCCCATGGTGTTTGACCCGTCGGTCGATCCGTGAGAAGAAAGGCAAGGAGGTGGTACAGAGTACCGGTTGCCGAAATGTTCCGGTGTGGAAGCCTGGCAGCAGGTGCTTTCAAGCAGAAGCTGGCACCCTTGGTGCGGACAGTGTGCGTCCGAGGCCCGAGGCAACGGAACCGGCTCCCAGGTGACTGACCCATTCCGGGCAACCCCAACCTCGCAGACCAAGGGCCTGGGTTCCGTAGGCTCCCTGTGCCTCGTAGTCCTTCCCCCTGCCTCCTTCCCGGGAAAAACTTAACCCACTCACAGCCGCGTGAATTCTGAATTGGCGGGATCCAGACCATGAGTTTCGCAAGCCGTGCCGACCTGACCTTCAAGGGATTTGAACCCAGTAGTCCACTTGAGGCCTTTTCCTGGTAGGGTTTGCTCTTCAGGGGTAACAGAACAGTTGGCTTTCTCATATTGTCCAGTATCACCTCCCGGCCACCTCCAGTCTGTCTTTTTAGAGCAATGAGGTCAAGTAGACTTTGTCGTTTACCGATTGCGAGACTTGAAACAAGGCATTTAAGCCCGATGTCTTAGTTCCTTCTGTAAATGAGTATATTACCTGTTCTGCTTCCCAAACTCCAGATGAGATCCATAGATTTGAATGCCCTGTAAAAGAGAAACAGTGCAGTTCAAGTAAGGAGTCAGTCGATTGTGCGCCAGAAACCAGGAGAGTCCGCCCAGAATTAAACCAGAAACGTCTGGTCCTTGTAATTCTTGGTGGTCTTTAATGCTTCAACGAAGCAGTTTGCAGCACGCATTGTATTTGCTCTCCGTGAAGTTGTTGCACCAGATTTTAGAGCCGGAAGGGATTTTGTGGTGAAGCTCAACCCACTCACTTTATAGATAATAAATGGAGACGCAGAGAGGTGAAATTATTTGCCCAAGGTCACATACCTAATTAATGGGTAGAGCAAAGGATAGTTTGCCAGTCTCTCGGCCCCTAATCCATTTGCCACAACTTTACATGCTTCCTAAATTTTGACCTCAAAAGGTTAAGAATGTGTCCAATTCCCCTTTAGCCCACTGTGCATGAGATATCCACGAACTTAATCTTGAGCATGTCTTGGGCTTGCTCATTTTCAAACTGCACAATTTCATGGGGTAATGAATTATCCACCCGTAGGAGGTGCTGGGTTTTTTAAAATCTATTTTTTAATGACCACCTGGGGACATTCACATTTGCCATGTCAGAAGTTATCCTTGAGGCCTTTCCAATGTGGAACCACCTTCTGGGTGCTTTAAAAAAATAAAATGTGGAAAAATACTCCTTAGAGTGTTCGCCAATGTGCATTTGAACAGTTTTTCCAGTTGCTATGCCTCAAGAAAACGTTTCCTAATTTGTGTATCTGAGGACATACCCTAAAACAAATTGTTCTTGGAACTTAAAAACCTCTGCCTTAGCTTTTAAAGTAATATCCCATCTATGGTGTCATCTGTATGGATTTTATGCGTTGAAAATGCATTGAAATGATAGTGCTCTATGTAAGCTGTATAGAAATTTACACAGAAGCTTAGGTAACCTGAAGATTTTCATCCATGCTAGCCTTTCAGACTTTGTGTGCTTATTTTGATTAGAACTCACAACTTTTACCAGCGCTCAGAAGCCTAACCAAAAGTTCTTATGTAAATAAGTATAGATTTTTAAAGTTATCTTGATTTATTAGATATTTGAAGGTGGTTGGTGATATTAGAACTACTGAAAAATACAGACCCAAAATGGTTTTTTCCACTGCGTGATTTTGTTTGAAGACAGTCTGCTGTAGAATGTATTTTGACTTCTTGACATAACCCATCCATCTCTTTGCATACACTTATTCTTTGTCCTTTGGACATCATACGCCTTTAGAAATGGGCGGGATGGGGTTACAATTCAAAAAGAAATGATTCTGTCATTTTGGGGAACTAACCCTGTTTTGTAGCTTGATTAATAATGGCTTATAATCTAATTTCTTTTTCACATTGTAGCAACTGCCATATGTTTTTGCATAGATAGGGGAGAGGCGCTTTTTGTTTATATGCCATTTCCCCTCCTCTTTTTTCTACTCCCATCTCTAATTCTTTGTCAGGATGTTAGCAAACTTGACACCCACCTTGAAATGATCTCATCCACATCTGTCAGCATTGTCAGATTCATTTTCATTATACGCTGCCTTTTGCCTTAAAACCTAATTGTTATTATTTGTTTACTTACTTTATTTGGATGCTCTGCCTCTTTCCAGAAATGATTGAAGGCGATTGATAGTGACTACTTTATGTCTGCATTGGGCACTGAGGAGCAGATAGGTTAAGTAATAGATATTTTCTGTTCTGTGGTATTTTATTTGGTTACCAAACATTGTGCTGCCCGTGTGATCAAACTGATCACTGACCCCTGACCTGAGGGTCAAATGTTTAAACATTTTTCTCTACTCCAGAATCCTTCTCACCTCCCTAAAAAGGAAGCTGGACTCCTCGTGGGCAAGGATCCAGACTCCTGGGAACTGCCAAATGACACTTTTTTTCCAAAGCCTAGAAGCCCCACTTTTTCTGCTGAGGCAAAGCTTTCCAAAAGAAAATCTGTGGCAAGTCAGCCTTTTCTGCATCCAGTTAATAAGTTGTATTTTCTAGACATTTCCTAACATTTTAAGGGAGTTGCTGCATATTGTAACTTTTTTCTAGATCATGTTTCCAAAAGTTACCTGGCCCAGTAAATCAAGTAGAGAGCTGACCCCAAACCTACTGAATGCGAATGTCCTGGAAAGAGCCCTGGGAATTTTTATTTTAACAGGCCCTTGATGTAATTCTTATGATCAGGCAAGTTTAGAAAATACCGTTCTAAGGCTTAAACAGATTGAGCAACCTTGAGTCTCTAGTGATTTGTATTAAGCCCATTTTCTGATACTCAGTATAATGGCAGCTGTTGTCCCCTCCTATACTGCACGTTACCTGAGACCAAGGATTAGGTCCTGTTTTTGTGTCCTCAGTGCTTTGGATAGTCTCTGGCACATGATAAATTCTTAGTAGCTGAACCTAGTACTTTGAAGGACTTAACTTTGTAGAACACAGTGAGATTGCTTTTTTGTCATCTAAATCATTTTTCTTCTGGTGCCTTTATTCAGAGTGGTTCACACTACACTCTAGTTATTACTACTGTGATTCATCTAAAATAACAGCAAGGGGGGCGCCTGGGTGGCTCAGTGGGTTAAAGCCTCTGCCTCTGGCTCGGGTCATGGTCTCAGGGTCCTGGGATCGAGCCCCGCATCAGGCTGTCTGCTCAGCGGGGAGCCTGTTTCCCTCTCTCTCTCTCTCTGCCTGCCTCTCTGCCTACTTGTGATCCCTAGCTGTCAAATAAATAAATAAAATCCTTAAAAAAATAAAATAAAAATAAAATAACAGCAAGGGTGATGCTAAAGAAAAGTTGGGGAGATGATAAAGGGATATAGTTGCTACATTCCTTATAGAGGTACATAGTTACAGTAGGCAGGTCAGTAGGCTTGTCCTGTCTTGTGTTTTATCCATCTCAAAAACAGTTTGACATTCAGAAAACAAGACTCAAGAGCACATGGACCTCTTAACGATTTGAGAATCCTAGGAGCCTCGACTGTGTGGAGGTATTTCTGGAAAAGGCTTTCTGGGAGTATGAAAAAACCCAGGAGATTATGAAATCTACAAAAATGAACTTGCTAATTTAGGTACTATTCTAATGCTAGTCACTAGTGTTTGAGGTTACTAATTCATTATTAAGCAACCTGAGATAAATGAGACCTGACTAAACTTCTTTGCAAAGAATTCTTCAAATGTGCAATCCTTATCATAGAATTGGAAGGAATTTGTTTCCTTCCTTCCTTAATTAGCCCAACAAATATTTATCAAGCAAACACCTACTATGTGTTAGGCACTCAATACAGTTATAACAAGAATTGAGTCCTTGAGCAATATAGTGAATATAGACAGAAATACTGTATTCTAGTCAGACTTCCTAAGAGACTAGATCTTAATTATTCCAGCCACTAAAAAGAAATGATAACTATGTGATAGAGGTGCTAATTATTGCTACAATGGCAATCATAATATAAATGTGTCAAATTAAAAAAAATTAAATCCCAAGTGTGAGGAAGAAAGTGCCACCTCTCTGTGTGGTCTGACTGTGGAAAATCTAAAGGAGAATCTAAAAGAGACTGGTGCTGTAATGAGAAGTCAAGGAGTGAGTTGGCTTCCCACCTAAGCAAGACAAGTGAAAAGACATGTTTAGCCATGATACGAAGTTTTCTAGAATCTTGAAGCAATGGGGGAAAGGTGTAGGAGTAATTTTATGGGTAAAAGAAAACTGGGGGTGGGAGGCAGGGAATATAAACATCCATATAACACTTACCACCTCTTACAAAATTAAAGTCAATTGGTAAGTATGTAAAAATTCGGTTTCTTTTTATTAATTTTTTTAATTAACATATAATGTATTATTTGCCCCAGGCATACAGGTCTATGAATCGCCAGGCTTACACACTTCACCATACGCACTCACCATATCACATACCCTCCCCAATGTCCATAACCCAAAAAAATTTGGGTTTCTTAATAATAATAGTATATTACATTTCTTTTCAAGCAGTAGTTTAAATGTTAACCAATTTACTTTTTTAAAAATTAATTTACTTTTAAATGTCTTTTTTTTGATAAATCAAGGCAGAAACTGCTGAACTTTCCCAAATCTACACTCAGTTTTATTTGTGAAAAGCGAGCAAAAACAGAATAAACATACTAGTATTACATTAAAACTAAGTTGTTGCATCTGGATTTAGGATCTTCTAGAAATTTTTTGAACTACTTATTTTCAGTAAATAAACTTGGGATAGAGGTGGGGGGACACAACTAAATTCATGGAACTAAACCACGTGGGATTTTTTTCTACCCAGTTTCATTTATCAAGCTCTGAAAGTTGACAGTCTCTACTTCTGGTGCTTAATCATTTTATGGGTTTCTGAAAATCAAAAGCTTGCCCAGATCAAGATAAGTTTCTCCATCCTTGCATATTTTCATTTTCATGACTTGTTATTTCCAAATATAAACCATTTTTTTTTCATGTGGTGATGAAGGATTCTAAAGCAGGTAAGAAAAGTAGTAAAGAAAAATACATTTTCACTTCTAAGAGTGTAAGTTTATAGTCTCTTTTCTGTAGTTCAGAAATGAAAATAGAACTAAAAATCAGGTTTTTATAACTCATTTGCCACTGAAACCTGACCTAAACTGGACAGAAAGGCTCCTTGTAATCTTTTGTTCATACCACTCTGAAATTTTTCACGGAGACATTAATGTGTGTGACTGTGGATTGCTGCTTCTTACTGTGCTGGGTGTTATTTACTGTATGGTGTATATACTATATACTTAAAACCAAACAATTCTGAGCTCTGGAATATCCATGTTCCCAAGGATTTCAGGTAAGAGACTGCAGACCTGGTTTGGACCTGGTTTTACTCTTCTGTGCCCTGAAATTGTGAAAGCAAGGGGGAAAGCTCCATATTTCTAATATGAAATGCTACTTCTGTTGCCTATTCTGTTTACCTTTTAATGCCTGGTCAGACCAGGAATCTACCTCTAGACCGTTGGTTCTCAAAGCAGGATAAGCATCACCTGGGAACCTGTTAAAAATGCAAATTCTTGGGCCCCCATTCTAGATATCCTGACTCAGAAACTGTGGGGGTGGGTCTGGCCATCTGTGTTTTAACAAACACTCCAGAGGGTTCTGATACATGTTCAAGTATTAGAACCACTGCCCTAGATCAGGATTGGCAAATTGCAGCCCACAGGCCAAACCCATGTGCTTTTTGTATGCAAGCCCCTTGAGCTAAGATTGGTTTTTACATTTTTTTAAAGTGGGTGAAAAAAATTAAAAATAACTTTTGAGACACATGAAAATTATTTAAACTCCACATTTTGGTGCCCATAAAGTTTTCCTAGAAGACAACCGTGCCCGTTCATTTATAAATTGTCTGTGGCTGCTTTTGCACATCAGCAGAGACCATATGGCCTGAAAAGCTGAAAACATTTACTATCTGCTCCTCTACAGAAAGAGTTTGCAAACCCCTGCTCTAAGTCACAATCAACATGAGGAGTATCATAAGCAGAGAAGGTAGTACTGAGACCTTCCTTCATTTCCATGTGTGAGAGTTGTTCTAATCATCAGAAATTCTTTAGTTCTTTGGAAAAGATAGATCCACCTAAATTTTTTTTTAAATGTTGTGCTTTAGCATTTCTATCTTCCAGGATATGTTAGCTTTCATGAAAGACTGAACTGTGTCCTGGTTAGGTTGTGTTGCAGGGTTTTACTATTTTGTGCAAGGTTTGAGCCAGCTCTTTAAATTACCCCTTACATGGTGGTTATAATGCCCCCAGGTGGTCTGTAGTTAACTTTTTGTATCTGTTCAGCCATCTCTCTGTGATTACTTCATTTATGGTGAGGATGTGAAGAGAGAAGTGTTCTGATGAACTGCCCATTTGTTTTTCATTATCTTTTCTGGGAAGCTGTGAATTTCCTCCTGTTAAATTATATTATACATTAAAAACTCCCAACAATTAAAGTGTGTGGAATCTGATATCTGCAGTTATTTGTACAGTTTTGATTACTTTTTTTCTTAGTCATTTAAAAGTGAACATCATGTAGCCCAGTGGGCAGTAAGTCTTTACGTGTACAATGCAATGCCCTCTAGTCATAAACATGTATTAACTATTTTATTTTTGTATGTGTGTGTGTCTTAATAAATTGTGTTCCTTAGGCAACTTGTTCCAGCGATGGCATGTTCCTCTAGAACTCCAGCTGACAAGACAAATGGCTAGCTCTGGTGCATCAGGGGGCAAAATCGATAATTCTGTGTTAGTCCTTATTGTGGGCTTATCAACAATAGGAGCTGGTGCATATGTAAGTAGAAAAGCGGCTTGTGTAAAGAAGCTGCCAAACAGCTCCCATTAGTAGACTTGGTACTACTCTGCTTTAAAACTTCTGCAACTAATTCCCCTTTCTCCTTTTGGAAAAATTTCCAAAAGCCTTCTTTAAAGTGCCTACTGTCTAATAATCCTGTGAGAGCCAATTTGGGAATGACTGAAATTTAATCTCCTGTTGGTTAGCTTTGCTCTTTTCACTTGTCTTTTTACTCATTACTTGGAAGCCACTGTGTTTTCTTAGATTTGACTAATCCACAAAATTGTTACCTTTTTCTCTTGGATATGACATACTAACCTGTGAATAGGTGAGAATTCATTGCAGCTCCTTAGCACAATATTTGATTTTGCCCCATTCATTAAATATTTTATTTTTTCCTCAGCTTGGGATAGACATTAAACAACAATAACAACAGCTTTCAGTCCAAAATATTAAGTCTTCCTAAAAGAAAAGCTATCCCTGAATCTCACCCAAAGAATCTCACCCAAAGACTAAATTATAGAAGTTGGCCTAGTATCTCCAATTTTAGAATGGAATCTGTGTGAGGTGAGAAATACGGTTTTAAATGCTATGTAATATTAACACAGTTATATCTCCTTAAATGAACTCTGAGCAGCTTAGTTGGTCACAGAGGAATTACTCTGTGGTGCTCTTTTTTTTTTTTTTTAAACTTAGCAGGGTTTACCGTGACTAAGCAGATCAGTCTAAAGTTGGAGCATGTAAGGTTGAGTGAACCAACTTAGATAACACCTAATAACACCCTTGATTGAAGGAAGCTGTTTGTTTCACTCCTCAAGAGCAAATGGTTGGATGCCATTATAATTTTAGTTCTTTCCACATTGGTAAGACGGTGAAATTATCTCGTTCCTTGGTCACTAGGTTGTAAAACAGGGAGGTGAAAACGACTTGAAGTTACGTAGATTGTCATTCGCTCACCTGACTCCCAAATGCACAAAGAGACAGTTTTTGCCTGTTGTGAATCAGCCCAGAGTAAGCAGGTGAGCTCTGTCCACTAACAGACTCTGGGGAAGTACACATCCTCCTGCAGTCCTGGAGCAGCACTTTTTTCTTTTGTAGCACAGGGTAACCAAAACTGCTTCCCTGCCTTTGTGTTGAATGTTTCTTCATTAATACTTAGTGCTTTTTCTGTTTCCTTTTGTTTCTTTCTTGGCCTTATCTTTACCTACAGTTGTGCAGTGTCATCATCTAGGATCCCCTTCTAGATCACTAGCGTCTACAGGTGCTTCTGTGAAAGATGGCAGCAGCCTAGTATACTTCTTAATTGTAGGAGCAACAGTCACTGGGGCAGGAGTTTATTATGTAAGATGCTTACACTAACATATATTTCGGGGTAGGGTGGGTGAGACCATGGCACTAATGAAAACTTGATCCATTAGAATACAACGAAATATTCACAGCATGTGCTTTCTAAGTATTTATTAAAGGGACATTGTCAGTCACTAGGAAGCCCTCAAACCTCATCTTTCAAACTGTTGGAAGTCCTAACAGTTATATGTAAAGCCATACATTTAATGATTATTTTTAAATCCTCATCATTAACCATTCCTTTGAAACTTTTACCGAGTTCATAATTCTTTTTAAGATGCTAAATTATATTGTGCTCTAGTGCTGCATACCTAACAAGATAGTCTCAAAGAGTAAATGTCAAATAAGCAAGTAAAAGTAACCTGAATACCATCCATTTTGGATCCTTTTAGGTAAAATGTCATTTTTGTGTTTTGTCAGAAACAATCAACCCTGCTTTTATTGTGAAAAGGCATTTTATTGAATGCTTCTGAGGAGGTCCAAAAAGCCATAGAATGCAGTATTCTCCCCACCCACCCCCCGCCTCTGTTTCAAAGTAAATTCATTTGGCAGTGTCCCTTTTGTAATCTCTAATTTGGTCAAACTAGTGGCTGAAGTGCTACAAGCTAACACATTCGTGTAGACTGCTTTGGTAAATGCCTCTCATTCATAATTTAGATACTACCCTCCAAGCCTTATTGCATTCCATTTCCTAGCTCTCAACTTTTGCCATCAGTTCCACCTCATTCATTCAAAAATAGATATAAAGTGTTTGCATCTGATACATTTGTAACAGCTGAAACCTATTAAACCTCTGGTTTATGTTGCTGTACCAGAGTTGGATGGCCTTCGCAGAGCTGGCCAGGCAAATCTCTTGATGCCAGGCCACAAGACAGGGCCACAAGACACTGTTGCTTTCTTCCACCTTGGAAATATCTACGAAGCGCAAGTTCCTCTCAAGCCATTCACTTAAATGCCTCATTGCCCTCTGTGTTTATCCAACACTGGTAATAGTAAAGCTACTAGATTATAGTGGTTTCAGGTTAAATGATAAGCTTTTGTCTACCTACAGCTGTTACTGAACTATTCTGTAAAGTTTTATATTGGGTTTTAAGTTGTTTCAAATGTGATCTGAGGTAGCTTAGGTTTTTAATCCTCTGAAATTGGTCGTAGTCTCACAAGAACCGTTAAAACTGTGGAGTTCAGATTTGATGAGATGTGGCTTTAAGCTATTTAGTTTTTGTTAGCCTGCTCTGACTGCCATAACAAAATAGCACAGATTGGGTGGCTTAAACAACAGAAATGTATTTTCTCACACTCTGGACACTTGGAAGTCCAAGATCAGGCTGCCAGCATGGTCAGGTTCTGATAGGAGCTCTCTCCCTGGCTTGACCACCTTCTCCTATGTCCTCACACAGGAAAGAGAGAAGGAGGGTGAGCATGAGCTCTGGAGTCTCTTATTCTTTTTTTTTTTTAAATTTATTTGACAGAGATCACAAGTAGGCAGAGAGTCAGGTGGCGGGGGGGAAGCAGGCTCCCCGCTGAGCAGAGAGCCCGAGCGGGTTCGATCCCAGGACCCCGAGATCATGACCTGAGTCGAAGGCAGAGGCTTAACCCACTGAGCCACCCGGGTGCCCCTGGAGTCTCTTATTCTTATAAGGGCACCAGCCCTATCAAATTAAGCCCTCCACTTATTTAACTTTTATCACCTCCCTAATGCTCCATCTGCAGATACCATCACATTGGGACTTAGGACTTTGACCTGTGAATTGGAGGGGGACACAGATGTTCAGTCCACAGTGGTGTTCCTTCATAACCTTTCTCTCTCACATGAGGAAGTGGTCCTAATTTGAGTACAAATACTACTTTAGCGACTCCTGAGTTGGGAGCTCTTTACCACTACCACCACCCCCAACCCTCCCAAACTACGAGAGCAGAACTAAGGAACAAGGGAAATTTTTCTGAAATGTTTGCTCTGGGTCTGTACTTTTTTTTTTTTAAGATTTTTTTAAAGACTTTATTTGTTTACTTGAAAGAGAGTGAGTGAGGGAGAGCACAAGCAGGGCAAGAAGCAAAGGGAGAGGGATAAGCAGACTCCCAGCGTGGGACTCCATCCCAGAACCCTGGGATCATGACCTGAGCCAAAGGCAGACATTTAAGTAATTGAGCCACCCAGGTGCCCCTAGATTTTTATTTACTTATTTGAGAGAGAGAGAGAGAGAATGCAAGCAGGGGGGGAGGGGAGAGGGAGAAGCAGACTCCCCACTGAGCAGGGAGCAGGACGTGGACTCTGGATCATGACCTGAGCCAAAGGCAGACCCTTAACCAACTGAGCCACCCATACGCCCCTGCGGTCTGTACTTTAAATGAGTGGTTTTTATGTTTTTTACCATAGTTCACAGAAAATTATGTTTTATCTGGCAACCCGTTAAATAACTATAAATATATAAAACTCAAAATTCAAAAATAACACTTAGTAGGTGTGATATACTTTGATAGTTTTATTCGTGTTTTTTTTTAAAGATTTTATTTATTTATTTGACAGGCAGATATCACAAGTAGGCAGAGAGGCAGGTGGGGGGGTGGGGGAGCAGGCTCCCTGCTGAGCAGAGAGCCCGATGTGGGGCTCCATCCCAGGACCCTGAGATCATGACCTGAGCTGAAGGCAGAGGCCCCACCCACTGAGCCACCCAGGCACCCCTCATTCGTGTTTTTTAATGCTGTTTATAGCCTTACTTAATTGATTTGACAGTCCCTAATGGGTTGCTACCCCAGTTTGAAAAGCACTGATCTGAACAGCACTTCTTTGGCTTAGGCTGCAAATAGGAACTCCTGATTGGCTTGGATGTGGGCATTCCTCCTCATCTTGCTTGTGACTTTCTCTACGATTGTAGACAGATCTGATCTCAGTCCTATTATTTGTCAGTGAGCAGAGCCTAAGTGGCCTTTAGACTATTTTTTAAAGATATTATTTATTTATTTGACAGACAGAGATCACAAATAGACATAGAGGCAGGCAGAGAGGGGGGGAAGCAGGCTCCCTGCTGAGCAGAGAGCCCAATGCAGGGCTTGATCCCAGGATGCCGATGCTGGGATCATGACCTGAGCCAAAGGCAGAGGCTTTAGACTATTTAATGAGATTTAGTATTGGGGCCCTTTGCCCAACTTGTTCAGCTGGTGGTTTAACTGGTAAAATCATATTGCCTCATTAAATGACTTTTTTCTTTTCAGATTTCTTGAAGGGAAATAAACACCACCATATTACTCTGTTAGAAAAGTTGTCTCCAGTGTATTTTTCACAGATTTGTAGTTTTTCTTAATCCAACATGTATTCATATCACTAATTCAAAATCTGTGCAAACTTGGAATACAGTAACACTTGGGGGAAAAGTAACTTTTTATTTAGTATGTCTATAAACATTTTTGTATCAGAATATTTACTTAAAAACTAGATATATAAACATATATGTATATAAATATATGACAACCCTCATTTTTGTCCTTTCTCCATTAAACCTCAAGATATTTGGTGTGTGTGTGTATACACATACATACATATACATATACATCTGCTCTACTCACACGTGAAGCTCTTGGGTCTAGCTTTTTTGATCTCTCTCTAGCGATAGAGATCTCGATTATCTCTAGATAAATCTAGGGATCTAGATTTTTTGATATCTCTCTCCATCTGAACATGACCCCAGTTCATTTCTCTGTTCACTCATGTTGACTAGCTTAAGCCATCCTTTTAGGTAAAATTCCATTTCTCAAAAGAAATTTTTTTTTTAGGTGTGGGTAAATACTGGAATCGTGTATAGTATCTGATGGCAAGGTAAAAACTTTTTTCCTGAAATTGATGTCAGTTGAATTCAGTTTATTAATGTGATGAATTTAGTGGTGAATTCATGGAACAGCCATTCACTTTCAATATAGTGTACTTAGTTTTCTAACCCATTCATACCGTATGGTAGATATTTCTAGGCTGAAAACTGTTAAGTCCTCATCTTAGGGTCCAGTTTCCTCATTACAGCCCACTGCTTAATGTGCTGCTCTGTAAAGGGCTCATAGAACTGTTCTTCAGGGGGACCTGGGTGGCTCAGTCACGTAAGCGTCTGCCTCTGGCTCAGGTCATGATCCCAGGGTCCTGGGATGGAGCCCCACGTCAGGGTCCCTGCTCCATGGGGAGCCTGCTTCTCCCTCTCCCTCTGCCTCTCCCCCGGCTTGTGTTCGCTCCCTCTCTGTCAAATAAATAATAAATGAAATCTTTAAAAAAATATTCTTCAGACATGTTTTGTGACACTTCTGATGTCCTTACTTTCTCCTCCAATTAGTTAATGGCCTGTGATTTCAGTTAACATCTGTTACTTAAATTTTCATCTTGTTGAGCCTTTGGAGTACAAAACAGCAGAAGTAATTAAAACCAGTCATTCTTGCCTGCTCTTTTTAAAATCTCCAATAAACTCAAACACTGTATGTTAAATAAAAATAGTCATAATGCTAATAGACCCTTCTTCAAGTTGAACAGCTGGGGAAGATACAGAGTTGAAATAGGTGATTAAGCAAAGTGTTTGACTCTTGGCAAATATCTAAGTGTCAAAAGCAGGATAGACCATTGAGGGAAAGATGAGTTACTCTATAAGACTAGGAAACAGGTGTCATGTTTCAGGGCATTAGCAGAGTAGCCAGCAAAACTTGAGACGTCTACCAAGAACATATAATGTCCCAGAACTGTATAACTTGGTTTCACAGCTAGTATCCACCATAGTCCCAAACCCCTTTTACAGAATTTTAACCCTGGGGCTTCTGGATGGCTCAGTCGGTCAAGTCTTTGACTCCAGTGCAGGTCATGGTCTCGGGGTTCTGGAACTGAGCCCCACATTGGGCTCCCTGCTCAGCAGGGAGTCTGCTTCTCCCTCCCCCTCCCCCTCTGCCACTCCACCAACCCTGCTCGTGCTGTCTCTCTCTCTCTCTCTTAAAAATAAATAAGTAAAACCTTTAAAAATAATAAAGTTTATCCCTTTATCCTTCTAGTATAAAATAATTTTCTTAAAAACAAAGATTTAAAAAAGATGGTAAAGACTGTTTAAGAGGGGAGGAAAGTCATTCAGGTATTCATGAATATACATTTGTTGATTTTCTTTTTTTCTTTAGCTGTACCTTCAGACTTAAATATAAGGAAAATTCTTTACATAGCTCCTAAGGAAATTTGAAGCTGGCACCTCTTCTTCTGCATGCCTATGTTCTTTCTAGGCCAAGTGTGTACATACCCACTATTTTTTTTCTTGAGAAAATAATTTTAGCATAGAACTTACTTCATGTAGACAAAAGCTTCTCATTTAATTAAAAGATAATGATATTACTTATGGTATAAGCTAGATTTATGATGACATTTTCTCCATGTTTGGATCTGCAGGCCTACAGGACTATAAAAGACGATCAAAAAAGATATGATGAAAGAATGTCAGGGTTAGGGCTGACACCAGAAGAGAAACAGAAAAGGGCCACATCACCTGGTGAGTACTATTTGAGACTCAATATATGAAGGGCAAGTTAAAAACAGTTTGGGAGCTGTGCTTTACAGATGTCTTACAGACGTGACAACACTCTGAGATTGTAAGTTTCCAGAAACTGTGGAATTACCCCAGACCTGGGAGCAATTTGTTAAGGTATTTGACTGGAATTTGAGTTTGAGAATAGTCCCTAATGATGATGGTGATTGATTGGTTGTTTTTTTTTTATATTAGACTCTTAAAAGGCAAGTTTTAAACTCAGAAGACAAGATTGGTGAGGAAAGTTATTGGAAAAGACATAAAGGCCCTTTTTTTTTTTTCAATGAGAAAATTCTTTTGGTCTGTTTTTTTCCCCTTTAGAGTCTTTGGAGTTTTCAAGTTGTTAAAGATAAATTTGTTTTCCTAAAGCATATAGCACTGGCCGTCACTTCTATCCCCATAACTGGCTTGATTTTTCAGAGAGGAATGTTTTAATCCCTTAATAAGCCCCACAGCTCTGCGCGGGTGATTTATGTTGCTTTCTTCAAAACATGTCCTGTTTCTTAAACATTGTGTAATAATCCCCAATTGACCTGCTGGGTTTTCCCCCTTTACTGCTAACAAAAGGTGAAACTGAAGTTGATATTTTCCTATTGGTCATTAGGAAGTTAATGGGAAGAGGAGAAGCTTTCTGATACATGTTTTCTGATGTATTTTAGAAATAGCTAGACATTTAAGCTAGGTTCTAGTTCTGACAGACATAATGGATGAATGATGTTGGCCAAATCATTTGCCTCTTTGGGGGGTATTTTTCACTTACGAAATGAAAAAGATACTTGCTTTTCTTGTCCCATCAGGCTGCTGTGAAGTTTGTCAAGATTAATGTAGGTACAGTGTTTGCTACCTCTATGTGTAGGATTGAAACAAGTGCAAGGTGATTTTTTTTTTCTTAATAGTGGCCAGGAGAGGCGCCTGGCTGACTGGCTCAGTTGGAGGAGCCTGCGACTCTTGATCTTGGGGTCAGGAGTTGAAGCCCCATGTTGGGTGTAGAGATGACTAAATAAATAAATAAACTAAATAGTGGCAAGGAGTCATCTGCGATTTTCAGAAAATTCATCCTGTCTGGTGTGTTGCTTACAGCTCCAGAAGGAGAACCAGTTCCTCAAGTCAGGGTACCAAGTCACGTTCCATTCCTGCTTATCGGGGGAGGCACCGCTGCTTTTGCTGCAGCCAGATCCATCCGGGCCCGGGATCCTGGGGCCAGGGTAAGGCACACACTCTTCTGCTTGGCACGGAGGGCAGTCTGCTAGCACTTAGCCAGGGGCAGCGCTTTCACATCCCGCCTCTTAAATGACTCAGCTGTGATGAGTATCATTATTTTCTATCCCAAGGTCCTGATTGTGTCTGAAGATCCCGAGCTGCCGTACATGCGACCTCCTCTTTCAAAAGAACTGTGGTTTTCAGACGATCCGAATGTCACAAAGACGCTGCGATTCAGACAGTGGAATGGAAAAGAGAGAAGGTGCGTTCACCTCTGTAAAATGGGCCTGACCGGCACCTTGAACAAAGCACAGGGCATTGGTCAGGAGTCTGCACAGACCATGTGTGGCGCATAGGAGAGCTGCCTTGGCTGCACACCAGAGTCCGCTGTGGTGCACACTCGGCACAGCGTAGAGGCAGCAGGCTCCCGTGCAGGCGTCCTGGATCCTGTTACCCGATCTGCTGACAAGTGCAGCTGTAAGGTTGGCCTCTGCAGGACTAATGCGCCTATTTCCAGGACCTTTCTTTTAGACTTCTGCCATGAAGATCGGCTTGGCTGTGTTGTCACTTCTTATGTTACACTTGCTGAGGCGTCTCCAGTAAAAGCAAAAGACAAGACACTGTTCTCTGGCATTTTCCTTGACACCCTAGCAGGCATGCAGAATTGTGGTAGTAGAGCGGGAACACCGTTGGGAAGAGCCTCTTTATTAAAATGTCTGCCTGAAAGACTTGGAAAGATGGGTCCAGAAACCTTCTCCCTCTATAGGACTCCATGAATCTCTTGATTCCAGTACCATGTTTTTGGGTTCCAGTTTTTTTCTTACTAGTGATCCCTTTGATACCGGACTAAGTTTTACAGATCTACCCACCTTCCTCACCCCCATTATCATGTTCTATTCTCAAGCAGGATGCGTACTGTCAATTATGTTAACCATCCCTTAATTAGTATCTCACAGCTAATGTGTGCTCTTTGAGGCAAACTCCTCTCAGGACCTAGACCTAGCTATCCTTTCACCAGCACCATTCCGAACAACTCATTTAGGTGGATGTGTGAATACCAGCTCCCTGGGTGGTGTTCTTTTCTAATTTGGGGTGGGGGGGTTGTTATTTTCTTTCAGATTTATTTAAGAAAAAGAGAGTGTGCAGTGGACAGAGGGGCGGGGGAGAGAGAGAATCTCAAGCAGACTCTGTGCTGAGCACAGAGCCTGACACAAGGCTTGATCTCATGACTCTGAGATCATGACCTGATCCGAAAACAGTAGTCAGACACTCAACCAGCTGAGCCACCCAGGTGCCCTTTCTTGTTCTAATTTTGAACCTAAATCCAGAGCAGGGTTTCTCAACCTTGGTGCTATCGGCATTTAGGGCTGGATAATTCTTTGTTGTGGGGGCTGCTCTGTGCATTGTACCATCTACAATGGTATCTAGTGGGTATCTCTACCCACTAGATACCAGAAGACTCCCTCCCCTTAAGCTGTTACAGTCAGAAGTGTCTCTAGACATTGCCAAATTGTCCCCAGGTGAGAACCACTAGTCTAAAATACCTCTGTGTAAATAAGGCATGACCAAGATTTAGTGGGCTTGGAAACTTACTCTGCAAAATGTTCCTAAAAGTTTTCATGATTGAAACAACTTTACTAAAGCTATGGGAGAAGTTGATGGCAGTTCCAGGTGTTTATGGTATTTTCTCCCTCTTCTCTGTACAGCATATATTTCCAGCCACCTTCTTTCTATGTCTCTGCTCAGGACCTGCCTCATATTGAGAATGGTGGTGTGGCTGTCCTCACTGGGAAGAAGGTGAGCTAGTAAGCCATTTCCCTTGTCAAACTCCATGTGGGCCACAAGAATGGAGACTTGTATTCCCACTACCATTTATGTCTGTCCTGCCATTGTAGTTCATTAAAGAAAGATCGAGTCATTTTAGATTTGCTCTTGCCTGTCTTCACTGCTTATTTTTTCTTCCTGGGGTAAGCACTAATCTCAAAGCCTAGAGTAGCATGTCAACTAAACTTTCCCAGGGAAGTCAAACCACTGGGGTCATTGACCCTGAACCTGTTCCTTCTCCAGGTTTGCTCCTCTGCCCTTCCTTTGTCTTCCTATTTTCCACACTAACATTTCTTTGGGATTATTGATGACAAGAGATTGACAGCGGTATATTATTCAGGGTAGTAAAATAATTTAGGCATTATGTCAGCATGGGAAATATCGTTAGACTTTACAAAAGTGAATGCCTGAGTAATGGGGGCAGTTACTGGAGGGCATTTGTGGGGTCCAAGGTGGGTTTTATTTTGCTGTGGTATGTTTCATTTTTGTTAATGGGAGGTGCTAGAGTGTATTTGTAAACTAATGGCGGCGTTCCGGTGGAGAGGGAAGGGTTATCAGCAGGAGTAAAGTCCAGAGTAGATGGGATCCAGAGCACAAGTAGAGGAATTGACCTTTGCTAGGCATAAGCCTACTTCTTCTATGAGGAGACATAGGCAGATGAGGTGGATATAGGTTTATGGATAAGCTGGTAATGAGACGTTAGGTATTAAGTATGTTCTGTGTGTAAATAACACACCGGCCCTGCCCTCTAGTGCCTAACAGTATTTAAGCAAAAACGAACAGATAATCATAACACATAGATATGGAGTAAAAAAAGATAGGCACAGTGTATTGTGGGAATTACTGGGAAACAAGCCCGGTATAGAGGTGATTTCAGGGAAGGCTTCCTGGAGGATGAGGTCTTATAGGATGGAAAATTGTATGGAATGACGAAGAATTCACCAGTGGTAAGTGAAGCGAATTCAAGTAGAAAACAGCATAAGCAAAGATACGGGGGTATGAAAAAGCACCTTTGGTGCAGAGAAACAAGCAGCTAGCTACTGACAGAGCAGCAAGTATAATAAGCTAAAGAATGGCAAAAGATGAAACTGAGAAGTTATGCTGGGGCCTGACTGTGGAGAGCTCTCTTGTATAGAAGAGCTTGACCTTTACCTCATGGGCACTGAGGGTCTCTTGCATTTTAAACACGGTTATAAAACAGACTGAATTTTAAGTAATCCTTCTGTTGGTTCTGAGGAGGATGGACCAGACTAGAGGTAGACCATTTTGAAGATATTGTAATAATCTAGGCGAGAGATGATAGAGCCCAAATTAGGGCAGTAGTAGCAGTGGTGGTGGTGGTGTTGGTGGTGGTGACGGTGATGGTGCTGATGAAGTAGCAGTAGCAGTAAACATAATTTTAAAATGCTTTACAGATATTATCTCATTTTCTCATAATAATCTTATCAGGTAGGTACTATAATTATTGTCATTTTATAGAGAAAGAAATTGAGATTAAAAAGAGGTAACTGTGGGGCACCTGGGTGGTTCAGTCAGTTTAGTGTTGGACTCTTGATCTCAGCCCAGGTTGTGATCTCAGGGTTGTGAGTTCAGGCCCCACACTGGGGTCCATGCTGGGCCTGGAGCTTACTTTAAAAAAAAATGGTCAACTAACTTGCCTATGATTATATAGCTAATATGTGGGGGAGACAGAATTTGAGCCCAAATCTGTCTGACTCCAGAATTCTGACTCCAGAGCCCAAGCTCTTGATAACACCATTGTATAGTTTCCTGATAGGTGACAGAGAGTGGGAGACAGACCAGAGACATGCTTAGAAGGCAGCCTCGATGAGGCTTGGTGATAGATTGAAGGTGAAACATGAGGGAGAGGGAGGAGGCAATGATGCCTTTCTGATTTCCAGCTTGTATAGTAGGTGGTGGTATAGCCCCAGCTGAGAGAGACGTTACAAGAGGAAGACCTCATTTAAGGGGGAAATAAAACTTAGTTTTGGACTGTTAAGTGTGAAATGGAATATATTTGTGGAGATGGCCTGTGAGTTGGATAGTTGACTGTGATGCTTAGAGGAGAGATCTGGGCTCAGGGATCTGGGAATGTGTAGGAGTTAAAACCATGAGAGTGGGTGAGGCCATCTGTGGAGAACTTTGCAGTCAGAGGGGAGTGGGACAAGGATGGAACCCTGGGGAACCCAACTTTTAGGAGGGAGGCTGAAGACGAGACCACAGAGGAACTAGGAAAGAAGTTGAAGAGAAAGCCCAGGACAGGGGCTGAGTGAGGTTGGAGAGAGTTTCAAGAATGATCCCATCCTCCTTCTTGTAGCAAACGGGTGTGGCAGGAAAGAAAAACTGTACAATGAGCCATATAGACTTGGTGACTCAGATGTCATCGTGAAGTCAGAAAAGAGTATAAAGGACTCCTTCAAAAAGTTTAAATGAGAAAAGGGAGACACCAATTGGTAGGAGCTCGAGGAGGATGTAGAGTCAGAAGTGGGACTCTGAGGACGGGACAGACCAAAAGCGAAGTCCTCAGATGTCAGCAGAGAAGTGGGGGATGAGAGGTAACTACCAGGAGATGGTTCTGGGCAAGAAAGGAAGGGAATGGGGTTCAGGCACAGAAACAGCACAGAAAGGACACCTCATCCCGGAAGCTGGAAGGAAGGAAGTAAAGTTTTTCTTCCAGGGGTTGGGAGGTGGGAAGCCGAGGAAGATCACATCTAATGGCTTCACTTGTTCTTGCAATAAACTAGGGTACCAGGTGGTTGGTTATCTGAGAGTGAACAGTGTGATGGTTGAGTTAGTGGGGTTGGGTTGAAGAGATAGCTTACCCAAGGACAAACCAGAGGCTAAAGAAGCTACTCACCCATCCAGTCAGTTCATGTCTTTGCCTCCAGAAAGCTCAGTGGAGGGCCCTGTCACATGTTTGTAGAGCTGCCCATACTGCCCTTATCAGAGCGTTTCTCCCTCTTGATTGTATATGTTAAATGGTCTGCCTTGGCTACTAGACTCTGGAGACAGGGAAGGTATCTGTTTATCTCACCATCATGTCCCCAACACTTAGCACAGTCCCTGACGTGGTAGGTGTTTAATAAGTATGTCTTGAACTAATGGTCTCACAGCTGGGAGAGAGGAGAGCAGAGACTGGATCTCTAGTCTCTGTAACTCCAGATCTCAAGCTCCTCACCATAAGAAAGAGGAGGGTGCGAGGAAATTAGAGGCGGTAGCAGGAGAACAGTTTGGGTGGTCTAGCATGGGCCCAGATTGGTTGGAATGGAACAGCCTACTGGGTAAGCAGAGAAAATCAAAAGCAAGGATGGGTGACAGCGGGACTGGAAAAAAACCTGGAAGAATGGAAAATTGTGACCCCCAAAATGGGAAATTCAAGGTAGAAGTAGAGCTTTAAGGGATGGGATCCCAGATGTGGCTCGGAGGAAGAGGAGGAGCCAGCTTCCAACGTCTTCAGTGACTGAGGTGACCGGGAGGCGGCTGCATAGCGGTGACTGGTAGCATGTAGGTGGGTGCTTCTCAGAGGGGTGTGAGGGCACACGAGTCCAGAAGCCGCAGGAGTCAGCACCCCTACCCCTGGGTGTGCTGGGGGAGGAGTGTGGGTGAATGAGCAGTTTCTACATGTGAGCTGTCCTTGGCAGGAGAGCTAAGTTCTAGCGAAGGGTAGAAGGTAGACTAAATATCCTGTAAAAAATGTTGAAGATGCAGGAGCATTGTTAACAAAAAAGTAAGGTTTCCATAAAAATCAAGCAGAAAAGTCTGTCTCTGTTCTCCATTTCCACAAATTGGACAGGGACTTTGGGGGACTGCAGGGATTTGTTTTAATGTTGGCTGCCTAAGAAGCTATGACCACTTGGAGAGGCTGGGTACCAGAGACTGTGGTGCCAGTGGTTACTTAGAAATGGTTTCTTAAGGATTGCCCTAGGTCAAGAACGAATTCCTCTCACTGGGCTGATGACTGAAGGTACAGGGTTCCGTTGTGGGGTAATGGAAATTATCTGTAATTATAGTGGTGATGGTTGCACAACCTTTCAAATATACTGAAAACCGCTGATTCGTACACTTTAACGTGGTAAGTGTATAGTGAATTATGTCTCGATGAAAAGACGTTTACAGCTAACTCATCTGTCTGTGTGTGTCCCAGGTAGTACAGCTTGACGTGAGAGGCAACATGGTGAAACTTAACGATGGCTCTCAGATAACCTATGAAAAGTGCCTGATTGCAACAGGTGAATATTTCTCGAGGTGGATTTCTTCGCTGGTATAGTTCATTTGAGTTTTAGTACAGAAGGCATTACTTAACCTTAAGAAAAATAAAACCCAGTCTCTCTGAAGTGGGTGTCTTCTCTTGGTGCAAAGCCTAGCTAATGACAGGCCTCTGATCAGCAGCCCTTCTGGAGTATCCTTGCTGCCCCTTTGGGTAAGGGCACGGATGGCTATTGAAGAAGATGGCCTTTTTCTCTCCCCGCTTAGCCCTTGCCCTCTGCTCTCTGCCCTGCACCCTGGAAGGGATACAGCCTCGTGGCTTCTTTGCCAGTTCCAATCAGAAATCAAGAGAGGAGACTGAAGCAGTCGCTTAAAGGAACATAGCGTGCTTTCTGGTGATGCCCCTAGAAGGATTTAGGGAAGCAAAAACAGAACCTTGTGGCCATCTCTGGGGAGGGCGGGCCCTTTGTAGAGAGACTCACTAATGGCTTCTCCAGGGAAATTGACAGAAGCCTGCAGAGAAGCCAGGTAAAGGGACACAAAGTCTCTGGGCCCTGTGGGTGCTGAGGGGGCCACAGTGCCACCTTCGTGGGGGTGGGGGTGTTGGGACTAGCTTCCCACTTGTTGGGCTAAAAGGGTTTTCCTCCTCCTATTTCCAGGAGGCACTCCAAGAAGTTTGTCTGCCATTGACAGAGCTGGAGCAGAGGTGAAGAGTAGAACCACGCTTTTCAGAAAGGTAATTGTGTGTTTAGTGCTTTCATTGTTTTGGTTTTTGAAGAGGTAGCATAATCAGTGGTCCCCAAGTAAGCCCCCAGGAATTGGGAGATGGGAGTTCTATTTATGGGAGACTTGATCTCTGGCCTTGAGCAAGTCACTTCCTCTCTCTGCACCTTAAATACCTCACTGGAGGGTTTTCAGCTCCTAGGCAAAAAATACATCTAGTGTTTTTGATTGCTTGCTGTAGTTCCTTCCGATTGTCCTTCTGTATTTTTTTTTTTCCCTGATGCTTTTGAGTCATTGGAACTCCTTATAGCCTCTTGGCATTTTGCATTGCAAATGCTACTGCAGAGCCTTTGAGGAGAAAACTCTTGAGTACCTAAGTGAAAAAGGAAGGGGGAGCTTTGTTTCTTAAGATTGTGTTTTACTCTTGACCCCTGCGGAAATTTTCCAGGCACTCTTACGGGTATTTGAGAATACTGGTATCATCTTTTCAATTCTTGATCGAATAAAGTTTATCAGCCTTTGGCGCCATCGACATTTTGGGCTGGATGATTGTTCCTTGTGAGGGGCTGGCCTGTGCAAATAGGGCATTTAGCAGCATCCCTGCCTCTGCCCATTACCTGCAAGGAGCACGTCCTTGCCCCCAGCTGGGGCAACCCGAAATGTCTCCAGAAATTGCCAGATGTCCCCTGAGGGAGAGGGGGCAAAAGTGCCCCCGATTGAGAACCACTGATGCTAGAAGGAATGTTCCAGTGGAGAGAGAAATTTATGTCAGTAACAGAGGCTGTAATTGAGCCACTTCATACAAGGAGATTTTATGTGCAAATTACATGTCAAAGATCTAGCAGAAAATATTTCTTGTTATTATCCTATGTCCCTTTGGGAAATCAGTGGACTAAACTGGTGTGATCCTGCAGATTGGAGACTTTAGAACCTTAGAGAAGATTTCCCGGGAAGTCAAGTCAATTACGATAATCGGTGGGGGCTTCCTTGGGAGCGAACTGGCCTGCGCTCTTGGCAGAAAGGGTGAGTACTGGGCTGTGACGCTGATTTTTCTTTCTCTGGTTTTATATCCTGTTCTTTCTGGGGCTCTAACAAATTCCAGGGTTGCATTTACCAGGATCAGTAGAAAGAGTTTGATTAAGATTTATGTGGTAAGGGGTGCCTGGCAGCCTTAGTCGGTAGAGCATGCAACTCTTGATCTCGGGGATATGAGTTCAGGCCCCACGATGGGGGTAGAGTTTGCTTTTAAAAAAAGAAGAGATGTATGTGGTGAAAAGCTAAGTACTGAGCTTAGTTCTCTTGAGGAATCCCTTAGTGACCAAAAAGCTATCATCTGAGCAACTGAACAGCAATGCTTTCTTTCCCTTCCTCTAGCCTCTAAGCCAGGACTCCTCAGAAATAAAGTATTAAAGGGATGACTGGCTGGCTCCGTTGGTAGAGTGTGTGACTCTTGCTCTGGGGTTTGTGAGTTCGAGGCCCACACTGGGTATAGAGATTACTTAAAAATAAAATTTTTCTTTTTAATAAAATTTTTATCTTTAGGGGCGCCTGGGTGGCTCAGTCAGTTAAGCATCTGATAAATCTTTTTTTAAAGATTTTATTAATTTGTTTGACAGAGACTCAGCAAGAGAGGGAATACAAACAGGAAGAGTGGGAGAGGGAGAAGCAGGCCCCCCGCTGAGCAGAGAGCCCTATTGATAAATCTTTTATTTTTTTATTTTTACTTTTTTAAAGATTTCATTTATTTGAGAGAGAGTCCGGGCACACACACAGGGAGAGGGAGAAGCAGACTCTCTGCTGAGCAGGGAGCCTGATGTGGGGCTTGATCCCAGGACCCCAGGATCGTGACCCCAGCCAAAGGCAGATGCTTAACCAACTGAGCCACCCAGGCGCCCTCTGATAAATCTTCAAAAAATCTTTTTTTAAAAAAAAGAAAATATTAAGGAAAGTAAGTTATGGGGATGATAAGGGCAATGTAGACTACAGAGTTGTATGTATGTTTGAATTTTTATTCCTTGTAAAAGTCACACTTTCTTCAGACATATGATGGTTCCCAGTTCGACCGATCTATATATTCTGGTTTGAATGTTTGATGGCAGCCATTTTCCTCAATGGCGGTTTTCGGCTGTGTGAAATCAGGCCATCTTCTCAGGAGGGTGCTTCCTGTTCACAGGCCAGAGGCGCAGGCGTGAGCCTGAGCTGCTGCCTGCATGTAATGAACTTAGTTCTGACACCTGTTGTATTTGCCTCGTCAGTGCCCTCGTGCCCCAGTGCCCCACGAATAGGAGCTCTGGCCTAGATCACAGCGTTGCCCTGTGTGTCACGAATGGCTACCTGCTGCTCCATCGCTTCTCTTCCTGTCCTCGCGGGATTGGCTTCTGCCTCCTGCTCTACCTACTCTCTTTCTTCTTCCCAGCTCGAGCTTTGGGTACAGAAGTGATTCAGCTCTTCCCTGAGAAAGGAAATATGGGAAAGATCCTCCCTGAATACCTCAGCAACTGGACCATGGAAAAAGTCAGACGAGGTAGAGAGACTTTCCATATGCTATTGCTCTTTCCTTTGAATGAGCCCTAATCCAAAGTTGGCTTCTTTGGGAACCCCCTTGACATACGCCATATCACCTGGCAGGTGAACTATTTCCACCATTCTCCTCTCAGCCAAGTTCCTGTAGGTGTTCTGAATTTGATGCACAAAATTCCCGGAAGTACTGAAAATGAGCTGTGGGTGTGCGTTCTTGTGGTTCCCCAAGGCTGCCTACGTACTGATGATTACTGGTTTTATGATGAGGGGTGCCTTTAGTCATCTTCCCTTCTTGTCATGAAGGTGGGACGCTCTCAGGCTCAGCCTCAGGTCTTGTTTGCCTTCACAGAGGGGGTTAAGGTGCTTCCCAATGCTATTGTGCAATCAGTTGGAGTCAGCGGTGGCAAGTTACTCATCAAGTTGAAAGACGGCCGGAAGGTAAGGAGGGGAAGGCTGCCAGACCTTCCAGCTCTCCCCTCCCCTTTCCCCGTTATTACTCCTTCATTCGATAAGAGTAGTTTTCATGGCAGCCACCATTAACACTCTCATAATTTTCTGAATGAACTGTTCCTTCCATTAAAATAAGAATGATGAGAGCCAGAGTAGACATCTGTGAACCACTTTCCCCTCTCTTTTGTATCACAGATTTTTTGAGACCTTTCAAGGGTGGCAGATTTCTGTTCTGACAATGTGGGGTATATTTGTGTTTGGAGGAATTTTATAAAGTAGACCTTTAAATCTGTTTACCAGAGTTATATAAGTTAATCGGTGATTTTTTTTTTGTAAAGCTCCAATTCCTAGTAAAATAATGTGCAGTTGTTATGTCCATAGACATACATGGAAACTGTGGTAATTGGCTGAATTATTTCTTTTTCCCCCCGCAGGTAGAAACTGACCACATAGTGGCAGCTGTGGGCTTGGAACCCAACGTTGAGTTGGCCAAGACAGGCGGACTGGAGATAGACTCAGATTTTGGTGGCTTCCGGGTAAATGCAGAGCTCCAAGCGCGCTCCAACATCTGGGTGGTAAGTGTGCTACAGCATGAGCAGGAATGGTTCCTTGTCCACAGCCCGTGAGCGAGTCTGCCCGGCAGTGTGCAAAAGCTCAGTAGCACCTTGCCCAGATAGAGGCAGAATGTTTGGAGGCTGAGGGTGAAGAATAAAAACTTTACTACTTGATTTACAAGATCAGGTATGGCTTCATGCCACAAGCTAGTGGAAAAGGAAATGAACAGTGTGTGCACCTACAGAAATAGAGTTCTTCCCGTTCTATGGTTGGCAGTCGCCATCGGCATTGCCCTGATGGGCATGTGCCCAGCTTTCAGATGGATCTGCTGTTCCCTTTGCCCGAAAGTGAGCCCAGGGAATGGAGGATGAGGCAGTTTTATAAAATTCTCTAAGGGGGAAAATAACTCAGTTTTTGTTATCCTCGAGCACTATTTTTAGCTGTTTTAAAAAATCTGTTATGACACAAACAAGACTATAGTATGTAGGAACCATGAGGTAATTTCCCCATTGTTAGATCATTACAAATGTATTGTGTTTGATTAGGTACTCTGCAACTAAGGACATAGGAACTTTGAAGGTTTTTTTTTTCCCTTAAAGCTTTTTTTTTTTTTAAAGATAAAGTGTACTGGGTTTTTTTTTTTAAGATTTATTTTATTTTAGAGCATGAGCAGGGGAAGGGGCAAAGGGAGGAGAGAGAGTCCTAAGCAGAGTCCCTGCTGCTGAGTGCAGAGCCTGACTTGGGGCTAAATCTTAGGACCCTGAGATCATGAACTAAGCTGAAATCACGCATCAGATGCTTAACAGACTGAGCCACCCATGTGTGCCTAGAGTATACTGGATTTTTAAAAACTTGTTATAAAAGCAACATGTAGGGGCACCTGGGTTGCTTGGTCATTGTCTGTCTTCGGCTCAGGTCATGATCCCAGGGTCCTAGGATCAAGGCCCACATCGGGCTCCCTGCTCAGTGGGGAGTCTGCTTCTCCCTCTCCCACTCCCCCTGCTTATGTTCCCTCTCTTGCTGTATCTCTCTCTCTCAAATAAATAGACAAAATCTTTTAAAAAAAGGCACTATGTAGGTGCACCTGGGTGGCTCAGTCCGTTGGGCATCCGACTCTTGATTTTGGCTCAGGTCATGATCTTGGGGTTGTGAGATTGAGCCCCGCATGGGGCTCCCTGCTCTATGGGGAGTCTGCTTGAGGCTCTCTCTCCCTCTCTGCCCCCTCCCCACCTCTCTAAAATAAATAAATCTTTAAAAAAAAGCAATATGCACTCAATATGGAAGACACAAGAATGAGAAAGGGGGAAGAAAAAAAAGGGGGGGAATCACCTACAGCAGCCACCAATATTTTGGTGTATTTCCCTCCCTTCATTTTCTTCTGAATAGTTTTTTTTCCCTTTGTTCTAGATGGTCGTGGTGAGTGTACTACAGTAAACATTTGTGTTCTTTTTTTTTAACTTACCATTCTAAGGTATTTTCCATGTTGCTTCAGATCCTAAAGACTGTATAATAGACCACCAAGTGGATTTCATAGTTTATTTCAGCATTGCTCCCATGCTGCTGGATTTTTGAGGTTGCCTTGGGGGAGTCTGAATAGCCACGAAGGGTTAGAGCACTCACGTGCCACATCCTTAGTGAAGTTGGCCTTGTTCACCTCCAGTCAGAGGCTCTCTCTGCTTGATCTGTACCTGTCACGTGGTACCCTGCATTGCACTCTAGTGAGGAATGATGCTGCATCTTCCTCAACTAGGTTATATGCTCTTTGTGGGCAAAGTGGAGGTCAGGTTTGTCTCAGCCACCCAGACAGTATAATGCTTTGTACAGAAATAAGGTTTCCATAAATATTTGGTGAACGAAGGAATAGATACTGAATGACCAAAAGAAAATCTTACCTTGGAAAAGATTTCTTAGGTGAGAGGCGGTCTCACACCTACAAACTGGTTTCTGTGCATAGGAAAGAATGTTTTGCAAGTCATGGTTATTAAGTATCGGTCTCTGCTAAGGGCAGAATGAGAGAAGAAATAGGTGTGTGCCACAGCATAGAAGATTTAGGTGTACTTTGTGGAAGCATAGAATAGTTTTTGGTTTTGGGGGGTTAGCATAGAATAGTTTTTTTAAAAATGGAATCTCAACTTTTTTCAGTAAGTGTAGGTGCGATTCTGGCCTGTAAATAGAAAACACTAATTAGTTGGGGCGCCTGGGTGGCTCAGTGGGTTAAGCCGCTGCCTTGGGCTCAGGTCATGATCTCAGGGTCCTGGGATCGAGTCCCGCATCGGGCTCTCTGCTCCGCGGGAAGCCTGCTTCCCTCTCTCTCTCTCTCTCTCTCTGCCTGCCTCTCCATCTACTTGTGATCTCTCTCTGTCAAATAAATAAATAAAATCTTCGGAAAAAAACCCACTAATTAGTTAACAGCACAAGGGCTCTTTTTAAGCCCTCGAAACGTATGTTCTGTCTTTGTTTTTGTTTTTGTTTATCATGTGCTCATGTAACGTGTCTGTTTTCAAAGGCAGGAGATGCTGCATGCTTCTACGATATAAAGTTGGGTAGGAGGCGGGTAGAGCACCATGATCACGCTGTTGTGAGTGGAAGATTGGCCGGAGAAAATATGACTGGAGCTGCTAAACCATACTGGCATCAGTCGATGTTCTGGTAATAGTTCTGTGCTTTATGGACTGAACTGGTTAGAACACAGAAGTAATGGAACCAGAGTTACAGTTTGGTTTCCATGTGGGCCAGTTAGCTTCATACAGAGGGGAGAAGACTTCCATCATGTTCCCATGCATTCTACACCTAAGCAGCTTTCTGGTAAAAGGCCCCACCTGTAAGTTAAGCTCGGTGAATGAGTGGAGGCGTCATCAGCACTTCTGGCAAAATCAGCTTGGAGTTTTGAGCTATGGTAGGCGGTACAAATGTGTACTCTTAGCTAGAGCTGGCGCTGTATTTTCATTTGTTCCTTGGTGCTAATGAGCCCAACGTACTGTCGGAGAAGACAGCCCATGGGCAAACCGGCTGGCTCAGTGAGTGGAACATGCAACTCTTGATCGCGGGGTCATGAGTTTGAGCCCCATGTTGGGTGTAGAGATTACTTTAGACAGCCCACTCAAGACCAGCAGTTCAAAGTCAGGCATCCATAGGCAGTTCTCTGGATTGCAAAAAGTTAACAAGGGACATTCCTGAGTGCTGGCATTGACCTTACTTGGCACACTCTCCTCTCGTTGCTTTGAAAGATGGGATACATAAAAATCTTCAGGGTTTCAGAAGCCTCTAAGCAGTTTCTGTTGGGGAAAATTTTCAGCTGGAGAATACATTTTAGGAAAATCACACACAGTTTTGTGAGCAGGCAGCAGAATCATAACAGCTGGGTTTCAGGGTCAATACCTATATGATAACCTTTTGTTAGCAACAAAAGGGTCCATAGCTAGATAATTATCAGTTAGGTCTCCGGACCAGCATCCAGGAAGTCATTGTAGACGGTTCCCTGAAGATACCAGTCCAGTGAGCTTCTGTGGTCAAGAAAGGACAACATGGGAATAAGGAGCAGAGCATAAGGAACTTAGTCCACGATATTCAAGTAGCATCATAAGGGGACAGACAGTAGCTTATGCCTGTGGTGAGCACTGCACCGTGTGTAAACCATCAAATCACTAAGTTATACACCTGAAATGAGTGTAACACAGTATGTCCACTATCTTTAAATTTTACTTACTTACTTAGTTAATGATGCCAAAAGGTAGAGCACCAGAAACAAAACCATGAGTAGTAGCCTCACGTGATTACAAAACCATCGTGTGTCTGTGCCACAAATACTCTTTGAAGTTCCTGGCATAGTAAAAAACTGTGTGATGATGATAGGAAAAGTTTCCAAGAAGATTAAAATAAAACCTTGAAAATGAAGGCTCAGAAGAAATACTGTCCATTGATGAAACTGTAAAAGATCTCTGAATTCTGTAAATACGGAGTACCCTTTAAAGCGTCAGAAAGGCAGTTTTAGGTTGAGTTGAAAGAAGGTAGTGAATAGTAAATTTGAAGAACCCTTCACCCCCCAGGGGGTAAAGGCATGGATAAATTTCAGAAAGTGTAGATCATTGTATGGGTATGTGATAAGTATAATGGCTTCTTAAGGAAAATTAAAGCTGCTTTGGGATAGGAATGCTTTCTCACCATTGTCCCCAGACACCCTGGCAAGCAGACCAATCAGTTTGGCATTTCCCTTGCTGCACATACCAAGTTCTTTGGTTGGCACGAACCAAAGTGTGGTGTCTTGGAAAAAATTAAAAAACGTACCACCATGTCATTCTTTGCAGCCTCTTGACAGAACACCCTCTTGTCTCTCCTTCCTTAGGAGTGATTTGGGTCCCGACGTTGGCTACGAAGCTATTGGTCTTGTGGACAGTAGTTTGCCCACAGTCGGTGTGTTTGCAAAAGCAACTGCACAGGACAACCCAAAATCTGCCACAGAGCAGTCAGGTAAGGAAGCCTGACTAATTCTCTGGGAAGAGTGTTGAGAAGCGCTGGTCCAAATTCTCCTGAACAAGGGGTTTCTGCATTGACCAGCGGGAACTGTCAGTGAAAGCCTTTCTTCCTGTTGTGCTTTAAAATAAACCCAACCCGAAGTCCTCACTTTTTGGCGGTCTGAGAGCTGGCAAAATCAGGTATCCTGGTCCGAGCGTAGACTCAGATGTGGTGGGTGTTTACCCTAGCCTCTGGGCAGTGGCTCTCTCGACGACACTGGTTTAGTTTGCCTCGAGGGACTGGGAAGCCCTGTGCACTGAAGAAAACCGGAAATTTTACGATTTTTATTTTTTTATTTTTTATTATCCTTATTACTATTAGCCTCCTACTAATCCCAAGAACTTTAGTGTAGGACCTGTTATTCTCCACAGACCCTGGGCAGTGAAAAACTGGGCTGAGTAATTCTTGAGCTGCCTGTAATTCCATTTGTCATGTCTTACTGCCAGGTTTTCTTCAGATGGGAGGCATCTCTCAAGGAATGAACTTCTCTCCCACACATGACTCTTTCATTAACTCTTAGACCTGTTCTCTCTCCCTTCCATGACCCCAGCTGAAGTTACTTAGCCTCCATGTCCTCTTGTCAGAGGCGTCTCAAGAACACGTTGCTCTTGAAGGAGAGAACAAGACATTATATGGACATGTAGGTCCTTTTCCTGTGTAATCCAGGTGGATGACATACACCCGCTCCTTCATCTGGCGCTCTCCAGAGAAGCGGATCCAGGAGAGGGACCTGGGGACTTAGAAACTCTGGGGCACTACTCTGTATCCTGGGCAGAATTGTTCAGAGGACAGCATGCCCCCTCCCCAGGAGGAAACCCCTCCGCTGTTGTTTTTCCATATGGAAGTGCGCTGTCCTGCTTTGGCCAGAGAGCCTCTCTAGCAGCACTGTCCAGTGGACCTTTCTGCTCTGTCCACTACCTTAGCCCCTAGCTGCATGTGGCTTTTTAGCACTTGAAATGTGGCTCGTGCAAATGAGTACTGAATTTCACATTTGATTCAATTTTGGTTAAAATTGATTAAATTTTCATTAACTTTTAACGAATTTTAATTGAAATTGCTGTTTGTGGCTAGTGGCTACTGTACTGAATCGTGCAGCTCTCAAATGTTCCTCAGAGGATAAGAGCAAGTCTTCTGCAGTTTGAAGAAATCCAGATACCAGGAAATAATCCACAGCATACATTTAAAATGAAATGGTGGGGCACCTGGGTGGCTCAGTGGATTAAGCCTCTGCCTTCGGCTCAGGTCATGATCTCAGGGTCCTGGGATCGAGCCCCGCATCAGGCTCCCTGCTCAGCAGGGAGCCTGCTTCCCCCTCTCTCTGCCTGCCTCTCTGCCTACTTGTGATCTCTGCCTGTCAAATAATAAATAAAAATCTTTAAAAAAATAAAATGAAATGGTAAGGGAGACAAGTTCTGGGTCAGACTGACGCCGTGCCCTGGAGCCAGCAAGGAAGAGCTTTTGTCGGCTTTGCCAATGGAGAAGAGCTGGAGAAGGCTTTACTTTCTAAGTGCTTACTACGGGAGCTTAAAAACAGATCCTCTAGGAGCAGCTTGAAGCAGGTGTCAAAAGATACTTGCCTTCTAGAATTTCCTAAGTTCATAACTGACTCTCATTTTGATTTTGTTTGTTCTGGGGATTGGCCACAGGGACTGGTATCCGCTCCGAGAGTGAGACAGAGTCTGAGGCCTCAGAAATCGCCGTTCCTCCCAGCAGTCCTGCAGTCCCCCAGGCCCCTGCCCAAGGGGAGGACTATGGCAAAGGTGTCATCTTCTACCTCAGGGACAAAGTGGTGGTAGGGATCGTGCTGTGGAACATCTTCAACCGAATGCCAATAGCAAGGAAGGTGGGTACCCGTCAGAGCTCCTTGAGGAAGATGGGACCTGTGGGCCAGAAAACGCGCCCGGGGGGCGCCTGGGTGGCTCAGTGGGTTAAGCCTCTGCCTTTGGCTCAGGTCATGATCTCAGGGTCCTGGGATCGAGCTCCACATCGGGCTCTTCGCTTGGCGGGGAGCCTGCTTCTCCCTCTCTCTCTCTGCCTGCCTCTCTGCCTACTTGTGATCTCTCTCTGTCAAATAAATAAATAAATAAATAAAATCTTTAAAAAAAAAAAAAAAAAAAAAAAAAAAAAGAAAACGCGCCCGGGACATCATCGGGTGCCCTGCTGTGCGTTGTCTACCCGGGTCAGACTGTGCCTAAGCAGAACAAAGGTGTAGCCTTGGCTCGGGAGCATTTCGTTTTTAGTTAGGACTTGGCTGGGTGGCCAGGGAGTTGGCATACACTCATTGGGGGTTAACAGAGGGCTATTCCCACAGTCCCAGGGCGATGTGGGGGCTGGCCCAGGCCTCCCCATTGTGCAGGCTGGCCTGGCGCACACAAAGCAAGTCGGCGACCCACTGTTCCTCTCTCCCTCAGATCATTAAGGACGGTGAGCAACATGAAGATCTCAATGAAGTAGCCAAACTCTTCAACATTCACGAAGACTGAAGCCCCCCGAGTGCAACAGGCAAGCACTTTGCTGTCCCTGACAGCAGCTCGGATGAGTAAAGGAGCATTTTTTATTCGGCACACTTCCTCTGTATGTATGAGTTTGAATGGTAAAGTCCTTTGTGAATATCTCAACCATGTAGGCAGATTCTTAATGTTCACATCACTAAATAAAACCTGATTCTTCTAAATTAAATTCTGTTCTCTTTGAAAGGGAACGGGTGGGCGAGGGGAGGAAAGTTGTGCATCTCAGCGAGCAAGCACACTGGAGCTCTTACCAAGTGCATGATTTTTCTCAGCCTCATATTCCCTGCTCCACACTCAGCTGCTTTCAGTTCCCTGAATGTGTCTCTGGCCCCATCCACTGTTAAATGAGTGAACACAGAAACACATGGAGCAGACTCTGCTTTCCCTGGACCAATTCCTGTTGTCCTGCTCAGAACTGGCTTGGACCCACGAGGGGCCAGAAAGGTCACTTACTGCCGAAGAAACCAGGGTTCAGAGACCTGGTGCTTCATGACTAAACCTGGAGACTGAATCCTTGAGGGATTGTCATCTCTCAACTCCCCATCTCTCAATCCTTCATGCCCTGTCCCTCAAACTGGAAATCTGCTCTTCCCTCACCCTTTTTACCTAAAATAGGCTTACAGACACACCTCATTTTACAGATGATTTCCTGAGAACAGAAGTGAGAGTTTCATAAATCAACTCATTTTTTATATTTCAAATGAACTTTTAAAAATCAAATCTTGGGGCACCCAGCAGGCCCAGTGAGAAGAGCATGTAACTCTTGATCTCAGGGTCATGAGTTTGAGCCCCACATAGGGTGTAGAGATTACTTAAAATCTTTTTAAAAAAAGAATTAGCTGCACTAGGACAGGTTCTCACTATGTATGCAGGTTTAGTGAAATATGATCTGATCCATGGCACATCCACATCCATATGTAGAAAACTCACTGAGCAGCCTAAGAAATAGGACTGATTCCGCGGTGCTCATTGCTACTTACAAAGACGGCTGTGGTTCTAAGATCCCAAAGCAGTTCACAAATCATCTTTTCAAAGATCAAATTGCGATTTGTCTTTCTTTAGTGGTATGTGCAATTTAGTCTAATTTTTAGACAGTTGTTATCCTTGTATAGCATGTCACTGTACTTCAGTTAAGTAAAACGAAATGATTTATTCATCTAGTCAGTGTTCGTTGACTGCCTGCTGTGAGTCAGGTAGATGTCAGAATAGGAAGATGAAGGAAACATGGCCACTTCAGGAACTCCTGGCTTCAGTGAGGAAGGCAGACACGTGAACACAGGAGTATCATACAGTGGGATGTGTCCATAGAAAGACGCAAACTACTGTGGGCACGCCAAGAATGGAGATCAGCCAGAGCAACCGTCCTCAGTCAACTACTGATGCTAGATCACTTCCTTTTTTTTTTTTTTTAAAGATTTTATTTATTTGACAGAGAGACAGCAAGAGAGGGAATACAAATAGAGGGAGTGGGAGAGGGAGAAGCAGGCTTCCCCCTGAGCAGGGAGCCCGATGCGGGACTCGATCCTAGGACCCCGGGATCATGACCTGAGCTGAAGGCAGCTGCTTAAGGACTGAGCCACCCAGGCACCCTGTTAGATCACTTCCTAAAGCGTCAGTTAGTCCATGTCCTCCCAGCTGCACCCCCAACCCCCAGGTGAAGAATGTACAGTGACTCCTTGTCACCAACCATACTGGGTCCAAAGACTTCCACAGAGCTCCCGACCTCAGCACTCCCTGCCCCCATCCCGCCTCCTTTCCCACAACAGACTCATGCACACATACACATCTGGTTTATTCACACCCTTAAACTGTTCGTGCTCGCCACATCTGGAATGTCATCACTGCTCCCTTTCACCTATCCCCTCCTGCTCCCCTCCCAAGGCCCAAATGAAATTGCACCTTGGTAACGTGGTATCAGTTGGATTAGTGCCTGTGCATGATTTCATGTCTGAACTCCAATTGCACCTACTACCTTTGAACTTGATTGTTCATTAAGTCATTCTCCGCATCATTAAGGTTCACTCCCTGAATCGGTAGTAAGCTATCCCAGAACAGAGACTTTTTTTTTTCTCAGAATGAGGATAATGTGCCCCATCCCCCCAAACCTCAGCAGAGTCCTGAACAAGTCCTTCGTCGCTTGGTTGGATGAAGCTAGATAACAGGGCTTGCTGCAAAAATGACCCTCTGCCTTGTAACCTCTGTTCTCTATAATCCAGGTTACCAGTTCCCCATTACTTCACCCGCTGCTGAGACTTGCCACAGATACCCAGGACACATTTGATCTGCCCAGGCCCCCAAGGATTGCAGGGACCTTTTTCTAACCAGACAGAAGAAGAGCAGGTCCAGTTGAGTTCTGGCCCCTGAGAGCTGTTGGGAGCAGCTGGGCCACCGCACAGTGCAGTTCAGGGCCAGCTACGCCCTGCAGAGAAGGGTTGGGGCTCTGCCAAAACGCTGGGTGTTTGGAGCCCACCCACTTGACTTCAATTTCACTTTTCTTTGCCATTTTACGAATGCTATCTGATGGCACCTTGACACCACATCATAGTGCCTCTAAGGCACCCAGGAGACGTGCTCACACTTCAGCTGGAGAGATGGACCTGAGTGAAGGAAGCATGTTTGACTGGAAAGGAGTCAGAGTAAGGCTCTTAGTGGAGGATGAGGTCAACATACGTGACTTTGTTGTTGTTCTAATCAACAAGGCCCATTTGGGAGACAAGAGGCTTAAAGCAGAAAGGGATGGGGGTGGGGATCCACAGTGACCTACTGCAGGCTGCTTCCTTGAAGGAAAACCCACAGCTTCTCTAGAGACCCATTTATACAAAGGAACTCTCCCCTCCCTTCCACCCCTACCCCTTCCCTTTCCCGCTCCTCTAAAGTTTGGCCGCCACAATATCCCCTCTGTCCTTCCCTGACTCCACCTAAAGCAGGGCACCCTTACCACCCTGGAGATTGCTGGGACCCCACCCCAGTGCCTTGCTCTCTTGAGCAGAGGGCAAGTCCTGCTGTGCCCAGAGGTGAAGTAGAACCCCCCCTCTGGCCTCTTTCCCAACTTATCAGGGAATTTCTGGCGGGCACAGACACATGTACAAAAACCACACACACAGACACACAGCCCAAGCCAGTGATGACGTTCCCTTGCCTGGCTGGTTCTACAGATGGGTGTGACTGGGTCAGAGTACAGGGAGGGTCGAAATATTTAGATACTGGACTGCCAAGCCCTGGTTGGAAAACAGGGATCATCTCCAAACGGATAGTTTGAGAAAGAGAAATGCAGCCCCTGACATCTGGAGGTTGGCCTGGGACTGTCATCAGGCAGTGGTATTGCTCCGAAGGGCCTGGTGCTCACCGTTAGGCCAGGGTATTCTGTTGAATGTAAACAGATTCACAAGATGTTAGCATTGCACACAGCCACTCTGACCATGGTTGGATGCAGACAAAAACAAGGCCACTTCATAATCATGTGTGAACACAGACAAAAACACGAATGTTGCCCAAACCACAGAGATGACCAACACCCACCCACCCACCCCCATACTGTCTCATGTGAGCGATTGCTGCTGCCTTACCAATTACCACTTGAGCCTCACTCTCGTCTGCCCTCCTAGGGGGTAAAATGTATCGAATAAGGCACCTACTTGTTGGATGATTCGAGCTTCTTGACAGCATCCAGTCCAAAGTAGAGCCCTGCTTCCTTCAGCCCTCCCCCAAGTCACCCAGCCTGGCCCAAATCCTCTAATAAACCGTTCCTGGTACCCTGTTCCCGACACACCCTGTGCTTCCCCGTGGTGTGCATTCCCTGTACTGCAGTGAGCAGTAGACCTAACTTGTCCAACCCCAGGAGGGTCCTGGTGCTCTTTGGCTGGTAGGCGTTGGCAATTTGGAGGTAAAAAACCAATGTATCTGCCAGAAGCCCATTGCCAGGCAGAGGCCCTCATGAATTTCGCCTCATCTTGTGCCTTCCCCAAGACGCCCCAGTGAGGCCTCTGAGGTCTGTGTGTCACTTGGGAAAAGCCCAGGAGTCGCATCTGGTGTCTGCAGACAGAGGTGCCTGGCTTCCCGGGCAGGTTCCCTCCAACTCCGATGCCTTGGCACTTGCCGCGCAGCGCAGAGATGCTTCTGGAGGAGCCCCAGCCATGGGTGTTGAATTTACAAATCCACAGACTCGTGAATGCAGTTATTGGTAAGCTAGGAAACACGTGCCATACAGTCACTGCATGCCACAGTGCGGTAGGCCCTGGAGATGAGAAAATGAGTAACACATAGTCCCTGCCCTCACGGCCGTATAACCTAGTGGAGGCCACAGGCAGGGGCAGTGGGGTCCATCCCCACAACACCGGTGCTGGGAGTCTGCTGCGAGAGCTCAGAAGGGACCTTCGCAATTCCTCACAGTGCTGTACTGGTCTGCTTCTCTCTAGTCTGGGCTTTTCTTTCACTGACCAAAGCATTCCATCCTATATTTGTATCCTCTCTGTCATCTCTACAAACGAAATATGAATACGTTTACTATGCTTAAGTGAACTTGTATACGAAGCTTATTACAGAGTATGGACTGATGCTCTTCTTTTTTTTTTTTTTTTAAAGATTTATTTATTTGACAGACATAGATCACAAGTAGGCAGAGAGTCAGGCAGAGAGAGGAAGGGAAGCAGGTTCCCCGCTGTGCAGAGAGCCCGATGCGGGGCTCGATCCCAGGACCTCGATCCCAGGACCCTGGGATCATGACCTGAGCCGAAGGCAGCGGCTTTAACCCACTGAGCCACCCAGGCGCCCCGTGGACTGATGCTCTTCTTGCCCGAAGAGAATACAACTCTTTCTCTTCACTTTTCCTCAGCCCTTTCATTTTTTGTCCTTCCTCTCAGAATCTCTGCAGTCTCCCCTGCTTGTTTTCTTCCTCCCTGTGTGTCTTCCTCAGGTTCCAGTAAGTGCTCTTTGCCCATGTTTTTGTTTTTGTTTTTTTCTTCCAGCCGTGGAGCACAGTGGAAAGGGCAGTCCTGGATGTGAGTCTCAGCCCTGCTGTTTGAGCATGGATGGCCCGGGACAGCTACTTACCTAGGTCTCCGTAGCTTCATCTGTAAACTGAGGGGAAAAAACTAGATTACCCCTCTACTCTCAGTTCGAACCTCCTGTGTATAGAAAAGTCTCTCAGGAGCGTGCGCAGGACTGTGTTCAGCTTGCCATGGGCTCAGTTGTCTTTCATCTCTAAGGTCTAGAGCAGACGCTAATGGGACTCAAAACTCTTGGCAAGTGTCTCCCCACATGGCCTCTGCTGGCCCTTTGGCTCAACTAGATTTACAGGTTTGGTTTTTGGGGTTTTGTTTTTTTTAATCTATGGCTTGTGATTCTTCTTTGATCCAGCAAGTTACAGCCAGAAACCCTATGACCCCTAGAAATTGCACCTTGCCTTATTTGCTCTCCATGGAGAGGTTGACAGACTAAAAACTGGGCTCCAGGAAAGGTGGCATCCTTCCGCCCCTAAAAAATGTTGACTTCAAGCCCAGAATTACCCCCAGGAAAGCTTTATGGAAGGACTATTCTTAGCCATGATCTGAGCACATACATCTCTACCCAACCATTTAATGGTTCCCAATTGCCAACAAACACACCCTGCAGAGCTGGTGGCTGGAAAGCCACCATAACCCAGAGTAGCCATCACCCTGATGCTGACGGAAGAGCTCATAATACTGTCCCTCGTGCCACATAAGGCCTGAGCCCCTAGACCAGCCTATACACCCACTTTGCTCTTGGTCCATGGCCATTTTCACATTGGTTATGGCCTTGGCAGAACCATGTCCCCAAGTGCTGACAAGAGAGCCAGGAAGCTTGCAAACTTTACCACCCAGCTCTTAAGCATAGAGACAGCTGGAAACTGTATACAGGGAAGGTAAGAAAAGGTTGGACAAGAATGCTTAAGGATCACTGCCCCACCAGAGCGAAAGGGGAGTTTTAGGTGTTTCAGGGAGGCCAGCAGGGCCCCTCCAGCTTGAAGCCTTCTCTAATCAGGCCCTGAGGCCCTCAGCCACTTTGTTGAGTCTAATATCCCAAACAACTGGCATGGGATTCTGGTCTACTCCAGTGGGAGTCCTCAAACTAGCCGCACAGTGGGGGTGGGGGGAGGCGGGGAGTGCTGGGAACAGGGAATCCTTGGTCTCAAAGTCGATCGCACCTCCACCTGGACTGGGCCAGTACCGAGTCCTAGGAGAAAGGGCCACAGTGACCTTTCAAGACATCAGCTTGACTTAATGCAGGGATGGAGGGCAGCTCACGGCTCAGAACACTCTACACTTGTCCCTTTGGTGGTGCAAGCCCTTGTGGTTCCGTTCATCCCAACAGGAGGCTCCAAAGAGACCTCAGCTACCAGGTGAACTCCCGGCCCAGAGGAGGGAAGGAGGTCCCGGTGCGCCCCGCTCTCAGCAGGCGCGCACTATGTGAGGTGGATAATTACAAAAGAATACCATGGTGGGAGTTCTGCGGAAGGTTGCAAACATGCAGCTTCCCCAGGACATTCCCTGTGCGCCCCAGAAGAGCGCGGAGTGGCCGGGCGGGGACAGAAACACGGATGTCTCCGAGGGTACTCTCGCCCGCCACTTCTCTCCCAGCTGCTTCACTAAGTCCTCCCCGGGAGTCCTCCCGGAGCCGCCCCTCCTCGCCTGATGGGACGGGAGGAAGGGGGGGCGGGAGCAGGAAAGAAGGGATTGAGGGGGAAGTTTCAAGGGGTGTGCCGGGGAGGGGGTAGGATTCTCATGAGTCAGCGAAGCGGGCTCAGTGTGACTTCATTGCTTCCCGAGAAGAGGCGCCCGGGGCAGGAGGCCGCTCAGAGTGCAGCAGCAGGAGTGGAAGGTCGGAGCCCTGGCCGTCGGCGCCGGGCAGGGCGCGGGGCAGAGCTCAGAGCTGGCCAGGTCGCTCGGGGCTGGGATGGCGAGGGGAGGCCGCGCGCGGGCCAGGAAAGCTCCCGGCAGAGGAGCCGACCTCTCCTCTCCTCCTCCTCCACCCTCACGGTCGCCAGTTCCCGCCTCGACCCGAGACGCCGCGCTGTGCGCGTTCTGCCTGCAGGTGGCGCTGCAGAGGCGCCCTGGGCGCACTGCTGGGCGTCGGGGGTGGAGCCCAGCCCCAGAGCGGATCGGGGCTGGGAGGCGCGCGAGCCCAGAAAGGGGCCGGGCGGGGCGGTGGTGGAGGCGAGGGAAAGGCGGGAGGGGCCGACAGAACCTCCACTGGCCCTCGGACCCCGCTCTCCCACCGAAGTGGCGGAAGAGTCCGGAGACCCGACCTGCTGCGCTAGCGCCGCGGCGTGGGGCTGGCTCCTGCGTGCTTCTTAATGGTCCCTTGGGCCACCTCCCCGCCCCGAAGAGCTTGGGGCGGCTCACCTTCAGCAAAGGGATTGTGGTTTAGGGGCCGTCTTTCCTCTCCGGGGATGGCTCTCTTGACCCGCAGGCAGTAGAATGGAAACTTTGAGTCGCGTCTCGGGGCGTTGGGGGTGGGTTTCCCTGAACAACCACTCTCTAGCCTGGCTCTCCTGAGACCCAGAATGCATCTCCTGCACCGGGATAGACTGGCGCTGGGGCTGGGGTGCAGTCTGGAACCAGGGCTCAGCCTAGGTGAGGGGCAGGGGTTCAGCTTTGGGCTGGATGTAAGCCTGTAAACCTATGGTTAGGGATTCTGCGCGTCTCAATCCAGTCTTTGGCAGCTATAGAAGAAAAAAAGCTAAGAGGCCCATTTGGGGCTCAAACTTACAACCCTGTTCTTAGTAGATAGAGCTTTGTGTTCTACCTCCTTGCAGGCCCTGAGCTCTAGAAGTCATGATGCTGCTGACCTTCCCGTGTTGGTTCATGGTTATGTGGTGGCTCTTTAGTTAACATATTAAAAGTATCAAGGCACAAAAATAACCTGTGGCCAGACACATTTAAGCTGGAAAAAAAAAGAGTTGTTGGGGGCTGCAGCCTCAACCTTTCCAGAGGCTCCAGTGGCTATTCCCATGATACAACTTAACATAGAAATATATGGGTAGGGTGTATCTCCCATTTCTGTGCCAAGACATCAAAGCCAGGCACTGTGCTAGTGTTCTGGGTGCCTCTTCTCCTCTGTCAGTCAGTCCAGCTCCCCTGCTTTCAGGATGTCCAAAACCATCTGAGAAAGTTATCCTTAGGATTTTCCATAAAGAAGAGGAAAGGGGTTTAAAAAAAAAAACAACCCGAAGGATCCTAAACGTTTCACTGTGTTTCACTGTGTGCCAGGAGAAATACCGTCTGTCTCCTGCCCAGACCTCAGAGCCCGGGCCTCCTTCCTACAGGGCGGTGCCCAGCTATTCCTGGAAACCCCCTCCTTTCGAATAACCCCCTCCCCAAGGTGTCTCCTCCCAGAGCACGACCTAGGAAAAGGATCATATTGTCAAACTTGATGTCTCTATCCCCTTTCCGTCCCTAACCGGGCCTGCAGCGGTCCTCAGCCTGTCCACTCCCCTGATGCCCTCATGCTGGCTTCTCCTCCACGGAGCAGGGCCTGAGCTGGTGGCCTCTCCCTCCAGCCTGGCCCTGTGCCCCACTAGGTGACTGGGAGAGGATCTGATATACTAATTTGTGTTAATGTGATAATGGGCGCTAATGGGGTCACGTGCTAACCACAGGCCAATTTCTAGCCCAGCCTTACAGCCTCAGCCCCCAAGTCCAGGCTGTAGGAATGGGAATTTCAGGCTGACTAATCGCCACAGCCCGCTGGAGGGGGCGGGGGAGTGGGAGGAACCGAAGCCCCAGGACGATCCCAGAGTGCTGGTGCCTCGGTTTCAGTTTCATCCTTGGCTGACACTTTCCTCCGACGAGTGGAATTGCTTTGGTTTTCCTCCAGTCCCTCTTCGCTCCCCAGCTGCCCCCCTTTTGGATCACTAGCTTCCCTCGGCCAGCCCTTCACTTCGGAGGGGAGAGATGGGAAGATAATTTGGCAGTGATGAGGAAAAAAATGTACACGTAGACACCCTCAGACACACAGGCTCACATACCATGCTGCCTTGCAGACACACACACACACACACACACGCCCACACACACACACACACACACACACACGAGGGGACTTGCCACTCACATCCAAGAGTCAAGCTCACACACATGCATGTGTGCATGCGCGTGCACACACAAACACCCCACCTTCCTGCCATGATTGCACCTTCACTCACATCTGAGAGACCCACACGGACACCCACATAGGCAGGCAAGACCCTATGGAGACCCATCCCACACGAAGACCCCCCCACACACACTCTCTCTCACACAAACCAGCCGCAGCAGCCGAGTTGGATGGCTTCCTCAAAAGAGGGCTGGAAAGTTTGTTTGCTGCCAATGAAGGGGCCTAGACATTCCGTGAAATGACTCATACTGCACCTTTATAGACATTAAATGTATTTTTTCTGGATGAGACAACAACAACAACCCTCGACCCCGACCCCCGTTGGGACGGCAGGGTGGGGAAGCTGCGTGGCTGCGTTCCTATTGGGTCTCTGTCTGGTGCATGTCTCTCTGGCTTGTCCTAGCCTCCCTGTGGGATAGGGCAATCCCCAAAAAGCAGAATCCTCTACCCCCTGATACAAACCTCAGCCCAGAACCGCCCCTTGGCAGGATGTGAAGTAGGTGGAATTCAGGCCCTCCAGGCCCCTCACACCCTCTCCCCACTCCTCTACTTCATCCCCAGACCCGAGGATCTGGAGTCTGGCCTGGTGCCCCCACTCTGGTGTCTCAGAGATTGGGAGCCCTTCCCGATCTCTCCTTCCATCCAAGCACCCCATCCCCACCTCTCCTGGGTCTGTCCGTACTGCCACCTCTGAGCACAACTCCAGGGGTCGCTATTCACCCTGTATATAACATGTAGCACCACAGGCGATGTGACTGGTGTCTCACCCACTCCCCTGAGCCTCCTCTCCATCTGAGAAGGGAACACCCAGTTTATGGCTTCCTGTTCCCTGTCCCCAGCACACTCAAGGGGCCACAGAAATCATGTGGTGCCCTCCTCCAGGAAAGCCTTTATTTGTTGCCATCCCTCCGTGCCTCCATCCTGGTCTCTGACCCCCTAGCAGCAGTCCACTGGGCCAAGGTCCCGCGTTTTTCTTTGCAGGCCGTGAAGGGAGGCGCCTTTGGAGTGTCATTTGGAATCTCCACAAGGGCTACAGAGCGCAGGGAGGCTGCCAGCCACACGAGCTGGGGGTTACCCTAGCAGATGGCAGAGGTTGAGGAGATAACCCCGACTCCACTGGAGAGTGCCCCAAAACTCTGGATGCCGCACTGCCTCTGATAGGTACCCCAGAGTAAGTGCCTGCACTTGGCCCTGGTCCTGGGGACTTTTCCAAGCTGATCCCTGGCTCCAGGATGGGGGCTAGAGGCCAGTAGACTCCAGGGGACTTGCCCTCATTTGCTGAGCACTGCTTGAAGCCACTTCTTCCTCATTTTTGGCAAATGAATCAAATGACTGGGTCCCTCCTCCTCCCCCCACCTCAAAAATCTCCCACCAACCCAAGAGGGCTGGCCTGAAGGGCACTGAATCTGTTTCCCCAACACTTGGCCCACTCCCAGCAGTGCATGCGGTGGGAACAGCTCCTCCCAGCAGTCACCAAAGCCAGGATGGACATAGGGAGCACTGACTCAAGGACCGCAGCACCTGCTAGGTAACATTGTCATCTCACTCCAGGCAGACCCCTGAACTGCCATCCAGGCTTCCAAGAAGTGAAACCCAGTGGACCTCTGAAGTTTTGTAGGGGATCTCATGGTGGTGGAGCCTGTCCCAGCCAAGGCCTGGAGGGGAAATGTGTAACTCTCCATTTTAATGAGAGCAGTGTTGTGGCGGGGCGGGCGTGGGGGGGGGGGTGCAGGGGTCGGGGGTTGGAACCAAGTGACTTCCCAAGAGCCTCAGCCAAAGAAGGTGGCTGGCCAGATCAAAGTCATGATCTGGGAAGTTGCTCCCAACTACACCTTCCCATCTGCATGCCTGTGCTTTGGCCTGGGCACACCGGTTCCCACCCTCGTCAGTTCCCAAGATGGACCTGAGCAAGAGAAGACCATCTGGGGAAGGAACACTTGGGTATGACCTATCTCAAGGAATTCTTATCTTTCACAGTTATCCAACCATCTTTAAAAAAAAAGATTTTATTTATTTGTCAGAGAGAGAGAGAGAGAGAGAGAGAGAGAGAAAGAGCATAAGCAGGGAGAGCGGCAGAGGGAGAAACAGGCTCCCCGCTGAGAGTCAGATGTGGGACTGGATCCCAGGAACATGGGATCATGACCTGAGCCGAAGGCAGATGCTTAACCAACTGAGCCATCCAGGAGCCTGCGACACAACAACCTTTTTAGAAGAAACACTTTTTATGATGCTCAGTCACCACCTGGGATGTAGAGATTTCTATTTGCCATTTGGAGCTTTCTAGGGCCTTGTCATGTAAGCCCAGTAGAGGCAAATCCAGAGTTACTGAACATTTCAACAAAAGAATCATTGCTGTTTGGACGGAAAGGATTACAAGGGGCTTCTCAGCTTCACAGGTGGGAGGATTTCTTTTAAATTATAACTTCTCTCCGGGCTTTTGAATATGCTTCTCATTCTGAAAGTCTGATTGATGGGTGACTTTTCTAGCTTGCATCTGTAGTGGAAAGTCAGGGCCATAGCTACAGAATCTGTGGCACTGTGGTGTTTTGTTCTAGCCACAGGTTCGAATAGAATTTGCTGAGACCAAGGGGTTAAGGGAAGGGGGGAAGCAACCAGCTACCTTGTTTGTCTCTAAAGAACCTGGGGTGATTTGCAGAGGAACATAGGCACTGCTTGAAAGAGGGGACAAACAAGGGCTGAGAAAGCTGCCAAGGTGGAAAGGCAGGTTGAACCCAGGAGTGGCAAGTGAGCTGGCCCTGCACAGGCTATGGGCAGCCAGGAGGCCCTCTGCTCTTGGAAGGACCCAGGTTCTGAGGCTTGAGAGGACTGAATCGGAGTTGAGGCAGGAACAGGCTGGAAGGAGAGAGCCTGAAAGTGCACAATGGATGGGACAGCGCAGCCTGGGCATCCACAGGCAACTCAAGAAGGGGAATTCCTGCCAAGTCAGGAACTGAGCCATTGGCAGAGACAGCGTGGCTGTCGTCAGGAGTAGTGATCTCAGTCGGCAGGCCCCACCTGGCTGGGGCTCACCCAATGGGCAAATGGAAGAGCGGGGAGCCGGGTGGGGAAGGGCTGGCAGGCTGGGGAGCAGCAAGGTCATCGGGAAGGTCAGCCTGGCTGACCTGGAGCCATGGAGCCAGGGACGTCACTGCTGCGGCCCACGGCTTCCCAGCTCGAGGTCAGCACAAGACTTTCATCAAGGGGGGGTGGGGTTTGCTTTGGCCACAATTCCCAGACCCTGGGGCTGTGGTTAGTTTTCAGTGGCTGGGGAAGGTGGGAACTTATGGGATTCCCACAGGTGGACTCCAGGTCATTGGCAGGTACTTGGGCAGACACCGGTTACCTGTTAGCTGGTTGGCTTGGTGCCTTCTCCCCCTGCCCTTCCCAAGAAGAAGACCTTTCCTCTGGCTTTTCTGTGCCTTGAGGCTTCAGCTCTGGTTTAAACCACACTCTTAGGAGGTATCCACCATTAGCCCTCAGCAGCTTCTGGCCTGGCCTTATCAGACATTCTTCTGAGAGCTGGGGTTGAGAAAAGTTGAAACATGGATGAAGATGCTGCTGAAGGTAGCTAACATTGATTGAGGGCTTATTAGGCACCAGGCACCACTGCTGTAGACACAGGTTATCTCATTCGATTGTCATCACAGCCTTTCTTTTCACTTTTTAAAAAAGATTTTATTTGTTTATTTGACACACAGAGAAAGATCACAAGTAGGCAGAGAGGCAGGCAGAGAGAGAGGGGGGAAGCAGGCTCCCTGCTGAGCAAAAAGCCCGATGCGGGACTCGATCCCAGGACCCTGAGATCATGACCTGAGCCAAAGACAGAGGCTTAACCCACTGAGCCACCCAGGTGCCCTCTTTTCACTTTTTTAAAAAGCTTTATTTATTTATTTGAGTAAAAGAGAGTGAGAGAGAGAAAGCACGAGGGGGAGGGTCAGAGGAAGAAGCAGACTCCCCACTGAGCAGGGTGCCCAATGTAGGACTCCACCCTGGGACTCCAAGATCATGACCTGAGTGGAAGGCCGACGCTCAATGGACTGAGCCATCCAGGCACCCCAGCAGCCCGCCCTTCCTTCCTTCCTTCCTCCCTCCCTCTTTCTTTCTTTCTTTCTTTCTTTCTTTCTTTCTTTCTTTCTTTCTTTCTTTCTTTTTCTTTCTTTCTTCCTTCCTTCTGGAGAGGGATGGGGAGAAGGGGCAGAGAGAGAATCTTAAGCAGGCTCCATGCTCAGCGCTGATCGGAGCTGGACACAGGGCTCAATCTCACGACCCTGAGATCAGGGCCTGAACCAAAATCAAGAGTCGCATGCTTAACTAACTGAATCACCCAGGCACCCAATCATCACAGCTATTCGATGTAGGTTCTTATTATCCCCAACTTAAAAATAAGGGACGTGAAGCTCAGAGAGTTTAAGTGACTTGCCCAAAGACACACAGCTGGTAAATGGTGCAGCTGGAATAGGAAACCAGGTCTGTCTGATGTTAGGGACCACTGAACTCTTAGCAAAATGGAAAAATATGTGTGTTTGTATCTATTAGTGAGTCTCAAGGTCAAGATAAAGGTTGCTTAGGGATGGCTGGGACCTACCACGATTTCGAGAGGGGAGCCTCATGGACAAGAGACCAGCAGAGAATGGTGAGGCTCCAGGATCAGGAATCCCCTGGTGAAAGCACGGCCACTTAGAAAAGAAAAAAACGGAAATCTGCTCTTGGTGCTTATTTCAGGGACTTGGCTATAGGTAGGCAAGATATCTCAAGGGCCAGCGCCAGTCCAGCCCCTAGGTTTTTCCCCAGAAAACTACAATCTGCAGCTGCCTTCACTGCCATCGTTCACCACCTTTCCTGTGCCCTAGTCCTGTGCCAGAGACCATCCTTTCCCGAGACTGGGGAAGCAGCAGGTGCTGGTGGTTGAGCATGTCCCTGAACCCCAGACCCTTTGGCCACCCTGCCCTTCAGAGGGCCTTCCTCCTGAGGGGCCCCTTTCCCGCTTTCTGCTAAGGAGCTGCCAGGGCTGAGGCTTGGATGGGCCCTTCCTCCAGACTATGTAGAACCATAAGAAGTGACTATTTCCAGGCATCTCCCTCATAGAGCCTCCTAGCTGTGGGACCAGGTGGAGTGTGGGGGCTTGTATGGATGCCCAGGCAGGTCAGAGGAGAGGGTAAGGGGGAGATAGCATGGGAGACGGGCTCTCGGCTTTAGAGAGAAGAGGTGCACGAACTTTTCCCCAGTACCCCAACTCTGGCTGCCTCTGCACCTTCTGTGGCAGTCCGGCTCCCCCCAAACCCAGCCCTTCCCCTGATTCATTTCTGTCTGGTCTCCCCCACCGGGAGCCCTAGGCTCTACTTCCCTAAGAAGTCCCCCAAACTCTCCAGTCACTCCCAAGTATACGATTTGGCCCAGGATTCCGCAGTGTTTGGCATCTAGCTCCTGAACTGCATCCTCTGGGCATCTCCTGGCCTCACGCCCCCTGCTCCTGCTCCGCCAGCCCTCGCCCTCCCGTCAGGTCCGAACTCAGCAGGCGCTCAATAATCTGGAGTGCAATGGTGTGGGCCAAAGGCGTCAAGCCCACCGGCTTGTGTGCAGGCCGAGGGGGCTGGACATAGCCATCCAGGGTCCCCGGGGAGTAGATTTCTCTCCCAGGCCTTGTGTGGGGGCTTCCCTCCGGGAAGGGCCCCGGACAGGGAGCCGAGAGCCCGGGACACGCCGCGTGCTGGCGGACTGAAGAGCGCGGACCAAGAAACGGGTGCGCGACGTGGGCTCTGCAGGGGCCCTGCTCTTTCAGTCCCCGGGGGCGAGCGAGCCGTGAGGGGAAGGAGAGGCCGCACGGGCCCCTGGCACGGCTCCCCCTGCCGTGCTGGCGACCGCGGCGGGCCAGGGGTGGAGGGGCGCTGTTTCCACCAAGACGCCTCGTCCCTCCCTCGCTCCCTCACCCACCCCGCCCGCCCGCGGTCCCTCCCGTCGGTCCCTCCCTCCGGCTCTCCCCTCCCTCCCGCCCTGCCTCCTTCGCGCCCGCCCCAGCCGCCGCCTGCGGGGACGTGTGTGTCTCTAGTGCAATTTCCCCTTTTCGCTCGGGTGTCTCAGTGCAGGTCTCCGCTGGCTTGCGCCCCCTCCCCGGGCGCCCCCGCCGCCCCTTCCCTCGGCGTGGCCCTCCCTGGCGGCCACCCAGCTCCCCCCGCACTCCACCCCGCCCCCCGGAGTCGTTTTATCAGGGGCGCCGCCGTCTCACCTGGTATTTGCATCTCGCCCTCCAACTTGCCATTGGCGGCGCGACGTGTGGGAGAGCCCTGCGCCTCGCCCGCCCGGACCAGCCTGCCCCGGCGCCGAGGTGAGTCACGGGCGCGGGGCCGCGGGGGCAGGCGGGCAGGGAGGAAAGAGGGAGGGAAGGAGGAAGGGGGACGGTGGCCCCGGCGGCCGCGGGGACCGACCGGGCGCCGAGCTCAACTTCCACTTCTCCTTTCGCCGGCGCCGAGTTACCGGCGCCACTGGCCCAGCCCGGCTTCCGAGGGGAGAAGGCGGGCTGAGGGAGGGCGTGAGGCAGCTGGGGACCCTCGCCTGGGCCCCCAGAGCGGGGAGGGGACCGCAGCGACCGACCCCAGCCCGGCGACCGAGCCCACTCGGCCTGAGGTACGTCGATGGCGCCGCTTCTTCGAGCCTTCGGGGACCTCGAAAAGTTTGCCTCAGGGCGGGATCGGGGACGCTCGGGCCCCGGCGTGTCGGGGTTGGGGGCCCAGGGAATGGTGGGAGAGCCGCGGCGTGTTGAGTCCCGCCCTTGCCTCGCCCCACCGCGTGTGTGTGGGGGAACTCGGGCTTCTGAGCCGGGGTTAGAAACGGAATCGAATTCCCGAGCCAGGGTGGGAGGCAGGTTTTCCCGCGCCCCGGGCGCTAGGGTTCCGTGACAGGGCAGATCGTGACAGAAGGCCCCCCGAAAGCTCGGCGCTCGAGGGCGGGAGGTCAGACCGTGTGGTGGCGGGGCTGCCAGATTGACTGGGCGGCCCCCTAGCGCCTCTGGGGGGCCAGGCGCCTTAGTGTAAAGCACACACTCACTGGTGTGAAACACGCGCGCGCGCGCGCACACACACACACACACACACACACACACACACCTATGACTTGGATAATGGGATCGCCAAAATAGAGACCTCTTGGCAGGGGCCAGAGTTTCCGTGTGAGCAAGACGCCAGCCTTCCCGCTCCCGCGTTCCCGCTCTCCCGGTTTCTCCCGCCTCTCTGTTCCCTCCTCTGCTGCCGGCGAGGGGATTGAGCCGCCTCACAGCGCGGGGTGCCATGCCGGCAGCGCCTTGTTTTGGGGAACTGCTGAGGCGGTATCCGCTTTATGAATGTCTGGTGCCTCCACCGCACCCTCTGTTGCCCTTCCCTCAGGACTGTGTGGAGGGACAAGGCCTTCCTGACCAGAGTCACCTCCTAACCCCTTGGTACCTCGGTTCAGCCAGGCTCTCCCTGGCTGCCCCCCACCCCCCACCCCGCCAGGGGATTTGATGGCAGTTTCATTCCTGCCCCTCATCCCTCTGCCGGGAGATAGAGGCCTGTCTGGTCCTGCAGCTTCTTCTGGTTAATGTTTGACAGTTCATTGTGGCTAATCATTTTAATTAGCTCTTAAAGCGGGGAGGAACAGTTAACCTTGGACTTCTCGATTTTGGCCTGGTGGGGCCTCAAATGGGAGGAGTGCTAGGGAGGTGGGGAGGTAGGAGCGGAAGTGAGGTCACCACCCCAGGGCCTGAGCCACCACTGCTGGCCCCAACAGCTGGTGGGCACGCCCATCAGGGACTCACCCCCTGCAAGCTGACCCCTGGCCTGAGTGCCAGGTTGGAGAGGGGTGAAGGGAAGAGATCTAGCTCTCCCCTTGGGGGAGACAGGACACTTTGGCACTAAAAGTGCCTGGGAACATGTATGCCTGGTGAGAATGCAAATCCCTCTTCACAGTTACACAGGGCTTTACCGGTTAGAAAGCACTTTCTCAACAACCATTGATTCAGTAGACCCAGCGCAGAAACAGCCTAGCGGGTGAGCTGTCCTGAGTTAAATGAAATACTTAACTATCTTGGAGGACTTGTTATCCTTGCCGGTGTGGGGAAGGGGCTGCCTTGCGCATGCTTGTTTCTGGGGCTGTTCAAAGCCTGAGATGTTTGGGGGGGGGGGTTGAGCAGGCTCCACCTTGCCACCCTCACCCAGCCTCTAGCTGTGAGCCGAAGGAGTGGCTTGTTTGCAACTATGTCTGGCATTCCTCCCACTGCTGCACTGTTTGCTCGATGGTTGCTCAGGAACTGGCGCCCACCCCTGGACAAGCTGGGGGCCTGAAATCCACTCTCCCCCTGCCTAGTGCTAAGTGGTGGCACAGTGGCTTCTGTCTTCTCTGTCTTGTGTTGGGATCTAAAAATGAGGGTGTTGTGGTCTTTCATTCATAGGCCTGATTGATAGATTATCCAAAATGCCCCTAGCCTGCAAAATTCAGCGCTTTTGTCCCTGAAGAGGCCCAGCCAGGTGCAGGCTGAGGGGATTGCTTTCCCAGGGAAATCCCTGCTCCTAAGCTTGGCCTTGGGCCTTCCCACCCCCCCAACCCCACCCCCAACTTTCTCATTTTACCTTCCATCCCTAGAGCCAGACTGTCTGAGTCTAAAACCCAGCTTTGCTATTTACTTAGCTATGTGATTCTAGTCAGTTGTATGCCTCAGTTGCCCCATTTGTCAAGTGAGCCCTGCCTCATAAGGTTGCTCTGAAGATCAAATCCTTCAATACACATAAGCTGTTTATTAGAACAGTATATGGCACACAGTGAGCACCAACCAGCGTGATGGTATTATCTGATACAGTGCCTAAAGCTCATTCCACTCAACAAACATTTGCCAAGAGCCAGTCCCCATAGCAGGCACCCCTGAAGTGGCAGTGAGAAAACATGGAGGTGAAGAAGATGTCACAGGCCTTCCAGGACTGTGTATAGCTTAGCTTCTGTTGTAGGCCAGAGTTGGGGTGAAGGGTGTGGGAGGGAGACGGGGAGAGCATCTAGGTCATCTATATAAATAACCATAATTCGAAGTCAGGCTAGAATACTTGAGCTAGTGTGGGGAGCTGGGCATCCTAGACGTGGAGGCTTCTCCTTGTCTGGGGACTCTGGCTGGGTTCTGGTCTGAATGCACTGTCTGAACTGCTTTGGGAATTGGATGAATGACCGGGAAAGGGAGACCTGCTTCCTTGGTGGGCTGTAGGTGTCGTGATTTGTTGGGTGCCAGGGCAGGATAGCATTACTTAGTGCCACCCCCGAACCCCCCTATAGCCCTCTGGCACACCCCCACCACCTCCTGGAGGTCCCCTGTGGAGCTGGGAAGGGTTTTGGGCAGCCTTCTCTTCTCAAGCTTGGGTCTGACCCCAACCTGGGCTTGGTTATCTCTCCAGGATTTCTAAGCTGCAAAGAGGTTTCTGGCTTCACTGCCAATTTATTCCCCTTGAGGTTCTCAGACTGAAAACTAGTTCTGCAGGGGAGAAAGGAAACTCATCCAAGGTACCCAGAATCCCATGGGCACTTTCCTAGAGGTCAGGGGCTTTTCTCATCAACACCAACCTGCCTGCAAATCTCTGGCCGCTGAGCCTCACATGGCCCGTGATAGTGGCCGTGTCAGTCATGCCCTCTAGCTCAGGCCCCAGTGCTGGTTGCCAAGGAACTGCTGGTCGGGGTGCTCGAGAGGGTTCTGACCTCACAGGGGCTGCTGAGTTTCAATTCAACAGCCATTTATTAACACCTACTGTGTGCCCAACCTGTGCTAGGCACTGTGGAGGAGACAAATGAAGGAGGTGGTGAGGGAAAGATGACTAAGACTCTGAAACAATCAGAGGCGAGGACAGGCAGCCAGGTCAGTGGCTGGTCAGGTGCTAATTGTGCTCCTCGGAGTAGGGGCCAGAGGCGGCCAGAGCTCTGATGTCGGCCGACGCTGGAGGAGGGAGGGAAGGCTTTGTGAGCTAGACCTTGAAGGGGGGGGTGGCGGCGCGGGGGAGATTTGGCTGGGCAGAAAAGGGAGAAAAGACGCCTTTCTCTGTCTTCCCTGTCCACAGACTGACCTTCGAAGCCTGGATAATTGTTTGGCAAATGCATGGCACATAAAAGAACAGGTCAGCCAGTGTGGGTGGCTCAGCGCAAAGCCCCGATCTCCAGTCCAGGAGATAGAAAGTGGCTGGCCCAGACCGGGAGCCCCGGGAGCCCTGCGTGTATGGTTAAGACACAAAGGGTAGACAGGCTTCCTTGCCACCCAAGCTGAGGGGATTTCATTTTGAGTCCACCCCCCCCCCACCCCACCGGCCCTGGAGGAGGTGGGTGGAGAGAGGGGAAGAGAGGTAGAGGACATCAAAGGGACAGGAAAACTGATGCACCAGTGGTGTTCAGAGCAGGCATGGGCTGGTTGGGTCCTACCTTTTCCCAGGATTCTGAGATTTCTCTGAGAGCCGGGAGGTTCAGGTGGAGGACAGAGATTTTCCTTTCTTCAGCCAGTTGGGAACCCAAGAGTCTAGAGAGTCCCATATGTTTCTGCCCAGACCACCCGGGCAAGGGCAAGGACTAGCCATATATTTGCTCTGCTACTTCTGTGTCTCCCATGGCTGAGTGGAGAGGGGAACTTGGCTCTTGTTGTGTTTCACTGGAGAAAAACACCCGGACACACACATATCCTCCCCCCGCCATCATTTTCCCTCTCTCACTGCCCTCTTTCCCTGCCCCCTCCCTAGTACGTTGCAACACCATAGGGACACACCGGGAGTGCCCTGACTTCTTGGCTGGGAAATCATGTCCTAAGGTGAGTTTTTTGGCAGAGACCCCAGCCATCTATACGAGGAGAAGGAGGCTCAGAGAAAGGTGTTTCATGCAGGAGGGTCTGCAAGGGAAAGTGCTGGAACATTTCTTAAACCAACAAGAAAGAGGTTAAGCAGCTTGCCCAGGCTGAGCAAGCTTTGCCTTAGGTTCCCACTTTCCTGATGGACCATTTTATTGTCCCAGTGCTGGTAACTTCCTGCTTCCCAGTCCATCTGGCCTTCCTGAAGCTTCCTTTCCTCTTCCAATCTAACCCAGTATCCTTCCAGAGAAGTTGGGTTGTCTTGGGGTCGGGGGTGGGAAGCACGGGCTCTCTGTGTTCTCAATCCAGACCTACTGCTTACTGACTGTGTGAGCATGGGCTAGTCACTTAACCATGTTGGGTTCTAGTACCCACCTCACAGGGTCGCGAGAGGACTCAGTGAGATACTGCACATGAGGCGCTCAGCATGGTGCCTGGCACATAGTTACTGCCCCACAGGTGTTAGCTGTTGTTATTCCCGTGGCTGTTGTTGTCACTTCCCCTCACACAGCCTTGACGTGGCCAGTGCCAGGGAGCAATCGCTCCTCTGGCAGCATTGGCAAGGCCTGCCATACCCGTTCTGAAACTGAGAGGGAGTTTCCTTATCTTTCTGCTACCCCTTTGTTAAGTCTGTCATCACACAGGAGGAGGGGACGTGTGTGCGGAGATGGACGCATGGAGATGTGTGTGCGGAATAGTCTTTCTGAGTGGCAGGCGGTGGTGCTGTGAAGAGCAAAAATCAAGTCCTTAATGTTCTTATTAACATTGCCATCCTTATCTCTTCACCACTCTCATCTTAAGTATCATTTGCTACAGGAATAAGAAGTTAGTTCCTTTGAGAGAAGGCCTCAAAGGCCTTGCATCCTGGACAAGAATTTAGCAACCGTCGGTCTCTTGTTATTACCCTGCTGAGTGTAGAATTCTGGGAGTCAACTGACCAACCACTCCTCACTCACTCCCTCCTTTCGCTAGAATTTGATGATGCGTCCATTCTTGTCCAATGCCCAGAGGCTTCGGGTTGGAGCTGGGCACTGTGTTTGCCCAGAAGAGTTCCCAAGGAGCTGTGCGCCATCCCCATTCGAGGCCTCCCAGAAAGTACTTTGGAGGTTCCATCTGCTATCAGATGGATTGTGTTTGCCCAGGAAGGACTGGACCACCCATGGACCACCCCTGAGCCACTTCACTCTGTCCGTTGGTCTCCGCCCCTCAGGTTAGAACTGCTAGGCCTTGGAGGATGGGAGAGTGGGCAATTAGTCTTAACCTCCCCAAATTCCCGATGACCTGATAGCAAGGAGGTACTTAGACATAGATTTAGTAGATAATTTGTCTTTTTCCCATAATGCCCCCAGAGGATAAAAGAGGCTAGTTCAGGTCTGCTGATTCTGTGAGAATCTGTGCACAGAAATCACCTGTCTCATTACATTAGGTGACCACTTTCTTGGTGCCCTACTGATAAAAAAACAAAACAAAACAAAAAAACCCCCCCAAAAAACCCAAAAAACCAACCAAACAAAAACCACCACAGCAGGACCAGCCTCCTGCTCTGAAGGATCTTTTTTTTTAACTTTTTTAAAATTTTATTTATTTATCTGACAGACAGAGATCACAAGTAGGCAGAGAGGCAGGCAGAGAGAGAGAGGAAGCAGGCTCCCCGCTGAGCAGAGAGCCCGATGCGGGGCTTGATCCCAGAACCCTGGGATCATGACCTGAGCCGAAGGCAGAGGCTTTAACTCATTGAGCCACCCAGGCACCCTGCTCTGAAGGATCTAAACCCAATTCTAGAGCTGTAGTAATACACATGCACTTAGCCCCACAGTGGGCTATTTGCATATCGTAATATGGTTGCCATTGTAGTGATAATTAGCACCTCTGTCATGGTACATAATTATCCTTTCTTTTTAGTGATTAAAGAGCAATTCAAGACTGTGTGGGATTAAGAGACTCTAGTCTCTTAGCAAGTTTGATGATTATAATACAATATTGTTAGCTATATTTACTATTCTGTTTATTAGAGCTCTAGGGCTTATTTACTAATTGTAATAGTTTGCATTTTCTAGAGTTTTATATAATGGAATCATATACCATGTGTACTCTCTTTTTGTATGGTTTCTTTCATTCGGCATATTTAAGATCTGTCCATGCTGTTACATCCATCCATATTTCATTCCTTTTTTATTGCTAGGTAGCATTCCATTGTATGGAGATACCACACATTATTTATTCATCAGTTGATGGACATTGGGTGGCTTTCCCCCACCCCATGTTTGGCTATTACAAACAAAGCTGCTGTGCACATCTATGTACAAATCTTTCCATAGCTATATATGTCCTTTTCTTTTGGTTAAATACACCTAGGAGTGGAATGGCTGAATCATACAGTAGTTGTAGGTTCAACTTTTTAAGAAACTGTCAAACTGGGATGCCTGGGTGGCTCAGTGGGTTAAGCCGCTGCCTTTGGCTCAGGTCATGATCCCAGGGTCCTGGGATTGAGTCCTGCATCGGGCTCCTTGCTCAGCATGGAGCCTGCTTCTCTCTCTGTCTCTCCCTGCCTCTCTGCCTGCTTGTGTGCTCACTCTCTCTCTCTTCCTCTCTGACAAATAAATAAATAAATAAAATCTTTTTTAAAAATTTAAAAAATAGAAAGAAACTTCAGACTGTTTCCCAAAGTGATGTACTATTTCACATTCCCACCAATTGTGTGTGTGTTCTAGTTGCTCTGTGTCCTCACCAACACTTGGTGAGTCTTTTTAAGTTTAGCCCTTCTAATAGGTGTGCAGTGGTATCTCATTATGGTTTTTAATTTGTACTTCCCTAATGATGTACTTACTTATAACCAATATATCTTCTTTGGTAAGGTATCTGTTTAAATCTTTTGCCCCTTTTTGGGGCGCCTGGGTGGCTCAGTTGGTTAAGCGTCTGCCTTCAGCTCAGGTCATGATCTCAGGGTCCTGGGATAGAGCCCAACATTGGGCCCCTGCTCGGCGGGGAGTCTGTTTCTCCCTCTCCCTCTGCTGCTTCCCCCTGCTTATGCACTCTTGCTCTCTCTCTCTCTCTGTCAAATAAGTAAATAAAATATTTTTAAAAAATAATTTTTTTGACCTTTTTAAAATTGATTTGTTTTTCTTGTTGAGTTTTGAGAATTCTTATATATTCTGGACACAAGACCTTTATTCTTGCTTTGTGAAGGTTTTCTCTGAGTCTCTGGTTTGCCTTTTCATTCTCTTTATAGTGTCTTTTGTGGAGCAGAAGATTTTGATATCAATGAAGTCCAACTAATCAATTTTTACTTTTGTGGATCATACTTTTGGTGAGGTCTCTAAGAAGTCTTCACCTAGCCCAAGGTCACAAATATCTTGTCTTATGTTTTCTTTTATAAGTTTTATAGTTTTAGAGTTTACATTTTGGTCTTTGATCCATTTTGAATTAATTCTTCCAGATAGCGAGAGGTGTAAATTCACATTCATTTTTTTTTTCCTTTTACATACAGATACCGATTATTCTAGTACCATTTGTTGGAAAAGCTGTTGTTAGGCTACTGCAGTTGTCCTTATATATGTGGGCTATATTCTGTTTTTTTTTTAAAGATTTTATTTATTTATTTATTTGAGAGAAAAAGTGAGTGAGAGAGAGCACATGAACAGGAGCAGATGGAGAGGGAGAGAAATGGACTCCCTGCTGAGCAGGAAGGCCGGATTTCTGGCTGGATCCTAGGACTCTGGGATCATGACCTGAGCAGATGCTTAACTGACTGAGCCACCCAGGCACCCTCTGTATTCTGTTCTGCTGATTGATCTGTTTATCTTTCCACCAATGCCAGTTTTTTTGATTACTGTAACTTTATAATCATTTTTTGAAATCAGGTGGTGCTAGCCCTCCAACTTTGTTCCTTTTCAGAGTTATTTTGCCTATTTTAATTCTGCAATTTCATATGAATTTTAGAATGAGATTGTTAATATCATTTTCTTTTAATACTCGAATTTATCCTTTTTACAGTAATTTTAAAAAATATTTTACTTGTTTATTTATTTGACACACAGAGAGAGAGAGAGAGCACAAGCAGGGGGGCTGGCAGGCAGAAGAGGAGGGAGAAGAAGACTCCCTGATGAGCAGGGAGCCCTATGGGATCACCACCTGAGCCAAAGGCAGAAGCTTAACTGACTGAGCCATCCAGGTGCCCTACAGTAATTGTTACAACAGATATTTTATAATCATGGGTGGCCCTGATGTAACTGTCACTTTAGAAGATTCTTAATCAGGGCACCTGGGTGGTTCAGTCATTGGGCGTCTGCCTTTGGCTCAGGTTATGATCGCAGGGTCCTGGGATCAAGCCCCACATCAGGCTTCCTACTTGGTGGGAAACCTGCTTCTCCCTCTCCCACTCCCCCTGCTTGTGTTTCCTCTCTCACTGTGTCTCTTTCTGTCAAATAAATAAATAAAATACTTTAAAAAATAGGTAATGCTTAATCTTTCCATTGATATTCTTCAGCTAAAGAATTCCATAAGTTTCCAAACTTATGTATTTGCAAAATAGGACTTATATATTTTACAAATACAAAATAGGGCTATTTATTTTTTGCCCTTCTTTTATGAACCACGTTTGGTGACTGGGCCCATGATTATCTGCTCCATACATCATTTTATAGATGCCAATCATATCCCTTTCCAACCTTTTTTGCCTAGACAATGTAATACCTCTTTTTTAAAAAGCTTGTCTTCGGGGTGCCTGGGTGGCTTATTTGTTTAAGCATCTGACTTCAGCTCTGGTCATGATCTTGGGGTCCTAGGATCAAGCCCCACCTCAAGCTCTGTGCTCAATGGGGAGTCTGCTTATCTCTCTGCCCCTCCCCCTGCTAGTGCTCTCTCTCTCTCTCTTTCTCTCAAATAAATAAATAAATAAATAAAATCTTTAAAAAAATGAAAATCTTTTCTTCATGTAGTTATACTCACACCCCATTCTTTTTTCTTTAAAGATTTTTTTAGAGATTTTTATTTATTTATTTGACACAGAGAGAGAGAGAGAGAGAGATCACAAATAGGTAGAGAAGCAGGCAGAGAGAGAGGGCGAAGCAGGTTCCCCCCTGAGCAGAGAGCCTGATGCGGGGCTCGATCCCAGGACCCCAGGATCATGACCTGAGCCGAAGGCAGAGGCTTTAGCCCACTGAGCCACCCAGGTGCCCCGAGAGTTATTTATTATTATTTTTTTCTAGAGAGAGTAAGTGAGCATGCAAGCCAGAGGTGGGGGCAAAGGGAGAGGGATTGAGAATCCCAAGCAGACTCCCCACTGAGCATGGAGCCCGTCACGGGGCTTGATCACAAGATTCCGAGATCATGACCCTAGCCAAAATCAAGAGCCAGACTCCTAGGGCGCCTGGGTGGCTCAGTAGATTAGTGTCTGCCTTCAGCCCAGGTCATGATCTGGAGTCCCAGGATCCAGTCCCACGTCAGGCTCCCTGCTCACGCTTCTCCCTCTGCCCTTCACCCTGCTTGTGCTCTCTCTCGCTCTCTCTCAAATAAATAAAATCTTAAAAAAAAAAAGAGTCAGACTCCTAACCAACTGAGCCACCCAGGCACCCCACACACCCTATTTTGCTGAATCATTTTCTGTCTTAGACCTGATCCAGAATCGTGAAATCTTTTCCAGAGAGTCCAGTGATCAGATCAGCACCTAATTTTCCCAGGGTGGAAACACTGTGGTTTTGTACAAAGAGAGATGACCTGATTGATCATGAACTACCTTCTCGATGCAGCTTGGAATAAATGACTCTAGCTGGTATATGTTTCCCCAAACACAGACAGGGAGCCGGAGAGGAAAAGTAATGTTGGAGGCTGGGGACATTTGTCCCCCAACTCCATCCCTAGCCCCACCCTTAGACTGTAGCTCTCACATCTGTCAGGACCTGGGGTGTCTATTCTAGAGATCTCCCTTGGACAGAGACTTTATGTGAACTTAATTCATGAATGCCCAGACCTGTGCTAGAATCAGAAGAAGAGCTAGGCCTTGGTCCCATGGATTGGACTGCACATGAAATAATTAAAGAGCAGTGCAAGCCTGTGTGGTGTGAAGAGATCTCGTGGTCAAATCTGGGCTATCAGCATTTCGAAAAGGGGGCTCCATAGGTGTGCACTCTACTTATCAGGATGTAACCAGCTCCATGGGTCTGGGGACCTTGGTGGGGACCTTGCTGGATGGGCATTATTTGATTAATCAAAACAGAGCAGCAAGGGCATGGCTGGCCTGAGAAACTCCGTGAATGAGCCTGGAATGTTCCCTCAGGGGACCATGAGGAGACCACTGGGCTTCAAGCCCAGGCTTGAGTTGGGAAATCATGGGAAACAAGGCTGAGTAGGTAGGGTGGGGTCAGACTGTGAAGGACCTTTGGAAACCAAGCAGATGAGTTCGGACTGTAAAGCTTGGCCGAGTGCAGCTGGTATGGCCACAGCCAGATCTGAGTGTGTGCCCTGGAGTAGGAGTTGGCACCAGCTCAGAGGGAGGAGCTGGGCAGAGGCAGGGCCGTGACTGGAACTTCATCTCCCTCACATCCGGTCAGTGGGCTTTCTGCTGCACCCGGCCTAGTTGTTAGCTTTTCGAAGGCTTTCACGTCCACTCCATATAGCTTCCTAACGGGGCCCACGGGGTGGGGGGGGGGAGTAGGTGGTAAAAGCCAGATCACTCTGTGGCTAGTGGTGTGAGGTAAGGGAGACCACTGAGAATATCCACCTGCCTCACCAACCTGCTGGGCTGCCCCACGGTTGCCCCGGAGACACTCTCTAGACTAAGACAAGGGTAGCTCCAGATGGCCTTTTTCAGAGAAAATGTGTTAAAGAGAGAGGCGACACATTAACCTAATATCACTCACTAACACATTAACATTAAATGGTTTGTGATTTTTCAGAGTGGTGGGGAAGTCATTCCTGGGGAGAGGGGATGGTGGCCTGTTACTAGGGTCAGTCACAGGAGCTACGGGTAGCATGAGGTCTGTAGTGGAGAGGGGGGCAGGAGGCCCAAGACTGGGAGAGCCATGTGACTTAGCATGCCTGTGGTTACATAGCCCATTAATGGCAAAATTGCCTTAGCAGAGGTTTTCCAAACTTTCCCACCCAAGTGCCCTAAACTATTGATTTATATCCTAGAGGCCTAGAAGGACACAATCTCATAAATTTCTTTGAAGTGTGGCATTTTATCCTAAGTGCGAATGTTGCAATCTACTGCCTAGATATATTTTCATTGATTTATCAGCAAGCAACATGGAAGCTCCTGAAAGATGCCCTGGGTTGGGACTGTGGCTTCGATTCCTGCTGTGTGGCTTGGTCGGCTTTAGCAAGCAGGCCCTGGCCCTGTGAGACCTGCTTCTGGACAGGTCAGAATTTACACTTTCGGGATCTTCGCCCAAAGTGCAGGAAGGTGTGTCCGTCACCTGCAGTATGTTCGTTAGCCTGCTGTCCCCATCCCTGTCTCCTTCCTTGGTTCAAACTTATTTGATGGAAAAATCTAAGCCCTTGTATCCCTGGGGAAAGTCGTTGGACTTGCTCAGTGGTTAGCTCTGGCCTTATCCCAGCCTTTGGTGTGGGGATCATGAGACTCCAAAGTAGGCATGGATTGGCCGAGGCTCTGCCCACAGATTGCCTAGCCTTTCCCCCTCCACCACAGTCAGCCTGTGGCCCCTCATTCTGTCCCACCTTGAGCTCCGAGTGTTTACAGTACTTCCATTTAGAAAAACAGAAAACCTGCTTGTGCTCTCAGAGCCTACCTAGCCTTGCCGCTGCTCATCTCTTGGTGGTTTGAGAACAGAAGAGCCGTCAAGGCCTCCAGGCCAAAGTTATCCTTCTCAGTGACCCAAGCACCTCATTCCTGTCCCCATAGCCTGCAGATAGAGATGATGACAATGTACAAAGAATGCATGCCCTACCCCCGCTGGGGCAAGGCGGATAAAGCGCTATGAATATTCAGGTTTCACTCTGGCAGGCAGCAAGCCTTCATCCACACCCCTTGCCGGCCAGGGGTGCAAGGGGGGGTTCCAGATTATAGTGCCTGTAGTGATGAAACCACAGCAGGTAGGGCCCTGGGGAGGCTGTCTGGGCTGGGCGGGGCAGGGCAGCCAGCTGGGTGAGGCCCAGATTCCCCATACTGATAAGACAGCCTGTAAACACCCAGCAAGGGGAGGGGGCAGAGGGCAGGCGACCAGATGGCAGGAGAAGGGGGGAACCGGAGCCCAGGGCTAGCGGCAGGAAGTGGGGCTTGATGTGGAAACATCCTGTCCAGCGGGGGCTAGACCAGTGGCCATTAGTGATCACTCCCTCCACCAAGGAGGCAAGTTCAACACAAGGTGGGGCTGCCTGGGCACCAGGCCGAGAACCTGGTACTCCACATTGCCAAAGGACATGATAAATGGGTCTCTGTTATGGGTTCTTCTATCCCTGAACACTGCTGGTGGGGGGAAATCAGGACTGAGCTCCCCACGGGCCAGACCTTGGGGAAACTTAGTAGTGGAATTGTCCAAGAGAATTTGACTCTTACAGGAAAGTCCTGCTCATCACTATCAGTGAGGAGCAACGATTGGAACGCTTAATTGTATCTAGAACCTCCTGCAGCCCTCTGAGAAGCAGCACATATTTGACACGCCTTTCTGTTCCACCTTGTAGGACTTTCTAATTAGAACCTCAGGGGGTCTTGCAGTGCCTGGGTGGCTCAGTGGGTTAAGCTGCTGCCTTCAGCTCAGGTCATGATCTCGGGGTCCTGGGATCGAGTCCCGCACCGGGCACTCTGCTCAGCGGGGAGCCTGCTTCCTCCTCTCTCTCTGCCTGCCTCTCTGCCTACTTGTGATCTCTCTCTCTGTTAAATAAATAAATAAAATCTTAAAAAAAAAAAGAACCTCAGGGGGTCGGAGCTCATGGGGCCTTTCGCAAGGGAGCACCAGACTTACCTGCTTGACTTTTCAGACGGGGACACTGGGATCCAGAGAGGGGCACTTGGCGATGCTCATGGCAGACCTAAATTGAAGCCCCTGGTCTATAGCATTTTCCACTGCCTACCCTGTTGCTTTGGACCCAACCACCAGCCCGCATGCATGCAGGTGGCCCTGCTTTGCACACTCGCTCAGCCTCAGCATTTATCCTTGCTTAGGGCCATGGGAAGGCTGATAGAAGAGATCCTCAAAATCAGAAATTAGACATCTGGAGTGTGGCCTGAACTGCTCTGTCAACTTGCACGTGGCCTTGAGTGAGCTGCTGCCTCTCTCTGGGCCTCATTTTTGTTTGTTTGTTTTAAATAACAGTTTAGTTAGGGGCGTCTGGGTGGCTCAGTTGGTTAAGGGTCCGACTCTTGATTTCATCTGAGATCATGATCTCAGGGTCGTTGAGCTTGAGCCCTGCATCAGGCTCTGCGCTGGGTGTGGAGCCTGCTTAAGGATTCTCTCTCTCCATCTGCCCCTGCCCCCCCAAATAAAAAAATAAAAATAATAATGAATAACAGTTTAATTCAATTTAATTCATTGCCATACAATTCTGTTATATGCTCAAAGTATACAATTCATTGGCTTCAGTATATTCACAGAATTTTACTTCCATCACTACAATGCATTATAGAATATTGTCATCACTCCATAAAGAGACTCTGTACCCATTAACAAGTCACTCCCCATTTTCTGCCAACCTCTAGGCCAAATAAGAGATATTTGGTACAGATATGTTTTGGGGAGAAAAAAACCCAGCAGTCGATTAGGTAGATGGGATAACCCAGCTTACCGGGAACTTAGGAAGAGAATCTACCTTCGTCTACCTCGAGAAGAATAGGGTGGGCCTGGCGATAAGCCCCTGGCCATGGGCCTGCCATCTATGAGGTGCTCAGGGCTGACTTTCCATAAATATTTGAATAAACATGTGAATCAGTACCCCGAGAGATAAGAACCCAGACTAACATTATGTGTAAACTGAGAGCAAGTGTATATTTATGGGGCAGGGCCATGACATGGCCACCCCAGGTCTGGATCCAGGAACTCTCTGGAAATGGTAGGCCCCTTGAGGTGGAATAGAGTCAGCGTCCTTCATCAGCAGAGCTGGAAGCCTCCCATTCCACTTCCCCTTCCTTCATAGCTGGCTCAGCTTGTCACCATTTTAGTGCAGACTTGGCCCAGAATGTTAGGAATCACTTCTTCGATGGAGCTTTGATTGGGATTGAGGCCCTAGAGGAGGGGGTGGGTCACAGACCAGGGAAGCTTTTGTTGAAGGAGCATCAAAGAGGTTCTGAACCTTCAAAGTTGTGTGTTGTGAGCGAGCACTGAGCTAGGGATCTGAGCAAATGTTCACCAGCGTGGGGCCGTGGGGAAGGCATAGACTTTGATATCGAAGGCACACAGCCTGGGTTTGAGTTCTGTCTCATTTATTTATTTATTTATTGAGTAGGAAAACAAATTTTGTCTAGAGGTATGGGCAGATGTCTAGTCTCAGAACTTCTGGAGTTGCTTCTTGGTGCCAGCAGCCTTGCTGACCTTCAGCACGTTGAAGAGCATAGTCTTGCGCAAGGGCTGACACTCACCCACTGTAACAGTGTCACCAGTCTGGAGGTCCCTGAAGTGGGGGACTGGTGTACAGACATGTTCTTGTGGCATTTCTCACAGCGGCTGCACTTTCGGATGTAATGGGAGTAGTCTTGGTGGATGACAGTGGTCCTCTGCATCTTCATCTTGGTCACCAGACAGAATCTGCCTTCAGGTGGAGACATTAACAGTAAAGAGTCATTTCTTTTTTTTTTTTTTAAGATTTTATTTATATATTTGTCAGAGAGAGAGAGGGAGAGAGAGCGAGCACAGGCAGACAGAGTGGCAGGCAGAGGGAGAAGCAGGTTCCCTGACGAGCAAGGAGCCTGATGTGGGACTCAATCCCAGGACGCTGGGATCATGACCTGAGCCGAAGGCAGCTGCTTAACCAACTGAGCCACCCAGGCATCCCTAAAGGGTCATTTCTTACCAGCATAGTCACCCTTAGTGGCCTCCTTGGGCATCTTGAAGCCCAGACCAATGTTTTTGTAATATCGCAGGACTCGAGTTTGTTCTTGCCAGTTTCTCCAAGCAGGACCCTCTTCTTGTTTTGAAAGACGGCCAGCCACATTTGGTAGGCACCCCTCTGTTCGAATATCCACCATCTTCTCCACCGTCTGAGAAAAGGTCTGCTTCCATTCTTGACGGGCGGTGTGACCTTGGTCATGTTACCTAATCTTTTCTGAGCCTCACTTCTGCTGTTTTTAAAACGGAACTATTAAAACAGGATTATTACCAAAAGAGATTTCACTGCAAACAAAGTTCAGAGAGCGTAGTAGTTGGAAATAAACCTAGGTTCTGTCCCCAGCTCTGCCAGTGACTAGCTAGCTACTTTGTAAGGATGTTGTAAGAATTAAAGGAGATAGCCGAGATGAAGTGCTTGGCACACCGACCCCACAGCTTGTACCCAGCAAGTATAAATCTCAGCCACCTTCCCTGCGCGCCACCCTGTAATTTTTTTTAAAGATTTTATTTATTTATTTGACAGATAAAGATCACAAGTAGGCAGAGAGGGGGAGGGGAAGCAGGCTGTCCACTGAGCAGAGAGCCCGATACTGGGCTCCATCCCAGGACCCCGAGATCATGACCTGAGCCGAAGGCAGAGGCTTCAACCACTGAGCCACCCAGGCGCCCCCACCCTGTAATTTTTACAGTTTGGCCCCTTTCCCCAGATGCAGAGGGAACAACTTGAAGTGCTATCAGAGGGCACAAAAGAAAATCTTACCCACATTTACACAATACCCACACCCCTCTGCTCCTCCCCCAACGGGTCCATGGTGAGGCCACAGTGGCCACACCCACTATCCCAGGCCCAGCACTAGCTCAGATCTGTGCCAGCCCCACAAGCACTTGCCCTGAGCTGGCACTGATCTCAAGTGCTTCCACCCCCTCCACCCAGACTAGATGCTCTTTCCAAACACGTGCCACCAGCTTTGAGTCGGGCTTGTAACCAAACCCTGGCCCTGGGTTTGCACTCCAGATGTAGGGAGGGGCTGGCAGAATCCCAGGTGCATATCCAGATGTTGTCTCCAAGGCCTCCTTGGTGTCCCCCATGCCAGCTGTGAAGCAGTATTTACTCCAAATTGCAGGGCTGAAGAAGCAGGACTGTGTGGGGCCCTATCACTGGGGCACTGGGTCCTATTTGCCCTGGGAGGGGTGTGTGGAGGGCGAGGGGATGGGGAAAAGAGAGACTTTGTTCTCGAGACAGGAGGCCTGCCTGGGCAGGGCTCTTGGCCTAAGTCGCAAGAGGATGACCTCTAGAACCGAGAGGTATCAAGACCATCTTCCCATTCATTTTTTGTTGGCTCACCCAGTACCATCATGTCTAGGGGTCCCCTTAGCTTCTCCTACTGCTTCTTGGACCTCACGGAACAATATTACCATAGGGGGACCAGAGAGATTGTGTCTTTCCACTCCTAGGCCCCCATCCCAGGCATCAGGGCTTCTAGAACTATTACCATGTAATTGTAACCTGTCCTTAGGAGGACCGGCAGCTAGGGAGAGGTCCAGGGCCTCAGGCTTCTATTGCTCCTCTGACCCTTTGCCTTGGGAAGGCCTGGCAGAGATGGTCACATGCCTGCAGGATCCCTGTCGGGCACATAGCCCCAGTGCTAGGAGCTCCAACCTTGCAAGGGCAACTGGGAGGTATTTACAAGTGCAAGTCACGACACTGAATCACTAGCAGCTATGGAATGTGATAGCTTCCTGTTCCATCACCCAGAAAATGCCGCTACCCTTGACCCACATGTACTGTAATACTTTGCTCTCCATTGTTGTCTCTGTCCATTGGTGCTGAGGACAAAATTATGCAAAATTGTCAAGTGGCATTGCTTTCAGTGTCACCTGGCCCTCCCAGTTAACGCTTACAGTCGGCCTGCTTTCCCCCAGGCTCTTGCCACAGTCCATCCCTCCATCCGGAGCCACCCGGGGCTCATCCTCAGCCCAGGTGGACATTGCCCTGAGCACACAGTCCAGTCTTTTCGTCAGTCCTGGAAGGCCAGGCTCATTCTGCACCCGCCTCCTCAAGGCGGTAGCTAAGTAAGGTGATAAACCCACTTCTCATCCTCTAACTGGAGAGGGTTTGGCGGAGACAGCCCCAGCTCCTTCCCAGTCCCAAGTCCCCCAACCCAGGCAGGCTGGCAGTGGAGCTGTTGGGGCGTCCCCTTGTGTAGACAGCTGTCTCCTCAGCCTTCCTGTGAGGGATCGTCCCCCCTCCCCCGCAGGGCCCCTCCCCTCTCTGCACTCTCTGACCTGTGTGGGGCAGGGGCGGGGCAGGAGGGCCTGCAGGCCCTGAAGGGGAAACTGCTGAAACCCCTGGGACAGGAAGTGGCAGAGAGGGGCTGTTTCCTCTGGCAGAGCAGGGGTGCGGTGAGAGCTGGCCCTATCCCCTACTTGACTGCTTGTCTGCGTGGGTCCTGGGAGGCTGGGGAGAGCTGAGCGCCCTTCTTTCCCTTGGCTCCGCCCCCACAAAAATGGATGCTTCTGGCCCACCAGGTCAGAGGGGCTGGGGAGGGGGGATGGCTCTCAGAGGAAGCCATCTCTATTTTGATGGGAGAGGACTTTAGAAAGAAGGGCAGACAGGTCAGCGAGAAGGGAAGGGTGGGGAGGGGCAGGTGAGTATGGGGTGAGGGGGGGCCCACAATGGCAACGGAAAACCACAGTTGGGCAGGGGAGCCTTCTGTAAGCTCTTACTCTGAGAGAAGATCATCAGGACTGTGTCTGCTCAAAACTGTGTGAGTTGGAAATGCAATAAATTGCTGACTGTGACTCATACAGCTAGAAAGGGCCTTAGACCATCCAGTCCGACCCCCTCACTGGGCAGCGGAGGAAACTGAGGCCCACAAAGCTGAAATGACTTGCTCAAGGTCCCAGCATGGGCAGAACCCAGCCAGGATTTTCTTTCTGATGAAAATCTGCCCAGTTTGTGTTTGGTGTTCACGCGTCCTTCCTGGTGCTCCTGAGTGCTCCATGACGTTCTTCTCAGAAATGAGCTTAATCAATCTATTCACACTGGAGGGGAGTGAAGCCTTTAGTCCAGGAGCCAGTAAACTTTTCCTGCAAATAGACTGTAAATATTTTAGGCTTTGTGGCCCATAGGGACTCTGTCACAACTCAACTTACAATGCAAAAGCAGCCAGAGATGATAGGAAAACGAATGAGCATAGCCGCATTCCAATAAAACTTTATTTGTGGACACTGAAATTTGAACTTCGAATAATTATCATGTGGGATGAAATATTATTTGTCTGTTTATTTTTTTGTCCTAGTCATTAAAAAATGTAAAACCCATTCTTAGCTCATGGGCCATCCAAAACAGACAGTGGGCTGGATTTGGCATGCAAGCCCTAGTTGGCCAATCTGTACTTCAGTAACTAAGAAGTAAATCTAAGGTGTCGGGAGGAGGGGGAGAGAATATACTTGTTGGGGAGGAAGCAGGTAAGGCTGTGAAAAGGAGGTGACATTTGCTTCAGATCTTGACCACTGTGTGGGAATTGGAGCTGCAGAAATTGGGGAAGGGCACAGCAGGCCTAGGGCATGGTGTGAACAAAGGCACGGAGGTGGGGAAGTTGCTGCAAAAGTTAAATGTGTTCTGCACATGTGTGGCTTCATTGTTATTTGCCAGCCCTGGGTCTTTGGCTGCTGTCTGTTCTCACCAGAGGAAAGGGTTGGCTGTATTGAGGACACCGAGAGACAGTGAAGAGGGGAAGAAGAAAGGTCACCTGGGAGTCATAGCAACTGGCTGTGTGAACTTGGGCAAGTCATTTTTCCTCCCTCGGGAGCTTGGTGTTTGCAGTTGGATGATAGGATGGATAAATGCCATGATCTTTCAGGTCCCTTTTAACTTTGATATCCTAGGACTCTGAGTTAGGAAGAGGCTTTGAGTAGTGTGGGTGAGGGGGAAGGAGGAACCCCAGGAGTCTGTGGTGACATCAGAGCTGAAGCTGCCCACACCCTGATGGGCTGTCTTTCCACCTCTGTCCTGCACGCTCCCTTGCGTGCAGGCAACACTGGATGGTCCTTTGCTTTTGTTGGCCTGGGAAGTGGCCTGTGGTGGTGGGGCGGGTGTTGGGGGATGGGCATTTGGAAGGGACACCCAAGCAGGCAGCGAACCCAGCCCAGCCCTTGCCGTCTGGGGGATTCCCAGACCTGAGCAAAGAGCCTCCGCATCAGTTTCTAGGACACGGGCTGGCAGGGGCCTTGACAAAGAACACTGTCCCTTCAATAAAAGTTATCTGACTTAATATCCTGTTGGTGCCAAGTCACAGATTAGCCCAGCTTCTAAAAAACCCACTAATGAATTTAATTAGTCTCTGGTCAGTGTTTCTTTTTTTTTTATTTTAAAGATTTTTATTTATTTATTTGACAGAGAGAGAGAGATTACAAGTAGGCAGAGGGAGAGGGAAGCAGGCTCCCCGCTGAGCAGAGAGCCCAATAAGGGACTCAATCCCAGGACCCTGAGATCATGACCTGAGCCAAAGCAGAGTCTCAACCCACTGAGCCACCCAGGTGCCCCCTGATCAGTATTTCTGTTACCCCTCTCCCCCTGCCAATGGAAGCAAGCAGGCCTTCCTGGGGGCAAGGGTGGGGTGTGTACCGTTTGAGGCCACCTTTCATTCATTACATGCCACTTTCTGCCACAGTCTTGTATCTGGGATGGCAACCTCACTGGCCAGGCCTGTCCTTTGACCACTAAAGGCCTGTAGAGGTCCCTCCTGCTGATGGTGTGTGTTTGTGTGTGTGTGTATGTGTGTGTGTGTGAAAATGACTCTCCAGGTCCTCTTTTTTTCACCTGGGTTTTTCAAAATAATCCCAAATTCAGAATGTCCAAGGTGAGCTCATCTTCTTGCTGTATTTCCTGTTTCCATCACTTCTTTTCTTTTAGCAGTCTTTCCAGTAAGAGCAGGCTCCACATCTTGGGGTCCCTACAACTACTGTATTACCCTATACTCTGCCATTTTATTCCCTTGGGTGGCTCTGGGCCTCACCTCCTGGGTTCCAGCTGCCCCACTGGGTCTCCTTCCATCTACTCCACTCATACACTCAGACCAAACGGATCTGCCTAAAGAACTGCTTGCCTTAGGCCCCTCCCTTGGTCTAGAATCTCCAGGAACTCCAAGTAGCTGTCTATGTTAAGTTCATATTCCACCACCTGGTGGATCTTGGGCCTCTGCACTTACCCAGCTGATTTCTCTGACCTCCCAGCCAGCCTCTCTCCCCCGTAGCCAAGCTGGTTTCCTCTCTGTCCCATGAGGTTTATAGTTGTTGGTCATGTCCTCCCTCGCCTTCGTCTCACCCCATTATCTCCATGTCCCTGTCTTCCTGTCCATCCAGGTAAAGAGATGCTGAATATTTGACGAGTGAGTATAGTCAAAAGGACACAAATCAGACCAGGAAATTGAAAAACGTGTTTGAGACAGAACAGAGAGTTTTCACGTACATTAACTCACTGGCCTTGCACGACAACCCTTTGAGCTAGGGAGGATGTCCCCATTTCACAGAGGAAGAAGGTCACCTGGCCAAACCCCAAGGCAAAACTGGATCTTCTCACGGAGAGGATCATGCCCTTATGATCTGCATAACTTCTGGGGTCCCCTCCTAAGCTGTAGCTGGTGGCCCACCATACTGGGGTTCAGTAGCTGCTCTGGACTAGGCTTTGCCTTCTTTTCTGTAGCGTGTTCTTGTATTGGTCTGGCTTCCTCTTCCCAGAAGAGCTTTGTGACTCTCTGGGCAGGTCCCTGGAGCGGTAGAGATGAGGATGTGGTGGCCGCAAGCACCTCCAGGGGGTGCTCTTTGGGCTTTCTCAAGCAAGGCCCCTGGGAGTCAGCTGGGGAAATAGGTTCACTTTGTCAGTAACCCTTCCCCCCATCCCCCCACCCCGACCCTCCTCCCCTGCTGGGGCTTCTGTAGAGCTCTTCTTGCCACATAACCACAACCCCAAGGGCTGGGGTGGGGTGAAGGTGATGAGGACTGGGGACTGGGAGCCCCTCTCCAACCAAGCAGCCTGCCCCTCTCTGCGGGGGGGGGCGCCCCCAACCCCTGCCAGGAGCCAGCCTCTACTACACCAGCAACTGGAAGCCTCCAGCCCCACCCCATCTATGTTCTGGAGCCAACGGGGGACTTCCGGGGGCTTCACAGGGGCCCTAGGCCCCCTTTGCTCTCTGGGAGGTCACCTGAAACTCATCTTATGGATGAGTGATTTTTAATTTCCAAAGTGCTTTCCCACCACCGTCTTCATTCACCCGAGACTCCCCAGTGAGCATCTGCTAAAGCTGGCTTAACCCTCAGCCCTCCCCCACTGTAAGGATGACAGAAACCACAGCCCAGAAAGATGGCTGACTTTTCCAGGGTCTCAAAGCTGGTTGGGATACAGCCAGGAGAGAGGGGGCTTCCTTCCTCCTCCCTGCAACCTGGACAGCGCCCACGGTGGGGCGAGCTTAGGGTCTCCTGGAGAAAGGGGAAGGGGGCTGCCCCCTCCTGCAGCCCTAATCCCCCCCTCCGCTGGGACAGCTCAGGGCCTGGGAATGTAGAGGCTAGACGGGCGCTGCGAAAGGACGAGGGCAGTTGGAGATGAGCTCTGGGCCTCCCTCACCATCGGAGCTGTGGCAAGCCCTACAATGGAGGCGGGCAGTGACCCAGGGCCAAGGAAGGAAACTGGGTTTCTTGTAAATAAGCAAAGAGAAGCCCCAACCAACGGGGCTTGCAAAACCTTTATTTTTTTCCTCCCCCTTCCTGATTTCATCTCAGATGGAGGGGATGGTGAAAAGAAAGGAATAGAGGAGAAGGAGCTGACAAAATAGTTGTGGCTGGGGCCCCTTCACTGGGCGTCTGCTCAAGGAGGAGGGCTCTGCTCGCTGGTCAGAGTCAAGGCTGTGGGGGAGTCCCACGGGTGGATTACTTCTGCTCAGTCCGTGGCTACAGCCTGGACCCCTGGCTCTGGCCCTCTGGCTCTTAAATACAGCCCACTGGTCACGTGGGGCAGCATGCAAATTTGCTTCTGGATGACTATTAGCCAGAGGAGGGGCTGTTTTTAAGTAGAGGGTACAGCTGTTCCTGGGGTAGTTTCCATTTTGTTTGTGGTTGTGGGGGAGGGGCGTTGAGAGAGTGGGAAATGGCATGGAGGAAATTGTCACTTCCTTTCCAGAGAATTCCAGAAAGGTTTCATGGAGGACTGGGTATTTCAGGAGTGAGAGCTGGCTCTGAGAGGATGAGGAACTGGAGAAGGAGAACTCTGTTTGTGGCCTGGCTGACCATCGGCCCCCATGTTTCCTGGCGTGCGTGGAAATGCCCCGGGTGTTACTAGCAATTCTGTGAGAGCCACTGGCTCAGCTGAACGGGTGTAGATTTAAACTCCCTCCACAGAGACCGTGGATGTGGCTTTCACATAGGGGCTGCTTCCTGTATGCAGAGGAGGCCCAGATGGGTGGGTGCTGGACACCGCCTGACGTGCTCCGGTGACAGCCCCAGAAAGGGTCTGTACATCTGAAGGGGGCCCAGCTGTGATGACGCAGGAGCAGCCCAAACCACTTCTATTTGGCTATTTTGGTTTTGAAATGCAGTCAGAACCACAGTGAGCCGAGGTGTGCATTTGCGTCGCTTGCTTGCTCCCTCCTGTGGCATGCATTCGCTCACACACGGTGTCAGGGGCCATCTGCTCTCCAGACACTGTGCTTTCAGTGCAAGTAGGACAGGCCCTAGGAGCCAGGGATCCTGCTGTGGCCTCCAGGGGAGTGAAGGGAGTGGAGCTCTTGCCACCCTGGGAGCCGACTCTGACTGGAGCCAGCTGTGATCTGTACAGGGATGGGGCTGGTGGGGAACTTCCCAGGCACTTCTGTGACTTGAACGGAGTGTCTGTGTGTACCCACCTAGCACCCTGCTCACCATCAAGGCAGTGTCCGGGGCTCTAGGCCACTGAAGCTGTGTCTCAGCATGTCTGTGAGGACATTAGGGAGGAGTGCCCCTGGTGTGGGCCTCTCTGGCCTCCAGCAGGGCGGGCCTTCTGTGGTGGTGGTTTTTTTGGTTTCAGGTTCCTGGGAGAGGGAGGTTATTTTGAGGGACTTAGTTGCGGGTGGGGGGGGTTCACTCCTCTGCCGGGGAGAGTGAGTGAACATGCAAATGAGCCTCTCCCCACCTCTCACTTTCAAATCCTCAAACATCTGAGGGGGGAGGGGCAAAACTTTCTGGACTGGAAGGTTCCATGGTGGGGCTGGGATGGGAGTTTTCTTAGCCTTGGCCAAAAACATAGGACAGCTACTTCCTAACCCCTAGCTGGAGGCTGGAGGTTTGGACAGAACGGGACACCAGGCTCAGCCTTGGGTCCTGGGTGCAGCAGTCTCGCAATGCCCCCAACCCTGGGTTGGCAGAACCCTCACCAACCAGGTCCTGAATTTAGATGCTTAGATGTGTGGACACTTAAAGAATGCAGTCGGATTAGTCTCTTCCGCTATTGCAAAGCTCTCTGCACCGATGGCCAAGGAAGGATTCCACCCAGTACGGTGTGGGGCTGCCTTCCGTCCTCCACCACCTCCATATTCTGCGGCTGGCGCATTTTTCTTCCCGGGAAGCATAGGATTTTGGCTTTTCGGTGGCCCGGGTAGTGGGGAGCAACAGTGGCAGCCCGTCCCAGCCCCCCTCACCACAGCTTGCTGGAGCCAGCACCAGCTCAGCTCTGTCCTCCTTCTTCTCACGAAGGCAGGCGTGGAGGAGGAGGAGCCCACGACGGAGTTTTGTGGCGCTGCTGGCCCGACCAGGGCAGCCCCTTGACGCACACATCCCCACGCTTGGGGCACACGAGCACACCCTGCATGCAAGTAAATCTGTGGTGTGTTTGCACACCCACAGTGACAACTCCCATCGTAAATTACAGTGCAGAACTACACAGCTGTAACACACACACACACACACAGGGCACACAACACCCACCCCACAACCCATGTATACGTGGATATACGTTTTTTAGAGAGGGAAGGAGGGGGAGAGGCAGAGGGAGAGGGAGAGAGGGTATGTTAAAGCAGACTCCCTGCTGAGTACGGAGCCTGCGGGCAGGACAGCCCTGAGATAGTGACCTGCGCTGAAATCAAGAGTCAGATGCCTAACTGACTGAGCCAACGCAAGTGCCCCATGTGGATTATACTTCTTGCCCAGAAAATACACCTCACCGGTACTGACTGACCAGTAGCATTCATTCATTCGTTCGTTCGTTCATTTATTAGTTCATTCATGTGTTTGTTCTGCAAACATAAATCGAGTGTCTGCTACAGGTGAAGCACAGTGTGGGGTGCTAATGTTTTGCTGATGACCAGCACAGTTGTCCTTGCCTTCAAGGAAGCCACTGCCTCATGGGGGAGGTCAGAAAGGTGCATGGAAGGTCCGTAGGCAGAGAGCACCAGTGAACTCGCCAACGTGAAGTGCTGATCTGTGAAAACAAGCCGGAGATGAGCAAACCTGGAGGGAAGGGCTGCCTCGGAATGACGTCGTTGGGGGGAGAGGGGGCAGACACCAGAGTTTCGTGTTTAGACAAAGTGGGATTAGGTGAAAGTGATCCCTTTCATTTGATTAGTATGAGAATGCTTCCTGGGGGCAGACAGCCGGCCTGAGGGAGGGAGGGCCTGAGGGAGGGTGGGGAGCTGCGGAATGCGGGCCTAGGGGCGCTTTGGCTAGAGGAGACAGACCTTCCAAGCATAAATGGCCCTGGGAGGCTTCTCAGGCAGGCCACAGGAGACCGGGTCACAGGCAGGGCCGGGTGGGGGTAGGGTGGGGTGGGAGGGGTGGAACTCAGGCCAGACCGCGTTTTCCCCAGGGCCTCCTCTTCGTCCTAGCAGGGCTGTCTCATTCACCCAAAGGGAAACTCAGACCTGACAGGTTGAGTGGAGCGACTTCTTGAAGTTTTGTGTTGGGGGGCCGGTGGAAAGGTGCGGGGGTGAGGGTGGGGGTGGGGAGCGGGCGGAGCCAGCCCTGTGGGCTAACGGAAAGGAAGTGGGAGAGGCCTGGGTGTCTCCTGTGGGGGAGAGCGGTCATCAGAGAGGTCACCCGTGGTCCTCCTCCCTTTCCTCCCCTTTTCCCCCTCTCTGAAGTTCCTCATTTCTTTCCGGGCCAGGAGAAGAAGGCTTTGCCACCCTGGCACTGCCAGACGTGGAGGGAAGGTGTGTCAAGGAGCTAGGAGTCAAATGTGTCGCTCCTGCTGTGGTGCGTGGACTGAGTTCTTCAGGCGTTCGTGGTTGAGCCGGGCTGTTCGTAGACCCACCCCATGTCCACACACATGAGGATACCATTAAAAACAACCCTAAGGGCCAAAGCTGTGGTACCTGGGGGTGGCAGGCCTGGTGATTGAGAGGAGAGGAGTAGAGCAGGCTGGCAGGAAGGCCATGGGAGTAGGAGCTAGGCTTTGGGAGGTAGGCACGGGTCGGCCACAGCAAACAGCTGGAGGCCCCAGGCGCCTAGGGGGCATGCTGTCAGTGCCTCACGGGGGACAGGGGAGATGTGTGGGCTGCAGCAGACAGGTTTCCTGGAAAAGGTTGGGGGGGGTGCCTGAGCCAGCCCTGGAGGATGAGGAAGGCTCTGTGGGCCCTTCCCCGAGCTAAGGCTCCTCTCAACTTCCCAGGGTGACAGTTCAGTCTTGAAACTGAAAGCAAAGCTGAGGCAAGAGCGTGAACCCACACAAGGCACAGAAGCCATCCTCTCCAGCGGGGGGCAGTGGTGGCGGGGTGGCGATAAGTGCCCAGGGCCTATGACCCACCCGTCCCTCTGTCTCAGGGCTCTCTGGGGGGCGTGGCCGATTCTGAGAGTCCCCACCCCCGGAGCAGGGTCAGACCTGCGCTGGCCCCGCCGGCATAACACCCCACAGTGAGATGCTTCTTCCTTTACAGACTCTGCCCTTCGGAGCTAAGTGGCCACCAGTTCCAAGGTAGAGGGAGCCAGGCAGAGTCTGGAAGAGCACCTGGTACCCCCATGTGTCCCTAACCCACAGCCTCCCCCACAAGATTCTTCCTGAGCCAAGGGAATTTTAAGAATTCTTCATGCTACTGTCCCATCTATAGGGACGGATGGAGTGCCCTGATTTCTCCTGTGGCCACACCCTGGGGATTAATCTTCAGAGTGGAGAGAGCCCAGAGTCCCTCTATCTGTCACCTCCGAGGAGGCAGGAGAAAACACAGAAGGAGGCTGTGTCTCTTCACGGCCAGCTCAGGTGCAGACGATATTGACAGACCCACACCGAGGCTCGGCCACTTCCCACCGGACGCAACTCAGTTAACTTCCTCTTTTTCCTGCCCTCTTTTTTTTTTAACCTGCTTCCTTTCTTCTCCCATCATCCTCCCCTTTTGGCAGTCTGGCTGTTGGCTAGACATCCAGGAAAGTGCCTTACTCATTGCCCCTGTCTCTCCCTTCTCCCTAGGTCACTCCCGTGGTTGGCCCAGCCTTAGCATGCAGCCTTGAACCTGGCATAGGCCACCGCCTACTCCAGCTCTCTACACCCCTTATTTTACTGTGGCTCGGGATAGAGGCTCTAAGTTCCAAGGTACCTGAATAGCATCTCCTGGTCAAGAACACCCCCGCAGCTCCAGAGGGCCCTGTGAGTCCTGCTGTCGGCTCTCTGAGAAGACAGTATGGCCATTACTTTGCAGCCCAGTGACCTGATCTTTGAGTTTGCAAGCAACGGGATGGATGATATCCACCAGGTATGGCCCCAGAGAACACAGCCTGGTCAGCCAGGCAGACGATCAGACAGACACAGACAGGCTGGCAGAGAGCAAGCTAGGCAGCACTCCCTACTAGCCAGTCAGCAAGTACTGATCAAGCACCTACTAGGTCCAGGCTGTTGGGTCTCCGTGCCAGCCAAACAGTGCACCTGCTCGTCCCTCGTGCGGCCAGTCAGTAGTCCCTGGGCGGTCATTCCATGTGCAGTCACGGGGTACTTGCTGTCACCAAGCCAGCCGTACGGCTGCAAAACACAGTGGCTAGACTGTCAGCCGGTCAGCAATGCAGGCTGAACGCACAGGTGCACATGGACCCTCATGCACATGTGTCTACCCCTTTCCCGTCACCTGCAGTGTCACAGTGAGAAAGCTGCCGGGACAGCCACATAGCGAGCATCGGCTCTCCCAGGTGGCCCCACAGGGCAAAGACCAACACCCGGCCCCTTCAGACTCATGTCTCTAGCCTGGTTGATGGGCCCTTCCAGAACCATCTTTTCAGCCTCGATCTGAGGATGCAGATCCGGAAATGCAGTTCTCTGGTGGGGGAAAGGTGAAAAGGAGGACAGATTTGCAGTACTTGGGGCCGCACCTCTCCATATCTTGCTCTGTACTGGGGCTGAGAGAGCACGTTTTCCGTGCACTTGGCTGTACCCACTGGATGGTGTCTTGGCACACCCATTGCGACCCTCCACTCCTGTCCTTCCACAAACTGGAGAAGAGGCAGCCAACTACGGTAGAAGGAACAGAAGATTAAGAGTCAGGAGTCCTGGTTTCTGATCCCAGTTGGGCTGCCACAGTATCACGTGGGCAAGTCCTGTCCCCTACCCTATCTGCCGTCTTCCCATCTTCACCAAGAGGAGATCCAGTTGGATTATTTGCAAGGACACCCAGCCTAATACTGATGCTCTCTGTGCTGAATCCTCAGGACAGAAAACTTTATCTGACCTCTAGCGGCCTACCCAAGGCTGCCCCCTAGTGGGCTCTGGACACATTGTACTTTCTCTGCCACTGGGTCTTCACCTAAAGTTGCTCTCTTAGCCAACACCTGTGGTGTGCCGAGCCTGGTGGAAGGCACCATGGGAAGAGAAGGGGAGACGAATCTAACCACACTGGGGTTCTCCATACTGCTAGTCATTTTTTTTGCCTTTTCTGGTCTGCTCAGCAACTGTCACTGTTCTTCATGGAGGCTCTTCTTCCCTCCTGATCCCACACCTGCCTCTCCACCCTCAGCAGGCAGCTTCTGCTCCAATTCACAGAGAAACTCAGAGCCAGGGACACCCTCTGTTTCCCTCCCTTCTCTCTTTTACTCATGACATCACTGTTCCTGTTTCCTTCCCGCTGCTGACCCGGGACAAAGAAGTGTCCCTCTTCCTTCCAGTGGTATCTCCTACCTGTACTTAATCTCTTCTCTCCTGCCTCCAAGACCTCAAACCGTTGGTCACCTCCAGTGTCTCTCCCTTAAATCCTTCAGACCTTCCAGACATTTCTCCTCAACTCAGAACATCTTCAGGCCTCCCCAGCCCTAAAACACTCTCCCTTCTACCTACCTCCTTCAAAAAACTACCTTCTTAGCTCCTTCCTGTTCATCAGCATGGTCTCCACCCTCCGTGCTTACATTCTCACCTCCTTTCTCTCCCTTTTTTTTTTTTAAAGATTTTATTTATTTATTTGACAGAGAGAGATCACAAGTAGACAGAGAGGCAGGCAGAGAGAGAGAGGGAAGCAGGCTCCCTGCTGAGCAGAGAGCCCGATGCGGGACTCGATCCCAGGACCCTGAGATCATGACCTGAGCCGAAGGCAGCGGCTTAACCCACTGAGCCACCCAGGCGCCCTTTTCTCTCCCTTTTTTAGGAAACCATTTGTATTGAAAGATGTGTCATTAATCCAAAAAGAGTGTATAAATCATATGTATTTATGTATATGTATACATATATATATATGAATAATTATAAAATGAACATCCATGAACTCACGATCCAGGTTAAGAAATAAAAGCATTATTAGTCTCCTCGAAGTCCCTGATACCTCAAACACTGTAGAGAGCCGACTCTACACTGGGCCTGTTCTATACGCTTTATGTGCATTGATCTGTTTACCTGCCCCCCCCCAGTTTTATAAATGAGGAAAACGATGCCCAGCAAGATTAGGTAGCTTGCCCAAGGTCCCACTGCTAAAGTAGCAGAGCTTGGTTTCAAATCCAGGTTGTCTGGCTCTAGATCGGGACAATCCAATGGAATTTCCTGAGATACTAGAAGTGGTTCTGTATTTGTCCTGTCCAGTACAGACCACTAGTCACAAGAGGCTATGGAGCACTTGAACTATGGCCAACGCAACTGAAGAACTGGACTTTTAAACTTGAAAAAAAATTAGATTCACATTTAAATAGTCACCCATGCCTAGTGGGCACCATATTGGACAGACAGCTCTTAACTCCATGGCCTCAGCCCTTCCTCTCTGAGATCCATCGTACTGTGTCCCCTGAAAGGGCTCCAGCCAGGGTGACTGTTCAGTGGCCGAACCCAACGGCATTTAATCAATTTTTATTTTTCTGCATCCTTCAGGAGCATTAGGCAGAACTGAACATTCTCATTCTTCTTCATGAAAAAAGAATTAAAAGCCCCATAAAAGAAAATTTGGAAAATACTGAAAATTTGAAAGAAAGGGAAAAAAGTCACCCAACGTCCCGCAATCAAAATAGAATTCTTATAAGCATTTGTTATAATTCTTCATATACATAATTAAAAAAAAAAGAGTTGCAGGGTGCCTGGGTGGTTCAGTCAGTTAAGCGTCTGCCTTTGGCTCAGGTCATGATCCTGAGGTCCTGGGATCAAGCCCTGCATCGGGCTGACTGCTGAGTAGGGAGTCTGCTTCTCCTTCCCTGCCTCCCCCCACCACTCATGCTTGCTCACATGCACTCTCCGTCTCTCTGTCTCTCAAATAAATGAATAAGTAAATCTTTTTTTAAAAGACAGTTGCAGCCACAGTCCTTTTTTTAAAAAAAAGATTTTATTCATGTATTTGAGAGAGAGAGCACGAGCGAGAGAGCACAAGCAGGGGGAGCAGCAGAGGGAGAGAGAAGTAGGCTCCTCACTGAGCAGAGAGCCCGACATGGGGGCATGGGGCCCAATCCCAGGATCCTGAGATCATGAACGGAGCTGAAAGCAGCCGTTTAACCAACGGAGCCACCCAGGCACCCATAGTACTTTTTTAAAAGAAGCTTGCTTTTATTTATTTATTAATTATTTATTTACTTTAAAAAATAGAGCACGAGCAGGGGGAGGAGCAGAGGGAGAGGGAGAGGGAGATAACCTCATGAGCACAGAGCCCTACACAGGAGCCCCATCCCACAACCCTGAGGTTAGTACCCAAGCTGAAATCAAGAGTCGGACACCCAACCGACTGAGCCACCCAGCCGCCCCAATCACACTCCTTTTTCATTTAGCTTTGTTTGATTTGAGAACAACTATGTCCTCCAGGGGTCAAATTCTCATCCTGCTCATTGTATCCACTCGAGGGGATTTCGTGTCCACCCTTTTGAGCTCTTTGACACATATTTTTGACTCACTGATAGGTATCTCCATGTTAAATAACTCAAAGGTACCTCAAACCCACCATATGCAGACACTGTCCCCCTTCTCTTTCTCCACAGCCCTGCTCCTCCTCCTCCTCCTCCACATGAGCAGTGTCCCCATGTACCCAGTGAATCAAGCTGGAAATTGGAACCCTCTTCCCCATCCAGACAGGGGCTGGGTCCTAACCTCCCACCTCTGTAATGCCTCTGTTCTTCTGTCTTCATTGCCAGAGACTGAACCCTCAGAGGTGCAGTCAGAGCCCCTAATCTTGGATCCCGAACTCTTGACTGTAGGTTGAGCCCTTCACCCTCACCATTGACTAATCCTTTGCCACTGGCCTGCGAAGGAGCCTAACCATTCTCATAGACTGAGCGCTAACCTTCACCATGGATTAACCCAGAACTACAACCAATTAAAACTGTCTGCCCCTGACTGAGTGCAGGTGGTGCAGAGCTACCCCATCTCTGTTAATCAGGAAGCTACTCAAAGCCTCACCTAGTGAGGTTGGACCCAGAGCAATGTCATCCCATACAAAGGACAGCCCTGGGGGCTCCAAGAATGAAGAATTTTAAGAAGGGCCAGATTTTTTTTTTTTTTCCTGGCAGAGGCAGGTGAGCTTTAAACCAGATCCCTATCTTGTCCATAGCTGGAAGACCCCTCGGTGTTCCCAGCTGTGATCGTGGAGCAGGTGCCCTACCCCGAATTACTCCATCTGTACTCAGGACTGGAGCTGGACGACGTTCACAATGGCATCATAACAGACGGGACCTTGTGCATGGCTCAGGATCAGATCCTGGAGGGCAGTATTTTGCTGACAGGTTTGTTTCCTTCGTGGGCAGGGGAATGTGGAAGAGAAAGGGCTTCTGTCTTCAGGGACTGTAGTAGCCCACAGTGGCTTTCAGTGGCTCCATGCAGCAAGGGCAGAGCCCCAAAGAGTGGGGAATTAGGGTGGTTAGGACAAGCAAAAGGTCGTACCACTTCATAGAGGAGGAAACCATCCCAATGGATCCATGGTCTTCCGAGATGGAGCGGGATGTGGAAGAGTGGAGGGGGGACTGGCTGGGGTGAGTGTAGAGAAAAGGTGGGGAGTTACAATAGGCGGTGCGCTAGCCCTTCCAGGTCCCTCAGCTCGTTAGCACTGTTCTCTGGCTGGCCCTGATGAGCTCTCTGCCCCGGCCGTGAGCACTGAGGGAACTTGTTTTCTGTCCACCCCGCACCCCACACCATGGAACCTGGAACCAGATGACAATGAAGCAACCTCACAAACCATGTCAACCACTGAAGTCTTGCTCAATGTCGAGGCTCCCAACGACATCCTGGATGAGAAGCAGATCTGTAAGTGTGAACCCTGGTGCCTTAATTCAAGGCAACAAAAAATGCCCTTTGAAAATATCACCTCCGTGCACTGGATTTGCAAGCACGCATGCCCACAGCCACTGATGGCTGCGTAAACAGGCTCTTGAGCTGGGGCAGGAATGGTGGGGAGGCAGGGGGCACTGGAGACAGGGAAACGGTAGCCAGGGAGAGTTTCCTTTTCCAATTTCTAAATTGTGGTAAAATACACATAACACAAAATTGACTACCTTCACCATTTCTCAGTGTCCGTTTGTATTGTTGGGCAGCCATCACCATCATCCATCTCCAGAACCTTCCATCCTGCAAAACTGAAACTCTGTGCCCATTAAATACTCACTCCCTATTCTCCCCTCCCCTCAGCCCCTGGCAGCCACCACTCTACTCTTTGTCACTATGAATTGAACTACTTACTATAGGGACCTTAAAGGAGACAGGAGTGGAGTCACACAGTAGTGTTCTTTGGGGACTGGCTTATTTCATTTAGCATGGCATCAGGGTCTGTCCATGTTATAGCATATGTCAGAAATTCCTTCCTTTTTAAGGCTGAGTACTATCTGCCAGGGTGACTTCGGTCCCCTCTGCTTTCTTGCCAGGGCCCCCAGGAAGACTATGCAGGGTGTGGCTGATTTAGAAATGTGCCAGGCTTGGAGCTCACCCCTCCACCTCCCGAGAAGGCCCCCAGGGCAGGCTCCTGGCCCAGCTCCCCTCAGGCCTTTGCCTGACTCACGGACAGGAGGACTTCTGGCCCCAACTTTCCCTTCCCGAGGAGGTGCTGGGATCCCGTCGGGGAAAGCAAGCCTGAAGCTGCCAGTTAAGAGTCCCAACACTTCTGTTCCTTTCCCTGTCACTAACGTGCACTCAGGCTTCAACAAATACTTACTGCATGCCTCCACGTGCCAGGCACCAGCTTGCTGTGTGACCTTGGACACGTGCCCTGGCATCTCCGGATCTCAGTTTCCTTATCGGGAAAGCGGAGGAATTGGGCTAAATGATACCTGAGGCGCCTTCCCGTTGTAAAACAAGTGAATGATGAAATCAAGGTGGCCCTTTACCCTGGGTGTTGCCTGGAACTTACCCACTCCCAGCAGTGGGCAATAAATGTGGCAGCCGTGATTGGGGCCAGCTCATGCCCACAACCCCGCAGATGTTTCCTCTCCTTGTGGTGTGAGACACGTGAGGCATTTTCAGGTGTATCCTGTATCTGGGGCCGTGGGGGCCAGCTCCTCCGTCCTCCCCGGGAGCCCCCCATTCTCTGACGTGCCGGGAGACCACACTCCTGCCCCGCACTGGGCCTCAGGCACCTCAGGCCTTTCTCCTTGCAGTCAGCACCTCCGAAATGCTTCCGGACTCGGACTCTGCTCCAGCTGCCACTCTGCCCAACTATCTGTTTCCTGTCTCTGAGCCTGATGCCCTGAGCGGGGCAGGTGACACTGATGACCAGGAGGGGCACTGTCTAGAGGAGAAGGTCCCCAGAGAGGAAAGTGCCAAGAAGACTGGAAAATCAAAGAAGAGAAGTAAGAGAGAGAGAGAGAGAGAGAGAGAATGTGTGTGTATGTGTGTGTGTGTGTGTGTGTCTGTCTGTCTGTCTTCAGCGGGGTGCAGTAGGAGGAGCAGGTCAGTGAGACTGTCTGGCGTGAGTGGGTCAAGGCTCATAGACACATTCAGAGGACAGCTGGTGTGATAGGGATGGATGAAAAGTCTTCCCTTCTGTACAGCCTGGCCTCATTGGTTGGCCTGCCCAAACCATGACGTTTCCCGTGCTCCTCCTGTCAGCCCAGCTTATGTGTAAACTTGTGCAGAAATGCCGAAGATCCCCAATGGCTTGCATCCTAGTCTGGTGTTCGGATACCGGGCTTGGCCCCTTGGCTAGTCCCTGGCCGTCTGGGGCCCTCTGCCTGTAAAAGATGCCTCATGCAGTGTGCTTATCTTCCTCCTCAGACCTTGTAGAGCTTGTGCGAGAGGACTTTGGGCTTTCCCAAGCCCCCAGTGTTATTGATTTACTCAGGCAAGGACTGCCGGATACTGCTTTGTCACTGTGGTGACCCAAACCCCAGTCTCATGCTTACCGGCACGACAGCTGCACCTTTAGGCTGCCTTCTCCTTTCCAAAATCAGGCCAGGCGGGTTGGGTTCGTCGAAAGGTGACTCATTTGTCAGTACTACACTTACAGCCATCCGGGCAGTAGAGTTCTGGTGCATCTCTGGGGCCCCAGCAAGAGGGCGGGACATTGGGCAGGCGCGGGAACCCGCAGGCTGTGGTTGCAGACAGTGATCCTGGGCCTCTGGCCCCAGTGACCTGGTTCTTCGTTATCCGCCATGGCACCCCACTTGGGAGCCTGCCCTGGAGCCCTCTGTATGGTCTCAACCTCATCCTGCTCCCCCCCTTCCCCTCACAGTCCGGAAGACAAAGGGCAACCGCAGTACCTCACCGGTCACTGACCCCAGCATCCCCATACGGAAGAAATCGAAGGATGGCAAAGGTAGGGCTGGGAGTCAGGCCAGGTGGAAAGGGGGTCGGGTTGCCCGGGTGGCTCCTCACCACCTGGCCCTCTGCAGGCAGCACCATCTACCTGTGGGAGTTCCTCCTCGCGCTTCTGCAGGACAGGAACACCTGCCCGAAGTACATCAAGTGGACCCAGCGAGAGAAGGGCATCTTTAAGCTGGTGGACTCCAAAGCTGTGTCCAAGTTGTGGGGGAAGCAGAAGAACAAGCCTGACATGAACTACGAGACGATGGGGCGGGCACTGAGGTAGGAGCTGCTGGGGCGCTGAGTCCCTGCCCTGGGGGCTTTACCAAGCTCTTCTCCTCCAAGACGTCCTTCCTGCTTTAGGGTCTGCTGATGCTCGGTTCTGCTTGCCCCTAAGCCCATCCCCAGACACCTTCTGGGAGGCACAGTCCCCTCCCTCTTATAGCTCCGTCTTAGCTTTTTCTTTTTTTATAGAGAAGAGCCTTTTGGGGCCTCCCATCCCCACGAAGGGCATTCTGCTGGCCAGAGACCTAGGGAGACAGACCTGAATTACCCATCATTGGTCTTGCAAGCTGGGAGACAGCTGAGTTCCCCACCAGCCATCCCTTCCCATCCTTCACTCCCCCCTTATCCTTTGCCCCAAAACAGGGTGGGGCTAGCATTTGAAACCGCTTTTCATGGCCCTTCGTATCCTCAGCGGGGGGGGGGGTCCTCAGAAATTTCATAAAAGCCTTCAAAGTCCAAGAGTTGGCCTTACCCCTTCCCTTGACCTGAGACTCGCATCTGGCTGTCAGGCCAGCCTCCACTGCCCGCTCGCCCTGCCCCGGAGGGCGGTGTGTGCCTGCCTAACTCCCCACGCCCTGCCCTCTGTCCCCCAGATATTACTACCAAAGAGGCATCCTTGCCAAAGTGGAAGGGCAGAGGCTGGTGTACCAGTTTAAGGAGATGCCCAAGGACCTAGTGGTGATCGAAGATGATGAGGAGAGAACTGAAGTCACGGCGGCCTCCCCTCAGGCCTCCACTCCCTCCACCTCCTCCACCAGTACCACCCGACGAGCCAGCTCCAGGGTCTCGGCTAGAGCTGCTCCCCAGGGCAAGGGAGGCCCTTCCTGGGAGAAGCCAAAGGTTCAGAATGTTGGCTTACCGCCGTCTGCGAATCTGGAATTGGGACTGTCTGCGGATGAGGAGATCCCCACTACCTCTACTGTGCTGGCCTCTCTCCCAGAGAGCCAGGCCAGACTCACCAAAGCCGTGAGGTAAGGGCCCCAGAGTTGTTACTTGTCTTCCCGGAGTACCTCGTGTCGGGGGTGGGGGGGATGTTCTCAACCTCTTGCCGAGTTCTGCTGTATCTCCAGTCTCACGGGAACCTCACAGAATCCCTGGGAAGCCAGTGGAGTCCTTGTTGGTCAAGAGAGGAAAAGTGACTTGCCCACAGTTGCACACCAAAATAATGGCAAAGCTAGCCCTTGATCTGTGTGGCGTCTGTCACCAGCTGGGGGGTGTTCCAGTTATCTCAGAGTGCTCCCCCAGCTGTCACCAGAACCCTCCATGTCAGGGCCCATCTGCCCAAGCCCCCTCCACTGCAGAAAAGTAGCAACAGAGAACGTGACAGAGATGCCCGTTGTGCTTCCCTCAGGCCCTCCAGGCCCCCCTGGAAAGCTCTTGCTGCTGCTTGTCCAGGTGAAGTGTCTCCACATTTTCCCTGAGAAGGCTGGGTTTGAGCTCTGTGTGTGTGGCACTCAGTGGGCTGGTGCGGGCGAGGTGCCCTTCTGAGGGGTGGTGAGGAACAGGAGCTCTGGTGTCAGAAGGCCTAGATGTGGATGCCTGTGACTAGCTGTGTGGTCTCGGGCATATTACCTAACCTCTCTGTGCTCCCATTTCCTCAAGCTGCAAAATCAGATTATTAATCTTGCTCAGTGCATGGGCTGTTCAGAAGACGGAGGGAAGTACCACATGTCGGTCCTTTGGGCTGATTCCTGACCTCTACTAAGTGCTCAGTGGACGTTCGCTGATGCAGCAACAAAGAGGACACCTCCAGCCAGCTCTGTCCCTCCTGCCCCCTCCTCCCTAGCCCGCTGGGAGATGCCTCCCGCCTTGACCAAACCTGTTTTCTGTTTCTTCTCAGTGCTTCTTCGGTGCCCGGCAACATCCACCTGGGAGTGGCCCCAGTGGGGTCGGGCTCCGCCTTGACCCTGCAGACAATCCCACTGACCACAGTACTGACCAGCGGGCCTCCTGCCAGTGCTGCTTCCACACAGCTCGTTCTTCAGAGCGTTCCACCAGCTTCGACCTTCAAGGACACCTTCACTTTGCAGGCCTCTTTCCCCCTGAACACCAGTTTCCAAGAAAGTCAGGTGGCGGCACCAGGGGCTCCACTGATTCTCAGTGGTCTCCCCCAACTTCTGGCTGGGGCTAACCTTCCGACCAACCCGGTGCCATCCTCTGTTGCAGGGGCTGGACCAGCCGGGCCCAGCCCTCAGCCCCCCGGGACTGTCATCGCTGCCTTCATCAGGACTTCCGGTGCCACCGCAGCCTCTGGGGTCAAGGAGGGGCCGCTGAGGCCCTCCTCGTATGTGCAGGGCATGGTGACTGGGGCCCCGATGGAGGGGCTGCTGGTTCCCGAAGAGACCCTGAGGGAGCTCCTGAGGGATCGGGCTCACCTTCAGCCACTTCCCACCCAGGTGGTTTCAAGGGGTTCCCACAATCCGAGCCTTCTGGGGAACCAGACTTTCTCTTCTCCCAGCCGCCCCACTGTTGGGCTGACTCCAGTGGCTGAACTTGAGCTCTCCTCAGGCTCAGGGTCCCTGTTTATGGCTGAGCCTAGTGTGACCACCTCTGGGAACCTGCTGACCAGATCCCCAACCCCTGCCCCGTTCTCCCCATTCAATCCCACTTCTCTTATCAAGATGGAGCCCCATGACATATAAATGAATGGGCTGGGGGAAGCGTGCCTCACCAGGCCGAGTTGAGTATCATTTTCATATGGACTTCCTCTAGTAGAGACTGACTGAAGCAGGACATCTGCCCTTACTTTTCGGTGGGATCTCAGTACACCGGATCCCCTGTCCCCGACCCCTGCCCGGTGTCACCGTGGCCACACCATGCCCAGTTTGAGCGTCCCTGGCATCAGACCGTGGCCTTCAAGAGCACTAGGGGATATGCTCTTGTCAGGGTAATGGGCTGACCGGGTGATGGAGGGAGAAAGAACCTCCAGAGAAGTCTGTGGCTGGGGCCGATGCAGGGGCTGTGCGGGGAGAGTCCTTTCGTGGGGCTGTTTCGCCGTCTGTGTTCCCTCCACGGGGAATTTCCTATCCCATATGTGAATATCTCTGTATGTATTTGTGTGTACTCGTGGGTCTATATCTCTGTTTCTTTGGGGAGGATGGGGGTGTAGCTGTGAGGTCTTCAAGGGTGTGTGTTTCTGGGGCAGCTGCAGAGATGGCGGGTTTTTTTCTTAAGGGAAAGCATTCTCTAGTTCCCTTTGGACAAACCATTCAGTTGCCCTGAGGCTATGGGGTACAGGCTGGATCCCCCAGACTGGGAGAGATGTCACAGAGCTGGAGCAGATCCAGGGGAGGAGGGTTTCGATGGATGTGTGTGCTGGGGAAGACGAAGTTCAAAGGGACAGGGTCGGACCCAGATACGAAGTCCCCACGCAGGGCTGGCTTAATTGAATGTTTGTGTCAAGGGCCTGGGCTGTAATACCAGCCTTTGCTGGCGCACTGGCCTACCCACCCCCCACGACCCGGGGATCCTCTTCATTAGTTTTGCCCCAGTGTCTCTGCTGTCCGGCGTGGCCAGGGTAGTCGTGGAGCAGCGGACCCTGAGGCTGCCTCCCCTCCTGCCCGTGCGTGCCCGCTGCCCAGCCTGCTTTCTACTCACCTTGTAGGTTTGCCAACCCCCCTCCCCACGGTGGCTACCGCAGACCTTGAGTGGACCGTTGGCCCTCATCGCCAACTCCCACACCTAGCCCTGACTCTATACCAAGAAGACAGGAGCCAGCGGGTGTGAGCCCGCATGACACTTCTATCTCTGCCTGGTCCCCTGCTTCCATCTTCCCCCTTTCTGAGGACATTTCAACCCATCCTCTCCTAAGTGAACCCCTCGGCTTCACTCCTCCTTCCCCTTCTTTGAATTAGCTTGCCTCTCTCCAGCCAAATTGGGGGCAAACCTAAGAGCTGAGACGTGTCAGCCTCAGAAACAATTCTCTTATCTGGTGAATTTGGTTAATGTGAATCAGTGCCCAGGCCCTTGGCTATGTCCTCAGTAGAAAACCATCCACTTGAACTAACTACCTCCCCTGGTCGCTGCCAAGCCTCCTGTGTTCTCTCCCACTCTCTTCTTGTTCTTGTCCCCCCCTCTCTGGAAAGAACCATTTATGGGTGTGCAGGTGTGTTTATTACACATCTCCAGCACTTGGCATTAAAATGCTTTTTTCTAATAGAATCCGTTTATTATGATAAATTCCTGATGGTGGAAAGTGAAACATCCCGCAAAAGGGTCACCTTAAAAAAAAAAAATTTGCACAAAGGCGGTAGGTGGGTTAGGGGGTGGCCTTGCCCCGCCCCCAGTCCCCGATTTCACAGAACTCATCATCTGAAGGTCACTGATACCCTTACCTGACATCAAATGTCTTCTTCACAGTTCTCAGTCCCCGAGAGCCCTGGCAGCTCAAGACACTACTTCCCACCCCCTCCTGCTGTGGCCCCACACCTGCCGCTCTAAGTGTGGCTGTGCCCCCCCAAAGGCTTTCCTCCGTTCTTCTGGCTCTGGCTTGCCTCTTTGGGGACGGGTCTGAAGTTGAGGGCGGCAGCCCCTCCTTACATTTCTAGCAGCTGGCTGGACATTTCCATCCAGATGCCTGTCATGTCTCAAAGACAGCCCCTCTAGCAAACAGGGATTTTTGAAAACATGAATTTTAAAGTCTTTACACACACACACACACACACACACACACACACACAACCTTTCCCCTCAAAAAACAAACAAAAAGCTGTCATGACTTGCCTATTTCTGTTCATTATGCCACCATTTTCCTGACCTTCTAAGCTTGACATTTCAGAGCCATCTGATGGCTGCCTTCCTTTGACCCTGTCCCCTCCCCCATCTTCTGAAGTCCAGGCCGTTTGCCACGTCTCTGAAATCTAGCCTTTCTTCCACATTCCCGGGGCCTCCAGCCTAACTCAGACTTACCAGAGCTCACCGCCCTCCCAGACACATCAACACACACCACAGTGTGACCTGTCTCATCCCCTCCGATCTGCAAGCACCCGTTCTGTTCTTTCTCTGCTAAAAACCCTTCAGTGACCATCACTGGCTGTAGGTAGGGGTGATACTCAGAATACTGAGCCTCTGACCTGTTCGGGGCAGCTGAGCACCAACCCTGTATTTGCTGCATCTCCAGGCCAGCCAGGGGTCCTAGAGGAGGGAGGAGGGAGCACTTGGGGGGCTCAGGGTTGTAACTGCCAAGAGTGAGGTCCCAAGGCCTTGACCTGGCAAGGCCCTTCCCCAGGAGGTCCCAGCTGACTTCCCAGTTGTCTCTCACTTTGTTTCCCTGTCGCCTGAAGGATGGCTCCAGTCCCAGGGATTTGCTGGCCTTTTAAGCTTGCCTCTGTTCGAAGTTTCCCACCTCTGTGGTTTTGCTTTACTTGGTTCTGCTCAGCCAGAGTGCTCCACGCCCCCTGCTAGTACTGATTAAATCGAACCCATCCGTAAGTCTTGATGTGTGGAAGCTGCTTCTCCACACCAGCCTACCCTTAGATGAGTTCGTTCTAATTTCGCAGCAATTGCCACTCTTTGGGCAACTGATCGCGAACAGCCTGTGACATCTTCTCTGTTATAATCACAAACTGTTACTTAAATCTTCAGTGACGACCTATTTTGTCTCCCCAGTTAGTGTGTTCCCTTCTGAGGGGTGGGGGCCATAGCACCCACAGAGCAGGGCACAATGCGAAGCGTCTAGTGAGCACCAGCGAATGTTACTGATTGAGCTGGTGGAGAGATGGGGACTAAAGTCTGAGGCTGGTGACCTCTGACCTCCCCTCTGCACAGGCGCTCACCCTAGGTGCTTCACTGCCCCGGGCCAGTCCTCCCTGGTTCAGTGCCCTCATGGTACCCCCATCCCCACCCCCCAGCCTTGCCCCTGAGACTTGTTACTACTTTGAACATTCCCTGCCCCTAAAGAAACTTCCCTGTCCAGTTTCTTTTCCTAATTCAAAGTGTTAAATTAGCTAATCTGGTCAACTCACCTGTGCTGATCTAGTTATGGGAGAGGGCTGGCGGAGACCCTCAGGAGACAGGTTCATTTTCACCAGAGTCACATGGCAGCAACATCCTTGCCTCTGCCATGGTGTAATGGAGACAGGAGACACTCTCCTCACCCCCAGCAGCCGCTGTGTTACTCCTTCCTCTGGGCTCCCACAGCACTTGGCGTATACCTCTCATTGTAGCACTTGGCACATGGTAGCTCCTTAGCTATGTGTTTATGTATGTTGCCCCTCCAATAGACTGTGAGCTCCTCAAGGACAGGGACTGTGTGTTAGTCACTGATGTATCCCCAGCGCCTAGCACAGTGCCTGGCACACAGTAGGTGCTCAATAAATGTTTATGGAAAGAATAAATGAGTCTTGTCTCTAATGATGGGGATTTCAGCCCTAGACTGTGGCAGGCAAAAGGGGGAGGAGAAAATCAATCAATACTTCGGGGCTTTCGCAGCTTTTGGACCCCTCATGTAACACTGCGGGCAGCTGCTGCTTTGCGCGCGTCTGCGCTCCCCCCTCCCAAAAAGGATCGACGAGGAGGAGCCCTCCCCTCCTCCAGGCGGCTTCCAGCTGTGCTGCGCTGTCACTGGGAGCCGCGGGCGACTCCTGAACTCCCGCCCTTTGCCCCGCCCCCTTCCCCCGACAGCTTCAGCACCATTTCCTCACCCCTGGGTGGAACCGAGTGGCAGAAATGTTACGGCCAATGGAAGGGGCGGGGCGAGAAGTTATTTTCACCAGCATGGGTCTTTCTGACCCCATAATGTATTTTTAGAGGCGGCTCGGTTGTCGCTGGTTCCAAAGCTCCTGGACCCGAGGTGGGCGCTCATTCCCCTCCCGCCGCTCTCCCGCCCGAGAGGCCCAGAAAGTCGCAGGCTCCGAGAGCCTCGGCCCCAGGAGCGCCGGACGTGGGGACCAACGTCCAGCAGGTGGCGCCGTCGAGCTAGCGATGAGGGGCCGACGGCTGGGGAGAGCCCGGGATGGGAGAGGCGGCTGGGGTGGGGCCGGCGTCTTCCCGTTCCTCCGTTCCGGACTCTGCGTCCCCGACAGTCCCTGGGCGGCTCCGGGCCCCACCAAGGCCTCCCACGGCTCCGAAGCTTCGAACTCCACCAGCCCCGCCGACCCCACCCTCCACTTTCCAGGGAGAATTTAGCAGGGGCTGAACGTCCTCTCCCAATTGGCCTGCCGCGCCCGGCCCCGCCTCCTCGCCGCCCCCTCCCCCGGCCTCCGCGAGCGGCAGGTGAGCACCCGGCCCACCGAGCCTGTGGCGCGGGCCGCCGCTCTCCCCAGGTGCGGGGAGGGAGCCTCCGCCGAAGCCTGCCGCCGCCCGCCGCAGGCCGCGCGACTCGGCCCGCCTCCCCACCGCGGCCTGCTTTTAGCTGCGGGGCCGCGAGGCGCCGCTTTCCACCTGGAAATCGGAGAGCGAGCGGGCGTTCGATGGCCAGCGGAGGGCCCCGACCACCCGCAGCGTGAGCCCGGGCTCCCCGCGGGGCTGGTGCGGAGCCAGGGAGGCCTCGGCACCTGGCGGCCCGACACTGCGGCGGGCCAGCTTCCTTCGCGGTGGAAACCCGGGGTCTAGGAGAACACGTGGAGTCCTGGCCCGCCCCGCTGCGGGGTCCAGAAGGCCGGAGCAGGGCACCTCCCCTGGGCAGCTAAGCAGGCCGCCCTTGGGGAGGAACCCATTCCCCCTAAAACACACACACAAACACACCCGCACAAACACACACGTCTTAGCAGGGGCAGGACGCAATAGAACACTGAACAGCTTCACTGTTAGATTGTGGAAGGGGCAGTTTACTGCCCAATTCGCCCCGCTCCAACCCAAATGGGGATGCGCAGATAGTGGCTGGTCCTTTTGCCGGAAACACGGAGACTTGAACAGGGCCTCCCTGTAACCCTGCACCCCGAAAAGGAACATTCTGGTAAAACCATCATTAACTGTGACCTTGGCAGGTAGGAGGAACTAACTTCAGCTAAACAGCTGTGTTTGCCCAGTACGATTCTCTTCCTTCGTGGGTCAGTCGAGACCTATTTGGCAGATGGAGCAATGAAGACTGAGAATGATTGGGTTCCCACCTGAGGTGAGCCTGGGCGGTAAGTGAAGCCGGCTCCTTCCCCTAGGCCCGCTGGAAGGATGAGAAGGCCCACTTAATGAGAGGGAGGCCACCGCCCTCAGCCTAGTCTGGAGCAGGCATGCAGGTCCTATCACAGCCCATACCTCCTGCCTTTGTCTTCCCACCCCAGCAGAAGGGCAGTGAGGGGTCTCTCGGAAAGGTGTGGGGAAAGGAGCCCAAAGGCAAGAAAACAAGGAGCTGCTGATGGGCTTTGCTCGCAACTCGCCTCTTTTCTGCAGGGAAATAAAGGGCCATGTGTGTCCACACACCCAAACCCAGATACGCACGGCTGCCCATGGCTGCCCACGGCCCCCGGAAGTTTCCTCTCCTGTTCTTTTGGGGTCACACGGACTCTGCCCACAGCATCTTCCCTCCTGCCTTAAGCGGAAAGCCTTATAGTCAGTACTGTCACCACTCTCCCTTCATCCTTCCTTCTGAATCTCAAGTGATTACCTCTCTTCCTCTCCGTCCTCCAACACCTCCAACTCATCGTTACCAGTTTATTTAAACAAACAAACAAAACCCCTCTATACCCAGTTTTCCTGTGGTTCCCCATCACCTAAGGCAAAAGTCCAAGCTCTGCTCCTTGGCATGCCTGGCAGGGCTCTGTCCCCTCCAGCTGCAGTGACACTCAGGTGGCTTGTAGTTTCCTGCACATACCACCCTCTTATTTGTCTCTAAGCCTTTGCTCCAATTGTCCCCTCAGTTCAGAGACGCTTCCCTGTCACCCCTCATTCCCGTTTTCTACTGAAGTGTCAGCTTTTGGTACCCTCTCCCAGAAGTCCTGCCAACCACCCCACGGCTCTCGCCCATCTTTTTGAGCTGAATCCTTGCCCTCACCACAGAGCTTTCGTGACCTACTGACAGATCTGATTTCTTAACTGCAAGTTCCAAACGGAGGACTGAGCTAAAATCAGTGCTGATATGTGGTTGTTTGGGAACATGAGAAAGCAACTGTTCTGGAAGCATCAAGATCAGAAAGTGGGTAAGCGAAGGCCAATGAGGAAGATTAACGCTGTGGTTCAAAGGAATGGATGTTCCTCCATCGGGCAGAAAGACCTGGGTCGAAGTGTGCTCCTGGGGCTTGAGCAAAGGGCAGCTCACAATTCACTCCCAGGGTTGGCTAGGCTCCGGCTGGCCAGACCCACAGATCCCCTCACCTGTACACCGACAGGGTTCTCCAGAGACTTAAGGCACAGGGAGAGGTCCTAAGAGTATAGCTGAAACGCCCAGACCTATCAGACATCCCCTTCCCCTCAACCCGGAACGGGCCCATTCTGGAGCCAGCGGTCAGAAGGAATTGGAACTTCTACCACTGTTTTTCAGAAGTGGGGAGGAAAGGTGTAAAATCTAAGATGGGCATCTTGGCTCCACAGTAGCTGGGTCTTAGGAAGCCAGAACCATGGAAGGCCTGTGCCGTGCGGGTGGGCAGGGGAAGCGCGGGCACAACAGTGTGGGAGTGATAAGACTGTGTGGTCAGATGCAGATGTGGGTGGCCCAGGGCAAGGGAGCCAGCAAGCAGGTGATTTCCTTGAGTTAAAGACGATCGTTCCTCATAGCCACCTAAAAGAGGGCTCCTCCTTCCAGTTCGGCTACTCCTATGGCAGACAAGGAACACACGCACGCACGCACACACCACGGCTAAACGGATGCAGGGACTCCGTTCTCCCCACCACCCCCCGCGCTCTACCCCATGATGTGCCCCTGCTTTGCCTTTTCTTTCCAGATCTTGCCCCAGTGGCTCCAATGTTCACCAGCCCCGCCACCCTGTCCTCATTTGTGCTACCCAAACTGCAAGGCAGGATCAGGGGCTCCCATTGACTTCATCAGGATGCCCATCTGTTTTAACCATGGAAGAGCCAATACAGGGAGAAGAGTAAAGACAGGAGACAGAAGCCCTGACACAGGTTTTTCAGTATGCAAGTGTTTTTGACTCCACAGCCAGTTGCTTAAAATGAAACATAAAGGGCAGCCAGAATACACACCCAAATGCAAAAAGGTAAAGGCAAACATAAAATAAATCACACAATACCATGAACCCCCACAAAACCAAAAAATTAAAACCCAAACCCCTCAACTTTATATATACATATGTGTGTGTGTATATATCCGTATATATACACACACACACATATGTATATATATTTTTTTTAAAAAGGGAGAACAACTGTTCAAAACCAACTGGGCAGTATGGTGGGGGTGGGGAGCAGTCCTACAGAAGGGGGCCTAGAACTTCCCCCTGGGAACAAAGAACAAACACAATACAAAGAAAATAACCACCAATGCTCCTGCATGGGTCAGGAGTCTCCAGAGAACAGATTGTCCCATCCTCAAACTGGCTTTTTTTTTTTTTTTGCCTTTTTTTTGTCTTTTTTTTTTTTCCATTTTCTTCTTTTGTTGTTGTTGTTTTAGCACCTGTACAATAAAACTGTACCATCTCCAACCAGAGCCGGCCACAGTGAGGCCCTCCTGCCTTTGGATGGTACATACTCTCTACAAGGATTGTTTGGAAAAAATAGCAATTGGTAGAAAAATAAGAACAAGAGTAGGAAAGACAATGCCACAGAGCGGGGCAGGGACAAGGGACCACCCGAGCTCCTCCCTCTCTCTCCCAGAACAAACCCAGCACCGGAGGCCAGGAAGGAGACCTGGCTGGGCCCCACAGTCAGCCCCAGGTCCCACGGTGGGAGCAGAGCCCAGCCTCCGGCCCTCAACTAGGAAACAGCTGAGGCCTGGATCTCACATCCGGCAGTCCATCCCAGGACCCTCTGCAGATTCCAAAGGAGAATGGGGGACAGAGGGAGAAGCAAGGAGGAGAGAGAGGAAGGGGGTGCTGAGTCTGGCAAGGGGGACAGGGGAGGGTCAAGGGCTGGAAGCTGAGAGACTCAGCATCCAGAAAGGGTGAAGGCGGGAAGGGGTGCGGTGGCTGGAGGAGGAGGGTGGAGATGCGGAACGAGCCCATATTGTGCACTCCGAGGGGAGCAGTGAATGAAGTGTGAGGAGGGGGCGATCTTAGCCTTCAGGCCCATTCCTGACTCTCTGCAAATAGAGTGACCCATTAACCCCTTCCCCCTACAATCTACCCCTCCCCAGAAACACTAATCTCAAGAAAGTGGGGCTGCTGCAAAGGGCAGGTAGTGAAACAAACAAAAAAAAATTGGGGGGGGGAAGCACCAAAGCCTCAGGATTACCCTCAAGCCCCCAACCCCCCACCAGCACCAGCCACCTTCATTAGTCACAGGTCCTCAGCACCCCCCAGCCCCTCCTGCCCCCTCCCCAGTGGGGTGAAAACAAACCTGGGAGTCACTTTGTTGGAGGGAGGGGGCAGCTCCAGAGCTGATCAAGAAAGACAAAGAAAGGTGAAGAAAGTCCCTCAATACAACAAGTTGTCTCAAATCGTCACAGTGATACAGACTTATCAGAAACCAATGAAACAATACAAATTAAATACTAATAAAATAAATACTATGGAAGACAGAAGAACACAGGGGAACGGAGGGGGCGCTCAGAGATTTGGGTTTTTCTCATTTCTCCTCCAGACAGGCTGAGGCCACCCAGGGCCCAGGTGTGGTCTTGGTGACACACAAAGGAGGCCAGTCCAAGAGACCCTGGCGCCACCTCCCACCATCCCCGGGATCTCTTGTCCTCAGACGTGGAGTTCAACTTTCCACCCCCATCACCAACCACAACAACAACGACGATGACAGGGAGATGAGAACTAATCATAACCGGAAAAAAAAAATCCAGTCACTAATGCTGGCATTGATAAGGCGGCTTCTTGTTGGTCCGTATTATTGCCTCATTCTGCAGTCTGGTGCTCGGTGGGGGAAAGACATGGGAGGTGGGGAAGGGCGAACTTGGGAGGAGAAAGAAGAAAAGGGAGGGGCTGTTTCCCAGGTCAACTGTTCCAGGGCTGGAACTCCACCTCAGACCCCAGGAGCCGAAGGAGCTCTGGCTCGTACCGCACCAGCTCCACAGTCTCAGAGGAGCCTGGGGCGGATCTGTCGTCCATGCCTCCGGGCCTCTCGGCTGGGGTCAGAAGCTGACTGGAGACCACTTGCCGGTAGAACTCAGCCTTGGGCAACGTGGCAATTTCAAAGTGCGGGAACCGAGCCTGAAAGATCCTGGAGGAAAGCTTCAGCCTCTTCAGGACGTCGGTAAAGAGGAACCAGTTGCAGGGCCTGGAAGAAGCAAGAGTAGGAGTTAGGGAAGGGGGCTGGGGGGAGGCAGTGGAGTGCCAGAACACTCCGGAAGGCCCAGGAAGGGTGACAGTCTGACTGTCCCCCACCCCCCCACACCAGACTAAACCAGGGGCTAAACTCTCCTGTTTCCTCCAGTGCCTGAACCAGCTTCCAGCTTCATCTCCAGCACTCAGCCCGTGACTGACCTCTTCCCAAAAAGCGGGAGCAGGAGGGAAAGGAACTTCCAGGACCTAAAACTCAGAGCAGCCATCCCCAGACCTTCCCCCACACCCCATGACCTGGAATTTACCATCTGCTGGGACCAGTTCTTCCCCCCAACCGACCGCTGCTACCCTGTCTGGTTTCCCTTTCCTGTTCTCACTCCTGCTTCCCCTGCCTCCTTGTTCTCTGAGACCTTCCCCAGCAGACGGGGAGCCGTGGAGAAAGGCCTAAACTGCGGGTAATCTAAAAGGCATTTCTCTTTGGCTCTGGAATGCATTAGACAAGTTTTTTCTCCGGTGGCAGCACCGTCCTTTCTGCAGGGCCGGAGCTCACATTACAGCCAGTCTGACTTTGCTGAGCACACCCGGCTGGGCGGCAGCCTGGGGACAGCTGGGAGGGGTGCCGGAGAGGCGGCTCAGGAGCCATGCGCTCCCCGCTTTGCGCAAACCAGGAAGACATGAGGCATCCCTGCGTTAATGGTCCCCATTCCAAGGCACTCCATTCCCTCCTCCTGTGGCACTGTCCTGCCCCCAGCGGCCCCACCAGCCTCCCAACCGGCTTCCCTGCCAAGAGTCACTCTGTCGCACCTCCACCCGCCCTCACTGGATCCTCTCTTACTAATTCGTTTTCTAAAAGGAAAACTCGACCTTCTCACTCCCTGAACTGCTTTCCATGGTACCTCCAGCAAACAAACAAAAACAACCCAACCGTCCAAATTCTTCACCGCAATATTGCAAGACCTTTCAAACATGACCCCCTCCAACCTCTTCAGCCCAGTGACCCCCTATAGTAACACACAGACACACACACACACACACACACACACACACACACACACACACACACTGTATACCTCCACCCCACCAAGTACCAGCCGTTGGATGAAGGACAAGCCCTGCTTTCTGAACCTGTTAGCCTTCGCTCGTACCGCACCCTCCATCCACCTCTCACGCCCAGCTCAGATGCCAGATCGCCTGGTCGCTCGTCCCATCTTCCACAGTCTCATGGCACTTGGTGCACACCCCTTTTATAATACTTCAAACACAGCCCATCTCAGAAAGACTACAAAAGCAATGTTAACTGTGCTTCTCTCCGTGGCACGGGAATGGGAGACCACTATTATTCACTGGACACCTTGCTCAACTGTGTGACATTTTTATTTTGTGTGTTATTAGAGCTGATTATATACTCGTCTATCTCCTGCACTAGCCTGGAGATGCTCTGAAGGCTGTATTTTGGCCTTTGGGGTTTGCCTGGTGCGCCTGCTGAAGACACGGTTACGGGACGGAGTGTTCCGCACAACACATAGCACTCCTACTCAGACACACACCCCTGCTCCCTAAAATGCAACGCTCCTCCCAGGGACAGTAAACGTTCTCGCACCGTCAGGAAATGGAGTGCTCTGGGTTTCAGAGAAAGGGACTATAGATACCATACAGCTGGACCATCACTTTCAAAGAATGAAAAGGAACCCTCAGAACGTTAACAGTTGGTCCTCAGAATCCAGCTTTGCTTTGGTGATTCCGAAGGCAGTTCTGAACCCTGCAGGGCCTTAGGGTCATCATTCTACACCTTCCCTACTTCTTTTGTTAAAGATCTTATTTATTTGAGAGACAGCTCCAGCGTGCGGCACGGAGCCAGTAGGGGAGGAGCAGAGCGAGGGAGAGGAAGAGGGAAAGAATCGCAGGCAGACAGGGCTGCGCGCAGAGCTCCACTGGGAGCTCGATCTCGTGACCCGAGCCAAAACCAAGAGTCAGGAGCTCAACCAACTGAGCCACCCAGACACCCCTACACTCTCGCTACTTCTTGGAGAATCTGTATTCCCCATTGCACTGCAGCTGTGGGGAAGGACAGATTCCAAAGAGGCAAGGGAGGAAGGGAGGCCAGAACGTCAGGAGACCCAGCTTTGCGCGGAGCAAGCTTTCATGTGAAAACCTGATTGCTGCGTGGCAAGTGGCCCTCGCTTGCCCCATGTTTCATCCACACCTGACGCATACTACCCTGGTCCTTTTGCTGCCTGGGGCCCCAGATCTTGTTTCAGAGAAGGCGGTGCTGAATACTGTGGAAGAATTAATTAACTGTGCAACACTATATCCCAGAGGCCTTGCCCCGCCCTCAGGGATCAGCTGATGCCCAGAAGAATAAGGACCAAAAGCCCCTGGAACTTGATCCCTACCAGTGTCATCATATAGGCTATTTTTACTCTTATTAGGCCCTGAGTGAAGGGATGCACAGAGCCTTGTGGCTCAATGGGTAGAGTCATCAACTCAAGGGACTCACTTGAAGGGCTCCCGATCCCCCGTCCTCCCCCCCTCTCTGCCGTGTGCACTTTGTGTGCTTTCACTCTTTAAATAAAAACAGGTTTGGGTATCTTAAAAATAGGTATCAAAGGGGACGCCTGGGTGGCTCAGTTGGTTAAGCGGCTGCCTTTGGCTCAGGTCATGATCCCAGCGTCCTGGGGTCGAGTCCCACATCGGGCTCCTTGCTCGGCGAGGAGCCTGCTTCTCCCTCTGCCTCTGCCTGCCTCTCTGTCTGCCTGTGCTCGCTCACTCTCTCTCCCTCTGTCTCTGACAAATAAATAAATAAAATCTTTAAAAAAAAATAGGTATCAAAGGAAAAGGATCCCTAAGAGTGTTTGCAAAGGTATTTGAACTATGTGAAGACACCAAGAAGAGGAAAATACTGAGCGATGGAGGCTAAGAACCAAAGGGCAGGGCATCCAGCACCCCAAGCAGCACAGCCACACGCGGCCGTCGGTGAAAGCCAACCAGAACCACAGCCCCGCGAACTCCCTCCTGGATCATCAAGTAAAGATTAAGCCAGGTTTGGTCTAATGGTGTCAGGTATAGTCTAGTCTCTGGAAATGGGTGACACCCGTTAATAACATACACAGTCATCTGACATGACAGTGCCCGTGCCATCATCTTGCCAACATGAAGGCTCTGAGAAAGCAGCCTATGGATTACTTAAGGACCCCAGCAGCCCCTTAGCTATGGCAACCATATGTCGTGGCTTTTCCAAGAATCTCAATTGCAAATATTCTGTCTGGCTGTTCCCAGAAACCACAAAAATGTTCCAGAGATTCTAATAGTTCATCAGCCCAAATATCTCCCAGATCATCTCTTACACCCAGGAACAGCAGCAGAATCCTTCGGAGAGCAAATCTAGGTTTGGGGTTTGGGAAGGACATACAGTCCGTAAACATAGAGCTTCCAGCCTCTGTTCTGAAGATAACTGAGCAGAGCGGGAAAGTCAGGCTGGCCTTGGTCATGTGTCAGCTTTCCCGAGCTCTAGCGTTTGCTCACCAGGTCTCTGCTTCCTTCTGGAGAGCTCCACCCTTCCCAGCGAGGCAGGCCAGGGGTTGCCAGGATCCTGGCACTCCGTCCCTGTAGATCTCTTAGACACTTACCCGCGGGACACTGACACTTGGAGGTTGTAGCAAGGGAGAAGAGGCTTGTCTGAGAGCTCGAACATAAAATCATCCTCTTCCACATCATCTCCTTCTTGATCAGAGTTCCCGGGAGGATTATGTAGGAGGTCACAGGCAAAGCCATCTTTTTCCTCTGTAAGGAGAGCACATGGGATATAAGGACTAAGCTACATGCACAAAACTGAAGAAAAGAAATGCTCCAACAAGAAAAGGCACCTGAAGGTGGGCGATCAGGAGACAGACCCCTGGCTGGAGCCCAGTTTCACTGATCCCATGGTTCCCACCCTTGGGAGGGCCCATGAAAGTTCTATCCCTGGGAGACACAATTCTGTGGCCAGAAATGCATTATACTCCTCCACCTTTTGGTTGGAAAAAAAGCCAGGTGATATGAAGGGTGAGCTGCTGGGCTGTTGGAGATGAAGCCTGCCGGTTCTACCAATAGTTGAGGGCAAGGTAGAAGCCCAAGGGGGTGGCTCAGCCAGTTCCCTTCCTAGCCCACATGTCTGGGTGTGGCTCACTTCATTCCATCCCAAGCTCCTCCTGCTCCAGCTTCCCCAGGGCTTCGGGGTGGGCACCTCCCCCAATCTGCAGCCCTGACCCAGGGGAGGGGTGCTGACGGCATCACAGATAAAGACTCTTCTAAGAGAGGAAAGCCTGGGTCAGAGGCTAAGGGCTCAGGAGAGGATGGCCGTCTGAGAAAGCATGTACGGTCGGGTCCGGGCAGGGAGGGAATGAGAGCGGCCCAGGGGAGGGCCTGGGTCTCTCCTGCGTGTGAGCAATGCCAGAGAGAGGATGATGCACAACAGGGGCTTCTGATAGGGTTAAGACAAAGCAAGGGAGGAGGAAAACATTACCCAGGGCAGAAGTGGGAGAGGGCTAATGAGGGGTGGCTTTGTGGCATCTGAATCTGGGGGGAGCTAGCGTTTGGGTTGAAAGGGTCCATGAGTTACTAACAGGTGGAAAAGGCCGCCTCCACGGGGTCACTGCAGTCTTTGAGAACAATTCATGAAACCCAAAGCAACCCCCCATCTCTGAGCCACGGACAAGCATGGGAGGAATCCCACTCCAAGCTTACCCAATACAGAACTGCTGTAAAAGTCCCAGGACACGCCAGGGTCACCCTCTGCCCGGCCCTGAAGATCCGAGAGGTGATCTGATGAAAGAAGAAAAGGCAGTGAGACAAGGAGGTTAGGCTGGAGAAGGATCTAGAGACAAAGCACGTCCATAGAGGGCTAAGAGGACGGGAGAAGGGAACGAAGGACCACAAGAGGGCCTGGGAGCTACCAGAGAGAGATACGTTTCCTGCTGTTAATCCAAGGTTGCCAACCAGCAGCCAGGAGCCAAATCTAGCCCACTGACCACCTGGAGTTTGGCTCAGTGTTTTTAAACCAAAAAAAAAAAAAAAAAAAAAAGTTAATTAACATCAAAGTTTTTAAAATTGAGAGATTTCACCTAAAAATCTGGATTTCCATCTTTTCTTGAAAAAAAAAATCAGAAAATCTGGCAACACTGCGTCCCACATTCCTGCATGTCAACAGTTGGCTGGAGGGAGAGGCGACATGTGCGTTCCCGGCTCAACAGTCCCCACCCAGCCTGCTCTGCTCTCCTACACGATCAGCCCGAAGGCATTTAGGTCTGGGATACAGGCTCGCTCTTAGTGGTGTAAGGAATGGACTCTGCCAGGAGAATCGACCTATCCCAAGATTTCAATTCCCCTGCGGGTCACAATGCTCATATAGCCAATCAGGGTCTCTCCAATTCAAAGTAAGATAAGGAAGCATAATTCCTTCTGTTTCATCTTTGGAAAACATGGGCGAGAGGACCAAGTTTATCCTCATAAAAACCTTTTGCTTACACTCCTAGGTATATACCCAAAAGAATTGAAAACAGGTGTTCAAACAAAAACTTATATACAAATGAATGTTCACAGCGGGTCTACTAACAATAGCCAAAAAAGGGAAAAAAAAGTGGAAACGACTCAAATGTTGTTAAGCTGATGAAGGGATAAACAAAACATGGTCTAGCCATATAATGAAATATTGTTCAGTTATAAGAAAAAACAAAGTACTGACGTACACTACAACATGAATGAACCCTAAAAACATTACACTAAATGAAAGAAGCCAGACACAAAAGGCCATATACTGTACGATTCCATGCATATAAAATGTTCAGAACAGGCCAATCTAGACAGACAGAAAGCAGACTGGTAGTCGGGAGGGAACAGGAAGTGACTGCCTAATAGGCACAAGGTTTCCTTTTGAGGTGATAAAGTTCTGAAATTCAGCGGGGATGGTTGCACAACGTTATGAATGTACTTAATGTCATTCAATTGTATACTTTAAAATGATTACAATAGTTCATGTTTTGCTCTAAGTATTTTTCCATACCAAACACACTTTTAAACCACTTTCCACATACTTGACCTGAGGACAGACAGCAGGTTGCTGCTTTGCCTTCTTTCTTCCTGGCTAAGCAGCATCTATGCAATTGTCTCACCTCGCAACCCCACGTGGACAAAAAGCAGGTTTTCATGACAAACTCAATGGTGTCATCTGTGGGCACATGGCCCAGTGGTTGCCAATATGCCACCTAGCACCTCTGGCAAGCTGACTTAGCTCTGTATGCTTGCTACCTGCCCTCAAGTGACACTTGGGCAAAGGGACGGGGTGAGAGTCCAAAGGGCAGAAGACGAGAGGGTGCCCCTAGGGAAGCCAAATCCCAGGAGGAAGGTGGCAGCGCCTCCTAAAGGCACGAAGCTAGTTTTCCCCGGGGAAAGGCACCACTGCCGTCCAGTATCCTCCCCTTTTGGGTCACACATCGTATCCACAGAAATGCCTTTTAGCTCTTGTGAGCTCCTGAAAGAAATAACTTTTTAGCAACCTTCTAGGAGATGACGGCTTTCTTCTGGCAGGAAAAAGCAGCCAGAGAGAGCTTTCAAAATAATGGCTGAGAAGCTACAGTGGAAAACCTGTAGTCATGTATGTTAGATCTTTTTCTATGTATTCTGCAAAACAACGCTGAGGTCACGACTGGCCGTTTGCGCACTTTTCTGTACCCTGTGCCCTTGAGACTTGGAAAGAGTTTCTTCCAGAAGCATCAGTCAGGGAGCTGCCCATGGTGCCTGGCCTAGTGCTAGGTGTCCTGGGAGGTGAAGGTGTGAGATCGTTAAGTCTCCAAAAGGCGGGCACCACGTCTGTCTGGCTCATCACGGTCTCCCCATGGCCTAAGCCCAGGTTCCTGGCACATCGTAAGAGCGCAATAAATATATGGGGAAGAAAGGGAGGGAGGAGTTACTACAAGGCAAGACCAAAAGTAGCGTGCCTGCTTTACCAGCAGGCTGAGACATCGGGTCCTGACTGTAACCGCCCCCCCACCTGCCCTGAGAGGTCACATGGCCACTCCGTCAGAGCAGCCCTCACTCACCACATTCCTGGGGCTCCTCTCTAGGGACTGCCTTCAGAGCCCCCAGCATGGCACAGGCCCCTAGTTCTCCTCACCGACAGCAAGTCTTGGTCATCTGCAGGTGAATCTGCCTTTCTGAGGCAGCCCAACGTGAATGGGCGGGAGCCTAGATGTGGATGTCGGAGCAGGCAATGGGAGTGCACCAGAAGCGACTCCACGGCCTGCCTGATGGGGGCAGCTTCCCCTCCTGCTGCCTCATAGCCTCCTCGCACAAGCAGGACGAAGAGAGCCTTTCCTTTCCCTTGACTGGCCCTTGCCCCTTCCCACCACTTTCAGTCCTCTGCTCTTTTCCTCTCCCCGCAAAAGTGCCCTCAGGCCGGCAATCCTGTTCCTGGCTAAACCTCCCCAGAACCGCAAACAGGTAGTCACACCAGTGGCCGCACACACGCGTCCCCAGCAGCACCAGCGGCCGCAGGCAGACAGCACCCCCACGTCCCTCGGCTGCTGAGCGGCTAAAGACAACGCAGTGGAGCCATGTGATGGCACACTGTCCAGCCTTCAGAAGGAAGGAAGTACTGAAACATGCCACCACGTGAGGGGACCTTGGAAACGTGACACTACCTGAGCACAGACGCAGACACAAAAGGCCCCGTGTTGTACGGTTCCACTTACATGTAACGTCCAGAATGCGCAAATCCACAGAGTTGGGCAGTAGATGGGGGGTTACTGGGGGCCGGGGGGGGGAGGGGGAGTGGAGAGCAACTGCTTAGTGGGTGTGGGGTTTCGTTTTGGGGCTGATGAACATGTTTTGGGACCAGACAGACGCAGCGGTTGTATAAGGTTGTAAATGCACAAAACGCCACTGAATCGTTCCCTTCGAAGTGCTTGATTTTATCTTCTGTGAATTTCACCTCCACACACGAAAAATATGTTTTAACTACTCAGTGTGTGAGAGGTCACCCTGACAATCAGAGTTTCTCTCTTTCTTGGGGTCCCAACATACCGCTCCCTGTGTCCTCCAACCAAGTCACCAGCTGAGGGACATGAAGGGTGGAGAAAAACCAAGAACAGGCAGTCTTCGACACGGGTCCCATGGCAGAGGTCTCCAACAGGAAAAACAAAACCTGTGATTCCGTGACCTCAAGGGATACACTGCTGACCCTTTCATCAGCCGAAGGAAAAGCAGTCCCAATACTTCCTCAGATGCCCCAAACCAAACTGCAACAACTCCCCTCGGCCCCTACATTCTTTCTGACAGGGGAGGGACACGAATCTGTTTTCCCTCGACTAGCCTGGATATTATTCTTTTCTTCAAAGGGTCAAAGGCAAATGGGTCACATGCCTGCCTATAATTTGGCCCAAGGAGGAGGTCTTCCCAAGGCCTCTGAGAGTCTGGATGGCTTGGTGCTCCAAGCCTGAGGATGACAGAGAAAGGGATCTGCTGCCTGACCTCCAGTGCCCGGTGCCCTGCCTGAAACCCACGGATGAACGGATGGATGGGGTTGCCACCACACCCTTCCGGATCTCAGGAGAAATGGGCTTCACTTTAAGCCAACTCAATACAGAAAAATCCACTTACAACCCAGATGGACTGCCAGCATCTTCTACTTCGTGAAAGTATTCACTACAGGATATTTGTAAATAGTGACATTCCTTTGTGTATTTAAAAGAGGATTAAATTCCCAGACTTTTCCAAAACAGGGGCCTCGCACAAAAAGAGGGAAGCTCTACACCACGAGCAACACCGAGGCTCGTGCTCATCTTCTCCACCTGCAGAAAATGGAGCCCTTCACACCCTACAAGGATTCGCCTTCATCTTCTGCCCTGTGGGATCGCCACTGGGGAAGGAAGAAGACAATCTATAGAGAGTCTGGTCAGGCAAATGCTTGGGGATGAAAAGCAAAAAGCTTTTAAAATACCTCAGCCAGACAGACATTAAAAAAAATAAGTCCAGAAATCCACCCAAATGCATCCAGGTTTAGGGGCTGGGGAGGTGGGGTAGTGAGGGAAACGCCTCCCAAACTTCCAAGCCCAGGGTCAGGGTGCCTCCTGCAGCCACTAGGGAGCCTTGTCCAGTGGTTCCCTGAGAGTTTCTGGGGGTGGGGGGGGTGACGGGATTCAAAAAGAGGGAAAAATACTCCGTTCAAGGAATTAAGCTCCTGATTATGCCACTGAACCATTCACTTCCAAATGGTTATATGTGGTGAATTTCACCTCAATTAAAAAAAGAAAACCTGAGTATTATTTCCTCATCCCACCAAAACAAACTCTGGGCCCAAGTCCCCTCTCCCAGGAGCCGCTGACTACTACCAATGCCTGCCTCCCCGGGGTGCTGGGCCAAGGTCCTAGCCTGGCTTGCTAGCACTGTCCCAAAAAGCCAGCCAGGGATCTGCCTTTGAGGGCACTTGATATCTGCATGGAAAAGAGGTGACCTGGTGCTAACACTCCTTTTAGCTCTGAGTCCCCATTACGATGCTGAAGCTCCAGGTCTACGAAGTTGAGACGAAATGTTAAGATTTGAATGAAGGTGTTTGGCCTGGACAGGCTACCCAATGCCAGAATTAAGAAAAGTCTTCTCTTGGGGCGCCTGGCTGGCTCCATTGGTACTGCATGTGACTCTTGATCTTGGGGTGGTGAGTTCGAGCCCCCACACTGGTTACGGAAATTACTTAAAAATAAAATCTTAAAAAATCTTGACTCTGCAATGTGGGCTGGCATCCGGGTGACTTTAAGGAGGCATCAAAAGGCTGGCTAGTAGTTGAGATTAGCTAACGGAAATGAGGAGGGGGGAAAATGTGTCGGTTTCTAAATTTTTAACTACTGAAAAGGGTTTCAACATTTGGATTCCTTTGGGATCTTGGAGAAGGGGCCAGGGAAGAAAAGAGTTTGTCTGCTTATTTAGGTGGTCAGAGATAGCTTTATTTGGATCCAGAAGGCCCGGAGACCCTTAGGAGGCCAGTTTCTAGCCCCAAGAGAACCCCCTGGATTAAACCTGTTGATCAGAGACAGAGCTTCATGCAGTGTTCTTATGTTGAGAAGTTCTGGGTGTTCATCTGTGCCAGCTTCTCCTGGGAATCAAGTCAAGTGCAGACAATGTGTGTGTCTGTGTGTGTCTGTGTAAGTGCACGTGGCACATAGTATGGGAGAAAAGGTCACAAAGGGTAGCTTGCCCTGAGCCCCACACCCCCATGACAGTGCAGCCAAAGAGAACAAGAGTCATCACTAGCCCGGGACAAATGACCAAATGAACATCCCCAAACTGCTCTGCCCTTCAGGGACAGAGGCCCAGGACCCCAGAGCTGGGAGGAGGGAAAAGGCACTCCTGCCCCTAGGCAGAAGGGCTGGGTCCCAAAGGGAGGCCTGTACACGGTGAGGTGACCGGGGACTGCAGGGTTTAGTCAGCTCGACTGAGGGCTGGATGGAGGCTGGCTGGGCAGGAATCAAGGTCTCCCACCACGGCCTCCCACCACTTCCTCTTCGGCTTTTATTAGTATCAAGGTGGTGCTTCCCACCTAGCTCTCCTTCCATGGGGACTTTTAGTTCATGTTCCTTTGTTTCTCCTTCCATCATCAGCTATCTAGTTAATCTTTGTTCGATAACTAAATGATCCCCTGGTTGGGAATCCCGAACTGTACCTTCAGGGAGGTGGGCATTTAGGACTAATGATTCCAGAATCTGGAATCTGGAGCCAGATTCCAGGTGAGAGTGAGCAGTCTTGAGCAAACCCTGGGTCTCGTGGACTCCTGGTCTGAGAGTGGTCAACCACGAACACGGAAGCCGCCACAGAGGGTCAACAAGACGACTGCCAGCTGCCTCATCTGTCCAGCACTCTGGCAGTCTGAAGAAGAAACTGCTAGAGCGAGGGCCGAGCTGTGATGTCATTAAGGAGGTGGGGTTCCTTCATTCAGTCAAGTCTGAGGAGCTTCCCGGTGAATGTGTTCGTACTAGACTTCCCTCCTTCCCTCTGCCCTGCTGCCCAGCTCAGTAGAGCTATCTAACCGCAGGCACAAAGTGGCCATCCACTAATGAAAAAATAAATGCACGTTGCCTTGTGGCCCTTGCCATGGGCCTGAACACCAGACACTTTTCTCAAGGAGTCAGGTGAGGGAGGAAGAAAAAGGAACAGAGAGGTGCAGAGGGAACATCAGTTACCACAGGAGGAGGCTGTGAAAAATAGAGCATCAGGGGGCACCTGAGTAGCTCAGTCAGTTAAATGTCTGCTTCTAGTTCAGGTCATGATCTCGGGGTCCAGGGATTGAACCCTGCATCTAGCTCCCTACTCAGCGGAGAGCCTGTTTCTCCCTCTCCCTCTGCCCTTCCTCCCTGCTCATGTGCATGCGTGCTCTGTCCAAAATAAAGAAATAAAATCTTTTTAAAAAAAGAGAGAGAAATACAGCCTCAGAAGGGGTCCCAAGGGTTCCACTCTGATCACCAACAAGGAGAAAGTACAAAGACAAAAGCAAAATGCTTAGTGTCATTTCTTTGTAACTAACATCCCACTCAGAACAGGGGTCAACACATTTTGCCCCCAGCTCAATCTATCAGTGGGGCCGCTGTCTCCCTATGTGGGCCTACCCCACATACCTCGCTGGGAAATGGGTCCCTGTGGGCTGTCATGGTCCTGAAGAGGATGCATGTGATGTGGACACTCATGGCATTGGAACAAGAGGAAGTGGACCTCTGGGCTTTTTAAAGTGCATAAGAGATTTCTGAGACACTTCAAGGAAAGCCTATAAAGAGGGCTGACGCCCCTCATGGGAGCTGTTTGAGATGAAGGGAGATGAAGAATATCTCCTCAGGAGTTCAGAAATGAGAGGCCAACCCCAAGGATGATGGCTTCAAGCCTGGGCTGTGCTTACCGCTGAGAAAGCGCTTCATGGTGTCGCTGCTGGCCAGCTTCATGGCTGTCTGTCCCGAGTAGGTGGCCAGTGTGGGGTCAGCCCCATAGGACAGCAAGAGCCAGATGGTCTCCAGGTTGTCATTGACCACCGCGTCATGAACCGGCCTGCGGAGGTGATACAGGGTGAGGACAATGGGGCCCAAGCAGGAACCTGGGTGTCTAGCCTCAGGCTAATACATCAGGGGAAAGTAACTTAACATGAGCCCAGAATAATGTGGGTAAGAGTTAGGGTGGAGGAACCGTCTCTGAACTGTACCCCCCCATCAGATCTCTCCACTTCCTTCTCTCTCTGCCTCTTTCCCCTCCCTCGCATCTGTCTCTTAGGTTCTCCCTACATTTGGGACAGTCCCTGAGGTACACTGTAGCTCCATTGGTTGCTCTGGAGTTCGGGAGAGAACGGGCCCCTGACTGAGGATAAACTTAAGGCAGTCGCTGGGGGTATGAACAGAAAGATCTGGAACAGGGACGAGTGGAGTGGCTCTGTACACCAGGTGGCAGCCAAGCAAAGCCTGCATCCTCTGACCCAAGTCTCTGCTTGGTAAGCAGTTCCTGTCTTGATGTGACCCAGGAAGCAAGCCCTCTGACAGAGGTGAAGGGCTGTAATTTCTTTAAGACACAGCAGGTGTCTTTTTTAACGTACAGACATCAAATCAAGAATCAAATCTGGGATGTTACCCTAAGGTGGGCCTCCCCGTTCCTATAAGGCCAAGACTCTGCCGGAGACAGATGAGCCACCAGGAGGACGTGAGGGAGCCCGAGTGGCCGTCCTGGTAAAGCTGCACTTGTCAGGATGATCCCTAGATAACCCAACCTCTCCTTGGGAACCAACGTGGGCTGGCCGGCCAGGAACTCGTCCACCCCTGCCCTAAACTGCCCCCCCACAGCGGTCTGTAGCCGTCTTCCTGAAGCACTTCCCGACAAGGCTTGGTGTGCTGCGAAGGCCCAGGCTGCAGCAAGTTCTCTGGAGGGAGGGGCTGAGCTGCGGGGCCGGGGGTGGGGGGGAGGGGGGCTGGGGAGCGGCCTTCTTGCCTCGTGCCGTCTTGTGCACTGCAGTTCACGTTGGCCCCATGCTCCAACAGGATGTTCAGGATGTCGGTCCAGCCCCTGGAGCAGGCCTCATGCAGGGCCGTGTAGCCAGCATTGTCGCGGTGATTCACGTCTTCGCTGTCCTTCTGGAGGCAGTAGAGAACAACGTCCTGCAGGGACAGGGACAGCTCCATGAGCGAAGAGAGGCCTAATTCTTGAAATCACCCCAGTTAGGCTCGAAGCTCTCCAAATGTCCAAAGAGAAAGTCTTAGAACCTGCACTTTATTCTGGGGCCTAATGGGCAAGTCTCAAAATCTTCTGTCAATAAAGTCAGTCCTGAGGTGCCATGGCCAGGGCCTCAGCTCTGGGCTATTTCCTTTGCAGTGGGGAGACCCGTATTACGACCAAGGATATTCCCTCATCTGGGCGTGGGTTGTTGGGGTGAGGTCCGCAGAGAGGCTCACCTGCCCGCCCGGAGCTCAAACTCTCGGGCTTCAACTCCCTGAGCCCTGATTCCCTAGTCTGGGGCTTTACAAGAGGGCCCCAGACCAGAGAAATGAGGCATGTGCTGGCAAGCACAGCCTCTGGCGGTAACTGGAGAACAAGGAAGAAAGAATGGGTTGAAGTCCTCTCCCTGGATGCTGGTTTTAATAGTTGTAAGCGCTGTCCCTGGATGTTTACCCCAGGGCAGTCCGCTCTTGCCTTCCCCTCAAATCAGTATTGCTCTGAGTATACCTCAGCGTGGTCATTCACTCACAAGGTAAAGATGAGCCTCCCTGGGCTACACGACAGGACCAGAGGCAGGACTCCGGGACTAGAAGCACCCCAGCTGGTCTGAGAAGAAGCTGGTGAATAAGCTGAGGGGGAGGGGAGGTGTGGCCCCCTCTTCTGAGGGGAAAAGGCAGGCAGCAGTCCCAGAGGCCTATTATTAGCCCTCTCTCCGACCCTGGGGACATGGGTGGCTCAGGCATCCTGACCGACAGTTAGCTCACAGGCTAGCCAGCGAGAAAAAGTGAGTGAGAAATGAGAAAGTGAGCGAACAAGCAAGCGAGTATGTGCTGTGATGGGGGTGCTATCTCCTGAATGTATAGGAAGTATTCTGCTCGCTCAGGAGAGCAACCTTCCTCACCAACGCAGACAACGCTGGCCTCCTCCCTCAGGCCTCAGACGACTCCTCCTCCCTCCCGTGACAGGCTGCCCAACCTGCTCCTGTCCTGTCCTGGTTGGTTCTCCTATGGCCTCCTACTTGCCCCAGGTTTGGCCCCAGGTAGAAGAAGGTTAAACCTGACGGCAGGGGTTGCTCATCTTTTTTTCTTAGATCTCCCTTGGCACCTACCCTGGCCCCCAAACTAGGCACTCAGGAGAGACGGGCAGCTCGCCAGTGAGCCACTGTCAAGGCAGTTCTCCTGTGCCGACCAGCCCGGCTGGGACTGCGCCCATATTTAAATGAGTCAGATATAGGGATTGGAAGCCTTCAAACAAGGCCTACTCTAAAACCCACATCTCCACCCTTAAGAGCAAATCCTTAGGAAATAATTGGTGCGGTGGGCAGATATACGTGGTCAAGGGGTTCATATCAACAAAAGTGCCTGACAACGTTTTATCATAGTCACAGAGCCAGGCTTCTGCCCTACCCTGGCACCTGGGAATCAAAAAGACCCTGGTAGGAATTCAGACTCATACATATGTAAGAGCTGAATGGTCCTGGACACATCACTTAGCATTGTTAAGCTTTGATGTTCTCACGTGTAAAATGGGCTAATAAAACCTACCTCCACGGGTCAGTGGTGAAGAGCTCTTAACATGACCAATGTGGTGCTCAATACAGGCCAGCTCCCCCTCCCACTTTCTTTCCAACCCCAGGGAAGCAGTGTGAGTGCGGAGTGCGGCCCCGCCTGCCAACGCGCCACTGACTGCTGGCCATTGGGAGTCCCAGTGAGGGGAGGCTGGAGGGCGTGAAGAGTGAGCGGTGATCACTCCCATTCCTCTCTGAGTGGGGGAGCTGCCACAAAGCAAAGTTTAAGACGACATCAAAACCCCGTTTCTGGCCTACAAATGTGCTGGATTATCAATATTTCAATTCTTTTCAATCCCAACCGATAGTCCAATGAGCTTGCGTTCCCACGCTCCCTGAGAGCAGTGAGGCGGCCCCAGAGGCCATCTGGGCCATAGGAGTCCAGTGGAGGTTGAAGCCCCAGGTCCAAACGAAGTCCCGCCCAGGCCACAGAAGACACAACGGGAGAAGCTTCTCCACAGATGCTGGGGATCTCCCTACCTTGTAGCCAAGACGGGCCGCCCGCTGCAGGAGGGTCTCACCCGCGTTTTTGTTCACTATGAGCCGACGTGCCTCTGGAGGGATCTGCCGGGCTGTAGGTGACTCGGAGGCCTCCTCTGGGCCGGCACTTCGGGACTTAGAGGGTGTGCATGGTTCTGTGGGTTTCACTGGGGTGGGAGGCTTGGGAGATTTTGTCTTCTGCTGGCTCCAACGACCTTTGCCCTGGAAAGCAGAGATGGGGTCCTGGATCAGCACAGGTTCCCATCCACTCCCACCCCGATGTTGAGGGGGCTCAAATCCTCAACCACATAAGCCAAAAAATGACCAAGGGATTGGAAATCAGAGACAGAGGGGACATCCCAGCTTCCCCGAAGCACTCCACATGCCTTCTTTACCTGCCTCCATTCCATTTGTTGCGGTTTTGACAACTCCTATTTCTAAATGAGTGAAGCAAACTGATAGGAAGGAGAAGTGGAGATAGGTATCTTTGACCAAAGACGTACAGCTGCTGAGGCTTTCACTCCTGTGGCAAAAACCTGCCTCCTAACCTGCCCCAGGCTCTTCCCACCTTCCTCCACACCCCAGCCCTGGATCACATCCATGCCCACCTTGCGTGGTGCAAAGCACATGGGCTCAAGTCAGAAAGATGTCAGTTTGGAATCTTGCCTCTGCCACCCACTAGTTACAAGACCTGGATTAAGGCCCAACCTCTCTGAGCCTCACTTTCTCGCTTATGGGCTCTTCACATGGGGAGGAACCGTGTTTGAGAAACTGTACTCGAGGAACCAGACCGAAGGAGCCTCATTTACACCGGACCTAAGTTAGATGATGAGATTCTAAACTAGGAGCTGGGGGCACCTGGGTGGCTCAGTGGGTGAAGCGTCTGTCTTCAGCTCAGGTCATGATCCCAGGGTCCTGGGATGGAGCCCTGAGACTGGCTCTCAGCTCAGCAGGGAGCCTGCTTCTCCCTCTGCCTCTCTCCCTCCCCGACTCATGCTCTCGCTCATTCTCTTTGTGCCTCTCAAATAAATAAATACAATTTTAAAAAAATATAAATAAACTGAGAGCTGAAGTCCTAACTGGACAAGACTTCGGAGGACCTTGCGAGAGGTGGGTCCACCTTGCGTGTGGGAGGGACATGAATCACTGGGTGACCAGAGGGCAGACTCTAAGTTGCCCTCATCAGATTCTAAGTTGGCCCCTGATGATACCCCTGATATTTGTGCTCTCATGTAGCCCCCTCCTGCACTGAACAGGGCTGATCTGTGTAGCCAACAGGAGTGTGCAGAGGTGACAGTGTTTGACTTCCAAGGCCACTTCCTAAAAGACAATGTGGCTTCAGCCTTACTCTTTTTTGGATCACTTGTTCTGGGGGAATCCAGTTGCCACGTCAAAGGACACTCTCCAAAGGACACTCAAGCAGTCCTTTGGAGAGGTCCCCAGGGCAAGGCAAGGAGGCGTCTCCTGCCAATGACCAGCCATGTGAGGTAGCCCCCCTGGAAGCAGACCCTCCCACTCCAGTCAAGCCTTCAGTTTAATGGAGCCCTGGTTGACACCTTGACCGCAACCTCACAGGAGACCCCAAGCCAGACCCAGCTAAGCTGCTCATGAATCCCTGACCGCCAGAAGCTGTGGGAGATAGTGTGTTTGTTGTTGTGTTGAGGTAAGGTTGAGGAAAATCTGTTAGAGCACAAGAGACAACTAACACATACCACTTATCCAAATCCCTCAGAGCATTACTAAAGTCTCACAGAAATCCTATGTGTTCTACAATCTTTTACAACACTCTAGACTTCCTTCTCCACATATGCAGGCCACCTAGCCTGAAACAAATAATCTGATACTTGATGCCAGACTTTTAACTTCCTTATACCATTTCATGGACAAGTCTGGCCTCCTGCTGGGTTTGAGGCTCCTTTGGGGCAGGGTTCACATTGTTATCTTCTCTCTCTCTCTTTTTTAAAGATTTTATGTATTTATTTGACAGACAGAGATCACAAGTAGGCAGAGAGGCAGGCAGAGAGAGAGGAGGAAGCAGGCTCCCCGCAGAGCAGAGAGCCCGATGTGGGGCTCGATCCCAGGACACCAGGACCATGACCCAAACCGAAGGCAGAGGCTTTACCCCATTGAGCCACCCAGGCACCCTGTCATCTTCCCTTTTGTTCCTTACAGCACTTCCCTCCGGGCTGGACACATCATCACAACACATATTTGTTGACTTGATTCAAGCCAGCTCTGTGCAGAGCCCTGGGCAGACTGAAAAGTTACCGAAAATCATGAAGCTTGGAAAGCGATGGCAGCAGGGAGAAGACCAGAGCCCAGGGCATTTGTCTCCTCTGGTAAATCCCAAGAGAACTGGAACTGCTGTCCATCTGCATCTCCAAAGGGCAGAGAGGTCCAATCACTAGCAGGAAGGCACGGCTGATCAGTGTAGGGTGTAGCTCTACAGCCAGGAGGGCAGAGGTAGATAACGGCCATACTGGAGGAGGCTGGGTAAAGTGCCTGGGTTTTTGCTAAGCCAAGCTGGGAGCCAAAGGGTGACTTTCCTTCTGGGGGCAAGAGCCACCAGAGACAAGGGAGGCTGCCTGAGAGGGGGAGGAGCAAGAACAAATGGGGGCCCCGCCCCCTCCCCTCTTCCTCCCTGGCTCAGAGCCCCTGTGGGAAGAAGCCTTTGGCCGATGCCCCAGCTTTAGTGTTGCAGGCGCGTCCCCCGCCCTCCCCCCGCCCTGCTTCCCACTACAAAGCACCATGGCATGGGGGCATCCAGAGCAGGTGGTGGGGACTGGGAGAGAAAGAAAGGCGGGAGGGAGAAAGGGAGGCCCTGTGAAGGGACAAAACCTCTCTGGGAGGAACATTTCAGCAGACACTGCCAAGCGGAATAACCAGACACAACTACCAGCGTGTGCTGCTGAATGTCAGGCAGCCAGTCACCTTTGTGTGGGATGGGGCCGTATGAGGGAGAAGCAGGGGGGAAGAGGAGGGGGACGCCCACCTTTCACCAGAGCTGCTCAGCATTGCAGTGTGTCCCTGCCTGGGCGTCCCCAACCCCAGCGTCTCCCAGATATAGACGGGAGGCACATGGAAAGAGCCGGGGCGGTGAGACCTGCATCACGTCCCCTCGTTGTCACTCGTGACCACTGAGTAACCTCGTGCCAGTCCCTTAGCCTCCTGGAGCTTCACTTTCCTCACCATAAAACGAGGACAACAGTGCCTACCTCTAACAGCCACTGCGGGAATTAAGAATGGCCACGGGAAGGGAGCACTCAGCACGGACCAGGCTTCTTTATTCCCCCTGCCCCGCTCCCTCTGGCGGTCTGAGGGAGTGGTCACTACTACCTTGCCATTCTGTGCCTCTGTCCTCTCATCCTTGCCTCAACCTGAAGCTCAAGGATGTACACCAACCTCAAAGAGCACTTTATGATTATCAAAGCCTTTTACAACCCTTGCCTCCTTTGTTCCCCCAAGTACCCTTGTGAGATGGAAAGGACATGGAGTATCATCTCCATTTTTTAAAAAGATTTTATTTATTTATTTGGCAGAGATCACAAGTAGGCAGAGAGGCAGGCAGAGAGACAGGGGGAAGCAGGCTCCCTGCTGAGCAGAGAAAGGAATGTGGGGCTAGATCCCAGGACCCTGGGATTATGACCTGAGCTGAAGGCAGAGGCTTTAACCCACTGAGCCACCCAGGCGCCCCTTATTTCCATTTTTAAGATGAGGAAATAGGCTTGGATACTTTGTTTGAGCTAGAACCGGATTCCAGGAGGGACAAGGGAAAAGGAGGGGGAGATAAGCACCTGGGTCTCCTGCCTTTTGCCACTGCCACTCCAAGCTGGAAAGAGCTGGAAAAATCACAACCACCAAATAAGCCCATTCTGACCTTTGGTGGTTTTTTTTTTTTTTTTTTTTTGGTGGCCAATGACACTGGAGCCTGGACCTTTGCTTCTTTCGAATGTAAAGTTCACCCGAGGACTGAGAACCGTGTTATTTTTTGCAAATGGTACAACGTGAAACCCAAAACCAATGATGTAAACATCAGACCCCCCAAAAAGATGTCAATTATTCAATTATGAACAGGGATTCTAGAATGCTGGCCTGGCTACTGACTGGTGAGAGCCTCTCTGAGAAGCAAAGGAACTGGTGAGTTAGTGGTGGGAGGGCAGCTCTAACTCTCTCAGTCCTACCCTCAGGCAACCTTTGTTTGGACCTCAACATCCCTGCTTCTACAAGTTGCTTTCTACCTTGATTGACTCAGAAAACTCTGACTGGTTTCCAGGGAGTTAAGCCCAGATGAAAGCTTCCTGACTGGATGTTAACAAGCTATTCAGGCGAACATCCTGCCATATTCTTCAACTCTTCCTTAACTCAAAGGAAATCCAAGGCCTGTTGAGGAAAAGCCAGGAAGAACCAAACCTGAGAGTTTTCAGGCTCTTATTGTTAACTGATAACTTTAGGTCCCATTCTTCAAATGTAACCCCCAACTCGCCTAGAACTACTTCAAAATGCTTCAATAAATATGAGTTCGTTTGGTCCTCCCCGTCCACTGACTCACTCACTCAGACGACTGTTGATCAAGGAGCCTTGGGAATGCCTGCCGCCCTAGCCCGCTCCCTTCCCACCAAGTCCCCTCACTGGCAACGCACCTTGGCCTCTTCTGAGACATTTGCCATGTGCTTGGTCTTGCACTTCCGTTTTCCTGATGGCTTTTCTGAATTTTCAAGGCAGGCTGGCTCCTCCAGGTTATTTGGGAGGAAACCGTTTGGTGAATCCGAGATCCCCTGGGCTTTGTTGGGCAAGAGAAGGTTCCTGTTCCTGAGGCGGTGCTCCGAACTTTGGGAGGAAGTCTTCTGCTTCCGAGCCTTTAAATCTGAAGGCAAGAAACAGGAAAGAATGGATGTCAGGGAAATGGAGCACAGAAAAGCAATACCTTCCTCTATGATGAATCAGAAGGCTTTGGGGAGTCGAATCTCAGTGCTGAGTTGTGTAACGAGCAGCTACCAGAGTCTAGTGTGGTGCCAATAATGCCACTAAATGCTTCGCAAGTGCCCACTGTACTTAACAACAAAGTCCCTGCTCTCCGAGCAGATGACCACTCCCAGCCCTGCCAGCAGGGGGCGGCCCAGGTGGCTGTCCCCAAGATGAGGGTAATTTTAAAAGGATTTCCCCATAGCCAGAGCAAATCGGAACTTTATTTTCAGCTTTTTCCCCATCCCCTTTGTCTCTTTCCCCACTCCAATATGAAAACAAATTTAGCCGTTCTGCTGAAGCGAAGTATGAAGTATAATGGGGTGGGGTGTAAACGGAGGTCTTCCCTCACTGCCTCCACTCACCCACCTGACTGCCTGGTTGGTCATTCGCTGAAGACATGCAGATCAAAGCCACAGAAACTCCCTGAAATCAGAAGGCGCCCTGGGCCTACTTAGCTGATGTGCAGTCACAAAAACCTGCTGCCCTCCCAGGTTGGAAATCAAGTCACCAGGATACCCTGGGCAACCTCTCTAATTCTAACCAGTGCTTACTAGACAAAGCACTTTCTAGTTTCAAAAAGCGTGGCTGTGATTCAAGGGGCACCTGGGTGGCTCAGCTGGTTATGCAGCTGACTCCTGGTTTCAGCTCAGGTCATGATCCTGGGGTGGTGGGATGGATCCCCCATCAGGCTCCACGCTCAGCATGGAGTCTGCTTGAGATTCTTTCCCCTTCTTTGTCCCTCCCCCGATGCTCCTCCCCCAACTCACCCCCCAATCTAAAATAAATAAACAAAACCTTTATTTTAAAACAGTGTGTTGTGATTCTTACAGCTCTTTCTGGATGGAACCCTGAGTGGCACTGGGAATTTCATTGCCAAGAGCCTCATCCCACAGGCCAGTCCTAAACCTCAGGTACAGCGGGGATAGTTTGGGTTAACCCTTATCTCTTAACTAATATTAGCGTCACATGGCTTGGCCACTGGCTGTGTAACTAGCTGGAGGCAAGTCATAATCTCCCACAGTTTCTTTGTCTGTAAAATGGAGAAGACCTACTCCACATCAGAGGACTGGTATGAGAATTAAATGAGGTAACATATACAAAACCCCTTTAAAAGGTGTTATAAAGAGAAAGGCATCCTTACCATATTATTTCAGTAAGCTCTTTAGGGAAGGCCCTGCCCATGTGTTCTTTATTTCCCCCACAGGACTGAGCACATGGCAAAAGATCGGTTTGTCTACAAAATGAATAACTGCAGCCTCAGTTTCTCCAATTTGTGAACCAAGAGGGTTGAGCAAGATCCAAGAATTCTCAGCTGGCTTCCCTCCACTGCGGCATATGTTCTCACATGTGACATTACCAAGGCCAAGTCCAGATGTGGAAGCCATCACCAGAGTACGAAGAACTGGCTCTAGGTTATGTGCGGCACTTAGGAGGCCAGCAGCTATCACACCAGCGCTTTCTCCCAACTCTCTCCAACCCGCTCGTGGGTCCCCCCACTCATTCAAGAACTGCCACGTTAGATGGCTTCTAATGGCAATTCCAACGAGACATTCTCAACCGGGGCTTTTGATGCAACAAGTCTGGGCTGAGTCAAAAGAGGAAGGAACAGAACGGTGCCTTGTGAGGGAGGACGTCAGGAAACATGGGGAAGCCATGTTGCGGCATTTACCGCCCGAGGAAAAGCAGCAGCTCCCTACCTGGCTTACCCAGGGCGGGGCAGGCTCCGGAGTTTATACAGCTGCAGTGGAGCAAGAACTTCATAGTAGCACGGAAAGAAACAGAGTAGACGTAGTAGCTGCATGAGTGGAAGCGTCTCTTTCTATCCCCTCTTCAGGTCAAGGAGGGACATATCGAAGCCCAGGACAAGAGGAAAGGTTGTGAGGGCGCCTGGGTGGCTCAGTCGGTTGACAGTCTGCCTTCGGCTCAGGTCACGATCTCGGGATCCCGGGATCGAGCCCTGTGACAGGCTCTATGCTCAGTGCGGAGTCTGCTTCTCCCTCTCCCTCTGCCCACCCCACCCCTCATCCTGACTCGTGCTAGCGCTCTCTCTCTTTCAAATAAATAAATACAATCCTCAAAAAAACCAGAAAGGTCATGAGGCTCAGACAGAAATAAGGTGACCTGGGGCGCCTGGGTGGCTCAGTGGGTTAAAGTCTTTGCCTTTGGCTCAGGTCATGATCCCAGGGTCCTGGGATCGAGCCCCGCATCGGGCTCTCTGCTCAGCGGGGAGCCGGCTTCCCCTCCCTTCTCTCTGCCTGCCTCTCTGCCTACTTGTGATCTCTGTCTGTCAAATAAATAAAGAAAATCTTTTAAAAAAGAAAAGAAAAAAAAGAAATAAGGTGACCTGTCTAGTTTGGCCTCTGCCTGACTTCCTCATGTCAACCTGAAAGACAGGTAGCAATAGGAAGGTTCAGAGCTTTCCTAAGAAGAGAGATGTTTGCCAGGCAATCCCTTCATGAAGATGTCACCACTGGATCTGGAGGAAGGCAACCAAACCATAAGCCAAAGCCAAGAGCCTTGACTCAAAACCCTTAGCCACATGCATGGAGGGAGAATGACCTGCATTTCAACAACCAAAGCTGTCCCCAAATCCAACAGGATGCCTTGCCAAGCAGTGTTCTCCATGCCCTGGGAGGTGTTTACGTAAAGGCTACCTGTCCACAGTGCTACAGAGATCTCTGCTTTTCGACGGAAAATGGAACCAGGAAACCTCAAAGGTCCTTCTGATTCCAAACCAGTAAGTTCCGCGGGAAGAGTCCCAGCTCGTAGGAAACCAGCTCTCAGTAAAGAAGACTAAGTGACGCCAAAGCTCCTCTTCATCCTAACACAAGCGGCTGAGACCAACGACTTGACGTCTCGTTCCTGACCAATCCCTTACGGCTCTGGCAGGAAAAAGGGAAAATTATCCTCAGTCTCCCACAGTTGATGACGATTAGCTCCATTACCCTCTGCAGTGTGGGGATGGTATCAGCTACATCTCTGCTTAAGCCGAGCTGGAAGTGAGGGTTAGCCTTCTCTGCGTTAGAGCAAACCCAGAATCCACTATCCCTTCAGAAGGCAGTTCTTCCATTTTCAACAATAGGGAGACTGTGGATCTTTCCCACCGGCTCAGGATAAATACATTATCAGAGACAATCAACTGTTGCTTCAGGGGCAGAGGTCAAAGGAAGAGTGAGACACAGATATGCTCTTATGGAACCCAGAGACATATTTTTTGTTCATCTAGAAACATGTTATAGAAATGCTGCCCCCCCCAAAACAAAAACAACAGAAATGGGCCTGACCAGTACTTAGCAGAACATACTGATACAGGCCTCGGTGATAGTCTGTGCCTCCGTGATTACACATGACAGCATCTGGCAGAGCCAAATAGCCAAAGACAGCTTGGGTTTCTCCTTCGTCTGCCTGCTCTTCCGACTCAGGTCGAACAAAACTGATGCCACCTCAGGTCACCTCAAAGCTTCACTCTGCCTCTTAATAACCTCTGTAGCTTTAATTGAGAAAGCAAAGTTGTGCCCGCTTCTACTTGAAGTTCTTCTGTTAAGTTGAAGAAACTTTGTACTTCTTTTTAGTGTAGGGGCTGGTGGCATCCCAGGAAAGGCAGCCAATGCCTCTTTCTTCTTGAACCCAGGATTCTAGGAGAGAGAACCCAGCCTCCTAAGACCCAGCTCCCTCAGGTCAACCAGAGAACTCCCTGGTATCGAGTTGTCCCATGCCAAGGAAGCCCTTGTGGCCTTGCCCAGGGGTTCAGACTCTTACATGAAACTGGAGGGCTCGGGCCTTCATGTCCTCTGCTTCCCTGCAGGTCAGTCCAAACTCATTCAATCTGAACCCCAAGCCAAAAACTGGGGCCTGGAGTTGAGCGACCACCTCTGGCAGCTGGAGCTCACAGCACCAGGTTTCTACGGGTGCAGAGGCCTTCGGCTGGCGAGGAGAAGGCGGAGGTGGGAACACCCGAGATGCCCGAGGGTCCCCAGAAGCCAAAGTCACTGTGGCCTGGGGCTGAGTGCCAGCAGCTCGCTGGGGCAGCAGCCCCCAGCCAGCCTTACCTGCTCTCCCTTTCCGCCGCTGCTCTTCTTCTTGCTCTGTCAGGTACTCCCCAGTCTGATACTTCCGGCTCTTCTGTCGTCTCCGCTTCTTCCTCTTCACCAGGCCCTCCTCCTCGTCTTCCTCCTCCTCCTCATTGGTGTCCCACATTTGCCGGGCAGCCTCTGTCCTCCAGGGCATTTCTCGGGCTCGCCACAGGTGCCGGCGGCCCTGGCTCAGCAGAGTCTTGTCCTGGGCATGGTGGCTGCGATACTGGGTGTCCCGTTGGGTTTTTCTCACCTTTCGACGCTTAGCTGGGGTGGGGGTCACATCTTCTTCCTCCTCTGTGGGGAAGACCTCCTGGCTTCCCATGTCACTGTCTGCCACACCAGCAAAGGGGCTACAGATGCCTCCTGTGGACGGGATGTACAGAGGACGGTCAGGGACCTCTTCAAAGGACAAAGAGTATGGTGGCGAAGCAAGTGCCCCGGATTAGAAGCTTGAAGGTCTGGGTTCAAGTTCAGGCTCTGCCAGTTATTAGCTGTGTGCTCTGGGAAGGTTCCTTCACTTCTGTTTCCTCCTCTATAGAACAGGGACACTGTTCTCTGCCTTACTGGCCTCACAGGACTGTTTTGAGGCTCAAATGAGATAACCCACCCAGAAGCACTTTACAGAGTCCAATATGCCACACAAATATCGAGTATCCAAGCCACACGCCCTTCCTCATCCATGTTGCTGTGACTTTAAGTCATTGCACAAACTCTTACTTAGTGCTTACAAGGCGCAGAGCATTATGTGAGGAGCAGGAGGGGGCAACGGGTCCCTGCCCTTTGGGAAATCAGGGTTCAGTGGCAGCGTAGGGAGGGCAGATCAGCAGCATACCCCGGCCCCTGCTCACTGACAGAGACTCCCTGGGCAAGCAGAATCATCACAGAAGAGTCGCAGGAAAAGTGAAGCAAGGAGTCCCTTTCCTGTGACACAGCCTGGGTTAGTCCCGCCCAAATGCTCATACACAGACCCCACCTCCTAGTAAGTGGCCGAGAGTCCAAGGGTGGAGCTCTGTCCCTGAATGCCCCCCTCCTCCCCACCACAGCCGCTCCTCCCAGCTGGGCAGGCGCTTCCCTCCCCTCTCCACAGCACCCCAGCACGATGGTACCTTTCCTGGTCTCCTCCACCATCTTGCCAAGAGGCCATTTTCATCCCCACTCCTTCCTTCAACTGTGCTAACCACAAAAGTATAACTGGCCCGGTTTAGCACAACAGCAGATCTGACAGTCTCCCTCCGAGGCAGCTTTGATACCCAACCACCTTTCTCCCAAGGACTCGCTATTAACTTGACAGTCCCCAAACACAAGCGAGGTCAGCAGAAGAAAGAAATGGTTTCGAGGCACATGAACAGTCCTTAACCAAAGTTTCAAGTCAGTCAGACCGTTTAAAGAGAGCGAATATTTAGCAAAATGTCCATATATAGACCAGGCAAGGAACAAAGTGTTCTGGTTAATCTAATATTCTGGTTAATACGGAATCACCATAGAGATCACACAGGGATCACCAATTTCCAAAGAATCAAATACAGTACAATGTGTTTAACAGTAAAACGAGACTGGGTGTAATGTAATCACTCTTTGATGATTCAGAAGACACTTCAGGATTTTGCAAGGCCTCCAGGCCGTCATTACGAGCCCCAATTACCACCGCGCTCTCCATGTGCTGAGGTGCCAGTTAATAGAATGTCAGCTAGCAGAGTTTACACTGCGCCCTGCTTCCCCATTCCATCCACTTTGCATGGAAATACGGGTGAACCAGGGCAACCACTTCTAGCGCTACATACCAACGTGGAGGCTAGCACACGCTAGCGGGGACTAGAAAGAGCTCTTTTTTTTCACACACTGAATACAAATTCAGGAGACCAAATGTGATTCTACCGGCCCTGAAAACCCAGTGACCATTTCCGACTTTGTTCATGCCTGTCACCCAGGGCAGCAAGTCCAAAGGTTGGATGTCCATGCCTGACACTGGCCCCATTCATCATGAGAAGCCAAAGCTTGGAGTAGGCCAGGTTTCCTGAGTGGCATAGGCCTTGCCTCTTCCCACCATTGGCTGCCAACAAGAAACATCAAATCCCTGCTCGGAAAAGCCCCGTTTAGAAAGTCGAAGCAAGCAGTCCTAACATCGTGGGCCGTGTTCCCCCTCCCCTGGGCTCTCCGATCTCTGCAGGGAGCTGGGCATCTCAGCACAGTGAGTCAAATTCTCACTCTCCACCTGGGCCAAAGGCAAAATCGCTCAACCAGATTTCTACCTCTCTCTGCAGAGAAGGGCCAAGATGGGCCACGGCTTCAGACTCACTCACCAGACTGACTGCGCGTTCGTGTGCTCAGAACCACGGGGATGAAGTCACGGAAACTGCTCTTTGCTTTCTTCTCCAAGGAACCTGGAGTGATGTGTGGTTTCAGGGCAGAAGGTCGAAATATCACAATCAGGAGACCAGGGACTGGAAGCCGCCCCCTCCCACCCACCCAAGAGGCTTGGGTGCAAAAATCAAGGGAGGGTTTGCATCTTTCCCAGGGTCTCCTTGGCTCTCCTCATGCTCTCACCTGCGTGCATCTCTTGGAGAAGGAGCACCTCCCAGTAGTTTTTGAGAACTGGGAGCTGGGTCACTTTTGGTGACACCAAATAAAGGGCTGTGTGTAGAATCGATTTGGCAGCATGCCAGCCAGTTGAAGGCCTGGCTGCCTGCAGGACCAGGAGGCTGCCACACTTCCGCACAGCTAGAACTAGGCTGGAGCAGGTCCCAGACAAGGGCAACCCGAGTGGATCGTAGAGGACTGGGCGAGGCAGGAAGATGGGAGCAGAGAGTAGTGGACAAAGGGAAAATACCACATAAGAACAGACTAGAAAAAGGCAGGTCATGTCAGACAGGCAAGGCCATGAGAACAGGCTACTGTGCATGGGAATACATGGGCGTCTCCCCGTGATGAGGGCACCAAGGAACTATCAGTGGCAGAGCACACAGGTCAAGTACACACCTTCCTACAGCAGACATACCGCGTGTCCCTCAATAATAAGGGTTCAGGATTTCCCTAAATGCTTCTGGCTAGGTATCTGGGTATTAATTTCTTAACTTTTTATAATGGGAGTTTTCGAATATACCAAAATGAGTTTCATGAACCCCATCCTGTTTTGGTCTCAGTCCTCATGAACCCCGTTTCATCTCTGAACTTAGACCCACTGCACGGTAATGGGTCGGCTACTCTGTTGGAGGACTGACTTTTGTTTGTCTGAAAACCATCTTTTCTTCGGCCTTCTGTGTATCTATTTCAAGTAATCAGGATGAACAGAATAAGCCCCTTCTCCCTTGCCTTTGATTTTACAGGTGTCGATTTTATCTTCCTTCCATAACAAATAAGTCTCACTCTCTGGGCAGTGCAGAGCCACTACCCACCCCGCCACTGACCTGCCTCGGGGACCCCTCTGCAGCCCAGAGGGCGTGGACCTGTGGAGCCTACCTTCCTCGTGGCCATCGGCTCGCTTTCCTGGAGACTGGGAATCCGGCTTTGTTGGCTTCCGGTGCTTGTGCTTTACCCTGACTCCATTGTGCTCTTTTCCTGAATCTGAAGCCCCCTTGGGGCTTTTCTTGGTGGGTTCCTGGGGGTCACTAGGCGGCTTCCGGCACTGTGGAGAGGTAGAGAGAGTCAAGTCTAAGACCAGTTTCACTTTTTAAGAAAGCTTTGCCAATGGTAAGTCCGGTGCCCTGTTCTGACACACGGACAGGAGCTGCCGTGGGGTCCCGGGGCAGGAGCTTTCTGAGCGTGAACCCTGTGCCCTAGCTAATCCCCACAGACAACCACATGCCATCATTTTTACAGGTCTACGGAGTCTGCGTTCACAAGCCACATCAATACCCGAAGTCATTTTCAAAGGTGTAAAGTTAGGCCCGTGTTCTCTACATCCAAACAGCAATAGAGACGTGTAGAAAACAGAAATGCCTCTTCGGCAAGTCATGTGACCACACTGGTCAACTACCTTCACTGTGAATGGTATGGACACCAAGAACTGAAAACAATTCTTAGCCCGGGCCAACTGAAGAAAAACGGTCTATCTCCGTGTCTAATAGATTCAATGGAGGGGAGAAGAAAGGCATGACATGGGAGCAACTCACATCACCCCGTACTTAGGGAAGACAAGGAAAAGGCTGAGGCATTAGTAATAAGCCACTTGATACTCTACAGTACTTTCAACATCTCAAAACATTCTCTTCTCCATTATTTGATTTGATCTTTCTGATAACCCCGAAAGCAGAAGCTAGTATCATCCCCACTGAACGGACAAGGAAACTGAGGCTCTAAGACTAGAGGTTAAACGCTTTGTCCAGAGCAACACACGGCTTCAGGCGTCCTTGTACTCGGGGATGGCTGCCACTTACCAGGCAAATCTGCAAATGAGCTCATTTGTGCCTGCAGTGAGAAAGTGGCAGAGCTGGGCCTGAGACCCAGGGCTCCTGGCTCCCCACCTGGGCCTCTCTCTGCAGCAGCTCTCACTCTCCTCCTTCCCCCATTCAAGTCCTCCTCTGTTTTTGCTCAGCCCTGCTCACTTGGATAGGCACGATGGCCATGCTTACACAGCGCAAGGACACTCTCAGCCAGCCTCACAGCCGCATATGCTCACAAGCTTTGAGGTCTCTCCATGCCACCAAACAAGAAATAGGGCAAGGTAGGGATTTCCAGTATTCTAGCATCCAGGGAGTGCAGAATAAGCAAAATGTTTTAACAATGAAAGCAGGCCCTAGGAAGAAAGGAAGAGTTGTTTTCCCCCTAAGCAGACCCACATGCACCTTCTAGAAGGTTATCACTGCCTAGCTCCAGCTAAGGGGATGGCTGATGTCTTACCAACAGAACATTTTCTGGGATGTTGCGGGGGATCTCGATTCCCCAGGAATAGGGAGTGACCATTCCCCACCAAATTCCCAGGACTCCTACTACACTGTGAACTCCTCCTGCTTCTTACTCAGCAGAGGGCTGAGCTAAAAATTCAAGTTCAGTTGCCTCCTTTGCTTGCTGCTGGTTCCTACAAATCAAAGTGTTAGGAAAAAGAAAGAACTGGGAGGAAAGAGAAAGACGGGGAACTGTTGCTTAAAATCTCACCTTCAGGAATGGCCAGAGAAAGACTACTCGAAGTCAGGGGGAATAAAGTTAAATGCACATAAGTCTGAACATGTCCTATTTATTTCTGAATATCACTTTTAGCCGTCTCTTTCAAGTGCAGATCATTAACTTTTATTTCCTAAGACAGACAAAAACAAGTAAAACAGAACATCTAGAAGGGATTTCTGTGCGTATGTTCTGCAAGGGCAGCACCGAGAGTAAAAATGTATACACATGCTCTAACTTATTCAAAAAGTTGGGTGGATGGGGAGACGGTGTAAAATGAACATTCCGGTTAACAGAGTTTTTAAAGCTTTTCCAAAGAATTTTCCAAAGGATGAAAAGACGATAAAATACACCCAGCACCAAATGAAGCAGAACTCTTTCTTTGCTGATGATTCCCTTCAGGATTCCATGAGCCCTTGGGGCAGGTGGTGTAGGGGACAGGAGACTATTCTGATTCTTGGTCATACCCTGCAAGGGGCTGTTTTGAATTAAGCCCTGATCTGACTTTGCTTATCAACAGTTTCTTTCTCCGGAAAAATGGAAGATAAGAAGAGAAAGATCTAAGTTATTTACTCTCCCCCCCAAAATGGACATTTGCTAAATCACTACAGGAAGCTGTGAAGGCCCCTGATCTTGTAACTTTATTCTCTGGCCTCGGCATCTATCAGTGGGCCCAGTGAACTGTTCATCTAATATAGTAAAGGGCAGTGCCTGCCTGTCATCAGGTCGCCTGCAAGACATAAGCTCCATGAGAGCAGGGAGCATGTCTATTTTGTTAGTAACACTAACAATAACAACCCACAGCCACGAGCATTTACTGAGCACTTACTCCCTGCCAGGCACTGTTCTAAGCATTCATATATATTTCATATATATCACCTCATTTACTTGTTTTAATATCAGCTTTATTGGCATGTAATTTTTTGAGATATACCATACAGTTCATTTGATTAAGTTTATAATTCCATGGCTTTTAGTACAGTTGCAGAGTCATATAACCATCATCGAGTTCCAGAACGTTTTCACTGCCCTAAATGGAAACCCCATACCCATTTCCCCACCTTATACAACCATGATTCTACTTTCTGTCTCTATCAGTTTGCCTATTTTGGACACTTCACGGCATCATCTCATTTAATCTTTATACAGCCCTATGAAAGGGGTATTCTTATGGTCTCATTGTGCAGATGAGGAAACTGAGGGCCAGCGAGATTAAGTCGCTTGACCGATAGCACAGTTAGGAAAAGTAGGACCAAGATTTAAGCTTGGGCACTGTGCCCGGCTCCGGAAAGCACCCTCTTTACCACAGCGCTGTACTGCCCTCCTGAAGATGCAGCTCACTGCCCGGGAGGGACCAGCATGTAGTAACCACTCAGCAAATGCTTGCCAAATGTTCCGTGAAACAGTCATACATAAGGAGAGTAGAAGACAGGGCGTCATAGCTGACGATGGTCATGAACTTTGGAGCCGATGACCAGAATCTGAGTTACAGCTCTGCCGTTTAGTAGCTGTGTAATGTTGGGTAACTTGCCCATTCAGTTTGTTTCCTTCATTTTCTTATCTGTAAATTGGGTATAGTATTCACCTCACAGGGTTATTGGAAGGATTAAGTTAGATGATGTGTGTAGAAAGCACTTGGCATACAATATATATGCTACGTGCGCATATGCGTGTGTATAGCATACAGCACATATAATGACATGAATTATTTTTCTTATTACCACTAAGGACAAATCACAGTTACTTAAGCAAATGCTATACATATGCTCTACTATGTTATGACCTGTGTTCCTATTTGGCATGTCTCAGCCATACAGAGATGGCTGTGAGATCATTGAGAAAACTCACCCAAACTCTATCCCTGGGGTTCTTAATTTGGAACCCACGGGTGGGCTTTGTGGAGGGGGTGGGCCCATGAACTCCTTGAAATTACTGGCAAAATTCTGAGGTCATGTTTCTGTGGACAGGGTCTTACAGTTTCCCAAAACGTTCTATGGTCCAAAAAAGACTAAGAGCTTCCACCACAAACCCAAATTCATGGTATTCTGGCTAGAAATCTGTTCATTAGTGTATATCAACATTTAATTTGAAACTGAAAAATGTTAAAAAAAAAAAAAAGAAGAAGAAGAGCATGGCTGCATTCCAATAAAACTTCATAAAATATATAAAATTAAAATAAAATATTGCAACCAACAGCCAGAAAAAAAGTGGGGTGGCTCTGTAGCTCAGTTGCTTAAGCATCTGCCTTCAGCTCAGGTCATGATCTCGGAGTCCTGGGATCGAGCCCCACATTGGGCTCTCTGTTCACGGGGGAGTCTGTTTCTCTCTCTTTGCTTTCCCCCACCTCCTCTCTCTCAGATAAATAAATGCAATCTTTTTCTAATTTTTTTAAAGATTTTATTTGATAGAGAGAGAGAGAGAGAGAGAGAGAGCATGAGCACGAGACGGGGGAGGGGAGAGGGAGAAGCAGGCACCCCACCAAGCAGGGAACCCGATACAGGGTTCAATCATGAGCTGAGCAGAAGGCAGACTCCTGACCAACTGAGCCACCCAGGCTCTCCTAAATAAATATAATCTCTAACAAAAACAAAAACAAAAACAAAAAAACACAAAAACAAAAACATTCAATTTGAAGGCTTCTTAACTTAAGGCTTCAAATTGCTCCGTATTTTTTAAAAGTTTTTTATTTACTTAAATAACCTCTACATCCAACGCAGGGCTCAAACTCATGACCCCGAGAAGAAGAGTCACATGCTCTTCTGACTGAGCCAGCCAGGTGCCCCTAAATTGCTCCACATTTTTTGAGAAGTCCTATGTTCAACTGCTTCAAGAATCTCCTTGGACCACCAGTGGCTTCCGGATCCCCTCTGGAACATCACGGGATTCAAGTGGAATCCTCTTGGCCCACCTTTGGGCCCAGATCCCTGCCACCGTTAAGAACCCAGACCCAGATACCCACCTGTCTTGCACACCAAATTTCCAATGGGCCTAAACACGAAGCTGTCACCCCAGGCACTGGGTGGATAGGAAACTGGAAGATGAGCCCAGAAGCCAAATTGGCTTCGGCCCCACAAAACTGCAAGCATATCCTGAGCAGGCTCCCCCAGTGGTGTAGAAAACGACCCTGTCAAACGCCCCTCCCCTCCCCTTGAGAATCCCAAGTTCTCAAGGCTAGCTGTCATCTCAGAAAAGGAAAAGGAAGAATGGTTATGCGGGGAAGGGCCTGTTATTAACTGATTTTCCTCGTCAATCTCCTCTTCCGCTTTCCAACCCCATCTGAGACAATGGGTTCCCTGGCCTCAGGGACCAAATCACTTCCCTCATCCTACAAAATACAAGCCAGCCCCTCCTCATGATAGAACACCATATATGGACAGTGTGACTTAGAAAGAGGACAGTGGGTCAGTAAGCACAAGCCTTCCAATCAGTTTAGTTCCCAGAGCTACTCCAGGACACCGCAGTGGGAGGTTGACATCTGCAGGAGAAAGCAAACCTCTGATGTCCGGGCCCTGCCCTCGACCTCAGCCCCACACTCACCTTGGGTCCATGGGAACTCCGGGCTATGACCTTGGCTTGTGGCTGCTGCTCCTCACCGTCCTTCTCTTTGCTGTACTTCATTTTCTTGGGCGGCAGAGATTCGGTCACCCCATCGGTCACCACTGAGTCTGGCTGCCACTTATTCTTGCAAGCAAAGACACCTACGCTTTCCTGTTTCACTCGAGCCTGCCCGGCCTTATTCCGAACTTCAGCTTGGCCCCTCTGGGGAGCTGCTGGGAGGCCATCAGCCCGGAAGCAGGTGGCTAAATTGAAGACCACATCACCATCCACTTTCTCCATTTTCACCCGTCCCAGGTCCACCTGGCTTCCAAGCTGTGACAGCTCTGTGCTGGAGCCCCTCTTGCTGCTTGGGACCACGTCCAAGATGAGTTCCTTGGGGCGGTTGTCATGAGGTAGCAAAGGCAGCTCGGGCATCTTGTGCAGGTTCTGGGGGGGGGCCAGGACCAGCTCATGAGACATGTAGGTGGCCAGTACTTGGTTTTTAGGCTTTGTGTCTCCTGCCAGCTTCAGGCCACAAGCCCCCTGGGGACCTTCTATCTTAGGAGTGCTGTCGGGGCAGAGGTGGCTCTCTGATTCTTCAGGCCCCTGATTCGCTTTTACGTCCCCACTGCTAGGCTGGACAGACAGCGCCAAGGTCCCTGTCTGAGGGCTGAGAGTCAGGAGGACAGGATTGACTTGTTCTTCGTAAGGCTTGGCAGCAATCCGACAAGTTTTGTTCTTCGTGCCAGTGTCCTGCTCTGGAGCAAAGGGGCCCCCAGGCCGTGGCTGCCCCTCTGGAAGTCCGTGCACAGCTTCACTAGGGCCAAGAGACGGCACACCAGAAAACTCGGAAACAACGCTGGTGGGCCTGATGGGCACCCCCTGACTGGGGGTCAGCTGCCCGGAACTGGAAATGCCAATGGAAAGCAGAGACGCTTGGTGGTATGGTGACCAGCCAACAGGCAGGACCTGGGTGCTGGTGGGTTTCCCATTGACTGAACACCGTGGGTAAATATTTGCTGGCCCCGTGGGCTTCCACAGAGAGAGCTCCTTAGTTTGGCACCCCGGGAGCCCAGGGGCGATGCGGGCTGGGGTGTAACGTTTGACTGTGCTTGGCTGTCCCTCAGTCCCAGCCTGGCTGCCCTTCTTGCCACAGGGGGCACTGGTGCTCTTAGGCTCTCCTTGATCGATGATGGAGATGGGCTCCTGCTTGGGGAGATGGCGGGGGTCTCGGGTGAGGCCCAGGTTAGGGTCTTTGTTCAGCAGCAGGGATGCGGGCACTGGGTTGGCCACTCCCACATAGGTGCCGGGAATGGTGCTGATCAGCGCAGTTGAGTTCTTCACCCAGGTGCTCGGGTCCCCATTCCTCACGATCTCAGGAAAGATGACGAAGGGCGAGGAAGTAGAGCCCAGGCATGAGGTGACATTGCTCCCAGCGGCCTGGGTGGTGCGCTGAGACCTAGACAAGACCGTGGAGAGGAGGGCCTTGCTGCTGGTGTGCACGGGGGTCAACACGGGCATGGGGGGCGTCTTGCGTTGGTTCGGCAACGGGAGCTTCTGGCGGTTGGACTTAGAGGAGAGGTCCAGGGGCATCTCGCTACACTCAGGTGGAGAGGCCATCTCTCGCTCCAGCTGTGGAGGTGACTTGAGGGGAGAGAAGGTGATGGAAGTCCCTTCTGTTTGCTGCTCGCCACCACCTGGCATCTTGGCGGGGTGTGGTGGGGCCGAGCTCACGCTGGGGGCTGGCAGCAAAGGCTGTGGGGTTGGAAGCACCTTGGCAGAAGCAGTAGAGAGGGAAGTATCTGCCAAAGGCCCGGGGACCCCATCGGGCGCAGGCTGGGTGCTGGTGCTGCCGGATGGGGACGCACAGGGAAGCCTGTTCACCTCCAGAGAGACCAGCTTGGAATCTGAAGTCAGAGGCCGGGCCACCGAAAACGCATATGGGTAAGACCGGAGCTCTGGGGAGGCCAGCACACCAGGGAGACACCTGTCCTGAAGGTAGGAAGGCAGGACAGGCAGTGTAAGAGTTGAGGAGACCCCCAAGGTTGTTGGCAGTGTGGCCACACTGAGTGGCTGCCCACAGCTCGGAGGCGGGATATATACCAGCGGCTGGCTTGGGGTCAGTACTGTCCCTGGCTGAAAGGACAATGGGACTTTTTGCATAGCTGGTGCCTGAGCTGCAGGAAAACATACTCGACTCAAACTAAAGGAGGCCGGGATGGGTGCAGAGGTGGGAATGGCAGCTGGTGTGGCAGCCGGCATGGGCGTAGGGGCTGGAGTAAAGATCGGGGCCGGAGTGGGTGCAGGCACCGGCGTAGGAGCAAAGGCAGGGATGAGGGTAGGGGTAGAGGGTGGGCCAGAAGACGGAGTCGGGGTGGGCATCGGCACTGACGGAGGGGCGGGAGCCGCTGGAGGCGTGGACGCTGGCATGGGAGCCAGAACTGGTGTGGGGACAGGTGCGAGGACCAGGGTTGGAGCTGAAGGGGGCACGGGAGCCTGGATCAGAGCCAAGGGAGGAGCTGAAACTGGGACTGAGAGGGGGGTAGGGGCCGGAGCCGACAGAGGAACAGGACCCGAAGGGGGAGCCGAAGCTGGCACAGGCACCAAGACCGAGGCTGAAACTGAAAGGGGGTTTGAATCAGAGATGAGTGTGGGCACTGACGGTGGTGCCGGAGCCAGAGCTGGGACAGGTGCTAAAGGAGGGGAAGGGGCTGGAACCGAAGTGGCAACCTGGACGGGAACTAGCCCGGAGTGGGGCACTGGGGTGGGGACAGAGAGGGGAACTTGGAACGGATCTGGAACAGATGGTGGGACGGAGGCCGAACTGGGAGCAGGGGGGCAGATGGGGGCTGGCAGTGGACTGAAGTTAGTGGTAACCAGAGGCAGGGTTCCCTCCACGGGGACTCCAGTTCCCAGAGTTGCCAAAATGAAAGTATTCTTCTCCCCCACGCCATGCCGAGAGTCCAAAGCCTTCACCCCAGCTGCTGAGCAGTCCACCTGCTTGCTCATTTGGGTGCTGAGGGGAGCCCAGGAGCAGTCGGCCCTGCTGTCGCCAGCCTCAGTGGCGCCGTCAGGAGCAGGAAGCTTGAGCCCGTCCCCTGAGCCGCTCAGCGGCACCAACAGGCCCTCAGCCTCCGCCACATTCCCAGCATAGTCCATTTGTGGCTGGGGGTCGTCAGGCTTGTCTTCTGACTTGTGCCCAAGTTTTTCTGCTGTACTGCCATCTGGGTCTGCCCCCCGGGCATTGCTGCCACTTCCAACTGCCGTGAGCTCCACCTGCAACGACAGAGCAGCGTGCCCGTCTTAGCTAGCTCTCTGTGGTCGGTGCAAGTGTCCCGAGGCCGGGGAGAGGTGGCAGCGGGTCCTCTTTGCAACTCGACCAACCAGGTCTCAGCAGAAGCAAAGAGCAGCTGGCCGATTTCGGTCTCACATACAGCAACTCCTGGGAAATACCCTGTTCCTTCCTGCCCCCCTTCTTGGGATGGCAGACTTGGCACATCGCCCGGGCAGTTCAGCGCCACCCTTTGGTAGGTGACATGTGGCTCCACACAGCCCCTTACCTTGGAAAAACTGCTGCTGACACAAAACTCCTGAGATCCAAAGCGCTGGCAGTCACCTGTCGTGGACTCCTCATCAGAAAGGGGTGCTCTTCTAGCATGGGAGACACAACCAGAGAAGGGCCATGAGGCCTAGTCTTTGGGCCACCACCACCTTCGGCAGAACACCTCCTGCCCGTCTGGTTCCCATAAAACCACTTCCCTTGGTGGCTTGGAGGAAATCACAAGGAATTGGGCTGGGGGGACAGGTCATGAGCCGGAGCCTCCACACCCAGCTTTGCACGTTCCTGCAAAGGAGCCCAATCTGACTAGACTCCCCTCCTTGGGCTGTGTATTCTGTTCTCTAGGGTTCTCACCAGGAGCATGGAGGATGGCCTAACACCTTTGCTTTTGTCCCAAGCTTACCTGTCAATGTGACCATCCAGGAGGTACTGGGCATTGCCAAAAGGCAAAAGATCTCAAAAGACATGCAAACCAGTTTTCTCTTAAGTGCAATCTTATTTTAAGTCTATAATGGAAGCTGGCTGCAGGTATCGTAAGGGTAATCATTTTCTGAAACAAATAGCCACCTCCATTGTGTGTCATGTTCTAAGTCTGAATCATCACCTATTCACCTGATGAGGTTGCTTGCCTAGAGCGGATACACATTTATTAGCGCATAGAATGATACTGATTTGAGGCCACCGGGTCACTGGGTGCTGAGGGGCATTTCAAGGACACAACTTCTTTCCCTCCAGGGTACCTCTTGCCCTATTCTAAAGTACCACTGAAGGTGCCTCCTTAGCGCAGTAGGCAGAGTGTCAGTCTCATAAAGTACCACTGAGTTCCAGCCCATGCCCTGGCAGCTCCCCACTCTCCCCTTGTTCTCCTAGCACGCCAAGTTCACTCCCACCTCAAAGGGAGGCCTTCAAGGCCACGGACCCCATTCAAGTTGGTATATCGCAAAAGGAAGGACTCGAGGGCAGAGAGCTGGGTTGCGAAGGAGGAAAGCCTAACCGAACCCCAACCTACCCAAAAAAGTCTTCTGCGGGTTTTCAGTAAGAACCTCAGGGGGGAAAAAGATGAGGAGGGTGAAGTTGGAGAGAGGACAAACACCCACTTGAAGTTTAGTTTTTTGGTTACAGCAGAAACCCACCACTATCTGCCCAAGGGAGGATGCCACGGGGGCAAGAGCCCAGGTGAGTGGCTAAGTGGAAGGTCTGGGTAGAAGAATAAAGCTCCAGCAGAAGCCCTGTGGTACAGTTCCAAAGGGGAGAAGCACAGGCATGCTCTGTGAGCCTCTGGGGAAGTGAACCACCTTGGAGTTTGCTCCTCCTCCTCACCCTCAGCTCTACAACAGCCTGGGAAGAAGCCAGCATCTGCCACACCAGCTACCCTAGCCTAGGACAGTCAGGGAGCCTACAGCCAACCCCCACAAAAATGGGGAGGGTCCTGCTAACTCCTTCCCTCTCACTGGAACAGGGCCCCACTGATGGACTCCAGAATTGTCCCTGGGCCAAGAGAAGCAAAAAAGGCAAGGGAGATCACCACAGGCCTCTCCCTATCGTTTCAGGGCTCCAGGAAGGATTAACTGGGGAGGGGGGTGGAGATCTGTTCCCTTTAAAAGGCAGCTAGGCTGGCAGAAGTGGGAGGTTTCCACTGTTGGCAAAGACTGCTGGTGACAAACAGAAATGACTGTAAGGACAGGCAAGGGCTGGAGAGGCAGTCAGGGGTCTTGAGGAAGGGGAGAAAGGGGAACCTTGAAGGAAAGGGAAAACATACTTGGATATCAGGTCCTGGGAGACCAGAAAAGTGGGCCCTATACCCAGCCTTGGGCTGGGGAGAACCATGTTCAAATAAGACTGGCCAGCGAGGGTTTAGGGAGGAGGGCAGTGGCAAGGGGAACGAGTGGGACTGCCAGCCCCCTTTGCCAACCCTACCTGAGGGGCTGCCAGGGAGGGATGTTAGCTATTTCTATTCTTTCCTCTCCTGACCACAGGGAGGGGAGCTAGCTGCCCTTGCTGGGCTCCCATCCCCTTAAAATCACCTTGAACTGAACACAGAAAAGCCTGCCCCTGAAGGCAGCCACCTGCCCTCCAAGGCCGACCCACAGAGCCAGTGGCCCAGGGACTCTGCGGACAGCGGCGGAAGCAGCAGTCCCGGCTACTCCAGCCATGCCCAGGCCCAAGTGCCAGTCCCTGAGGCTCTGGGAAAATGTTGTGTGGCTACGTTTCAAATTCTCTGAGGAGAGGGGTGTGCAATGCTAAGCAAACATTAAACTGCTCCGTGGAGAGAGGAGCCTGGGACAGGAATAGCTTGCAGGCAAGGGGTGCACAAAGAGAAGTGGGTCAACCGGGCAGGGTTAGGAGGGTGCAGGAGGCAGGCAGGAAGGAGCAGGGGTCAAAGCAGGCTTCAATCAGGACTGAAAATCAATCCCACCACCTCTTCCGGGCAGAGATGACCCTGGGCTGTTGAGCGTCAGGCTTTGTTGAACTTAAACCAGAAATGGCGATAACCTTTCAGGGCTCTTTTCCCAATTATGAAGGGCTAGCACCACTGTCAAACCAGAGCGTTTTTAGTGCCCACTGGGCCCTGACCACACCACACATCAGGCACTCAGATTCCAGCCCCTGCAGACTTTCCCTGAGTGAGTCCCACCGCACCCCAAGACCAACTTCTTCCCAGCCAGGGTCTTCTCCAAACATACCTCACCTCAAACTCCTACTCGTCCCTCAAGCCCCGGCTCAGATGTCACCACCTCTGGAAAGCCTTCCCTTATACCCCCAGGAGGTCTATCCTCTTTGCATACAGACTCGCACAGGGCCAGTACGAGCCACGCTCCAGCACTCACCATCAGTGTCCCGTGACTGCTGGCCTGCTCCTGCTGGATTTAGTAAATGTTGGTTGAGTGAAGGAATGAATGGATACAAGAAAGGAAGCAACCAAGTGAGACAACGGGGAGAGTGAGCCAGAGGTTCACACCTACAGAGGTTCACTATAGTCAGCTACCTGGGGCCTGCAGAAAGCCCCTGTCCCCATCCCTGCAACGGTGTCAGTCCTCAGCTCCACCTAATGACACCGGCAGGTTTCTCAAAGAGTTTTAAGAGTTGACCCCCCACCTGCAGCTTTATACCCGAAATGTCTTAAGTTCTACAAGTTGTAAAGGACTGAGAAAGATGGTTTTTAAATAAGGTGAGATCACATTTCGGAAAGCAGCTCCACCACAGCCTAGACTGTAGAGGAAGGCGACAATAAAGGGTAGATGAGATGAGAAGTGACAATGCTTAAAAGGTCATCTTAACCACTGGGCATATTTGGTAATTTAACATCCCAAGAAAGGTCCATAAAGAGGGAAAGGCAGGTTTGGGGCTCACTTCCTGTTTCTTTCTCAGCAGGATTGAGAATGGACAGTGAACTGAGGCAGCTTGTGCACTGACTTATTAAAGGCTCTAGTCCAGATCTCTGCACGCAAGGCCCAAATGCCTTTAACGAGTTGCCGAGTTGCCGAGTTGCCAGTGAATGCTTCCACAAATCAGTACCACCACCTGGCCTTCCCCCTGTCCACTCGTGGGCATTATCTAAGGCCGCACCTCACATGCAAAGGAAAGTATCTTTCTTATGCAGATCTGAGAGGAATTCTGTCTTATTTTCCTTAGTCCTGACTTTTATATCCTAAAATCAAATTCCTTTGAAGTCCATCTCTAACTTGTTCCTCAGGATAGAGAACATTAAACTATTAGGCACTAATGGCTTTAAAAAGAAAAATGGTCTCTTCTCCTAACCTGAACCTCAGACAAGTACACACTTCTCCTGTTAAGAGCAGAAGAAAAAAGAAGATACTCACAAAGACACAGGTTCCCCCACGTGCACACACAGCCACGCACACGCTTCCAAGACTTCCCCAAGGAAACACCGGATTTGAAACCCAGGACAAGCTGGGACGGTCCGTGTTCTAGAGGACTGATCCGAGGCATTGGCATTTAAACAGCGGATGGACTGAAACAACAGCTAGACAACAGCAAGCATGCCTTCTCTAAAAACGGGAGAGGCGCGCAGGGCTCTTTCTTTGGCCAAAGGTCACGAGAGTCAAATATAAAATCTGAAGGCCATTTTGAGTGTCCTTCCCACGGGGCATGATCAGTAAACGGCAGAGCTTGGTCAACCAAATATTTTGGTGAGCAGAACATTTAAAAGACATGGATCAGGCAGGCATCACCAACTCTCAGTTCCGTACGACAACCACAGTACGCGGTCAGATCTGCCTGAGACACTTCATAAGGATCGGATAAGAATCGTCATTAGCCTCGTGAGGCAGGAAAGCGCTGATCACCAGAATACCCACTAACAGTTCCCAGTATACAGCTGAATAATAAGACTGCCTTTCTTCCAGGCTTAGATCAAGGACCAAAAATATCTTGTGCGTATCCTTGAGCACCGAACATGCATGCAGCAAAGAAAAACTGCAATTGCCGGAGCTTCCCCTTACTCCAGGCTGACAGTTCTTAATGAGTAGACAAATGTTAGTTGGCAAAAGGTCATCTGCTGGCCTCCTCACCTTCATCTGAACGGGGACAGCGCGGGAGGACAGGCCACTCACACGCCCCCAGCTCCATCCCATCCCAGGAAAATTAGAAATCACCGAAGCCTCTTACCCAGGGTCCCTCCCAGAGCCCTGCTGCAGCTGTCCCTCTGATGAGCGGGACCACTCACTGGGAGCCGGCAACGGCCACCTTCCCAGCCTCCTCACCTCTCCTCGTTGATGCCGCACATGCGAATCCGGTCAGAACTGGTCCAGTCGTGCACGCCGCTGTAGAGCGGTGCTGTCGAGATCATGACAGCCACTCACCACCAGATAGGACCTGCTGTGGCCGCTCCCCCTGAGGAAAAAGAACTCCAAACAATCAGAACTCCGAACAGGGACAGCTGCTTGAACCACCTTTAACAGGGAAACATTCAAGTAAAGGCAATTATAGTACCAACACAGTAAAGCCGTCTCTCCTGCAAGCCAGCCTGCTATGGAAAATTAAGGTCCAAACAGGGATGAGGGCACCGGCTTTCCAGGACTCCATAGGTTTCAGGATGGAGACAAGGATGCTGTTAATCACCTAGACAGAGATGCTTGAGTGTTCGAGGAAATTCAATGTGTTCCAGACAAACGAGATGACAGTATATTTTTCCACACACATTTAGCCTAACCCACTACAATTAGAGGCTTGTTCCCATATATGAACAATGCACTGAAAGACTACTGGGGATCTTTTTCTTGTCAACTCTCTAATCCATGGGTACTGAAGTATTTGAGTGACGTACCAATTTGAGTTCTCCAGAGGAAGCACACACTTTCTTTAAAAGCCCTTCAAAAATACTCTATTCTGATTTCGACTTGGGAGTTATAGAGATATAACACACACATTGAAGCTGGTTTAAAGCTCCCTTGAAATCAGATGCAATACTCCTTGGACTCGGACCACAAACAAGCAAACACACAAAAACCAATGTTCCATCACAGACCACACATTTCTGTCCTTGTCCCTTTCTATCAGCCTAGTCATCCCCATGACCTACCACCCCCTTCAGCGGCTAATGTCCAGCTGTCGCCATTGACAACCACTGCACAGCCAATTCTAGAGAAAATGAGCCATCAAGAAAAAGAGGTTTACCCAATGAGCTTGAGACCCTTAAGCTCCCAAGTTAGCTAAAAGGCTTCTCCGTCGAAGCTCAGCTGAATAAAACCCTCCAGTGATCGAAATTTTCTGCTGTTCTCCACTTTCCCACGAAGTAAATCAGTACAAGATAGTCACATCAGGGGCTTGTTTTGCTTATTCTTTATATAATATTCAGAGATGGTCCATACTCAACACAAGGGCACTTACTCATCCAACAAATATTTCCTGAGTTCCTACTACGTGCCAGCACGGTCCCAGGTCCTGGAGATTCAACGACTACCAAAGAAGACCGCAAATCCCTGCCTTCACGGAACTTATACTCTCGTGACATTAGACGGACGATACCCACGACTCCTGTTACACGATGTTAGAAGGTGGTACAACACAAGGCTAACGGGCACAGCGATGGTTGGGGGGGGGGACGCAGAATGGGCGACAGTTTTGAAAGAGGGTATTGGTCATAGGCCTTGCTGAGAAGGAGACATTTAAACATCCTGAAGGAAGCAAAGGGGTGAGCCATGTGTGTATCTGGGGAAAGAGCATTCCCGGCAGAGGAAACAAATCTGTGCAAAGGTCCCAGGGCAGGAGGCTGCAAGCTAAGATTGAGAAAGAGCCAGGAGGCCAGGTGGCTGGTGCAGAGGCTCCAAAAAAAGGAGGGAGGCAGTACTAGGACAGCAGCCCCCATTCTCGTCCTGGTCCTCCCCCACCTCCCTCTCTCTGCAGCACAGGTTACTGCTGCCCTTGCCTTTCTTTGTACTTGGCCCCTCTTGGCTTTCCTGAGCCAGTGTCTCCAGGGCCTACTCTCTCTCCACCCACCCCAGAACCCTAGCCCTGGTCTTGCTTTGTCTCTCCTCACCTCTGCCAGCCCCCATCTCTTCACCTCGCCTTTTTTCCTCCCTACCCCCATCTCTTTCTTGCTCTCTTTCCGTTTCACCTTCTCTCTCAATTTCTCTTTCCTATTCCCCTCTGTTACTCCTCTTCATCTCCCTCTTCCCTCTGTAACTCTCCCAGCTGTCTCTCTCTTCCCCTCTTCCTTGTTTCTCTTCTCCCTCTCTCCCATCTCCCTTGGCACAGTCTGCACTCCTCCACCTTCCTCCCCTTCCCACCTTTCTTGCCCTGGTCCCTTCCCCCTTTCTTTCCTCATCCTTGGTTTCTCTCAGGCTCGCTTCTCTCTTCCCTCACCTCCCCACCTTCCCTTCTACCTTCCCCTTGTTTCTCCCTCCCCTCTACTCTGTCCTTGCCTCAGCCTTCCCTCTCCCGCTCTTGTCTTTCTGTCTCCCTCTGTCTCTCTTGCCCTCCTCTGTCTCTTTCTTTCTCTCTAGCTCAGTCTGGCTCTCTTCGGCTCTCCCCAACCCCACCTCTCTCAACTGTGTGGGTAGCGGGTGCGTGTGAATCCTGCCCCTCCTTCTTTCCAGCTCCGGAGCTCCCCCAGTTGCAACTCTCCCCTTCCTGCACCAAAGTCTCCCAAATCTGTATCTCTAGCCCTGACCTCTCTCCTTAGACCCAGACCAGAATTTCTAGCTGCCTGCAACTTGCTGTTAATTGGACATCCACCGAGCCCCTCAAACTCAATGTGTCTCAAACAGAACTCATTATCTGTTCCCATAAACCTGCTCCCCACCCCCCACACCCAGCATGTTTCCTATCTTAGTTAATGGCACCACTATCCCCCAGCCTGGACATTTCAGCAGCAAAGTCGTCTTCAACTCCTTCTCTCCCCCCCACCATCTCCGCCCACAGCCAATCAGGAGTCAAGCCTTAATAATGCCATCTCCATCCTCTCCTTCTGCCCTTCTTGCCACCACCCTGATGCAGGCCCTCATCATCTCTCACCCAGAATATTACAATAGCCTCTTAACTGGTCCCTCTGCCTCCAATCTCTTGATTTTATAATCAATTCATCTTCTAAAGCACCAATTCGATCACATCAGCCCCCTCCCTCCTCAAAAGCTTTCAGTAGCTTTCCCGTCTTCAGAATCAAGCCCAAATTTCTTAGCACAGCCTTCCGGGCCCTCCCTGACCTGGCCTCAGACCTCCTCTGGCCTCCTCTTTGGCCACATCCTGCTATTTCCCTGTGGCCTCTACCATCCCAGCTCCTGATCCTTCCCTGAGCAGATCATCCAGTTTTAAGAGTTTGCTGTTTCCTCATGCTGAAATGGCCTCTCCTGTGCCTCTTCTCCTTTCTCTGTCACCCCTCAAAGTCTGGCTTAAATGTCATCATGTCATCTCCCCAGCCTCAGCCCCTGATCGGTTAACTCTTCCCTCTCCTCAACCCTTTCTTCTCCTCAAATGTTTCATCCTTACCTCTCCCACGGCACCGATTCTTATCTTCCTTGCCGTGTGGTTAGCTGGGGGTGTGGCACGTCTGTCTCCCTGGCCAGTCAAGCTACTTAAGGTAAGAAACCATCTTTTCTGTCTCTGGTTCCTCCACAATGTCTTACAGATGGTAAGTACTCAGTAAATGAGTGTTATATGGAACTGAACCCTGGATGAGAAATGGAGGTGATGACCCTGAGAAATTACAAGAAGCAAAATCAATCCCCCCAGAAGGGTCCACCAGGCTTAGTTACTACAGAAAAGAATGCTGTACTTTTCCTGAAAGCACCACGCATTGCCCACAGCACACCCTGCATAGCTGCCCCATTCCAGTATATCTCATTGTCTCTGAGCTAGTTTGCACCTCTGTAAATTGCAGGTAACTGATGGATATGCAAACTCTGTCCCATCCCATAGAGTTTGGATTGACTTCCCTCCCCATTGCGGGGGGGGGGGGGGGATCAGTTTTGCCTCCATTTGCAATTCAATTCCTTTACTCCATATAAATTTGTGCTTTTGGACTTTTTCTTTGAACCGGCTCTAACATCTGTCTGGTTCCCTTGTGATTAACAAGTAAAATAAAATCTTTAACGCATGTTCATTTTTATAACTGTATGAGACTCATGATCTTACCTTTTTCTGAAAATTATCCTTAACATTCTTAAAACAGTTATGCGGGTTAATACATAATTTTAGAAAGATTTCAGCAAGGGGTAAGACAAATGGATTGACTGTCTGCTTCCAGTCAGTTCACCAGGATCCCATCCCGTCCCTAAATATCCTCAAGTTTTGACTTTTTCTTAGAATATCCTGGAATATCCCTGTTCAAGAAACAGGTGCTCAGGGGCACCTGGGTGGCTCAGTTGGTTAAATGTCAGTCTTGATCTCAGCTCAGGTCTTGATCATACAGTTATGAGTTCGAGCCTGCACTGGGCTCCACAAGCGTGGAGCCTACTTAAAAACAAAAAACACAAAACACAACACAACACAACACCAGCTCAGCCTGTTGACCAATACACCAGGTACTTTTAAAAAAATATTTTCTCTGTATGAAGCATTGGAAGAGTCAAGCAATGAAGGGGGTCATACTTGCATAAGATGAATTTTAACACAAAGTTTAAGTTTTAGTGCCTATTTGAATACTTGTAGGCAGCAGATATAAGTCAGTAACCATCGGTTTTTCACTCTTGGGCTAATTTTTGTTCTATTTAGAGGGGATTAGT